>NC_136061.1:645682711-646882711 GCF_964261635.1 Lissotriton helveticus | reverse complement strand
TCCCAGTTGCTGATTCGTGATACTGGGGTTTTCACCACCCTTCTGAGGTTCTCTTGCAGCCTGGGCTATAGATTTTACCGCTGTTGCCACAGGAGCCTGGGCATGCTGAGATACCAAATTTTTCCGTTGGATATTACTAGGGGGCTTGTTAACTATATTATTATCCTTACTGGAGCTCTTGGGAGAACCTACAGTTCTCAATTTGTTATTACCAGAAGGTTTGTTGGCTCCAATATTGCCATTATTAGGACCATTAGAGGCAACCAGGGTAGGAACAAGGACAGTTGGAATCTGAGGTAGAGTTGTCGGCAAAGTGGAGGGCCTTGGGATGGTCGTAGAAGGCCCTGTCCCAACTTTATCAGCAAACAATGCCTCTAGATTACCTAGTCGATGCTCCACCCTCTTTAAAATATCCAGTATAGGGAGCATAAAGGACCTAAGTAGCTGCTCTGCGGAGTTCCACGGGGTATCAGAGAATGAAAAAACTTCTTCGCATAAGGGGGAAACTACCCCAGTTTCCCTTACTAAATTGGTAGCAGATAATATAGCATTTGTGTCTAGGGTTGGTATTGCTGATGACACTATATCAGATGGTACAGGGGCCTTAGTTATAGTTGCACCAGTGTTCTTGCTTTTCAGGGATTTGCCGAACTCGGAGTGGCTAAGCTTACCCCTCTGGGGAGCACCCAACCCCCTCCTCCTTTTAGATGGTGGTGGGCCAAGAGCTTTGGCCGTATGTAGTAACTTGCCCGTCCCTTTAGGCAACTCCCTAGCTGGAGCACAAGGCACATTTTCTACATCTAGTCCTGTGCAAGGAGCACATGAAGACAACACATTAGGTGAAGAGTCAATGGATACTGTGCCAGGGAGCGGTGGAGTGTCTCTGAGGAGTAGGGGAAATGTATCCATGGACAGTGGATCTTCGGTATAAGTATCAATGGTATTATCCGGCAGGGCAGATGTAGGCGCCAAATCAGTCAATGATCTATTTTTCAGAGACTCAATAGAGCGGCGACGTTCAATCCTACGCTCAGTCAGCAAGTCATCCTTGTCCAGATCCACAGAGGCCCTGGTGAAGTAATTCTCTAGTGTTCCTTTACTGCCCCCCACAGTGCTAGATTTATCACAGTTTGAAGCCATAGTATTATGTTCCTACCTTCCACTTACAATTGAAGGCGTAAAGGGGGTGGCCCGTCCCGTCCTCGGGCGTCCCCGGACGGCCACAGACGGCCCGCCCTTTGCCCGGGCTTCGCTCGGCGTCCCGCGAGACGGCCCAGCGGCAAAACCTATAGGGGTAGGGCGGCTGGGGGCGGGGCACGCAGGGGGCGCTGACCGGATGCTACTTGGTCACGCAGGGACTCCTGGTAGAGTGAGTCCCTGCAGCGCAACACCCCTGCAGCCTCTCAGCCCCCTTCCCAGGCAGACAGGCACCAACGCTGGATCGTCACACAGCGCAGCGGCTCCCGCGAAGCGGGAGCGGCAAGGAGTGGAGTTGGCAAAAAAGCCGGCAATAACACCGGCAAAGCAGCAGCAGTTTCAGCGGGTCCCCGGGAGGTATAACAGTCGCGCAGGAACACAGCTCCAGGGGTCCTTTAACCTTGTTGCCAGCTGGGGGCGGGGCACACAGGGGGCGCTGACCGGATGCTACTTGGTCACGCAGGGACTCCTGGTAGAGTGAGTCCCTGCAGCGCAACACCCCTGCAGCCTCTCAGCCCTCGGCGGGGATCTTCCCAGGCAGACGGGCACCAACGCTGGATCGTCACACAGCGCAGCGGCTCCCGCGAAGCGGGAGCGGCAAGGAGTGGAGTTGGCAAAAAAGCCGGCAATAACACCGGCAAAGCAGCAGCAGTTTCAGCGGGTCCCCGGGAGGTATAACACTCACAATGACAGTGGAAGGGAGTGGCCCTTCTACCATCTTACCATGAATCTGTTTACTGACAGCAACACCTTTTCATTAGAGCAGTAGATGCAATCTCACTGGGCCCCTAAGGTATTAACCCCAATTATGGCTTTCACATCAATCAATTGGGAGGAGAGAAACACATTTTCCTTGCTTTTAGAGTCCATTGCACCCTTGCTCAACGATTTAGTGCCATACTGTACTTCCCAATGGTCTATTCCAACATCGTAATGTTGCTCTGTAGCTCCCTGTTAAAGGAGCCCTATTTGTGATGGCACCGCAAATTAGTGCTGGGCTGTGTCCTTAGGCACATGGGACAGCCAGGCTCGAAGGTCCATAGTTCTTATTAAGTTATCAGAACAAAAGGGTACACTCCATCGCTAACTTCTTACTTCTTCTTGTTTTTTGGGTTTTCCACAAATGTATCACTAAGCTATTTTCCTGAATGGGAGCCTTGGAAACCTGACCAGCAGCATGAATCTGTGACAGTCCAAACTGCATGCTGGGAGCAGAGCAACGCTTGTGCTGCCCCGCAACAACACAAAGTGCAGGTGTGGCTGTCCATGAGAGAAACCCTCTCACCTTTACAGAGAGACTTCTAGACCCATATGCAACGGAAATGTGTGGATGCTACAGTAGTTAACAATAAAGTTTTAAGGTAATTTAACCGTCGGCTGGCCTGTTATTTCAGTTGCAGTGGAGAAAGAGAATTATTAAACTGTGATTGAAGTAATATTCTCGGTAGGTAGATAGTCTATGGAGGCCCCTGACTCCCATACGGCGAGGAGTTAGGTGATTCTATTGACCCAGAGAATCTATACTATGTTTCTTCCTCTAATTATGTCAATTTGTATGTGCAGTTGTATAGCAAGAACTGAGCTAAAAACAGTAGAGCGCTGTACAGGGTAAAGTCAAAGGCAAAGATACAGTCAATCTGATTGGAGGGAAAGCTGGCTTTGAGAATGGAGGTGGACTCGTACTTAGTTGAGATGTAGTCTTTTTTAGAGAGATGCACTTTCAAATCTTTGCAAAATTAGAGCAGGATTGGGGTGGCCCTGATGCCCATAAGGTTATTGATTCTATTCATAGCTGCATACATGGAGAAGGCCCGCTTCTTTGTTAGGGTCGAGCCTGCAAGAGCATGCGCTGGTGCATGTGTCTTGCTTGCGAGACACTCTTGTATACAAAAAGGGCTTGGAGCCCACCCATTGCTTACCATTGGTTGGCTGCAGAGTCCCTCTTCTTTGCAGCTTCCTGAATTGGCCAGTGCTGGCCAAACATCACTTCCGATCCTTTCAGTAGGGGCAGGGACCAAGCAGAGATTGATTCAAATTTATCAGTGCCAGTCCGCTGCTCCTAAAGTGATTATGGTCCAATTTCTTCCCTCTACACTTTTTGCTGCCTGTGGCTCCCTCCATAGCGTGGTTGTATGTAGAAGTGTTTGCAGTCCCACAGGTGTATTTATCCATTGAGAAGTTGCTTTCTATGTGTACTGAGAAACATTACAAGGCAGTTCACATGTTATAGAAATACCCATACCATAGTCCTGTTAAAACAATGCCTTGACATATCTTTACACACTGCGGTGTTTCAATCCACTCAGCACCCTTAAATTGCATATTCAATTGCCATTACTGTTATCTCTCTCCGATCTTGAAACACACATTTTTTGGCGTTCCTGGTTGGAGACTAAATTGGTGAGTGAAAACGTTTCCTCGCTCTACAACAAAACACTCAATGGCCCATGAATTAGCGTGAAAGGCGAATTTATTAGGACATGATTTGCATATCTTCAACTTTATTAACAAATAACGTCAACTTTGTAACTAAGGCCAAATCCCCCTCCCTCAGGTGTCCACTCACCCCTTCCACCAACTTTCATTCCCCAAACGCCATACCTAGTTCCATCCTTCCCCGACAAGGTACCGCTACCCCACCCTTCTCCCCCCCCAAGGGTGTGGAAGAGCCATCATGTGACTCTCCACCACCCAAGACTTCCTCCCGCTAGCCCCGCAACCAGTCCTACCTTAGGCAAAATACAGGCTGTATTAGCAAAACGAGTCCCCCAATCCCTGACCCCTTCAACATGTAGAGTGGGGGGGGGGAGCGGATAAACTTCTCCTCATCAAGCACAATCCCCTCAGGGTGATGCGCAGGGTCCAGAAGAGGAAGATCACGCCTCTCCGGACCCTTATATTTTAATTACTTGACCAGCCCCTACCCACCTATCCCCACCCATGCCCTGTTTTGGGGCATGATTTTCCCCAGGGAAAGACTAGTCTGCAACTTTCTATTTCCCGGGGGGCGTCATTCCCGCCTGAGCCCTTCTCTTTCATTTGTTTGACTTGTTGCAGCGTCCGTGGCCGGCTTCTGTGATATGATCTAAATGGTGCAGCAATTTTTTCCAAAAGCCTGTCAGTGAGGGGCTACTTAAGGAAACTAAAGGTCTCAGCAACGTGGCTAAAGTTCTGGCTTGGGTTCGATGCCTACCATGGCCCTTGATTCATCAAAATGCCAGGAGTAGTTGAAGTGACATCACATGCCCTTTGACCCCCAAATGATGTCACAGGAAGTGACATCGAACAACTTTTGATCTGTTACATCACAGCAAGTGACACTTTGTGACATTTGGAGTCCCATAACTTTAGAAGAAGGGACATTTTTCTTTTTGGCACAGATGGAAATCTAAAACCAGGCATACTCGAGCCACAAACTCTGCAGGATGCTCATCCTGCCTGTTGATCTCAATATCCTATCTTGCCACGGACTTGCTTTGGGCAGTCTCTTATTCATACATGTATATGCATCTGTGATTGCTGGGACTTGTAGTCCTGCTATAGTTAAATTCGTGTAATTGAACAATCACACCAAAAGAAATGACTAGTAAATGAAAATTCGAATACTATCAAATATTTGTTTTCTTGATGTACAGGCATATACCTGCTGGTGGGGAAGTGCATTTGTGACCTAGCCATATGAAGGGAAGGAGGTAGCACCCATCTGAAAACTTGTCTACACTGCAGTCTTTATGATCGCGTGCATTTTTGATCTGGTGTTTCTGTATCGTAGCCATAGCTGGCTAGCAAAGGAGCGCAATTTACAGCAATGACGGTGTGAGATCATGTAAAAATGTAAGCAAAGGCATTGATTGCAAGTCTGGTGACTTGGTAATATGCAACATTCATGCAAAGTACGTATTACCTCTTTTAAATCATTGCAAACTAAAATCCATTTAATATGATATAATTAATTGGGGGCAGCGTTTACTTGAGAAAAATAGCCTCAGAGTCAGATTGGATCGAAATGCCTGTTAAATATAAGGAAGTTACAGTTGTTTGAGTTACAATCATCTAAAATAAGGAAAATAGGGGAGTGAGCTTTCATCAGCACTTGAGGGTTGTGGCAGCAGTTTGAAAGACATTTCAGTAAAGTTTCTCGCTGTGCAAAGGGGAATTTATGCCCCTCTATGTATTATTACACTGTTGCTTGATTTCACTCGTTATACAACGTCACTTAAATAAGTACCAGGGCCCTGACCAGGAGGCCACTGCAGCTTGCGCCACCCATAGCCCCTGGCATCGCTGCCAAAACAACTACTAACCATCTCTCTCGCCTGCAAGTGTGACAGTTCAGAATATTCCAGGTCCCCAAAGCTAAAGGTATGGCTGGGTGGCAGGTATTAGTAATTTTTAATGTATATTGTGGCACCCCTGAGTGCTGCTTCTGTGCAACATGGATAAATAAACATTGTCAAAGCCACTAGATTTCGCATAAGCAAGACCTATAGGCTATGCCAATGCTTGTTTTTCCCCTTCTTTTTGCATGTGTTCATTTCTAGTCAGATAGTGTTCTGCCTGTTGGTGTGTCCCGAAAGCCACAGGGGGTGAGGAGCTTTTCATCTAGAGAGGCTGGTGTGCTGACTGTGCTGACTTTGTAGATTATTTCAATGGAAACTTTGGTGTGCATTGGTAAAGGAGACCAAAGTAAAAGGCCATCAAAAACTAGCACGCCACAAGTGCTAGATGTTGAATCAAAACTTAAGTGGCTCTTGCTGATATTCAAAGTGTGATTAGCAGACAGACCAATAGACAGAAAGATGCGCAGACTGATACACAAAAATATGATCTGGTACTTTTAGAGATTTAACAGCTGTCCCTAATTTCCAATAATTCACATAAAGGGGCAGATTTACAAGCCCCATGCAATACTTGTGCGATGCTGTTGCGTCACGTTTGTGACACAGCGGCACCGTAACAAATTCAGCCAATATACAACATGACACATTTAGGAAGATGTGTCACGTTGTAAAGTCCTGTGTCACATTATACCTCTGTTAGGTATAATGTATGCAGGGTGGGCGTTCCCACACAGGAAAACCTCGTAAAAGTTCTTCTAGGACGCCACTGCGTCAAAACCTTACGCCTGCTTAAAGCAGGCATAAGGAGTGATGCAGTGTAGTGGGAATAGGCCTCAAAATGCATTCCTGAAGTTGTGTTATGCTTGCACATGACTCCAGCAATGAGTGACTTTTGCCCCAACAGATGCGTCAGAATATCGGACGCATCTGTCAATCCTTGCACCATGGTGCTCCATATTGTAAACACTGTACATCCAGGGTGGCGCAAGGTTTTCTCAGGGTGGTGTGGGGAAAGTCACACATCTGTACAGATGCGTCACTTTCTCGTAAATCTGCCCCAAACAGTCCTAGAAGAATTGCTTACATCATGATGTGTAAAAAGTCCTTTAAATAAAATAAACCAATGAATTTAACCTTTTCCCTAGATTCCATTATTTGGTATAAAAAATGTATATAATCATTCTACACAACTAGATCTCCGTTTTTTAACTTAGCATTCCAATGAGCAGAAGTCCGAGCCATTCAATGCTAGTGCAAAAACAACAATTGATGGACAGAATGCAGAACAATGTCATACATTCACCCCAGTACAGCGATCTGGGCCTAAATCCATCGTTTTGTGCACTCCACACCACCCCAGTTCAGACATGGCCATATGCAAATCAGCCTTGACCCTGTGCCTCATGGGAACAGTCCAGCCCGAACTGCCAAGCCATGTCTTTCCTGGACCGGAATCAAGCATTCTAGGACCGGTTTCTGGCTATCAGCCGTCTTCAGCCAGGATAGCTTGACTCCAGTGGTGTGGAGAGCATGGGATTCACGTCTGAGCATACACATCCCACTTGGGGTGACAAATGCAAAAACAATTGATGGACAGAATGCAGAACAATGTCATACATTCACCCCAGTACACCGATCTGGGCCTAAATCCATCATGTTTTTGCACTCCACACCACCCCAGTTCAGACATGGCCATATGCAAATCAGCCTTGACCCTGTGCCTCATGGGAACAGTCCAGCCCGAACTGGGGATGCAGGTGCAAGGGGCAATGCACCTGGGTAGATTCCTATCAGATCATGTGCCTCTGATGGTGAAAGCTATGTGGTGCTGTTGTACTCCATTAACACACATGGCTTTTCAACCCTGAGGCCGAGCGGGATAATGTATTTAGAGCATGAAAAGCAACAACAATTGAGGATTATTTTAAAAATAACTGGGGGCTACAACCACAGGGGCGAATGAGTGTGATGCGCTCAAAGTGGCCCTGCAGGAAGCAATGCCTCAGTAAAATCTTTGGCATAAAACGTCAACTTCAAACAAACTTAATACAATAAAAGAAGTGCATTGCCAGTCTGCAAAGGTAGGAAGCTGCCCCCTCCTAGATCGATAGGGAATCACTCGTAGTAAAGCGAAAGACAGGAGAAACCTGAGGCCCACTGGATAAATTAACGCTAAGAAACTACAGGTAAAAAAAAATTACATAAAGATGGGGACAAGCCAGGGAAGCTTCTTGCTGGCTGTTTAGGAGACTAACACTCCTATGATATTGGCCGTGGAGGGAGGGGAGGGATGAATCCAAGGTGACCACACAGAGGGCAATAAATGATGAATAAATATTTACAGGGACACCTGGCCGAACTATATTAAAAAAACAGCAGAGTACCAAGGAATACACATACAGATTTTTTTGGGGGGATAAATATCCCACGGCTTAGTATCAAACAGGCATTAGATCTAGAGGGAGATATAACAAAGGAGAAATTAAGGGCTATCATATTAGGGATGCCTCGCAATAGAGCACCAGGAACAAACGGACTACCCCTGGAATTCTATCAAACGTTTGTGGAAATGATGCGAGAAGCAGTCAAAGTGATGTTGCCAGACTACTATCAATGTGAATGTGGATACCAAAGTGCTGTCTAAAGCTATTGCTAACAGATCGCTAAAGGGAACAAGCCTATTGGTTCACGAGGACCAAAGCGATTTTATACAACAAAGGAACATCCTCATGAAGATCTAGCGCCTAACACACACGTTGAACGAGATGCAACAGTCAAAGTAGGAAGCAGTATTAGTAGCCTTAGCTGTAGAAAAGGCGTTTGATAGCTGGACTGGGGTAACATTAGAGCAGTGCTTCGAAAAATTGGGGTTAGGCCCAATAATCTGGTTTGGGTCCAGCCTACTAATTTGGATCTCCCTACTATATTCTGATCACAAGTCACAAGTTAGATCAGGAGGCCACATCCCACACTGTTGTTCGCATTGACCATGGAGCTAGTGGCTAATTCACCTGAGGAGGGTGACTGGGGGAGTTGGACATCCCAATGAGAGGTACAGTCCATGCAGTCTTGTTATATGCAGACGTTGCTCTCCTCTACCTACAGCAACCTCTGATCTTAATCTAGTGCTCACTGGATGAGCTACAGTCCTTCAGAGAAGCATCAGATGTATATATACATATATAAAAATTAAAGTAAATCATTACTGTTTCTACTAGCAGGGCTAAGTGGATGCCCATTGAACAGACTTTCCAGCCTGGACTTGAGATGGGAACTGTATAGGTTGGTGATCCAGGTGGCACACTCACCAGAGAAACAATTCGCTTTTAATATGGGTAAAACACTGGCTGGACTGCAAGCTCCCATACTCTTCTGAAACACATTACCTTTGTCAGTAGTGGGACAGATAGCAAAAACATAAATGGTCTTTCTTCAAAGATTTTTCTAAGTATTGCAGTATTCTATGCAACCAATTTCAAAAGATACCTTCAGGGAAATCATAGCCAGCCGGTGTCTCTGATATTAAAGGTAAATGAAGCAGAGTAGGGCTAGAAATATATTAGATTGCAACACAGACTTAACATGCTGCTGAATGGTGTTCTGGATAAACCATTGGGAAAAGAGACTTTTAGCAGGAGTGCCAGGAGCAGTAAATCTGATGTTGATTCTAATGGCTGGAGCTAGGCAGGGAAGCCATGCCCACATGGCACCCCCGCCAGGTGGGCAGGATATGCAAAGCCATGGCAAAGACAGTTCTACATGAACCTTGCTTTTCTAGGCACCTACCAATATGGTTGCTGCTGCCCTTTGCACGGATAAGAAACGATAGGGTGATTGCTAGGTGGAGAGAGGGTGGATGTGAGATGTTAGGTGACTTATTTCCAGAGGACAGACGTCTCACGCTCCAGGAGGCACAGCAGCATTTTAATTTTGGCCCAGACAGTTTTTGCAATATGGCAAACTGACAAAAACTGTTAGGGACATATTTACATGTTTTCTCGCAGCTCCAAAAGGACAAAAACTTTAAGGGTTCTGCTGGATATGAAGTCGACCAATAACAATGCCAATTTATCTTGACTCTGCATTGTACTATACTGTAAATTTATTTTCAATAAAATACTTTGAAATATAAAAAACAGATAGGATCCTAGAGGTCCTCAAGGCAGGAATCAAAATGAGAAGAAGTCTTGTAGGAAACGATATAAAACAAAGCCTGGAGTTGCTCATGGGCGCAGGTGAGAGAGCCTCGAGGTATCCAGTAATCCTAGATTTAAGCATGTTCATTTCTATGGGTTACCTCGTACTTATCTCACACCTCCCAAACTACACTTCAGTTTCCTACCAAGCCACATACAGGTCCAAGATGCAAAATGGCAGATGTTGGATTCTTACATATGACTTGGTCTTGCACTAAGTTGGAGCCTTACTAGAGGGAGGCTCTCGAGCGACTGAGCTAAGTGTCTAGCATTGAAATAGAGCTATTGATCAAGTATTGTTTATTCGGGGTTATACCTTCTCCAAAAAAGTGAACTATTGCTCTGCTTTGTTGGGATTGTTGCTGGCTAAAAGGAGAATTGCTATCTCATGGTTGACAAACAATGGACCCTTAGCACTGTAATAAGTAATAAGTAAGTAAGTAAGTAATAAGTAAGTAAGTAAGTAATAATTATTATTACTTACTTACTTATTATTACTTAGCACTGGATTGTATTGGATTGGATTAGAGATATGGTTGAATGAGCAGCTGCAGAAGAACAACGCATGAGGGATGTGAGGATGGATGAAGGGGCAGATCAGATGAATGCATGTCCTGGCCAGAAATGTTGCAAAATGTAGTGCCCCCTGGGACAGAGGGATCTGACTTGGAATGCGGGCAGGACTCAATGATGGGAGCATCAAACGGTTGAGAAGAAAATGGCCTGAGCAAAACAAGTGGAGTTGTATCTGGGACTGATTAAGAAAGAGCCCACATGCTGTGTGTAGAATTATATATATATATATATATATATATATATATATATATATATATATATATATATTACCTACTGGCGGTCGCCAGTAGGTATATATAGTTAGGATTTTTTCTCTATGGGTTTTTTGAAAATTCTATGTCTAATAACTTTGGCGTTTGTGGACGGAATTGGCTGAAATTTTCAGGAAAATGGCACATTTTGTTTCTGAGCAGCCCCTGAAAATTGGGGGGGGGGTTCGTCCAGGGGGGGTCGAGAAAAAAGGGGGGTCCCAAAACGTGTTTTTAACATTGAGTTTTCCATAGGGCGGTTGGCCTCACTTTTAGCCCGAACGGCTGAATGGATTTGCACGAAACTTGGCAAAATTGTAGGGACTGGTAGCCCGATGTGCCTTTTGTAGGTCTCAATATATGTGCTACAGTGGATTTTGAGAAATTAACGTTTAAAAAAAGATATATATCTGTAACAGCGGACCGGGCAGCGCTCCAGGACGCGTACTTTTCGCGCAACGGAGCTTTGTGAAGCGAAGCTGATTGGTTCTCCGGCGTCTGTCAACATTCCAAACAGTCCGTAGCGGCCGCCATCTTGTCTCTCGGTAGGATCGAGAGACAAGAGGAGGCCAAAGCGAAGGGGCAAATGACCATAAGGGGGAATAGTAGATCCTCGCTGACCCCCTAGGTTTGATGTGGAGGTTTTAAAAGGGCCCCGCGGGGCAAAAAAAATAAATAATAATAATAATCGAACGGCTGAATGGATTTGCACGAAACTTGGCAAAATTGTAGGGACTGGTAGCCCGATGTGCCTTTGCTAGGTCTCAATATATGTGCTTCAGTGGATTTTGAGAAATTAACGTTCAAAAAAAGATATATATCTGTAACAGCGCACCGCTTCGCGTACTTTTCGCGTTACGGAGCTTTGCGAAGCGAAGCTGATTGGCTCTCCGGTGTCTGTAAACATTCCAAACAGTACGTAGCGGCCGCCATCTTGTCTCTCGGTAGGATCGAGAGACAAGAGGAGGCCAAAGCGAAGGGGCAAATGACCATAAGGGGGCATAGTAGATCCTCGCTGACCCCCTAGGTTTGATGTGGAGGTTTTAAAAGGGTCCCGCGGGGCAAAAAAAAAAATAATAATAATAATCGAACGGCTGAATGGATTTGCACGAAACTTGGCAAAATTGTAGGGACTGGTAGCCCGATGTGCCTTTGCTAGGTCTCAATATATGTGCTTCAGTGGATTTTGAGAAATTAACGTTCAAAAAAAGATATATATCTGTAACAGCGCACCGCTTCGCGTACTTTTCGCGTTACGGAGCTTTGCGAAGCGAAGCTGATTGGCTCTCCGGTGTCTGTAAACATTCCAAACAGTACGTAGCGGCCGCCATCTTGTCTCTCGGTAGGATCGAGAGACAAGAGGAGGCCAAAGCGAAGGGGCAAATGACCATAAGGGGGCATAGTAGATCCTCGCTGACCCCCTAGGTTTGATGTGGAGGTTTTAAAAGGGCCCCGCGGGGCAAAAAAAAATAATAATAATAATAATCGAACGGCTGAATGGATTTGCACGAAACATGGTAAAATATTAGGGACTGGTAGCCCGATGTGCCTTTGCTAGGTCTCAATATATGTGCTTCAGTGCATTTTGAGAAATTAACGTTCAAAAACAAGATATATATCTGTAACAGCGTTCCGCTTCGCGGAGATAAAATTATATCTGTATTACCTAGCTGTTGCTAACACCAGTTAGCGACGGCTAGTAGGAGATAGCGACCATCTTGGGCCCCACTTTGCATGTGAGTGATATTTATCACTAATGACATGCAAAGTGGGCATGCCAAGATGTTAGCGACTGGAAACAGTCGCTAACATCGCTATCTCCTATTATCAACTTTTGGAAATATTCGAGATAAGCGCGAATATCTCCAAAAAGTAACAGCTGCCCTGAGCAGTTCTTAGCCATGTTATCCAATGGGAGGTGGATAACATGGCTAAGAGCATTAGCTCGGTAATGCATGAATATCGCTGAGTTTTCAGCGATATTAATGCATTGCGGTCGTTTTTTATCGTATTTGCGATAAACCTTGATAATAGCAAGGTTTATCTGCGATAATTTCTGACGGTAAAAAAATCTTTGCAATGCATCGTTAGGGATAAATATGGCTTAACTTTGGTAATATGCCCCAACGTCTGTTAACGTTCGATTCGAAGGAAATCAGGAAGTGTTGAAAAACATTGTCTGCGCCATCTTGTCTTTTTTCAAATGCCACACTTTTGTCGTGCACGGCAGCCATTTTAGATGCCTTGACCAGACCCACTCTGTGCACGCTGTCGATCCTTAGCATGGCTCCCCACCCTCGCAAGCATCTCACCCAGGCAGTGGTCACCCCCGCTCTCTGTCTTATGCATGGGTAATAAACCTCCCCCCATCTGCGCTGCTCTTCCCTGAGAATCACACCCTGTGCCCGCCCGACACCTCCCTTTCGCCCTATTCACTACCGCACCCTCTGACACTCCTTTTCCTCTGTGTCCGATTGTCCAGGCCGGTCCTAGGCTATCAGCTAGCCCTGCAGATGTAGTTTATGGCCACAGCTGTAAAGAATCACCCCTCTTCAAAGGAGTTATAGTAGATCAAGGCCCACACTCGATGAGATCCGTCACAGCAGAAGCGTTGCTATTATCTGAAAACCATCCTGTATTGTGATTGGGGAGGGGACCGAGCGTGAAGCGGAAGATTCCAGGGATGACTCTTTGTACATCAAAGTTTTTACAATTATGTGTCACATTAAAAATATATAGCACTCCGACAAAGTAGTAAGATTTTAAAACTTTAATAATTTATAAATATATACAAGAAAACAAAAATAGTAATAACATATAAACATTTTTAGGGAAAAACAACGAAGTAGCGGTCGGCTGTGCGAATAGTCCCAACGCAGCACAACGTCCAGATTTCCGGCGTGGGGCGTCGCGGGGGGTGGGTCATCAGTAGCAAACTGTTGTGCGAATAGTTCCAAGGCAGCAGAACGCGCCGAAATCTAGATGACACGAAAGTGATGTCTAGTAAGTTGCCACCCAGCAAATAACGGCGTGGGGCGTCGCGGGGGGTGGGTCATCAGTAGCAAACTGTTGTGCGAATAGTTCCAAGGCAGCAGAACGATGGCACCAAGGTGATGTCCAGTAAGTTGCCGCACTGGTTTTGGTATCCTACAATGCTGCTCCGAATAACGGCGTGGGGCGCCCCGGGGGAGGCGGCGTGAACGGGCCTCTCCAGGTGGAGTGTCATCTGTTGTAGTGGGGCGCCCCTTTACCGTTTCAGTTGCCATTCCGTCCGTTTTTGGTCCACTGTGTCAAAAGCCGCAATTCAGCTGAGTTGCGCCCACTCTTGCGGTGCAGCGATAGGCGGCTGTCACAGGACTCTCAAAATGGCGGCAGGCTCTTTCCTTTTTGGGCCTGGTCCACTGAAATGGCCCTGGGACACCTTGGAAATCGGACGCTTGTCTGCTAGGTCTTGGACCCCATTCTCGAAAGCGTCCCCTCCGCCTTGAGAATTCATCAAAAGTTTTGGGGGCCCCGACTCCTGCAGGCTTCTGGTGGGGAGCGGCTGCCATGATTGCTCGCGGAATGACCACGACGGAGCTACGAGATGGTGGTGCTCTCATGCTGACGCCAGTTTAGTCTGAAACATCCAGAAACAAGGTGGGGCTTTCATCGTTTGGGAAAAAAAAAAAGTTTTCATCCAATGAAAAGTGTTGTTTTTAGGTCATATGATCAAGCCTTCCATCATTAGGAAACCAAAAGTAAAATGAACCAATGAAAAGTTTTATAAACAAGTCACATGACCTGTTATGCGGCATAGGGTATAAAATGCGGAGAAAATACGTTGGCACGTGAGAGGGCGTCAGTAGCGGACCGATGTGCGAATAGGCCGAAGACAATACAACGCGCCAAGATCCGGATGGCACCGAGGTGGTGTCCAGCAAGTTGCAGCACTGGTGTGGCCATCCTACAATGCTGAAAGTCGGCGTGGGGCGCCCCGTTGGCCTGTGAGTTTGCGTCAGTAGCGGACCGATGTGCGAATAGGCCGAAGGCAGCACAACGCGCCAAGATCCGGATGGCACCGAGGTGGTGTCTAGTAAGTTGCCGCACTGGTGTGGCCATCCAACAATGCTGAAAGTCGGCGTGGGGCACCCCGTTGGCCTGTGAGATGGCGTCAGTAGCGGACCGATGTGCGAATAGGCCGAAGGCAGCACAACGCGCCAAGATCCGGATGGCACCGAGGTGGTGTCTAGTAAGTTGTCGCACTTCTGTGGCCATCCTACAATGTTGAAAGTCAGCGTGGGGCGCCCCGTTGGCCTGTGAGATGGCGTCAGTAGCGGACCGATGTGCGAATGGGGCCAAAGGCAGCGCAACAATATTTTCTGACTGACACCACAAGGCGCTGAGATGCCAAGATCCGGATGGCACCGAGGTGATGTCTAAGTTGCGGACTGATGTGCGAATGGGGCCAAAGGCAGCGTAACAATATTTTTTGTATGGAAGATACCACTAGGCGTTGAGATGCCAAGATTCGGATGGCACCGAGGTGATGTCTAGCAAGTTGCTGTACTGGTGTGGTCATCCTACAATGCTGAAACTCGGCGTGGGTCGCCCCATTAGCCTGTGAGATGGCGTCAGTAGCGGACCGATGTGCGAATAGGCCGAAGGCAGCACAACGCGCCAAGATCCGGATGTCACCGTGGTGGTTTCATAGTTGAGAGGCACTTCATCTGCAGTGGGGCGCCGAGATCCGGATGGCACCGAGGTGATGTCTAGCAAGTTGCTGTACTGGTGTGGTCATTCTACAATGCTGAAAGTCGGCGTGGGGCGCCCCATTAGCCTGTGAGATGGCGTCAGTAGCGGACTGATGTGCGAATGGGGCCAAAGGCAGCGCAACAATATTTTCTGAAGAGAAGACACCAAAAGGTGCTGACATTCCAAGATCCGGATGGCACCGAGGTGGTGTCTAGCAAGCTATGCAGTTGAGTTGTGTGCGCACTTGCGGCGAATAGGTCGAAGGCAGCATAACAATGTTTTTTGAATAGAAGACACCACAAGGCGTTGAGATTCGGTTACCACCGAGGTGATGTCTAGCAAGTTGCCGCACTGGTGTGGCCATCCTACAATACTGCTCCGAATAACGGCGTGGGGTGCCCGAAGGGGGGGGGAGCCGCCGTGAATGGGCCTTCCTAGGTGGAGGCTCGTCTGCTGTAGTGGGGCGCCCCTTTACCGTTTCAGTTGCCATTCAGCTGAGTTTTCGCCTGCTCTTGATGCTACAGCGACAGGCGGCTGCAAGAGGACTCTCAAAATGGCGGCCTGTTCTTTGGATTTGGGCCTGGTCCACTAAAATGGCCCTGGGACACCTTAGAACTCGGACGCTCGATTTTTTTTTCCTTTCCTGTACATGCAAAAAAAGGTAAATGCCCGGTACGTTACACGCTTCATCTGCCACGATGAACTTTCCAGAGGAACCGAAAAAAAATATAGTTGTGGTAACTATACCATGCATCGTCATATGGAGAGGTGGCACCAATTAATTATAGTGCTGCATAAAAGAGAGATTTGGAGGAGAACCCCTGACCTGCTAGTACATTCATCAAAGAAGTGGCACTGAGAGCTTCAGAGGCAAGGGAAACGGTCCCAAATATTTAGAAGAACTTTGGAAAGATTAAAATGACATGTTTAGATTGTGGCAAATTAATTTCATGTGGACAGATGAGTGTTACTCTAATAAATACAGCATATGAACATCATCATAGTCGATGGTTGGTAGAGACATTTTGACTATATCCTGGACCTGCCCGTCCTCGCCCAAAATGGCGCCGGAATAAATGGGACTCGTAACTCCTTGTTGTGTACTGGTTGCAGAACCTTGAAATCACGAGATACGTATGCAGTTTTGAAGCACATGGCGGGCGGGGACGAGAATTGATTGACTATTTCGACATCCCTATTGATATTAAGTTCTGATGTGTTATTGATTACTGTACTGTTGAAAGTTCGAATTAACGTCACCCATGGTACTTGCCCGCAAATGTATATCTAGATAATTTTATTGTAACTGGCCCTGTCGTATTTTAATTATAAAATGTACGTCCACCGATTCCGTAACTGTTAGACACCTTAGTTCTTGCAACCTAATGGCCCGCCCGTTACGTTCCTCTACAGTGTAAATGTCTATTCATCATATACGATTACAGTTTGCTCTGTGGCCGGCCCACGTGGTTATAGGCTCGTATTTGTATAATGAAATTTTCACAATAAAGGTTTTTAAAAGAAAACATGGTAGTAGTATATACATTGGTAAAGTTTTTAATAATAGTGACTGTTTTAGAATCATTAAAAGGCAAGTGAAATAAAGCAGACCAATTACATGAAGGGTAAAAGGTATAATACGAAGGAACGCAGTAAAGATAAATGGTCAAGGGCTGTTGTGTTTTCTATTCCTGCAACATAAAGTGATCGATAAGAATCTCATATTCAGGCGTATCGGCGACTAAGACAGCAGGTCGACCCTCTTTTGCTCAACGGCTCCGTCATGGGACGAAGAAACGCTCTTTTTCTCGAAAAAAGAATATATTTTACTTGCAGGACAGTTGTAAAATTTCCAGGAAAGTACATTAGCCTGGAACATTATAACATATATTTAAGAAAAAATAATGTTCGGAAGTAATGAAAAGCGTAATTTTTAGGTCATATGACCAAGCCTTTCATCATTACAATAAGAAAAGTAAAATGAACCAATGAAAAGTTTTATTAACAAGTCACATGACTTGTTATGCTTACGTTACGCGCTGCGCGCCCCGGATGACTTCCGGATGCGCTAACGCGGCGCGTCATATGACGCATTACGCGACAACGCAGGTACAGAATATAGTCAAAATGTCTCCACCAACCAGCGGTCGGAACACAACCCCTTTCAGCAGGCTAAATAGTTCTGTTAAATGACAACAGAAGGGACAGGCAACAAGAACCATCAGTCAAAGAGGGGAGGGCTAGTTCTTCTCTACCGGGTTACATTGGGGCGCTACCGAAACTGATCGAATTGGTAGTCTACAGTGTTTCTGGATGTTTCAGACTGAAGCTGGGGTTAGCATGAGAGCAGCACCATTTCGTAGCTCCGTCGTGGTCATTCCGCAACCAATCATGGCAGCCGTTCTTTATCGTTATTTTGGGCGGGGTGGGTGGCGGAGCCGAGCTGTTTTGCAGCCATCATTGTGTGGAGTTCAGTTCATCTCACTAGTTTTGTATTTGTCATGAGGGGTTGTTCCTAATGTTTCTATTTTAGCGAGGTCAAAAAGAGATCCCATTAGTGGCCTACTGATTTTTCTCGATTCCTTTTCTTTTTTTTTTACACGATTTTTCGTTATCTGCAAAGACTAAACAGAGTATTGCGACTCTGTGTTTGTTTGTAAATAGAGAATGAACCAAAGAGAACTAATTCTAAAACAGTAAATACTTGGATAACAATCAATCAAATGGAGAGAGAAGCAGGCACGACGGATTACAACGGGGGCAAAGGCCTGCGTTAACTACCTTTCACTATCTGCAAAGAGAGAGTACTCCTAATAGAAATGAGGGGGGGGGCACCATTCAAAGCAGATCAGTGTGCATAAACACGAAAATGTTTTCACTTACCACGTACTTGACATTCGACAGCTTATGATATTTGCTATTAAAAAACCATTGAAATTCACTGAAAAAACCATAGGTTATAGACCATATATAGTTAGGAATTAGCATTTACAAAACCTTGAAAATTCACTGAAAAAACCATAGGTTATAGACCATATATAGTTAGGAATTAGCATTTAAAAAACCTTATTTTACTCACACAAAACCATTGAAATTCCATATATAGTTAGTTGCACTAACTATATATCGCGCACCCGCAATCCACTGCTGATCATGTCACATATTACATCATTCATGACATGGTCAGTGACATCACTGATGACATCACTGATGACATCTCAAATGACATCACTGATGACATCACTGATGACATCTCATTTGACATCATTCTTGTGCTAATACGATAAACCTCTTCAGACTCTAATATAACCTTAGATACACTCAGTGTATACAGACACTCACACACTGCCACTCATCCATGGAGTTACTCACACACCCAGTCAGTCATGCAAAGAAACAATCTCACCTCCATTTCTTCAACTATACAGTTAAACACACCTTACTTATTGAAACATATACTAACACATATTTACTCTCTTATACAATCCCTGATACAAGTTCACAATGATCGATACAACCACTCACTCATTCAGTGGCTCTCATGCACAGTTATTTATATATGCCAACTCTCACATGTACTGTGTTTTACATATGTACTTACTATGACATGTAGCATTGAGATATCCATTCACTCATCAATACACTCATGCACACAGTCAACTGCCCATGTAGCTGTTTCCACATGCACTCTTGAACTCATACACCTAGTGAATAAACTGCTCACACATCTATGCATAGAGTCACACACCTTCCAGCCACCCCCACACAAACTCAATCTCCCATAGAAATACTTGGGCAACCAATTAATAACACATATAGCCTCTCGTATAGCTAATGATCAACACATGCAGCAGTTTACAGAACAACAGACATAATGATGCACAAATTAAGACAGTTTAGTCACTAACACATTTAATCACTCACTCATACAGTCAGTCACGCACCTACTAAATCCTTCATCCAGACACTTATACATCCACTCATTCTTCAATATGTAAGACATATTTTAACTTTACAGAAACATACAGTCACTGGATGTTGTCATCAGTGATGTCATCAGTGATGTCATTTGAGATGTCATCAGTGATGTCATCAGTGATGTCACTGACCATGTCATGAATGATGTAATATGTGACATGATCAGCAGTGGATTGCGGGTGCGCGATATATAGTTAGTGCAACTAACTATATATGGAATTTCAATGGTTTTGTGTGAGTAAAATAAGGTTTTTTAAATGCTAATTCCTAACTATATATGGTCTATAACCTATGGTTTTTTCAGTGAATATATATATATATATATATATATATATATATATATATATATATATATATATATATATATATATATATGAACACAACAACCAGCTTCCGCAGAAACATCCATGGAAGAAGGCACGGACTTGAGGCAGTCAGGATATGGCATCTGTTTTATTTGATCAGGCCACCCTCAATCCCAGAGATAAAAGAGATACACATTTCGGCATACTGGAAGTCTTTATCAATCTGGTTGGCGCAATTGCACATACACAATATATAGCCCTTCCCACTTGGGCCATAGGTAGAAATAGAAAACATACTATCGAGTATGCAACCACCATGTGAGCCCTATACTACATCAAAATGCTCACTTCAGCTGAAAATCAGCGATGTTGCAGGTAAAGTATATTCAAATGTATAAATTGCACAGTGCATATAATTATTTAATATGATATACTATTATTATACCATGCATGGGCAAATGAATTAGTACACAAACAATATATAAATCGCCCAATAACATGGGAATATTTACAGGTATATAAATTGTGCCGCCAAACTTCTCATCCTGTAATTCCTAAAATTTGAAAAACAAAATAAATTGATTATATTAAAATAACATGCTGCTGAACCAACTGAGGACAATCTCTGTCCCGGAGTACTAGCTCGAGCTGCTTATAATTCCACTGGTTTATGACCTCGGACCTATGCTGCGAGATCAAAATTAACTACTGCCGTGATGCAAAATATCACAGTCCAAAAAACCAGACACCGAGAGGTATATATATATATATATATATATATATATATATATATATATATATATATATATATATATATATATATATGTGTGTGTGTGTGTGCGTGTGTGTGCCTATATAAATATACATCTAGCTCCAAAATCCTTCCCTATCCAAGTTTAGAAGGAAAAATGGCACTTTCTGGGCTTCGTTTTCGCAGTAGCAGGTTTATTCCATACTGTTGTACCTGGCGCTTTTTGGCAGGTTCACCCCGAAACTTTTTGCTTTTGCCTAGCCTGTTTCTGGAACCTGGTGTTGGTGATTTTAGACCTCCGTGCACTTTTTCACTGTGGTACAGTGTAAAGTGCGTGACCTCTCTGTGTATGTGTGGTGAGTGATCTGCCCTCCCATAGGAATGCATGGGGAATATGTGTGACCATGGTAGTTCCTGATGTGTGGGGAGTGCAGGGTCGAGTTTGGTATGTGCGAACTCGTGAGATTAAATGCTGCGTAATGATGTATGTGGCATGAATGTGTCTAGTGTGGAAGTGCCACTTCTAGACATGGGTGTGCGTGTGTAGTGAGTCTGCTGGCACGTGATTGGCTGGAGCCTGGCTCCATGAGTGTGCCTGGGCCTGCTTGTGGATTGACTGTCTGGTTTGAGGGTGACAGGGTCTGGGGAGCCCCCAGGAGGTTGTCTGAGTCAGCCCTTGGTTAAATGACTGCATCTGCAAC
Source organism: Lissotriton helveticus (assembly GCF_964261635.1). NCBI lineage: Eukaryota > Metazoa > Chordata > Amphibia > Caudata > Salamandridae > Lissotriton > Lissotriton helveticus. The sequence goes on along the minus strand of NC_136061.1, from coordinate 646,861,685 downwards.
TAGAGTGGTGGGAGGAGATAGCACCTGGGAGTGAATAGGGCTGTGCCTGCTTGCCACAATGCTGGCTCCACCCCCTGTGGTGCGTCTGATGTCCCTGCCTGGCCAGTGAAAGGAGTTCCCTGTAACCATTTGTAGCTGGTTCTCACATTGCCTGCACCCTGCTAGACAAAGGATGTCACTGTATACAAAGTGGCTGTGTCCCCTTACAAAATGTTCTTGTTTCTGACTTGAATCCTGCCAGGGGCGTGCTGCTGCTTGGGCCCAGGGGACGGCTTGCCTCCCTGGGCCCTGCCCAGCCCCTGGATACCTGATGGAATTTTCTTTTCTGGGAGCTGCTGTGCTCCACCTTAGGTCCTGGACTCCTGAAGGACTTTGTTGCTTTATTTTTTTGCATCTAGCGCTTTGGAGCGCTTTATTTCTCCACCAGCGCTTGAGAGCGCTTGATTTTTACTTATAGCGCTGGGGAGTGCTTTATTTCTCCTTGTTATTCATAGAAAAATTGCACCTTGAGGTATTATTTTATATCATTCAATCTTTTTTCTTGTCATATATATGTACATTAGCTCCAACAAACATCAGAAAATGTGGTATTTTCAAATATGAACTTTTATATCATATCCATATATTTATTTAGATTCTTTATATTCTTTATACATGAGGCAACATGAAAACACTACTACATTCAGTAAATTCCTAGTAGTGTGTTACACCGTTGGTATAATATGTACAAACCATATATACACATAGAATGCTACTGAAAATACAGTCAGCTCAGTCCATCAATCTCTTTTTTATAAATCCTGTTGTTGGTGATTCCTAACCCAAAACGGTGCCTGGGCGTCGACGTTTCGGTCTCTACTGTACAAATCACACCAAGACCATCATCAGGACTACTGTTGCACAAGCCATCTACAAAAAATAATATATATACAATATATACAATCAGTCTCATAGTATCCACATTCCAATGTCCAATATATAATCGTCTGCTGACATTAAACCATCACCTCACCCGGTGTGACAGAATATATAGAAACCACTGCCTGGCTTAATACTCACTGAACATGTATATTCTCTCGAAAATATTCTCTGAAGAATTCAGATTCCACTGTGGTATAATCACTATTGTAAATTTAGTCCAACTCTCGCTCTAAAAACGGTGTAATGAAAACATAAAACAACCAATCAATAGAACCACAAGCCTCACTTATTCTACTTATAGGTCATCCACCTCGGCTCCCTGTTTACCTTGAATTAAATCCTCAGAGCGTACTTCAAAAACGCGAGTCCGCAATTCGACTCCGTGTGCAAAACAAGTGTTACCTAGAAGACACAAGCAAGGGGGAGCTACCGTCACACTCCCAGTTCGCTTACTCTGAGCTTCTCATATTAGCTTAAAGGTGGCTAGAGAACAGCACTTGTACTTACTCATGTGCACCACACACGACGGGACCCATCCTCGTCAGTTTCACTTCGCGTCTGGTTACAAACGCGTAGACTCGACTAACAAACTTTCTGTGAAGTGCGCGCATGCGCATACGCTCTCAAAACGCTGGAAACTGCAGTGGCCATTTTAGAGAGTGCAATGTTTCCTACTGATTCCTACCTTTTTCTATCTATCTAGTGTTCCATCACCACACCAATAATAAAACTACAATTAATAAAAACATACAACAATGCTCTGCTATTTATATGCTCATAGGCAAGCGTTCCTCACCTAGAGGGACCACCAATAACCACTATGTACAGATCACTGATCTAGATCACATCATATGCGTCAGCAACACAACTTAGACTCAAAGGGTTGCAAGACTGTGCCATTCCACAAGTTGATTCAGCCCATGTTCCACTGTTCTACTCATCCATATCCATTTGTTCTCTTTTAATGTCAGCAGACGGTCCACATTGGTCCTTCTTTTTGAACCCTTTACCACTTCCAGCACAAACCACTTCATGTCTTTTGGGCCATGTGACTTCTGAATGTAATGCTCTACTAGTGGTGCCGTCAGTACCTTACACCTAATTCGTGACTGGTGTTGTGATATTCTCTTCCTAATTTCCTGTGTGGTCTTACCAATATATATTAGGCCACACGGGCATTCGATACAGTAAATGACGTTCTTAGTCATACAATTTGAATGATGTTGCAGCATTACTTGTTTACCATTCAGAGTACAGGATTTTGTCCTGGCAGTAGTATCACATACAGCACATTGACCACAAGGGTAGTGTCCCACAATGGGGGCCAAACCCCATTGGTTCTGAATAGTGTTCACACATGGTTCCCTGTATGTTTTGACCAAATGATCCCGTAAATTTCTGCCTCTTTTAAAAGCGAAACGGGGAAAGCTCAACTGTGGTTCCAATTTCTGTATTAGATGCCAGTTCTTGGATACAATTCTTTTGATTTGGCTAGACTCTGTCCCAAAGGTAGTGACACACGCTATTGTGTTTTCAGCCTTCTTTTCGGCTGTGTTCTCAGTCAATAGTGCTCCACGGTCATAATACCAAGCCCGCTTAAGGGCCCGTTTCACCATTCTGTGTGGATACTCTCTGGCGCCTAATTTCAATTGGAGGATTTTAGCTTCTCTGAAATAATCCTCTTTTCGTGTACAATTACGTTTAATTCTTAAAAATTGGCCAAAGGGAAGATTGTCCCTTAAATTCCTGGGGTGGTGGCTAGAGTATTTCAACAAAGTGTTGCGAGATGTAGGCTTCGTGTACAAATTGACCACTAGATTACCGTTGTCATTAACTAATTGTAAATCTAGGAAATTTATCCGCTCATTGCTATACTCAATCGTAAATTGTAAATTGTTGTTTTGTTCATTGAGCCAAGCATGAAATGATAATAGGTGATCCTCAGAGCCTTCCCAAATCAAACACACATCGTCAATATATCTTAGGTATCGCTTGATATGAGTTTCGAAGGGATTGTTATTATGGATAATTTTATCCTCAAAATCTGCCACGTATAGATTCGCTATGTCCGGGGCAAAAATTGCCCCCATCGCCACACCTTTACGTTGGCCAAAGAAATCTTCCTTAAATAAAAAGTAATTGCGTTCAAGGGCTATTTTGGCACATTTAATGACAAATTCCACTGGAACCTGTGTGGGACGTGTCTGGGTATCTAGTACTTTCTCAAGAACTTTTAAAGCCTCATTCTGAGGGATATTAGAGTATAAACTCTCAATATCCATGGTAACTAGAATATTCTTGTCCGGATCAAATGGCATTCCTTCCAGGGCATTTATTACACTGATACTATCTTTGGTATAAGATTTAGTCAGTGGCACAAAGGGTTTTATAAAAGGGTTTTATAAAATGGTCCACATACTCCGCCAGAGGTTGCAGAATCGACCCACACCCCGCCACAATGGGTCTTCCTGGGGGGTGTGTAGAGTTCTTATGAATTTTGGGGAGTGTGTAGAATGCCGGGATAGTGAACTCATTCTTGTTTAGATATTCAAATTCTTTCCTTGTTGGTCCTCTAGCGCTTGGGAGCGCTTTATTTTGGTCCCTAAGCGCTTGGTAGCTTCTGCAGCCCGGCCGCGGCCGCCCCGGAAGTCAGGCGAGTTGGCCTGAGACGGGGCGGGGCTGAGGCATGACCGGAAGCTGTGCGGGGAAAAAGAAGGCTCCGAAGAGAGATGGCTGCTGGTGCCTGCCGGTGCGGGGCTCCCATGGCGGAGGGAGAACCCCGCAGGCACCAGCCAGTGGCAGCGGAAGGCGGAGGGGGCGCGGGGCACATTGCCGGTGCCCACCCCCGCTGCAAGTGAAGGACCGGGGCCGACAGAGGCTGCACTGCCGTGAGTGCCGCAGCCCGCACGGAGACAGGGAGAAGAGTGGAGTCCCGCCTCAGAAGAAGCAGGTGAGTGGGGGCTTCTTATTGCTTGGTGCCTCGAGGCACCGTGCCCTGGCCTAGGCCTGAGTGGCCCCGTCTGGCAGCGGGCCGCTCCCACCTTGCCCTGCATTCTGTTTCGTGCCCACGAGGGCTCCGGGGCATATTGGTGCGGAGTCCCCCAGAGGGGGGGGACCCCAACGTACGGGCGCACTGTTCTTTAAGAGCCTGAGAGGCTCGAGGGGGCCTTTGTGTATTTTGAGTCCCCCAGAGAGGGACTCCAACTATGGGGCTAATTTGATGTAGAGGCCCCCAGTTATTTGGAGAGCCAGAGGGCTCACATGTGCTGTATGCATTTTCAGAAGCCTGGTGTGGCTGTACCATTTGCCTAAGGGTTCTAGAGCCTGTGTGGCTCCTACATGTTGGCGCACTGCTGTAGCTAGGGCCAGTGAGGGCCCTGCCACAGTTTTACTGATGTCTCAGCTGCCCAGCAATCAGTGGGCAGCTGCACCGTTTAGGCGCCAAGGGAGAGAGAGTCCCTGTGTGGGACAGAGATGGCACAGAGGTGCCAGGCCTTCTACAGCTGCGCAGCACTTAGTGCTGCAACGTTTAGGCCCTGTTGTTGTTCCCAGCTGCCCAGCAATTAGTGGGCAGCTGCAACGTTTAGGTTGGCGCTGGTGGCGCACCCCTGACTGGCGCTGCATTGGCAGCGCGCCCTGACATTCTGGACACAGGGCTTTTGAGTCCCCTTCTTGGGATGGCCAGTTGGCCAGGGGGCTGGTATGTGGGTAGGGCGCAAGGCCCTAATGTGATTTTTGCGCAATGTGATTTTGCTATGTTTATGATAGTAATTGCCTAAGGTGAGGTTTGCGCCATGTGATTGTGAGGTTACTTTACCTGTGTAGGTTTATGTTAGTGAGAGTTTACTTCACTGTGAGTCACGCCCCTAAATGTGAGTTATGCTTAGGGGGGAGTCTAATGTGTTTAGACTAGTGAGATATTGCCTACTGTAGTTTTTACTGGTTAGGCCCAAATGTGAGTTATGCGTAATGTGCTATGTCATTATGCCTGTGACACCTCTGAATGTGATTTATGCATTATGTGTCTTACCTACACCTCTGAATGTTTTTATGCATCATGTGTTTTCCTGTGCTGCACCTCTGAATGTGTTTTGATGCATCATGTGCCTTGTTCTTACACCGCTGAATGTATGTTTATGCATCATGTGTTTTCCTTCCCTACACCTCTGAATGTGGTGATGCATCATGTGTAATGTGTTCTTACCTATAATTGTTCTTTTGTGCTACACTTATTCTAAGTTCTACAAAGTGCAATTTCTAACAGTAGTTCTGCTAAGTGCTGATTCTGACAGTGGCCCATGTGGCCTTGTCTTGTACATAATCCCATGTGAATATTGCCCGTGCCAGTTGGCACAATGTATATTGTGTGATTACTATCTGATGTGTTTTGACAATACAAAAGTTATTTTTATATAACCTTGTGTGGAGTTCCTTTTGTGGTGTGCCTAGGATGTTGTTGCTGTTGTGTGCGTGCGTGCGCAAATACTTTACACATTGCCTCCGGGATAAGCCTGTCTGCTCGTGCCAAGCTACCAAGGGGTTGAGCAGGGGTTATCTTGGCATATGACCCCCTTGCACTGACTAGAATGGTGGTTTCTGCCTCGCTTTGGCATCAGCCTTAGCCAACCAGAAATCCCAGTTCTAACATTATTGGACAGCGGTGAGGATTAGGACTTGTGTTTGCGCAGTGCCACAGCGACAGCTGGCTACATTACAAAACTCTGCATTTTTTTTAGATAGTCACATGTTTGGGATCATTGTTTGTGATTTTGTTTTTCCTCAAGAGTGTCATTTTCAAATGGTGTTCCTGCGCTTTTATGTTTAGTGGCAGAAGAGAGAAAATGATAGGGCGGGACGCCAGTAGAGGGGGAGGTTCCCATAGATCAGGAATCCCTTGCTGGGTCCACTGCCCAATCCATGTTCCTGTCCCTGTGTGGGTAGATGGAAGAGAGGGAGTGTGGAGGAGGAATGGCTTGCTCGGGAGGGTGGTTATCCCCTGAGTGGAGTGTGTGTGTCTGGATTCCCCAGTATGGTAGGATCCAGTGGTGGCAGCTAAAATGTGTCCAGTGCGTGAAGTCCCATTCCCAGTTCCCAGAGTATGGTGCCTGGTGCTCAGTAAGAGGGGTACAGGTTGAGAGTCAGGGGCAGTGAGGAACTGTCTCACCAGTCTGGAGGGGGAGTGTGTGGATGAGTGGTGTGTTGAACTGGAGGAGTTGGTGTGAGTTTTTTTAAAGGAGCTTGCACAGGAGGTGTACCTCTGGTGGTGTGCAGGAGGTCCTGCAGAGGCACTGGACAAGAAGGTGGATGTCTGGCGGTGTGCTAGATGTCTTGCAGAGGCATTGGGGAGTGATTCTAAAAGTAGTGGCTTGTGTATCTGATGATCCTGTGTAGGGGAAGAGGTTCATGTGTAGCCCAGCTAGGTCCCAGTAGGATGGTAGGGGTGTAGGGGCTCAAGTCCTGTCTCAGTGGAGGCAGAGTGAGTGTGGGACGGTGTGTTCCACGTTGGCCCGAAACCCTGTCTCAGGGCCTGGAGGGTTCCCTAAGGGAGCGCCAGGTCAGGGGCCTAGGCTGTACTTACAGGTCATTTGAGGAGGATCTTCCTGTGTCTAGAGGATGGGAAGTTTCTGTAACCAGAACTCCGGCGGTCCTGGTGTTGGGTAGTACCGCTCCTAAGTGGAGGGTGCAGAAGTCCTGGTTCGCTGGGAATTTGACCGTCCAGAGTGCTTGACCATTTGTGGGGCCTCTGGAGGTCGTTCTCCGAGGAGGGGCGAGGCCAGGTTCAGGTTCAGCCTGACCTGGAGGGAAGGGCATCTGTAATCAGTGTCCTGACCGGTTTTGGCTTCCAGGGGTACCGCTCCAAGGTGGGAGGGTGCAGAACTCTGGAAGGGGGTGCAGAGCAACGGTGTCCTTACCTCTGACCCCGTGCAACCTGAGGGTTTAGATCCTAGGTTGGGAGATTAGGAAACTTCCAGCCAAGAAGGAATCTCTGCCAAAGTAGAGCAGCTGAAGAGACTGAGGGGGCTGCCCTTGCTGTGTGATCTGGGGCTTACCTGCAGTTTGTTGTTTCTACTAAGGTAGAGGAAAGGGGACTTTGCTGTGTGCTGTGTCCCCGCGCCTGCTTGAAGAGGGACTGTGCTGTGTGCTTTGTACCTCCGAAGTGAAATAGTTTCCAGATCCCAGGTGGTAGACCAGTTGATGGAGTGATGTCCTGAACTGGTAGGAGAGTTGTGTTCTGGTGGGTGCTTCCCTGGGAGGGTGCGGAACCCCAGAAGTAGAGGTAGGGTGGGGCATTCTTGCCCGTGATCTCTGGTCCGCCTGAGGGTATGGTCCCTAGGTTGAAGGATCAGTGGTAGTTGTAGCTACACTGAGAGGGAGAGTGGAGAGTGGCTATTGTGTGCCAGGGGTTACTGCCCCCCACTCTGTGAAGTGGTCAGGACCTGTGACATTTGGATGGCCTAGGGCCTGGTCCTAGCCGTGGATGACTAGAGAGTACCAGTGGGGTATCCTAGTTGTGCCAGAGAGCTCTTGTTGAGAGAAATCCATGTAGGTTCAGAGTGGCGCAAAACCGGAGGGTGTCCCTGCCGTGCGGGCCCGTGTCCGTGTTTTGTCGCCCAAAGCAGGGAAGCCCATCAAGGGAGTGATTGGTCTACCCTGCGTTTTGGCTGGAAGGGGGTTGTGTTTGACCTGGCCCTTTTTGGCAGGTTCACCCCAAAACGTTTTGCTTTTTCCTAGCCTGTTTCTGGAACCTGGTGTTGGTGATTTTAGGCCTCTGCACATTTTTTCACTGTGCTACAGTGTAAAGTGCGTGAGCTCTCTGTGTATGTGTGGTGAGTGATCTGCCCTCCCATAGGAATGCACGGGGAATATGTGTGACCATGGTAGTTCCTGATGTGTGGGGAGTGCAGGGTCGAGTTTGGTATGTGCGAACTCGTGAGATTAAATGCTGCGTAATGATGTATGTGGCATGAATGTGTCTAGTGTGGAAGTGCCACTTCTAGACATGGGTGCGCGTGTGTAGTGAGTCTGCTGGCACGTGATTGGCTGGAGCCTGGCTCCAGGAGTGTGCCTGGACCTGCTTGTGGATTGACTGTCTGGTTTGAGGGTGGCAAGGGCTGGGGAGCCTGAGGTTGTCTGAGTCAGCCCTTGGTTGAATGACTGCATCTGCAACTAGAGTGGTGGGAGGAGATAGCACCTGGGAGTGAATAGGGCTGTGCCTGCCTGCCACAATGCTGGCTCCACCCCCTGTGGTGCGTCTGATGTCCCTGCCTGGCCAGTGAAAGGAGTTCCCTGTAACCAGTTGTAGCTGGTTCTCACATTGCCTGCACCCTGCTAGACAAAGGATTTTACTGTATACAAAGGGGCTGTGTCCCCTTACAAAATGTTCTTGTTTCTGACTTGAATCCTGCCAGGGGCGTGCTGCTGCTTGGGCCCAGGGGAAGGCTTGCCTCCCTGGGCCCTGCCCAGCCCCTGGATACCTGATGGACTTTTCTTTTCTGGGAGCTGCTGTGCTCCACCTTAGGTCCTGGACTCCTGAAGGACTTTGTTGCTTTATTTTTTTGCATCTAGCGCTTTGGAGCGCTTTATTTCTCCCCCAGCGCTTGAGAGCGCTTGATTTTTACTTATAGCGCTGGGGAGCGCTTTATTTCTCCTTGGACCTTGTTGGTCCTCTAGCGCTTGGGAGCGCTTTATTTTGGCCCCTAAGCGCTTGGTAGCATTTTTATTTCCTCGCAAGCGACTGCCCACGCCGCATATTTTCCCTTATTTACTTTGTGTTGCGAGGGTGCCCACCACTCGTTGTGCCCCAGAATCGCTGCTGCAGCCCGGCCGCGACCGCCCCGGAAGTCAGGCGAGTTGGCCTGAGACGGGGGCGGGGCCGTGGCATGACCGGAAGCTGTGCGGGGAAAAAGAAGGCTCCGAAGAGAGATGGCTGCTGGTGCCTGCCGGTGCGGGGCTCCCATGGCGGAGGAAGAGCCCCGTAGGCACCAGCCAGTGGCAGCGGAAGGTGGAGGGGGCGCGGGGCACATTGCTGGTGCCCGCCTCCGCTGCAAGTGAAGGACCGGGGCCGACAGGGGCTGCGCTGCCGTGAGTGCCGCAGCCCGCACAGAGACAGGGAGAAGAGTGGAGTCCCACCTCAGAAGAAGCCGGTGAGTGGGGGCTTCCTATTGCTTGGTCCTTTGAGGCACCGTGCCCTGGCCTAGGCCTGAGTGGCCCCGTCTGGCAGCGGGCCGCTCCCACCTTGCCCCGCATTCTGTTTCGAGCCCACGAGGGCTCCGGGGCATATTGGTGCGGAGTCCTCCAGAGGGGGGGACCCCAACGTACGGGCGCACTGTTCTTTAAGAGCCTGAGAGGCTCGAGGGGGCCTTTGTGTATTTTGAGTCCCCCAGAGAGGGACTCCAACTATGGGGCTAATTTGATGTAGAGGCCCCCAGTTATTTGGAGAGCCAGAGGGCTCACATGTGCTGTGTGCATTTTCCGAAGCCCGGTGTGGCTGTACCATTTCCCTAAGGGTTCTAGAGCCTGTGTGGCTCCTACATGTTGGCGCAGTGCTGTAGCTAGGGCCAGTGAGGGCCCTGCCACAGTTTTACTGATGTCTCAGCTGCCCAGCAATCAGTGGGCAGCTGCACCGTTTAGGCGCCAAGGGAGAGAGAGTCCCTGTGTGGGACAGAGATGGCACAGAGGTGTCAGGCCTTCTACAGCTGCACAGCACTTAGTGCCAGCTGCAACGTTTAGGCCCTGTTGTTGTTCCCAGCTGCCCAGCAATTAGTGGGCAGCTGCAACGTTTAGGTTGGCGCTGGTGGCGCACCCCTGACTGGCGCTGCATTGGCAGCGTACCCTGACATTCTGGACACAGGGCTTTTGAGTCCCCTTCTTGGGATGGCCAGTTGGCCCGGGGGCTGGTATGTGGGTAGGGCGCAAGGCCCTAATGTGATTTTTGCGCAATGTGATTTTGCTATGTTTATGATAGTAATTGCCTAAGGTGAGGTTTGGGCTATGTGATTGTGAGATTACTTTACCTGTGTAGGTTTATGTTAGTGAGAGTTTACTTCACTGTGAGTCACGCCCCTAAATGTGAGTTATGCTTAGGCGGGGAGTCTAATGTGTTTAGACTAGTGAGATATTGCCTACTGTCGTTTTTACTGGTTAGGCCTAAATGTGAGTTATGCGTAATGTGCTATGCCATTATGCCTGTGACACCAATGAATGTAATTTATGCATTATGTGTCTTACCTACACCTCTGAATGTTTTTGTGCATCATGTGTTTTCCTGTGCTGCACCTCTGAATGTGTTTTGATGCATCATGTGCCTTGTTCTTACACCGCTGAATGTATGTTTATGCATCATGTGTTTTCCTTCCCTACACCTCTGAATGTGGTGATGCATCATGTGTAATGTGTTCTTACCTATAATTGTTCTTTTGTGCTACACTTATTCTAAGTTCTACATAGTGCTATTTCTAACAGTAGTTCTGCTAAGTGCTGATTCTGACAGTGGCCCATGTGGCCCTGTCTTGTACATAATCCCATGTGAATATTGCCCGTGCCAGTTGGCACAATGTATATTGTGTGATTACTATCAGATGTGTTTTGACAATACAAAAGTTATTTGTATATAACCTTGTGTGGAGTTCCTTTTGTGGTGTGCCTAGGATGTTGTTGCTGTTGTGTGCGTGCGCAAATGCTTTACACATTGCCTCCGGGATAAGCCTGTCTGATCGTGCCAAGCTACCAAGGGGGTGAGCTGGGGTATCTTGGCGTGTGACCCCCTTGCCCTGACTAGAATGGTGGTTTCTGCCTGGCTTTGGCGTCAGCCTTAGCCAACCAGAAATCCCAGTTCTAACATTCATACAAAAATTGTTTTATATGGAATAAACCTGCTACTGCGAAAACAATGTCCCGGGAGTGCCGTTTTTCCTTCTAAACTTGGATGGGGAAGGATTTTGGAGCTTGATGTTAATTGCGGCACGCCACCGGAAACACGGCACCCGCCGAGGGTGTGCCCCGCTTTTTGGCGTACCACGGAGCAGTATATAAATATATATCTATATACATATGTTGTGGGTGCAAGCTCTAGACTCGCAAGTCTTACGCCTAAGTTTGCTTTCTGAAAGAATGAAAAATAAGGACTTCCCCCAAAAAATGTTATTGTCAATAATGTTTTATCTTTCAATATCTGTTTTACCTTAGGATGTTTCACAGGGTAGTCCAACATAACACTTAGAACAAAAGATAATGGTGATGCCCAAACATCACTCAACAATAAACACAAACCCTTACACAATTTTCTATCCAAAACACTGTAGATGCAACACAGCACCAGCATTCTATTTAGCTGGGTGCCAACATGGGCACAATGGAACTACCTGTCACGGTTGCCGGACCGGGAGTTGCAGGAACTACTGAAATGGCTTCCGCACGGGGACAAGCATGCGCAGCAGCAGACCAGACAGGTCAAAGCGCACCTATCCCCGAGCGGAAACGCTTCGCGTTCCAGTCTCTGGTATTGGGGCTTACCTTCCGGGTCTTCACGTCACTTCCGGGGCATTGGGAGTCTCCTCCCCGTCCTGCTTCCTTGGGGTGTTGTTCTTCTTCCTGGATCTCTCTCTCTCGGTGTTCCTTATTTCGGCATGCCACCTCTGCCTCCGGGTATCTGTCCTCTTCGGTTACGCCCTGTCCTGAAAGATAAGAAAACAAAACAAGAAGCTGCATTACTGCCACATGACGGTAACAGCGCTTAGCGCTGCCATTTAATCCTATTAATCTCGCCCCTGCATAATTATCTGATCTGGTGTTCCTAAGGCTGTGGGCATCCGTTCCTTCTCTCTCTCTTTGGGATTTAGTAACCTGTGAATGAAGAAAGAAAAAGACATTAGATTATTGCCTGAGAATTAAGGCTATCTTTATTTCGCAATTAACCACTTTATGTTTGTGAAGAATATTCTCATACAGGAGTCTGGTGACTAAGGTGGGTTCTAGCCTAGGGCCTTTTCATTTCATTCATTCCCTTATATTAATCTCCCTCTAAATAATAGTTCCCTATTTTTTCCTACCAGAACCAGACACTTGATTGACAACCATAGCAATTTGAAATACTACAAAGAAGGGACACCTTAAGGTATTAAACAACCCATTAGAGAGATTTAGAGATAGAGATACCTTACTACTCCTTACCAGTTTTTTTGTGTTCTTCTATCTTGTCTACAGATGTTGTGCCTTGTCCTTGCCTGGTCCTATCCCAGCCTGGGTTCGACGTGTGACCCTTATCTCTCCTTGTTTTGTTGCCCTTCTTCCCCAGGTTACTATTGTCACTTTGACCTTGTTGGGTGCATTAGTTGATTTGGCAAAGTTGTGGACCTTTCTTCATGTCCATGACGTTCCTGCGGAAACATAGGTTAGACCTGACACTACCCACCACCACATACCACAACAACTTACAACAGCACATATTAAGACAGAACTTTGAACATACACCCACCACGGCCCAGTCTGCAATTATCTGGCTATTAAGGCATGTAACAGCACTGCTATTTTCAATTGTCAACCACCACATACATTTGCCGAGCAATGGGTCCCTATTCTACCTGAGAAACTAGACAAACCTTTAGGTTCAACCAAATGGTCTTACTCTTCAATTCATTAAAAATCACAAACTCATCCTAGTAACCAGACAGCTCCACAAAACCGAATCAAACACCTGTCTGTGAAGGGAACATTTGGTCAGTCAAATCCTTGACGCTCAAAAAGCATGCCGTACCATACGAATCACATATTTGTGCTAATTAACAATAACAAAGTAGAAACTGGGATAAATAGAACTTTTTTCAACTTTCCTTTTGATATAAAGAGTTAAGACTGTGGAGAGAGGGTCTGAAGCGAGTAGCCCAAGGTAAATTTCGACTTCTTTCTCTCCATTTTTCTCCTGGGCAGCCTACATACGTCCTGGTTACAAGTATATGTGATATTTATTGCACCTGATAAACAATAATCCCAAGAGTAATGTTATCTATAGGGTATGATATCCATGAAGAAGCAAGTATGCACCATCTCCCCTGCCTGTTTCCTCACTCACCGGATGCTCAGAAAGGTTTTCAGATGGCTCCCAAGCAATCCCAGGCAAACTCTCACGCAGGTGCTCCTCACCAGCAGACTCGACTACGGCAACTCCTTCTATGTAGGAATAACAGCCTAACTTATGAAGAAACTCCAGATGATCCAGAACACAGCGAACAGGCTCATCCTTGCCCTCACAACTCACAAAAAGAGAAGGACTAAAAAACCTAACAGAGGAGACCTTACTATGAGTAGTTTGTCTGTGTCTCTGTCCTAGGAAAACCGCAACAAAAGGGGTTGTAAAAGAGGGATAGAGACGAAAATAGGCATATTGTTAAATACTGCCCTCACCGACTAATTAGTGGCATGCTTCATCATAGGCCCGCTTACGACTTCCAGATGCAGACCAACACACTGGACTGAGTGCTGGGTTTTTTGAGAGGTAAAACGAAATTCCTTTATTATTGGTCCACCTTGGCAAGATTAAAAAATCAAAAGGTGCGGTATATAGGTGGAGTTACCGCTCCTTACCCCCCACTCCATGTACAAACATGTTTCAGCCAAATGTAATTGCCCTTCTAAGTTACTGGCCTTCTTCAGGGTAAGATCCCTTGCAATGTTGGTCTGTATCACAATGTGATCAATTATTACAAAGTGGTTAAGCCAACCTTTCTTGTTTCTCAGTAACATATTTACCATTAATATCTGAGTTTCATAATGAAATCTCTGAACCCAGGACAGCCGAAGGGACACCGCCCTGTAGTCACACATTCGTCAAGGATCAGTTTGTCAAGAAGACGCCACTCCATGTCCTCGCACTACCCTGATTTACGCACCTAACCCCTCACCTCAGGAAACTCCTCTGGCTTCCAGTCATGAAGAGATGCCAGTACAAGGTACTCACCCACGCATACAAGGCACTACACAATGAAGGACCTGCATACCTCAACCAATGCGTAACCAGCCAACCAGGAATTTCAGATCCGGATTCCTCACCCTAACTGTCTCCCATCGCATCCGCGGCACAAACAGCGCAGGACGCTCCTCTCATCTGGCGGAAAAGACGTGGAATGACCTCCCACTGCACCTCAGAGCCTCACCATTGCTCCAGCAATTCAGGAAGGATCTCAAGACATGGATGTTCAACCAATAGGAGAACAGGCAGCACTATTCAACATGACCTCAAGACCATCAGGGTTTTTTTTGAGGGTAGGAAAACACTGACCCATTCATCAGGCGCCTTAGACTTCAATGGAAAAGACTTCTTGACAGCTCTGGTGGTATCAATACTTAGGGCCTGATTTAGAGTTTGGGTGGTGGGATATTACGCCACACACATGACTGCTAACCCTCCTACTTTTTATAGAATTGCAATGTGTGTTTCTGCAGAACCACAAAACATTAGTCCGAATTGGTCCATAAACAGCACAACTTCGCCATGTTCTAAAACCTCATTATTACAAGAGCTTTAGAGCACTTGTAGTTAGGGGCTCGAGACTGCACCATTAATTTCAACTTTACCAAACTGTAACTAAGGGTGTTTTTTGTGAATCCATTTTAAGTCAAAACTCTGACTAAATATCTATGCATTGGAGCAATATCTGTGATTATGCTGGCTCTGACTTTCTCACTCTCTCTTGTGTACTACTTTGATGTTTTTAGACAATATGGGGCATATTTACTACAAAGTGGCGAAGCTCTGCGTTAGCCTCCTTGGCTTAACACCGTGTTCCACCACTTCAGAAATGCAGGGCTGCTCCATAACAATAATATGGTGCAGCCCTGCGTTTCCCTCTGCGCTGGCGCTTAATTTAGCAGTCTAGCGCCAATGCAGGCACCCTTGCACCATAGTGCAAGGGTGTCTGCGTTGAGAGGAATATTGTTTATGTGCAGTAAGGTCTTTCTTCCTGCACATAAACAATCTTTAAATGGTGTTTTGTAACTTTTATGTGTGCTGCTTAATGCAGCACACATAGAAGCTGCAAAACATCATTTTTCGTTTGTGATTATGTGCAGGAAGGGTCACCTGCGTTGGTGCTTGGTTGCTAAGTTTAGCGCCAGCGCTGGGGAAACGCAGGGCTGCACCAAATTGTAGCGAATATGGTGCAGCCCTGCATTTCTGAAGTGGCGAAGTGTGGCGTTAAGCCAGGAAGGCTAACGTCGCAATCCGTCACTTCATTGTAAATATGCCCCTCTGCCTTTAATATACCGTGAAGTTGTATCTGTTTTAGTGTATAGGTGATCTCATTTTCTTCGTCATTTGTAGTGCGAGGCTTAATGACGAACATCAACTGGATCAGGCTTGTACATTAACTCTCTTTATTTCAGGCTCAGCAGTACGGTATTGATGTCGAACCTCTTCGTCCCTCTTTTTTCACCTACCACCTTCTTCCCTTGCATTCCCTTTGGTCCCCCCCAACCCCTTTGCTCGACCCTATATTCACACTTGCCATTTGAACATTTCCTGTCATTGATGGCAGGGTGCTCCAGTCAGCTAGAGTGCTCACAAGCAGGGCCAGTGTCCTACTGACTTTAGTACATTTGATATATCTTTCTCTCTCGGTCATACTAGAGGGTGTGATGATCAGAAAGTTTTCACCCTTCTCCTTAGGCATACGAGTTTTAGCAGAAATTCCGCTTTTTTACCCCCTGCCTTTTTTACTTCTCTCTCCCTCTCTCGCTTTTTCTGATTATTTCTTTGCCCTCTCATTCTTTTACAGTTATTACATGCCTTACCTGGAAGAGGTGACATGTCGTAAAGGATATCTCTCTCTATCACATAATTTCGGGTATTGGATTTGACGGCACCGTCTCTTTTAGCCACCTCCTTGACGGGAATCTCTCCTGTTCCCTAAAACGTACATGGAGTCATCGGGTCACCTTTTCCCTTCCCTGTCCCTGACGCAGCACGCTGGTCTCTACCTTACACTCGTCTCTAGGGCTGCCACTAGGCCTTCCTTGACCAGTATTTTAATGTCCCAGCTTGTGCAAAAAAAACAAGCAAATCATCTAAAGCCGGTATTTTTTACCCCTTATCAGAACATCTTTTAAACAGAAAAATAGATGAAGAAAGCACTTTAAAGTGTCTCCTAGAACTATCTTAATGATCCCAGAAAGATTATTTAAAGTAAACAGAGACAGAACAGCCCTGTTAAAAAAGATTACAGACGATTTTATATGTCCGGTATTTTTCACTGGGAAAAGTGGCAACCCTACCGGCCGTCTCGAATAGAAAACCCGACAATGGACTCTTCGCATTACGCATTCCTGACCCCACGCTGCCACCGGGACGGCGCATCGCCACCTGCCCTTTGGGACGCCTGATAATAACAACGTATCAAAGGAGGCAGTGGCGCACGAGACGTGAGGCATAATTGGGAACCGCAAGACGTCAGGGAGGTTAATGTGCCCCGTCATGGGGTAGGAAAGCTGTAATTATGGCCGCCTGTGAGGAGAGTTAATGACGGGTCTTGCGCTTGTGCGCCAATATGGCGTGCCACAGACAAGCGCATCCCTCGCAGGTGCAGCAAGAAGTAGGCTGTAATCTCTGTCCCTCTGGTGAAGCGCCCATTTTCCCGACATATAATCCCGAAATGGAAAAGGTGAGCGACGAGCTGCTTGTAGTGTACCACTATTCCCCATGGTATGGGGGTGTGGTGAGCAACACATCCGCGGGCTTCCCTCGGTGGTTGTGCCCGATGTGATGTAAGAGCCATGAGTATAAAATAAAGGTAGGGCGTGATGGCAGTCTGTCACGTAGCAGCCCCAAATATAGCAACACTGTGGTAGTGTCATAATCATTTCTAGACCTAACATACCCTATGGCCTGGTCAACAACCCTAAGGGCTGCCACTTCACTGTAGGGTGACCAACCGTCCGTAAATTTCACGGACAGTCCGTAATTTCGGCCGTCTGTCCGTTTTCCGTGAAGGATTCTTTAACGGACGCCATTTGTCCGTCATTTTAACAGGGCACGGGTTGCCCCACCCTAAAGCCGGCACAGCTTGCACCCACCTCCCTTCTTGACTCCGATGCTGCATCAAAGCTCAGATACCCCTGCATTGGAGAGGCACAGCGGGATGGCAACCCTCACACCTCCAGCCCTTGATGACCTGTTAAGAGGTGCTTCGAAGGTGACTGAGAGGGAGGGGCTGCAGGTTCAGGAGCAGCGACATCTATTCACATGCAAACAGCACTGAATGCATCATGTCTCTGCTATTTAGAGGGGAGCTCACACATTCCATTTCTGCCCAGGGCCCCAAACATCCTAGACTCGGCCAGATTACACCCCTGATTACACCGAGGCAGCATGCGCTTCTCTTCACCGAGCTTAATTACTGTCACTAAATTGTAAGCAAACCTCGGTTCTTCAAACATGCAGTCTATAATGTAATACAATAAAGAAATGGCACAATCGCACCCACACTGATTAACAAAGTATGGAGGACAATCAGTTCAATAAGTTCTCTTAGAGTAACTCCTGTAAGTACTGTACATCACAGTGGGGGGTGGCATTTTGGACAGAGAGCCTGTCTTCTCGTTGTCTTGTGCAGGAGGGGGTGAGGAGCCCAAGATGATACTAGAATACTGCATGCCCACCCCTGTGCCCACCCTGGTGGATCCTGTTCCCTCTCCTGTGATGGCTCCTGCCCTCCCCTCAGTGATGGCTCCTGTCCCCCCCATGTGGTGGTTCCAGTCCACCCCCCGCCTGTGATGGCTCCTGTCCCCCATGTTGTGGCTCCAGTCCACCCCCGCCTGTGATGGCTCTTGTCCCCCCTTGTGGTGGATCCTGTCTCCGCCCTGGGAGGCTTCTGTCCCAGTCCTGGAACGGCCCCTGCAGCAAGGGTGAAGTTCTTGATGGGCCTCTTCTCAAAAGGGCTCAGCTCAAAATTAATATGGAAAGGTGGGCGAGTAAGTAAGTGAAGGGATGGGTGAATGGCTGGATGAATTAGTGAAAGGGTGAATGGATGAATGAAAGATTGAATACATGGATAATGAGAGAGGATGGATGGATTGATGAGTGAGGGGAAGGATGGAGAGAAAATGTAAATAGCTGGATGTATGGGTGGAAGGGTAGCTGGATGATGGATGAGGAGAAGGATGCTGGATGAGAAGGATGGATGGATAGATGGATGGATGGAGGGAAAGGATGGATGGATGAGGAGAAGGATAAATGGATGGGATGGATGGATGGGTGAGGGGAAGGATGGATGATGGATGAAAGGAAGGATGGATGAGGGGAAGGATGGATGGATGAGGGGAAGGATGGATGGATGAGGGGATAGATGGATGAGGGGAAGGAAGGATTGATGGATGAGGGGAAGGATGGATGGATGAGGGGAAGGATGGATGGATGAGGGGATGGATGGATGAGGGGATGGATGGAGGGGAAGGATGGATGGATGGATGGATGGAGGGGAAGGATGGATGGATGGGATGCATGGATGGATGGGTGAGGGGAAGGATGGATGATGGATGAAAGGAAGGATGAGGGGAAGGTTGGATGGATGAGGGGAAAGATGGATGGATGAGGGGAAGGAAGGATGGATGGATGAGGGAAAGGATGGATGGATGAGGCGATGGATAGATGGATGAGGGGATGGATGGATGGATGAGGGGATGGATGGAGGGGAAGGATGGATGGATGGGAAGGATGGATGGATGGGTGGGTGAAAGGATGGATGGATGGATGATGAGGGGAAGGATAGATGATGAGGGGAAGGATGGATGGATGATGAGGGGAAGGATGTATGGATGGATGGATGGATGATGAGGGGGGTGGGTGAAAGGATGGATGATGAGGGGAAGGGTGGATGGATGGATGATGAGGGGAAGGGTGGATGGACGGATGATGAGGGGGTGGGTGAAAGGATGGATGGATGGATGGATGATGAGGGAATGGATGGATGATGAGGGGGTGGGTGAAAGGATGGATGGATGATGAGGGGAAGGATGGATGGATGATAAGGGGAAGGATGGATGGATGGATGATGAGTGGGTGGGTAGAAGGATGGATGAATGGATGATGAGGGAAAAGGATGGATGGATGATGAGGGAAAAGGATGGATGGATGATGAGGGGATGGATGGATGGATGATGAGGGGAAGGACGGATGGATGGATGGATTATGGGTGGTGAAAGGATGGATGATGAGTAGGTGTGTGAAAGGATGGATGGATGGCTGAGTGGGTGGGTGGATGATGGGTAGGTGAAAGGATGGATCAGTGGATTGGATGGTGGGTGGGTGAAAGGATGGATGAGTGGGTAGGTGGATGGTGGGTGGATGGTTGGGTGGATGAGTGGGTAGGTGGATGGTGGGTGGATGGTTGGGTGGATGATGGGTGGGTGGGTGGATGAGTGAAATGATGGATATATTGATAAGTGCAAGGGTGAATGAATAGACGTATGAGTGAAAGGGTGGATGAGTGAGTGAAAGGGAGGGTAGATGGACAAAAGGATGAATAGATATGTGAAGGAGTGAAATGATAGATGGATGAGTGATAGGGTCAATGGATGGATTCATGAGTGGATGAGTAGATGGATGGATGGGTGGGTGGATGGATGGATGGAAGGAAGGATGGCTAAGTGAAAGGGCCGATGGAGAGAGAAAGGGAGGATGGATGGATGACTAAAAGAGTGGATGGGTGGAAGGATTAGTAAGTGAAAGGATGGCTAGATTGGTGAAAGGGTAAATGGCTGAATGGATGAGTGAATGGATGGATGGGATGAAGAGTGGATGGATAAGTGTACAGATGGATAGGGTGAAAGGGTGAATGGATGGATGGATGGATAATGGAGAGTGAAAGGATGGATGAGGGGATGGATGAAGGGATGGATGAGTGAAATGATAGATGGAAGGATACATGATGGATAGGTTTGCAAATGGTTGAATATGTTTGGAAATGGCTGGGCTTACTTATATACTATTGCGCGACCTCTGATGTGTCTGTAAAACGTACCTATTGTCCTGAAGATTTGTCCTGAATTTTGACCTCCTGTCCTGAATTTGTGTCCTGAATTTTGACCATTTGTCCTGAATTTTTACACTCACCGTCCTGAATTTGCACCAATGCCAGTTGGTCACCCTAAGTCTTCACTGGTGACGAGGCGGGTCATATACCCTGCTGCTACCGACTGTTGTGTGGTATCCATGATGTAACGGGTGCGCTACATAGGGTCATGTGACCCAAGTAAAAATAAACAGTAAAGTGCATGCGTAACGCCAGTCTGGCGAACGACCGTGAAAGCTACGCAGCAGCACCCAAGCCTCCTGTCTTTTGTTATGGCCCTGAGGCCGCATTAGCCGTCCCCCTCACCCGACGAGGTCGCAAGCGAACGCAAACCTGTCAACACAACAACTGGCGACGAGGGAGGGCGTGCCAGGCCTCATCACTGCGTGGCGGCCGCAAAGGCACTCTCCTGGCCTTGTGCTCATGCTACGGTGACTTCACGGCTCCCGGGGCTTGGCTACCAAGGAGGTTGCTCAGCAAGACAGACCCGGCACTGTTACCAACACGGATGAGTCACTGCCCCAGCGTGACACACCGACATGCGTATGGCCACTTCTCCGCACGAGGCCGCATCGTCTCCAAAGCGCGTGCGCGCCTCGTGCCCACGTGCCTCAAGTCAGCGCTACCACGCGCTTCCAGGTTGCCCTGCTGAAGTCGGCAGCCTTATCCGCATATGCCTGCATCTGTCCCCGGCCCAGTGGGCCTCCATAAGCGGACGGCTGGGTGGAGTGGTGCGCAGCCCCATGGCCCGGTGTCAACGCTGTTAGGCAGTGCCAGGAGGAGGGAGTGGAAGTCCCCAGCGCCAAGGCTGAACCTTCAGCACGGCATTGGTGAAAACACCTTGGTCAGGGGCAGCGGTGGTTGATCATGTCCACTATTCAAGACATTGAGCCATTCGTGGTGGAAGGCACCCCGTCTGCGCTAGCCCCAAAGTGGAAAGACTGGGCAGAATAGTTGCTCATCTTTTTCGAGGCCACAAAAGTCCATAAAGATCAAAAGAGGGCCATGTTATTACATCTGGGGCGAAGGACATCCACAACATAACGAAGACGCTTGTGGAAGCAACACCCAAGACTTACCATACCCTCATCAATGCCCTCAATGGATACTTTGAACCTCTGGCTAACCAAGATTACGAACTGTTAATTTTCCAACAAGCGTGCCAACTCCCTGAAGTTGCTTGACACATTTCACACCAGGCTGAAGAATCTAGCATTGACACGTGGATTCAGAGATGAGATGGAGGAGATCAGGGGACAAATAATCCGAGGCTGTGATTCAGCGAAGCTCCGCAAAAGAATTCTGGAGGAGTCAGGGAAGCCACTGATGGAGATACTGCGGAGGACCACCTTATAAGGCAGCAGAATGCCCAGCGAAAGGCAAACAATGCACAGGATGAGGAAGGTTCAATCACTTTGAGAAAGTTTGCCGGTCAAAGAAGTACAGGAAACCCCGGCAGACAGTCTACCTGGTCCCGGAAGCTTGTGGGGAGCCCAGTGACATGGATGATGATGATGAAGAGGAGCGAGTTGTGCACAAGGTACACATGATCGGAACAGCGACTCGGAAGGCGCGACAACTGCCACAGTGTCACATCCAGGTAGGCCCGCATGATGTTATGGCCGTTTTGGATACTGGCACCACAATCAACATCATGGCCGCAGCACTGTATGAGACCATGGACCCCGCTCCAACGCTGCACCCCACGGCCATCACAGTTTTTGCCTACGGTCAGGACATGCACCTGAAGATAAGAGGCTGGTTCAAGACCCCGATTTCCCATGGCCCCTGCTCCATCACTACCAATGTATATGTGACAGAGGACGGACAGGGCATGCTGCTAGGCTGCCGGGCTGCAGAGGATTTAGGGGTAGTAACATTCACATTCGGGTACACCAAGAATCCATTCAACATATCCTAGCTGAATTTGCGGCAGTGTTTGAAGGGATTGGGAAGTTCAAAGGCAAGGAAGTGCACCTCCTTGACCCCACAGTGCATCCCGTATCGCTACATCATCGGCGAGTGGCGTTCCATTTGAGTCACCTGGTAGAAGAAGAGCTAAAGAAACTGGAAACAGCAGGCATCATTGAAAAGGTGACTGGACCCACCCTGTGGGTCTCCCAGATTGTCGTCACCCGAAAGCCCAAACAACCAGGGGCCATCAGAATCTGGGTGGACATG
Source organism: Lissotriton helveticus (assembly GCF_964261635.1). Taxonomy (NCBI): domain Eukaryota; kingdom Metazoa; phylum Chordata; class Amphibia; order Caudata; family Salamandridae; genus Lissotriton; species Lissotriton helveticus. The sequence goes on along the minus strand of NC_136061.1, from coordinate 646,839,525 downwards.
CGGCTGCCGAATGCTGCCATTAAAATAGAGCATCACATTACTCCCACAATAGGCGACCTGATTGGGGAGATGGCGGGAGCATGTTGGTTCTCGAAACTTGACCTGAGGTCAGGATATCATCAACTTGTACTGGATCAGGCCTCCTGCAACATAACGGCCTTCTCCACTCATGTTGGCCTTTGGAGATATACCGCGCTGCTACCGACTGTTGTGTTGTACCCGTGACGTAATGGGTGTGCTACGTAGGGTCATGTGTCTCAAGTTAAAAAAAACAGTGGTGTGCGTGCGTTACACCAGTCTGGCGCACAACCGTGAAAGCCACGCAGCAGCACCCAAGTCTCCTGTCTTTTGTTATGACCCTGAGGCCCCTTTATTATCCCCCTCATCTGACGAGGTCGCAAGCGAACGTGACCCCGTCAACACAACATTGACTGATTGCTGCGTACGGCCCCCGGCCGTGGTGTCTCCTGCAGTGCTACGCCTGGTGTCTGCAGTGTCAGCACCACCCTTCGACTGCCTGTGTACCACTGCCCACCCACGTCTACCGAGCACAGAGGGCTATTCAACCAATTTCTCTTGCCGGCTGACACACTGCTGCTGACAATCTGCAGTGCCCATTGTTCATGGGTTGCATCACAGGTGGTGCCATGTCTCCTCACAACCCAGTCACGTGCCCCTCCCCTCAGCAGTGAGGCCGCAACCACGAGGGAGCATCCGGCATGGTCTGCTCTTAGCCAGCACTAATCAAAGGAGTGAGGCACCCTGCACAAAGGCCGGGCGGGGCGTGGCACCAGGCCCCCGTGATCCTGAAGATGGTGAGGAGCAGCAAGGGGTGAGCGTGGCCTGCAGGATCCTGAAAGGAGGTGCCTGGTTCCCGGGAAGGAGTCAGTTCATTGGGCACATTTCTATTCTGACTTCCATATACCTACATCTGTATGAACAGTTGGTACAGCTGTACCCCTACTACAGCTACAAGTATTGGATGGAGGAGGGTCTGATGTTCACATGAGCTTTGACTCCATCACTGCCCCTGGCCATCATATAATGTGCTCTACTGCTCAAACTCTCACTGGGCCCGTGTCGAAGGGCAACGTCTAGAACTATCACCCTCAGTCTGGCGGCTGTCTTTTTGCCCATGCAGGGGTGACATTGCTTGTACCCCGAGGTACCCAAGAGGGCTAAGCCCCATTTCCTGACGACCATTTCAGCCATACTGGCCTTTGAGCCTTTCGTGGTCGGTGCCGCACCGTCATTGATTCCAAAGTGGAAAGAATGCCCAGAACGCCTACAATTCTATTTAGAAGGAGCTAGTATTGCTCGCTAGAGAAGAGAGTCCTGCTGCTACACCTCAGCGAGAAGGATATCCATAGAATATACAAAACGCTGGAGGAAGCTACACAAAATACATACTCCACCCTCCTAAATGCCTTAAACATTTCGAATCCATGGTCAAAAGTGACTACAAATGTTTTGTATTCCGGGTGGCCTTCCAGGAGCCGGATGAATCACTAGACATGTTCCATGGTCAGCTATAAGAACTCACATACGTGAGGGTTCCAGGACAAACTGAACAGGAAGAAATTCACGCTAGGCGTGATCGGAGGGTGCTACTTAGAAACTTAGAGAAAAGATACCTCAAGAATCAGGGAAATCATTGCAATACACCTTGTTGCTAGGATGGTCCAAAGAATAAGCAAAGGAAAGGGCCTCTAACATGAATGTTGCACTTCATAGCCCCATCAAAATGGAGCTCGGCAAGGTGATGGAGACGCGCCCACCACCCGCTCCACTGAGACGCCCGCAAGAAAAGAAGAAAGAAGTGGATATTGTGGGGGACCCCCTCATCAGATGAGTGAATGCCCAGCTAAAGGAAAAAGGTGATCTGCATGCAGGAAGTACAATCACTTCGCCAAGGTATGCAGGTCAACCAAGTCCCCAAAAGAAGCAACACGCGCACTGGTTGATGAAAAACCAACAGAGAGGATATGGATGATGACGCAGTAGAGTAACCACTACACTATGTTCTTGTGGTGGGGAAATCATCCAACCGTCGTCATCCCCTCGATGTCAGATTGATTAAAGTGGACGACCAGCAAGTCACAGCCATGATGGATACAGGTGCATCCATTGAACTTATTTTGGGGCACACTTACTGCGCCATGGACCCTAGTCCCCCGCTGAAGGAGGCCAAGGTCAGAGTATTCGCATATGGGCAAAAATCACCCATCTCTCACACGGGCTATTTTACATCCATGGTGTCTCACCATGAACAGAGTACAGGCACAATGGTATATGTGGCCAAAGAGGGACATGGCATGCTTGTAAGCGGAGCCACTGCCGAAACACTAGGATTAAACTTGTTCGCCCTAGCGGAACAAGAGGAAGAAATATTGACTATTTTGGAAGAAATCAGTGAAGTCTTTAAAGGGTTTGGAGGCCTCAAGAAAAAAGGAAATTAAACTCCAAATCGATCCATCCAGCCAGTCGCACGGAGTCATCAGCTCATCGCCTTCCACCTGAAGCCAAAAGTGGAGGAAGAGCTGGAAAAGCTGGAACGAGAAGGAATCATAGAAAGGGTCTTTAGGCCCACCCCGTGGGTCTCTCAGAATGTGGTGGCCAAGAAGCCAAAGCAACCGGGACAGGTCTGCATCTGTGTAGACATGCAGCTTCCCAATGCAGTTATCAAGAGGGAATGCCACCTAACGTCCACAATTGACGAAATACTGGGCGAGCTAAACGGTGCCACGTGGTTCTCCAAGATGGACGCCAGGCTGGGGTATCACCAACCACCACTTCACCCCGATTTAAGGTATATTACCACCTGCTCAACACATGAAGGTCTCCAGCGGTACTGATGCCTCAATTTTGGAAATATCTATAGCATGGCGGAGGTGTATCAAAACACCATCAGAAAGCTGCTCAGCAGATTACCTGGAGTCACCAGTGTGAGTGATGATAACCCTGTCCACGCAAAATTGCTGAAGGAACACCACAGGCATCTACAGGGAGTTTATTTATTTATTTATTTATTTAGAAGTTTTCTATAGCGCTAGCAAGACCCAAAGGTAACAGAGCGCTTTACAGTTAGAGACTGACAAATGATCAACATGACATATAAAAATTAATAGCAGTCAACGAATGACAATATAGAAGGAGTTCTTCAAAGCATCAAAGAGGCTGGTCTGACCCTGCATAGGGAGAAATGCGAGTCCCTGAAATAGGATCAGTTTTTTTGGCTGCACGTTTTCGGAAAAAGGGATTGCCCCAGACCTAGGGAAAGTGAGCGCTGTTCATGAAGCTCCAGCACCGTGCAACACCACAGAAGTACGAAGATTCATTGGATTGCTAAATTTCTGTGGAAGGTACGTCCCTGATCTTCCGAAACTCACTAAACCTCTCTGTAAACTCACCAAGACGTCTACGCTCCGGCAGTGGGGCCCGGAACAGGAAACAGCATTCCAACAAACCAAGGAGGCATTATCAGCAAACACTACCCTATCATACTTCGATCCTAAAAAGGCCACCAACGTGGCTGTGGATGCAAGCCCTTATGGTCTTGGAGCAGACCTAATGCAGCAACCACATCCGCAGAAGTGGCAGAAGTTGAAGAGACGGAAGTCTATGTGAGGTTAATGGCCGAACTGTCTCGTCCCATTCCCATGGTGTTAGAGTAGCTGAGAGATGCCACATTGGAAGATGAAGGCCTGCAGATGGCAGTAACCGCAATTTGTTCTAATGATTGTAATCTTGTCTAGAGGAATCTTTGAAAGAGAGCCCCAGAAGCAAGGAAAGTGCTGAGTCATTGCTACATGTAAGACAAGAGTTGTTGACTGACGACCGTGGTTGCCTCCTCAGAGGACCAAGGATAGTCAAAGCATCAAGCCTCACGTCCCAAGGGGAGCAGCTAGCACACCAAGGTCATCAAGGGATGTTCAAAACAAAGAGTCGACTCCGCGCCAAGGTGTGGTTTCCAGGAATGGATGAAATGGTGCAACAGACTGTCAGATCATGCCACTGGTGTTATGTGTTGGATGCCCTGGATTGGGCTCCCCAGATATCACAGTAGAAAGTCCAAAGCATCCCTGGGAGTACGTGATCATAGACTTTGGCCGTCTCCCTGATGGATGACATGCCCTGGTCATCATTGATGACTATACCAGATATCCTGAGGTGGAGATAGTGGGATCCCAGATGGTGGCAGACGTTATAGCCAAAGTAGAGAATGTTATTGATACCCACGGTATAATCAAGCTCATGAAGACTTACAATGACCCTCCATTTCATGGCCAAGAATTCACAGATTATCTGAAATCATGGGGCATACAGCATCGCAAAGTGACGCGGAGGTGGTCTCAGGCATATGGGGAAGTTGAGCGGTTTATGTGAACCCTTAATAAGGTGTTCCACATAGACCATGCTGGCCACTCATCTGTCAAAATGGTTATCTATAGTTTTCTGTGAGAGTATCCAATGACTCCCCATGTGATGACTGGAAGAGACCCAGGGTATGCCAGCATGGGGCGAGTGGTTCTGGACACCATTTCTCATCATCCTACATGGGATCCTTATCCTATTGCTGCTGTGCTCAACGTAAGAAAGAGCAACAGTGATTGATCCAGCATCAGGCGGACAGCCGGTCACTCACGTATTTGCCAAGGGCACCTGGTCTACCTCAAGGACCACCATGCCAGCAGCAAATTCAGCCTTCCACGAGTAGAACAGGCAGAATGATCACTGCCAACCAGGGGGATGAAAAAGTTCGTTTTTCAAGAATATTCACAAAGGAGGTGGAAGGCACCACAAACGAGAGATGGAACCTAGTCTCAGTGATGAGGACATGGTACAAGGCTCTTTTTTTAAGTTTCAAAAGATGAGTTTATTGAATACGAGTGGAGAAAACATCAATAATTCAGTTATTGCAACATCAAAAATAACATTGAGAAGAATATCAATAATAACATTTGGGCTGGAATTAACAAACGGAAATCATAGTTTTGGCATGAGAAAAAAAGAAAAAAAGCAAGGCTTAAGCATTAATAGATATAAAATCAAAACGAGTATAATTAGGGTGGAATAGCAAGTAGTAGTAATTACAATATAACAAAATTCAAGGAGGTTGAGCAACTTCTTGTACATACGGAATAGGAGCAAAAGATTTTTTAGCGCTATCATCTAAAAATTGCGTAATGGGGGACCAAAATTGTAGTCATAGGAAATACAAAGGTTGTGTCTAGTCTATGAGTGTGACTCACAGAGTACCGCCAAGCTAAGTATGAAAGTTTGGACGCATCTTTCCAATTCTTTGTTAAGTGTTGAAAAGCAGCTGCTCATAACAGGTAAATAATTTGTAGTTGTGCTTTCTTTATATTCCAGCCGGTGCAAAGGCTACCCACATTTTTTTTAGCAGATGACAGGGGAACTTTGGCGTGAAATATGATGTTAATTTTTTACCAGACTTGTTTACAGAAATGCAATACCTGAGGACATGTGAATAATAGATGCTTTAAATCAGCTTGCGCAAGTGAACATGACCAACAAATGTCAGAAACTTTGGCATGCATTTTATGTAAGGAAATCAGTGTTAGTGGGAGTCTATTGTAAATGAAAAAGAGAGTTTGTGAGCCTTTGCCACTCTGGATGACTTCCTGATTTTCATTCAAATCTTATCCCATAAGGGAATAGGCCATTGTGTATCCAGGTCTGCTTCCCAGAAAAGTTCTGTTTTGCTTTTGTCCCTCTCGCACTACGAAGTAGGTTACACCTTAAAATAGGAGTATAACTCTATTATAGCAGTGAGCAGAACTAAAAATGTAGGTAAAATTGAGGGAGGTATCTGAAAAAGAGTACATGCATTTGAAAAAGTAAGGAAGGTATCCTTATTGAACAATTGATGAACCCACATAATACCTTTGTCTCTCCATGTTTCCTAGTAAATAGGTTTATTCTCAAAGCATATGAATCTATTATGCCATATGGTGGAAGTGAGGAATGTATCAACATCGTATGATGTAGAGTGAAGGAGAGCATTCAACACTTTACCTGAATGATTAATAATTGGTGTACAACATTTTTGTGGTTTACGTGTGAAGGATAAATATTCCTGAAAAGAAAAGGGGGAAAGAAAAGATTTTTCCAAATTACACCATAATGGAGAGTCAGGAGTTGGGTCAGACACCCACTTGGATAAATGTCTTAGTAAAAAGGCCTTGTGATATTTGGGGAAGTCTGGTAAATTGACGTTGGCTTCCACTTTTGGGCGTGACAATTTTAGTAAGGACATCCTATGTTTTTTATTGAGCCACAAAAAGGATGTAAGAATGGAGTTAATTTTATGAAATAGTCTTATTGGTATGGGTAAAGGGATATTAGAAATATTATAAAGGACAATAGGAGTTACCATCATTTTGATGGTATCAAGGCGTCCCCACCATGAAAGATATAAAGGGTGCCATTTAGTTGTGAGGTTAGTCAACTTCTCTATACATTTGTCAAAATTTAAAGAAATTGATGCTTTGGCGGACAGGGTGAATCACACACCAAGATATTTGATATGCTGTGGATTCCAAGTAAAGTTAGATATAAAAAAATCTTCCTTTAAAGTGTATTTAGTAAGGGGTAAAATGTCACAATTCTCATTGTTTACTCTATAACCCCAAACCATTGTATAGGATTGAACTTCCTTTAAAACGGCCGGGAGGATGAGGTGAGGCTTGAAAAGAAACAAAAGTACATCATCTGCATAAGCTGCTAATTTAATTTGTAGAGAATTTGAAATGAAGCTAGTAATTGATTGTTTTTGCGTTATTTTGGACAAGAAAGGTTCCAAACCTAGGTTAAAAAGGGAAGGAGATAAAGGACAACCTTGTCTTACACCTCTATGGAGAGTGAAATGAGAAGATGTGACACCGTTAACAAAAATTGCAGCTTTAGGGTTTGAGTAAAGCAAGGAAATCAAGTAAATGATTGTTGGATCAAAACCAAACCACATCAGTGTGCGAAAAATGAAAGGACAGTACAATCTATCAAAAGCCTTCTCTGTATCTAGGGCCATGGCAGCAAAAGGCTGTGTGAAGTTTGATGATTTGGAAATGATATAAAAAACAAACAAGTGATATCAGTAATAGATCGCCCCTTGACAAAACCTGTCTGTTCCTTACTAACCCTGGGCGTAGTTCGTGGAGTTGCACTAGGAGAAACTCTGCAGAGTGGGAAAAACTCAGCTGAGCTTCACAAGCAGCGGAGTGCAATAGAAAAATGCTGTTTGCAGTGATTTACAGTGCCGGATGCTTGTCCACACTGTGCAATCATCATGAACGGCACCATGCACTGGGCAAGTGGGCACTGCTTTCCTTTCTTCCGCTCGAGTAGATTTTTACTCAAGCGGCAGCTTTCTCAACGCAAAGGGGCAATTTCTCAATGCGAACAGTCGAGAGCATACTCAACTACTCGCAATGGGAACCCTGACCCCCCTTGTGTTGAGAAATCTCGCAGAGAGGTTTATTTTCCACGCACGCGCACGCCAACTTGATGTTGACGATCGCGAACAAAGAGAAATCTCGCCAGGAGGTGGATTTGCCTCGCTTGGCTTGCCAAATTGAGGTTGATGAATGCCAGTGAGGAAAAAACCTCCGCTCTGCTACGCGCAGCTGAGTTTTTCAAAACTCTGAGAGCTCCGCGTAACGCTGAGTGCGGAAAACTCCGTGAGTGGAGTGGAGTTCATCGCCCATGCTTATTCCTTACCCAATAAATGAGGGAGGTGCGATTCAATTCGAAGTGCCAGCACGTTAGAAAAAAATTTGTAATCTATATAAACTAGGGAATTTTGGGCCTATGGTTTTTACAATAATGTAAATGTTTGCCTTCTTTTGGAATAAGACATATCAGGGGTTCTAAAAAGGTTCCTGAAGAGCTACCTGTGTCATTGAAAGAGGAAATGAGAGTGTGTAACAGTGAGAGGAGTATTTGGGCACAATGAAAATAAAATTAAACAGTAAATCCATCTGGTCCTGGGGCTTTGTCTTTCTTGAGAGTTTTAAATGCATTGAGCAATTCTGCATGCGTGATATACATTTCTTGGAGTACCATATTTGACGAGGAGCTTGTATTTTTTGGATTGAGGAGAGATAGAGAGAGATAGCCTTATCTGTGGGCGTATATTCTGGTGAGTTTAACCGCTCGTAGAATTTAACAAATTCCTGTAAATATCTGCATCTCTGTGTTTTGGAGTGTTACTATCATCCATTGTAGATTCAATATGGACCTTATTCTGTTTGGTCTTAAGGTAATTGGCTAATAGTTTGCCTGATTTGTTTTTTCCTCCATAGAATTTCGCATTAGTATTTAATAAATATAAAGAAGGGATGTCTGTTGTGTCTTTGTTGTACTTAATCTTAGCATTCATAAGACCTGTGAGGCACTCTTTCAATTTAGAAATGTAATATGAGTGTTTTAATCTCTATCTTGGAAAGGAGTTCTGGGTTCAAAAGCCGGGCTATCTTCCGCTAACTGGATATGTCTCTAATGATAAAATCACATGCAGATGCCATGAAGGCATCCCAGATTATATGAAAGGGTAAAGTGTCTGTGCTATGAAATATTCATGAAAAAAGGATTTAAAGGAAGCATTAAATGTAGGATCTAAAAGCAGGGAGTTGTTGAAACGCCATCTCCTGGGATATTCATATTGAGGTAAGATATCAAGCAGAATTGTAACAGAGGCATGATCGGGGATAAGTATGGGACCTATATCTGTTGAAAGTAAGGATTGGGAAACATTGTGTGAGATAAAAACATAGTCAATCCTTGACTGAATCTGATGGGGTGGAGTATAGAAGGTATATTCCTGTGAAGCCGGGTTACCTAGTCTCCAAGCGTCTGTTAGGTGTAAATGCTTTTCAGTTTGTACGAAGGCTTTGTGCACTTTTGTTGGTATGAAAGAAACTCTGGATTTTCAGTCAAGAAAAGAGTCAATTACCTGATTACAATCACCAGCAAGAATACAATTGTTTGCAGGTTTCTTAGCAATTAATCGGTATATTTCGGACCAGAAAGAAGCGTCCCCATTTGTAGGAGCATTTACGCTGAATAAAGAAATCGGAACACCCCCAATCATTAAACTGGTAAACAACCATCTACCGTCCTCATCTGTATCTTGTGAACGAAGTGTAGCTTGCAATGATTTGTGAGATAAAGTTATGACTCCATTTCTTTTACTGTCACCAGGTGAGAAGAAAACTTCGCCAACCAAATTTCTCTTAAGCTTTACGGATTCAGCTTCCGTAAGATGTGTTTCTTGCGACAAAACAATGTTAGCATCTAATTTAGATAAGTATGATAATACTTGTTGTCTCTTAATAGGGGAGTTTAAGCCTTCAACATTCCACATGACAATTTTTAAAGTCATACAGTAAAGAAACAAAGTAAACGATATATGAAACCAGCCTTGATGTAAACAATGTTAAGAAAAACATATGATATATAAGTAAACAATGATAATGAAATTCAAAAGATTAAGATACAGGGAAAGAGAAGAAAGAGGTATATTGTACGTTCTGAAGATTGATGCAGTTTAACGGAATAGGAAAGGGACAAGATAAGGAATTAGAATAACTCTACAATAAAAAGAGTTACAGGGCGAAGGAATATCATACCTACAAAAACTCCAAGACATATGAAAGGTGGGTGAGGATGAGGCCACATGGAACAATGGTCCTAAACCTGTATTGAAAATTTGGTTAAGTCAATACTTAGTCACTTAATCTAAACCTTACTTAGAGCATAGAATATATCAAAGGCTCAATGTAACAAATACTGTATTGATTCAAAAAACAAAAAACAGAGAACAGCAACAGACTTATTTCTTACCAAGCAATTTTAATTCATTGCTCCACTAGTAGGTTCATTCTCATTGATCATTAATATACCATATACAAAAGGTACGAACCAATTTGATTTTGTCAACTCTTTGCACTGCCACTCAACAAGAATGATACGTTGTTATCACAAAGGTTCGTGTCAATTAAAGCCAGTACCTGCTCCCAAGCTTCTTTTACATTTGTAGAATTAACTTGTTCCGCACATTTGCATTGTTTTCAGGCAAGCAGGTACTCTGGCAGGAAGGCTTGTTTCGCTGACCCGGTTTCAGTTTCCTGTCGACCTGGTTTCAGTTTCACAGCACAGTAGACTCCCTGAATGGCACTACAGCTAAGGCATTTAAACTATCGCAATTAACTGTCCCGGGACGGCTGTCTTTTTACAAAAAACAAGTAGGGGGAGTGTTTTTCATATATTTAAAAAGTATGGGCTCAGTCCTGCCCCTCCGATCCCGCCCATTTTGACCACTTGTCGCAACCATGTTTAGAGTTGCTGGTGCTCTTCCTTTCAACTAAGAGACTCAACAACATTTAAAGCACTGACCTCCAGAACCTCACTGAGCTATCAGGTCTTTCCTTTTCTTTCCACTCTATGACCTTCAATTCCCCATTCAGGGGACCCACTTATGATCTATTTTTGTTCCTCTCCTGGTCCCTCCACCTCATTCATGATAGTCCCAACTACAAATGTCATCTCGTTTTTAGGTTTCGCTGGAGCACGGAGCTTTTAGCTCCGCCTCCAGAGAAATCTGTAGTCTTCAGTATAAGGGACACTTGAATACGCCCTCTGTTCCATTGGCTAGCTCCATAAATGGAGGCTAGCCATTGGAACAGAGATCTGTCCGTCATTCACGGACCAGATTCGGGGGTGTTCCCGAGATTTTTTCCCTGGGCGTGCCCTCTGTGTAGTCATGCGGCCGTGGGCGGGGTTTATTTATTTTTTTGTTGACCATTGACCAGGTTTTTTGGGCCATTCCGTGGCCGACCGCCAAAGGAGAAAGCCTTCCCGACCCCCCTCCCGCTGTCCGTTCCCGCCCCCCCCCTGTGCTTCATGTTTTTCGCGCACATTACCGCGGCCGTGGGCGGGGTTGCCGAAATGCCCGCTCCGTGCTGGGCCTCCGTTGTTCCCCAGGTGAGTGCTTGTTCTGTTTGCTTTTGTCCCGTTCCCGCCCCCCACCGCCAACGGAGGAAGCCTTCCCGACCCCCCTCCCGCTGTCCGTTCCCGCCCCCCCCCGCCAACGGAGGAAGCCTTCCCGACCCCCCTCCCGCTGTTCGGCTGTTCGTTCCCGACCCCCCCCCCCCTGCCCCCCCTGTGCTTCATGTTTTTCGCGCACATTACCGCAGCCGTGGGCGGGGTTGCTGAAATGCCCACTCCGTGCTAGGCCTCCGTTGTTCCCCAGGTGAGTGCTTGTTTGTTTATGGTGTGTTTTATTTCGATTGTTTTTGTTTACACATACGGTCCCATGGCAGCTATTATAACTTAAGTGACTCAAGATAAGTCGCCTCAGTTTTTCATCCTACATGAAGTTATTTTAACACAGAAAAGCCTAGCCCTCCTCCTCAGCTAAATTGAATGTGCCAGCTGATATCTCAGCGTATTTAACCCCCGTTTCTAAACAATCAAGTCTTGTCTACTAGCGGACAAGGAGAGGGCAAGTGTTTGGGGTTGACACACTGAGCTAGAAGAAGCCTTCTGCAGTTTTCTCCCAAAGACAGCATGTCTGCATTTGTCCAGATGGGCAAACACCCAAATGTGAAAGGACATCACGGTCTCAGTCACTCATAATCATACAAACTGACATATTAGCTAAGCGGCCCATTATGTTTTTCGGAGTGTTGGAGAAGGCTCACCTCAGCTACTGCAGTGTGCGGTGCTCTACTGGTTCCGATGTGAGGTCCCTTTTTTGTGGGAGGCACTGACAGTACTACTAATTACGCATAACTCTGCGTGAGCAGCAGAGCACAAGGCCCACTAAGGAGGCATGGTCATACAATCCAGCGCCTGAATGAAATGACAAAAAATGCACTTTGCAGGGGGGTATGGAAAGGGTAACACCAAGAACATGAATGCAATTTCATGGAATCAACTGAATTCAACTTAAATGAATGACTACATTTGGAGTTTGTGGTAATGCACAAAATACTTGCATACAAGTTTTTTTTAACGCTAGATGCGAATACTGCTAGGAAAGGGAGAAGAGAGAGGGTGGTGAACAAAAAAAATGAGAGGCGAAAGAGCCGCCCCCCCCTGTGCTTCATGTTTTTCGCGCACATTACCGCGGCCGTGGGCGGGTTTGCCGAAATGCCCGCTCCGTGCTGGGCCTCCGTTGTTCCCCAGGTGAGTGCTTGTTCTATTTGCTGTTTGCTTTTGTCCCGTTCCCGCCCCCCACCGCCAACGGAGGAAGCCTTCCCGACCCCCCTCCCGCTGTCCGTTCCCGTCCCCCCCCCCGCCAACGGAGGAAGCCTTCCCGACCCCCCTCCCACTGTTTGGCTGTTCGTTCCCGCCCCCCCCCCCTGTGCTTCATGTTTTTCGCGCACATTACCGCGGCCGTGGGCGGGGTTGCTGAAATGCCCGCTCCGTGCTGGGCCTCCGTTGTTCCCCAGGTGAGTGCTTGTTTGTTTATGGTGTATATTATTTCGATTGTTTTTGTTTACTGCTGACATACATGTACGTTTGTCCGGTCTTGTTGCTGGTATACTATTTGTTGTAGGCATGTACAGGTAGCAGTTGCCGTCGGAAGAAAGGAAAGGGCACGGAGTCACCTGGTCACCTATGAAAGCTTCACACGGGGCAAGGGCAGCGATGTTTCTAGTCACCCCAGCACAAGGATGAAACGCTGCACATGCCCCACCCAGAGTGAATCAGTGACACCCATCTCTGCCGCAGGCGCACTCACCCCCCGAGCACTCTGACCGGTTCTGCGCTGGTCCTCTCCCACGGCCCATGACGGGCAGCTCCGGTCACTGCGGGTGAAGCATCCGACCGCCCCCTCCCGGCCTGCCCTGGTCCAGCCACGGAGCCCCCCCTCCCCTCCCCCCCGGGAATACTTACCCTCCGGTCACCTCCTGTCCTAGTCTGGTCCTGGGCACTGAGCCCTCTCCCCCAGGCCTGCTTCGGTCACTGCGGGCCGTCACTGAGGTCCCAGCTGCATGCGAGCTCTCCTGTGACCCTCGGCACCTCTCACTGAGGTCCCAGCTCTCACTGAGGTCCCAGCTGCAGGCGAGCTCTCCTGTGAGTGACCCTCGGCACCTCTCTCAGTTCCTCACTACCCTCGGTCACTGTGGCCCTCACTGAGGTCCCAACTCAGGTGAGGTCCCCTGTGAACTCCATCCTTCTCCATCAGTCCCGGGAAGGAACCCTCTCCCTCGGCCCGGCTACCCTCTGCCACTCCAAGACCAAGTAATGAACCCTTTTCTTGATCACTGTAGGTCTCCTGTGACCCTCGGCACCTCTCTCAGTTCCTCACACCCTCGGTCACTGCCAGCGCTCACTGAGGTCCCAGCTGCAGACGAGCTCTCCTGTGACCCTCAGCACCTCTCTCAGTTCCTCACACCCTCGGTCACTGCCAGCGCTCACTGAGGTCCCAGCTGCAGACGAGCTCTCCTGGGACCCTCGGCACCTCTCACTGAGGTCCCAGCTGCAGGCGAGCTCTCATGTGACCATCGGCACCTCTCACTAAGGTCCCAGCTGCAGGCGAGCTCTCCTGTGACCCTCGGCATCTCTCTCAGTTCCTCACACCCTCGGTCACTGCCAGCGCTCACTGAGGTCCCAGCTGCAGACGAGCTCTCCTGTGACCCTTGGCACCTCTCTCAGTTCCTCACACCCTCGGTCACTGCCAGCGCTCACTGAGGTCCCAGCTGCAGACGAGCTCTCCTGTGACCCTCAGCACCTCTCTCAGTTCCTCACACCCTCGGTCACTGCCAGCGCTCACTGAGGTCCCAGCTGCAGACGAGCTCTCCTGGGACCCTCGGCACCTCTCACTGAGGTCCCAGCTGCAGGCGAGCTCTCCTGTGACCATCGGCACCTCTCACTAAGGTCCCAGCTGCAGGCGAGCTCTCCTGCAGAGTGCATAGGGAGTGCAGAGTGCGTAGGGAGTGCAGAGTGCATAGGGAGTGCAGAGTGCATAGGGAGTGCAGAGTGCATAGGGAGTGCAGAGTGCATAGGGAGTGCAGAGTGCATAGGGAGTGCAGAGTGCATAGGGAGTGCATAGTGCATAGGGAGTGCAGAGTGCAGAGTGCATAGGGAGTGCATAGTGCATAGGGAGTGCAGAATGTAGAGTGCATAGGGAGTGCATAGGGAGTGCAGAGTGCATAGGGCATAGGGAGTGCATAGGGCATAGGGAGTGCATAGGGAGTGCATAGGGCATAGGGAGTGCAGAGTGCATAGGGAGTGCATAGGGAGTGCATAGGGCATAGGGAGTGCAGAGTGCATAGGGAGTGCATAGGGAGTGCAGAGTGCATAGGGAGTGCAGAGGGCATAGGGAGTGCAGAGGGCATAGGGAGTGCAGAGGGCATAGGGAGTGCAGAGGGCATAGGGAGTGCAGAGGGCATAGGGAGTGCAGAGGGCATAGGGAGCGCATAGGGCATAGGGAGTGCAGAGGGCATAGGGAGTGCAGAGTGTAGAGTGCATAGGGAGTGTAGAGTGCATAGGGAGTGTAGAGTGCATAGGGAGTGTAGAGTGCATAGGGAGTGTAGAGTGAGTAGGGAGTGCTAGAGAGTGCAGAGTGAGTAGGGAGTGCTAGGGAGTGCCAGAGAGTGCAGAGTGAGTAGGGAGTGCTAGGGAGTGCTAGAGAGTGCAGAGTGACTGCAGAGATTAAGCTAATGGCAATGTAAATGACAATGCCATTTATTTATCTGTTTTCAAAACCAACACATACATACAAATTTTGTCATTTACAATGCCAATAACTCTAACTTTTCCAAAGGCGAAACCATTGCATTGTAAATGCTTGTTTACAGATGTTTTTGACTGGCTTGGAACATTCACTAAATAAACAATAATAGAACACAGCAATCTATGTTGTCAGGTGCTCCAGTAAAATGTACAATTTACCCCAAACGTACGATAGTCACTGAATGTGTGTTCTCTCACTTGACCTTTCCTGAAGTGTTGCTGATGGAGTAATGAAACGTGCACTGTGCAATAACCTTTCCTTAAGGGACAGTGAGCCTGATCATTTTTGCACTGGGATAAGTTAGCCTCATTGCATTAGCTGCTTTTTGGGGCCTGCTCTTACACATGGATTTCATTTAGGCCTTGCCAGGAGTCGCAACTCCGACCCCTTTTCCCCCTTTTAGCCATTTGCACTGCCTGTATTACCCCTGGCATCAAAGATGGCAAAATCAGTGCCAAGAACACAGTGGCCTCTTGCCCACATGGCCATTGGTGCTCCAATCTCCTTGTTTTCGGCCCATTTTCATTATACTAATATGAGTAATAGTTTGTTATTCACTATTATTGTAATAAAAAAATACAGGAGCTGTAACAGGACCATCAGTGACAAAAAAATACTTAAAGATATATAGGGACTTCTTTACAAGCCCATTACACCGCCGGTGCCTCTCTTTTTTTGACACACCGGCTATGCAGTATGCTATTCTGTATTTACAAGGCCATGTAAAGCCACCCTGCGTGGCTTTTCACTGCCTTGTAAATACAGCCCCTTATCATGCATCAAAGGGGTGTGCCATGGGTGTTGCTGTTGGTGTTTCCACGCAATACCAATACATTCTGCAGCATTCCAAGATTTACGACACCTGGTAAACCTGGGAATACGTCAACATCCTACGCCCCCCCAGTGGAGATGTAAGGAGGCACAATGAGGAGAAATGCTATTATTTCTCCTTGTGTTTTCCTCTTTCTATTGATGCTTCATTCTGCAGCATGAATAGAAATAGGAAAACATCATCAATTATTGTTTTAGTGCAGGAAGGTGTCCTTCCTGCACAAAAACAATCACCCCCACAACGCAGGCACCCTTGCACCATGGTGCAAGGGTGCTGGCGTTGGTGCATGACAGCCAACTATGCACCAGAACAGGGGAAAGCACAGAGATGCGTCATATTGTTGTAAATAGGACGCTTCCCTGTGCTTTTAAAATGATGCAGCTCAGCACAACAAAATGGATTGCGGTGCTGTGCTGCATCATTTTGTTATTTATGAGGCCCATATTGTGTGCATGCATGTGGGTTTGTGTGAGAGAGCTTGTTTGAGTGTTTTTTGTACGTGTGAGCATATGTGTGGGTGGATGTGTGTGAGTGAATAAGAGTGGGTGACAAGTAGTGATTGAGAATGAGTGGACTGTCAGTGAGCATGAGTGAGTCACACTGAGTGAGAATGAGTGACTGAGATTAAGAGTGACTGCATGTGAGTAAGTGAATACAAGAGCTGAGTGTGAGCATGTTAGACAGTCAATGGAGTGTGAGTGAAAATGAGTGAGTGATAGAGAGTGAGTCCAAGTGATAGAATAAGTGAGAATCAGAAAGTAAGTGTGACTGTAAGTCACCTAAAAGTATTAAGAAAGTGTGAATGGGTGAGTGAAATAGTGAATGTGAGATAGAGTGAGTTTTGTGACTGAATGAGTAAGAATAAGTGAGTGAGAATAAAAGAAAATGAAGGTGAAGCAGTTCTTGAGAGTAAATGCAAATGAGTCTGAGTGAGCAAAGAAGCATGAGGTAATCCAAGTAAAAGGGAGTAAGAGCGGGTGCAAATAAATAATTGAGTGAGAATAAGAGTGACTGTAAGAGTGACTGTAAGAGAGTGAGTGACAGTGAATAAGTGTACACAAGTGAGTGAAAATGAGTGTAAGTGAATACAAGCCAGCTTAAGTGTGCCTGTGGCTTGGCACGCTGAAGGTAATTGTTGGCTTATGGAGGCAACCATGGCGACATGCTGGTACACTGGAGGAAATTCTTAGCAAGACAGGCTGACTCTAGCATACTGGAGTTTATTCTTGGCATATAGACACTTGTTAAAAAATTGTGGCACTGGCACATTGAGGGTCATTTTTGGCATTTAACCGTGTGATCCCTCTTCCCCTGTGCCCTCCCTAGGAGAGCGTGGGCTCACTTGCATCGCTTGCTACAATTCAGGAAAAGTTTTACTCCCTACCACTTTTCAAAGACCCCCAGCCGCCACTGTAAGAACAGAAGGTAACCAGTGTCTTGATATTCATGGTATACTTTCTACAGATACTTCTGGAACCAAAATAAATACACCAGTGCAATACACAATTTTCTGATAAAAATATGTGTACTTGAAAAAAAAACGCAAGTTGTTTCCATTTTTCATCATTTAAAATTCATGAAAATGATCTGATTCAATAAAATATTGAGCTTTGAGCTTTGCATGAGTGATATTGCCTTGCAAATGATCATAAATCAAAATGTATTAACAATAATGAATAATTTAGGTCAATAACATAGTTCATAATCAATATATGGTCTATATCAATCATTATTATTATGTCGGCATAATTGCTTTTATTTGTTTTAATCTTTCTGTTTTTGCTCTCATTATGATTTATCAATGCATTTATGGTTGCAAAGCACACTGGGGGAACTATTAAACAATGACAGTTTGTGGTATAAATAATTTAGGTTCCCAATGCTGTTCTGTCTTTTGACTTTTGAGCCACTATATCCTCTTCAGATAAACACATTATTATTCAAAGGAAAATGAATCATGTTCCTCTGGAATATTATGTCAGCAACCGAAAATAGTGGCATCTAAAAAAGACATTTGTTGGTGTGCATTTTTCTATTATTCATGCAATTATAATGGAACTTCAGCGATATCAATTGTGATGTCATCAGGGTTAAAGTCATGTGACAACTAGGCCTGGTTAAAATTGTATTTACTCCAGAATAATCAGAGTAATTTCGGTAACTTGACATTACTCCTGTGATGCAAAATTACTAATATTACATGGTTATGCCCGTTCACATAATTTGGAATAAATTGGCGTTGAAAAGCCTGCCGAAGTGCAAAGGAGCAGAGCGGCTGCCGTCTCCTGCGGTTCATTTTAGTGCTATTTTATTAGCCAAAAAGTATCTTTATATTCTTTTTTGATTCTCAAGTGCATTGTGTGCTAAGAAAATATTGCTAGATGCAGGGTTACACTTCATAATTCTACGTAATCTTAAGTAATTATGTGTAATTACACTACAGCAAATTACGCAGGTACGCCCATCCCTACTGTAATGTCGCGATATGTGACGGCGTGACTACGTCATGACGTGTGCTACACGTCCTGCCCAGTTAATAAAAGGGCAGGAGCACGTCCACGTCCGCCAGTTGGGGACGGAGACAGCGATCTGTAATTATACCTCACCTAAGGCTCCTGTGATTATTATTTTCTTTTTTTTTTTTTTTTTTTTTTTAAAAACCTTTATTTGAGCAAGCAAGAAGGTACAAGGATGGGCCTACAACCACACGGGCCAGCCGCTAAAAAGGAGTAGAGACATATCATATATGCCCGCAGAGGTAACAGTCAATCAACAATGCAATACTCCACATTATATACAGAGCAAAAAACAGGTTTTATGTATATAAAAGAACAAACATACAAAAAGGCGAGAGTGTATCACTGAAGGTCAGCCCAAGGGACGCAAGGGGGGGACAGCAACAGAAGTGCAGTAGCAAAATTCTAAGCACTGAGGAGTTCGGAGGGGGGGGGGGAGGGGCGCAGAGATCAGGAAGAAAGGGGGGGGGGGAGCCGGAAACACCAGCTCAGTCCCTATATGAAGATTCCGAGAACGCCAGCCTAAGGAGACAGGGTAATCTCGATAGTGTCCACAAGGGGAGGAGTACAAATGTCGCCACGGTATTCATTCCATTCACCCCACACCTTCACCCATGCCCTGGGTCTGCCCCTGGCCACATAGACAGTTTTCTCACGGAACATGGACCAGTCCATGTTATCCTCCCATTGCGAGAGGGCAGGGGGCCTGGAGGCCCCCCAGAGTTGCGCAATATCTCGCTTCGCAATCATATAGCCCAGGGTGGCCCATCTAGTCTGTGCCACCGAATAGTCAGTGGGCTCCCAAACATTCAAAAGACAGCGACGAGGTTCCGGACGCAAGGACATCCCTGTCACCACAGTCATCAGATCAAGCACAGCCACCCAATAAGCAGCCACCATCGGGCACTCCCAAAGAATATGCAGGAAAGTAGCACGCAAACCACATCCACGCTTACACAATCCATCGGAGGAAAAGCCCATCACCATCAGTCGCGGTCCCGTCACGTACACCCGATGAAGGATCTTCAATTGGACCAGACGGAGTCGAGCCGGGATAGCCACCTCCTTCGGGGAGGAGAGGGCCGACTGCCAATCCTCATCATCAAGTTCCAACCCATCTCCCAGCCACTGTTCCCGAAGTCGGGCCAATAAGTCAGTCCGATTGTTAATCAACTTTTTATAGATCAGGGAGATAGTGCTATCAGGAAGATGTTCGTCAAGGATACGGTCCTCAAGGGGGGAAGAGTCAGGCGGAATCTCACCAGGAGCAAATACCGAAACCAAAGCGTGCCTGACCTGTAAATAACGAAAGAATTCCCGACTACTCAGGCCGTAGTCAGCCTGGAGGGCCCGAAACGGGCGCACGGAACCCTTAGAGTACACATCCCCCACCTTAGAGATCCCAATCAAGTCCCAACGGTCAAAACCCTTGGAAGACCAGAGACCGCCCAGACGTTCTGAAGCATAAAGCGGCGTCGCCAACGTCAAGCGATCCTCCCAGCCCAGGCTCACATTCGCGGCACGCCACACCGACAAAGCAATCAAAGTAGGTCCCACAAGATGGCGCCCAGCGGAGCGAGAATAGAGCACTCTGTTAAAGTCACCACCCGGAAGCTGAAGTTTATCCATCTCAAACGCCGGATTACGACCTGGCGAGAACATAGCGTGATTAATAGCGGACAGATGGGAAGCCCAGTAGTATCTCTTAACATCGGGGAGCGCCATGCCCCCATCATACCACGGAATGGAAAGTTTCGCGAGAGCAATGCGCGGTCGCCCATCCCAAATAAGTTGCCTCTGAAGGCTCTCAATCTCCCGAAAATAGGCCTTAGGGATAGGATCGTAATAATTCTGGAGAGCGTAGAGAAACCGCGGTAGTGACATCATCTTAAACAGGGCCGCCCGACCCAGGGGAGACAAGGGAAGTTTGCGCCAACGGGCAACGTCCAAACGGAGCCTAAGCAACGGGGGAAGGAGATTACGATCATAACGAAGGGACGGGTCCAAGGTAACAAAAACCCCCAAGTATTTGAAGCCATCCCGGACCACCTGTAGAAGAAGTCTACTCGGCAACGGAGGCAAGACACCAGATAAAACGTATACACAGGACTTAGACCAGTTGATGACGAGGCCTGAGTTAGCGCCAAAGGACGCAAGAACGTCAAATAAAACAGATAAAGACTTGCGAGGGGAAGTAAGATACAAGAGGATGTCGTCCGCATAAAGCGAGACGCGGTCTTCGAAGTCCGGGGCCCAACGAATCCCCTTAAGGGATGGTTCCCAACGGAGCCAGGCCGCCAACGGTTCAAGAGCGAGCGCAAACAACAGAGGGGACAAGGGACAACCCTGACGGGTACCCCTGCCCAAGGAGAAGGGAGCCGACACTCTACCGTTCACTACAACTTGTGCCAGAGGTTCCGCGTACAATAGTCTAACCCAGCTAATAAACTCGCACCCGAATCCGAATTTCTCAAGAGTCGCCCATAAATAGGGCCACTCCACAGTGTCAAAGGCCATGGAGGCATCCAGGGACGCCAAAATGGCCGGTTCAGTCAAAAGCCCCGCCCTCGCCAGCACGCCGTGGAGGCGACGTAAATTCAGAGCAGTATTTCGATGCGGGATAAAGCCAGACTGATCCGGATGGACCAAATCCCCGAGAACCGAAAGGAGACGGGTCGCCAAAAGTTTAGCCAATACCTTAGGTTCAACATTCAATAGGGAAATGGGCCTATACGAGGAACAGAGGTCACGCGGTTTACCCTCTTTGGGGATGACAACGATTGTCGCCAGACGCTGATCATAAGGAAGAATGTTCCGCTCACGAGATTCTAAAAACATGGCGCGAAGATACGGCGCCACCTTATCGGGGCGCAACTTGTACAATTCAATAGGCAAACCGTTCGGGCCCAATGCTTTGCCCGAACGGAGCGAACGAACTGCAGTGGCTATCTCATCATTCGTAAAAGGGGAGTCCAAAGCAATACGGTCCAAGTCGGTGACACAGGGCAAAGTGATATCACGCAGAAGAAGGCGGGAGTCGGCAACATGCCTTACAGACACGGGAGCATATACCACACGGAAATATTCCGCAAAACGATCAACAATGGCAGTCGGATCAATCACATTCTCACCACTCGCAGACTGAATCACGGGCACCACACGATTAACTCTTTCTTTCTTGTCCAACCACGCTAGGAGTTTGCCCGCCTTGTCACCCATATCATACAATCTGCCCTGTTGCTCACGAAACATCACCTTAGCAGCGTCAGTGACCAAGGATTTATATGCAAACTGTTTTAGACCCAGGGCATGGAGTTTCTCAGGCGTGACACCAGACACCAGACTCTAACTCGTCCTCCAAAGCAGAGATCTCCCCCTCGAGGTCCACCACCTCCCTCCTCCCAGCCTTCTTAGCTTCAACAATCAAGGAAAGGGCCTGTCCACGAATCACAGTTTTAAAGGCTTCCCACAGGGACACAGCCGAAGAGACCGACCCCTCGTTTTCCAGGAAGTATGCATCCATGGACTTGAGCAAGAGGGTACGAGTCTCAGGGGAGGAAAGATACCAAGGGTTAATGGGAGCCACTCGGCCCGCCGTCTCTACCCCAACCTCGAAACGAAGCCAGAGCGGCGAGTGATCAGAAATACCCCTTGGCAAATGTAAAATCTCACGAACCGCCGATGATTGGGCCGCGGGCATCAGGAAATAATCCAGCCGAGACAGACTGCCATGAGCCCCAGAATGGAAGGTGTATTGGAGCTGAGTAGGATGCAACAGTCGCCAGCAGTCCACAAGGCCAAAGGTATCTAGAAACCCACCCAACCACTGCTGAGCCTGCGGAGTATCTCTAGGGGGATGGCGATCGTGAAGGCCGGAAAGCACCGAGTTAAAATCACCGGCCAGAAAGAGAGTACTATCAGGGAGATCTAACAAAACACGGCCCAAATCAGTGAAAGTAGAAGCCTGCAAACCCGGGGGAACATAAACATTAAAGAGAGAAAGGGTGCGGCCTTCATATCTACCCACCAAGACAGTATATCTCCCACGATCATCGTGAATCACCTCATCGATCGCCAGGGGGAGGGAGGTTCGAACAAGAATACCCACACCCCTAGATCCGGAGGTAAACCCCGAGTGCGCCACAAGGCGGTAGCCCCATCTATTCATTGCATAACAAACATTACCAATCAAATGGGTTTCTTGCATGAAAACAATGTCCGGTGACAAACGTCGTATACATTTTAAGACTACACTGCGTTTAATACGATCTCCCAGGCCATTAACGTTCCAGGAAAGAAATTTCAACCCTCTACCCCCCATCCCAGTCGCCCGAGCCAAGACCCCTCGTCCATGAGCTAGACATCAGAAACAGCAGCAAACACAGGAACCACTCGCCTTGAAAACAACACACAGAAAAGAAAAAACTTCCCAACCCCCCTCCCCCAAACTGAAGAGAAACACCCCCCACCCTGCACCCCTGCAAAAAGCTAAAGAGCCACCCCAACCTGCAGTGTGCCTGTCGCCCAAGAACCCCTATTCTACACAAAGACCCCGGAGGAGGAAAGGTCTCCGTTCCACCCTCCCCCCGACCTCAGCAAGAACAAAAATAACAAACGAAAGTCAGAATAATCACAATGTAGAGGGACGCCGGCCAACACTCCTGATAGTGTATACAAAATAAGACATAAGAGCCGAACAGTTAGATCTCCACACCACCTTCGGCACCACCCGGGTGAGCGGCGGAGTCAGTCTCAGGAGGACGATCAGGCAATGAGTCCAGCCAGTCATTAACAGCATCTGGCCGATCAAAGAAAAGGGTACGCCCATTGTATTCGACCCGAAGTCTGGTGGGAAAGAGCATGGCGTAACGTAGGCCCCGATCCCGAAGACGTTTCTTGGCACCACGAAACTCCATACGTTGTCTCTGAACCTGTTGAGAAAAGTCCGGGTAAAAGTTCACCGTAGCATTCTCAAAGGCCACCGGGCCCTTCACCCGCGAGGCCTGCAGGATAGCGTCCCGGTCTCTATAATGAAAAAGCTTCGCTACAATGGGTTTCGGCGGGGCTCCCGGCTTGACTTTGCCCCCTGGAACACGATGTGCGCGTTCCACCGTGAAAAATTTTATAAGACCAGAAGGGGCCAGATGGTTCAAGACCAGATCCTCAACCAGGAGATCCACCGAGTGGGGTTCAGGGTTCTCCGGTACACCAACCAGGCGAACATTGCAGCGACGCGCCCTGTTTTCAAAATCCTCCAGGCGACGGGTCATGAAGTCGTTCCCCCGACGGAGATTTCCGATCTCTGTCTGGAGCTCTGAGACGTCCTTCGTAAGGCTAGACGATTTAATATCCAATGATTGTACCCTCTCATTCGTCTTGCCGAGATCAGCACGAATCAGATTCACCTCAATAGCCACGGTGTCTAGTTTATGGGCCAAGGCCTCGTACTGTAGGCCGATGGATTCCCTCACACCCGAGATGGCGCCCATGATATCCTGTAGGGAGGGCTCCGCCGACTCTTCCAAAACTCGTTCGGACGCTATACTGGAACCAGGCAGGGCAGCTCCGGGGGACCCCTTAGAATGGGTATAACGATCCATTACATTTGATTGAACTGGAGCTCCGCGCAGAGGTGTTTTCGTCTTGCGCGTCTCTCTGTCCCCTCTGCCCGCCATTTTGAAGATGCGTCACAGGACAAGCCACCAGGTTCGACGGGCCCGACACCCAAAGTACAGGATCAAAAGTACACTAAAAAGGGGGCACAACTCGGGTAGAGGTCGCCAAGCCAGCAAATAGGTCACATGAAAGTCCAACAGCCGATCTGCCTCCAAGTCTCAGCCGCAACACGATATCCACACCCGTGGCCCAAGTCGGAACAGAATCGAAACCGAAACTTAGGAAGGGGGGACCCACAAGGCCAGATCTCCTGCCGTTGTTGTTCAATTGCAGGACAGCTACAGAACCGCACCCCGACCCGGGCGCACCTCAAGGGCGGAGCCCAAAAGTTCAGAGCACCATATCTCAGGAATACGAGATCCAAATCAATTTCCGAAAAGTGCCAGGGTAATCAGCCAAACGTCCCCCACACGAATTCTTGCAAGAAATCAGGATTCAGCCAGGATAAAATGCCGGGAGCGGCGAGGGTCCGGAGAGCACTGTGCTCACGCGGCCATCTCGGATGCCCGCCAAGCTCCTCCTCGCTCCTGTGATTATTAAAGTGCTAGGCCCCCAACCCCTGACCGTCACGTCCATCCCTTTCGGTGTCGGCACTGCCCAAGTATGCGACACACCACTGGCGATGAGGGTAGGCGTACCTTCGTGTGGTGGTGGCCGCAAGCGTGTTGTGCGGCTCGCGGTGCTCGTGCCCCTACGGCCCAAGCGTGTCGCCTCCTGCTCCGGCTGCTCGTGGAGCGTGGTGCCCCTGCGCTACGGCCCGGCATGGCATAGAGGTGAGGCTGCTGCGAGTGGGAGCCGCTGGTCGCAAGCGCGACTCCCGTGCCTGCCCCCAAAGCCGCTCCTGTGCCCCGAGTGGTGCTCTGTCGGTCCGCGCGTCCCCGCCTTTCCTCACCCGGCCGAGTGTCGGCCGAGCGCGGGTGGGACAGCGCACGTGTAGGCGGCGTGCCGGCGCACGTGGAGGCAGCATCCAGCGCTGCGCACCCGGTGGCATTGAAGGGGAGGCCTGGGTCAGGCCGCAAACCGGCCCACCCATTTCCTGCCAGTGATTCCTCACACATCTGGAGGAAAGCCCGGGAGACACGTGGGGGAAGAATTGAAGAGCACCGTGCCCTACCTGGGAGTGAGTGCAACAAGCCACACCCTGCAGAAGTACCCGGAGAAGGTGAAGCTGAGGGAACACACCCCAACACCAGAACATAGTGCCACAGGACGCCGGGAAAAGCCCCAAGGTTACGACAGGAGCTCCTCATTCAGAGCTGCAATTACCCTGCTACTGCCCTTAGTACCTCAGAGACAGTGAGGTGCAGCGCTCGTCCGGGGTGTTATCTGCTCCAGCGCTGCTGGTACGTCATCCATCCTAAGACAGGAAGGCAGTCTTCTTTGGCAGCACGCCAGAAAGACGGAGTAGGGTGCGTGTACAGAAGACATGTCGCAAATTCCCCCCATTGAGCCCTTCATAGTCGAAGGATCCCCGTCATCCCTGGCGCCCAAATGGAAGGATTGGGTCGACCGTCTAAAGATCTTCTTTGAAGCTACTAAAGTGCACAAAGAACAAAAAAGAGCAATGCTGCTTCACTTGGGAGGGAAAGACATTCACAATATTGCCAAAACGCTTGTGGATGCGACGCCAAAGAACCACCACACCTTAATAAATGCCCTAAATGCTCACTTTGAGCCCATGGCCAATCAGGACTACGAGAAATTCATTTTTCGTCAGGCCCGGCAACTTCCGGATGAGTCCCTGGACACCTACCATGCCCGGCTAAAAAATCTGGCCTCAAAGTGTGGGTACCAGGATGAAACGGAGGAGATAAGAGGGCAGATTATTCAAGGCTGTGCTTCTGCCAAACTTAGGGAACGAATCCTTGAGGAATCTGGAAAACCTCTGGCAGAGATTTTGATTCTTGGACGCACCAAAGAGCTATCCAAGGCTCGGGCGGCTCACATGGAGGCGGCCCTCCAAGTACCAATAAAGACTGAACCGGTCAACGCAGTCACCACCAAACCAGCGTCGAGAGGGAACAGAAGAGGCCCACGCGGTGCCGCGGCGGCGCCAGCCACCACCTGTGGATACTGTGGGGGACCACCCCATCCATCTGCCGACTGTCCCGCAAAAGGAAAGAGATGCTCAGGTTGTGGGCGATTCAACCACTTTGAAAAAGTGTGTAGAGCCAAGAAATTTCGCAAGCCGTGACCAAGGGTCAACGCAGTGATGGAGGGTGACAAATCGCCAAGTGATATGGACGATGATGAAGAGGAAGAGAGGGTAGTGCACAAGGTGCACATGATCGAAACCACGACCCGCAAAGCACGGCATCTGCCCCAACGCCATCTTCATGTGGGAGACCAAGAGATCACCGCGTTGGTGGACACGGGGGCCACCATTAACATCATGGCCGCTGCCCTCCACCGTACCTTGCGACCCACACCTCCGCTTCAGCCCTCCGCAATCGTGGTGTTCGCATATGGACAGGACACTCGGCTGAAGATCCTAGGGCGGTTTAAAACGGCAGTGACGCATGGGAACCAGAAAATCCACACCAACATCTACGTTACGGAGGACGGTCAAGGCATGCTCCTAGGATGCCGTGCTGCTGAGGACCTGGGGGTTGTATCCTTCTCTTTCAGCGTGCCTCAAGAATCCATACAACATCTCCTGGAGGAATTCGCAGAGGTGTTTGAAGGGATTGGCAGGTTCAAAGGGAAAGAAATACACCTGCATGTGGACCCCACCGTCCAACCGGTGGCCTTACGGCATCGGAGGATTGCCTTCCATCTGAGACCCCAAGTGGAATAAGAACTGGAGAAACTTGAGGCTGCTGGTATAATTGAAAAGGTGACGGGACCCACTCCATGGGTCTCACCCATTGTGGTCACTCGGAAGCCCAAGCAGCCAGGGGAGGTGCGCATCTGTGTTGACATGTGCCTCCCGAATGCCGCCATAAAGCGCGAGCGGCACAGTACCCCTACCATTGACGACCTCATTGGAGAGATGGCGGGAACCTGCTGGTTCTCCAAGCTCGATTTATGATCCGGATACCATCAACTGGTGCTCGATGAGGCATCACGCAACATAACTACATTCTCTACCCATGTGGGACTGAGATGCTACACCCGGCTACGTTTTGGAGTATCCAGCGCTGCTGAGGTGTTTCAACATGTCATACAAGAGCTTATTGCTGACATTCCAGGAGTCATCAATGTCAGTGATGACATAATGGTCCATGCCAAGTCTCTACCCGAACACAATGCCCGTCTCACCCAAGTACTGCGAAGACTGCACGAAGCTGGCCTAACGTTCCATCGGGAAAAATGTGAATTTTCGGGAACCAAGCTGCAATTCTTTGGATATACTTTTTCCACGGAAGGCGTTAACCCGGATCCCGAGAAAGTGCGTGACATCAAGAGCGCCGTTGCCCCAGCCAGTGTCACCGAGGTCCGAAGCTTTCTGGGGATGGTCAACTACTGCGGTAGATTCATTAAGGACTTGACATCGCTCACGGCGCCGCTCCAAGAATTGACTAAGGACTCTGTCCCTTGGTAATGGGGCACCCTTCAGGAGAAAGCCTTCAAGAACATTAAAAATGCCCTTTCGGAAGCGACCACGCTACCCTTTTTTGATCCGGAGAAAATGACTCAAATTGCGGTGGATGCTGGCCCAGTGGGTCTGGGTGCTGTCCTGTTACAGAAGCGATGACTGGAGGAAGACTGGGCACCAGTAGCGTTCGCAAGCCGGTCTTTAACGATGACAGAGCAAAGGTATTCTCAGATAGAGAAACAGGCCATCGCCATTCACTGGGGGTGTCGCCACTTTCACCTCTATGTTTATGGAAAACCGTTCATTGTCACAACAGATCACAAGCCATTGGTGGCCCTCTTCGCTGGAACATCTACCCAACCTCCACCGAGGATTGAAAAGTGGATGCTCCAACTGCAGGACTACAACTGCCGCGTGGAGTATCAGCTGGGGTCCCGCAACCCGGCGGACTACCTATCCAGACACCCTCGAGAAGCCACTGACAAGGAAAAGGAGGATGCCGCGGGCACGGAGGAATATGTTTGATACATCACTGCCAGATCCTGTCCCCTCCCCCTGTCGATGCAGAGCCTCGCGGAAGCCATGGCACAGGATGAGTGTCTCCAGCGGGCTAGAAGAATTCTACAGCAGAGGAATTGGCACAAGGCCAAGGAAGAGTGGAAAATCTTGACTATTCCTGCTCAAAGGGTAATGGAAAGCTTGCATCATGTGAAGGACGAACTCACTGAGGATCCCACGGGCTGTTTGCTGCGAGGGCACCGTCTGGTCATACCCACTGCGCTCACTACCAGGTGTGTACAACTTGCACATGTTGGCCATCAGGGCATGTTCAAGACTAAATCACGTCTTCGTTCTAAGGTTTGGTTTCCACTCATGGATGAGCTGGTGGAGAGCATGGTTCGGTCCTGTCCAGCCTGTCAAGTCACTGGAGATTTACCTCACCCTGCCCAGATCATAACTGAACCTCGCCCGCAGTCTCCCTGGTCCTGTGTAAGCATGGATTTGTTCAGTCTTCCAGATGGCCGGCACACCTTAGTGGCCATCGATGATTATTCAAAATACCCGGAAGTGGAGATTGTTGGGACTCTCAGCGCAAGTGAGGTGATACCCAAGATCGAAAAGATAATGGCCACCCATGGCTTGATAAAGGAACTAAGGACTGACAATGGACCACCGTTTCACGGACAAGAACTGTCTGAATACCTCACCAGTCTTGGAATACAGCACCATCAAATCATGCCCCGTTGGCCTCAAGCTAACGGTGAGGCCGAACGGTTCATGAGGACTCTACATAAAGTCATACGAATTGCCCATGATAAAGGACAATCCATTGAATTTTACATTTTCACATTCCTGCGTAGCTATCAGCAGACCCCTCAAACCACCACTGGGATAGCCCCTGCCCACCTGCTGATGGGTCGGGTCGTCATGGACACCATACCTCATCATCCTCAGTGGCAACCAGAAAGTACTGATGATTGCCGGATTGACATGAGACGGAAGAAGGTTCATGATCATGTGAGCCATCGCCGTAATGCTCAAGCCCGCCTGTTCAAGGAAGGTGATCTGGTCCTGTTGAGAAATAGATGCCAATGGGGAAAGTTCCAACTCCCTTATGAAAAGTTGCCCTGGACTGTGGTGATCGTCAAGGGTACCCGAATTGTCGTGACTCAGGGAAGAGAGACTGTGACCCGCAACATTTCCCACTTCAAACGATTTCATGCCACGACAACTGACCCAGCCGCAATTTCAGTGGACTCTGCCGTGACTTCCAGTGCTCCCACCGTCATGAGTGGCCCCAGTGAGGACCCTGAATTGAGTGATGTCGGAGTTGGTGAGGCTGAGGCGGAGGTAAGCACTGATGCCCCCGCCGTCTCTGGCCCTCCACCATCCAAAGAGGCTCCAGCGGTGGCTGATCCTTTGCTGCCTGGTCGAGGTCTGTCCCAATACAGCTTGCGGAGAAACCCTGCGCCTTCATCTCGACTGCGAGGATATGTAATGTAAGACTGTTCCTTATTAATTATTCTGTTCATTGAATGCCCCTGCTGCAGAGGTGGGGAAATGGTTTTCCCTGGGACAATCAAAAGTTTTATAACTAATAATGTAAATGCGTAATGTTGTGTTGTTTAAAACCTTGTTGGGGAGGAATGTAATGTCGCGATATGTGACGGCGTGACTACGTCGTGACGTGTGTTACACGTCCTGGCCAGTTAATAAAAGGGCAGGAGCACGTCCACAACGGCCAGTTGGCGACGGAGACAGCGATCTGCAATTATACCTCACCTAAGGCTCCTGTGATTATTAAAGTGCTAGGCCCCCAGCCCCTGACAGCCCCGTCCATCCCTTTCAGTGTCGGCACTGCCCAAGTGTGCGACACAACACCTACTAACAACTTCTTGGAAAGATTCCAGGTCATGGATCACGTGATAGTGTGTGAGGTCACTTCCGCAACCCTAGCATTTTGGTGAGTTGATGTCCATGCATGCCCTGCCAGGTATGTCTAAAGACTGGGGATACTTTGGTATTACTCAAGTTTTAATCTACAGTGCACTGAAGAGGGAAGGTGTGTGTATATGTGTTTACACAACTGCGAAAAAATCCTCCTTTCAACTGAAGAGATTGTACTTTAAGAAATGTATCTGTACAGTTTACCAACCTACTGACCCCCTGGGTGTACACCAACCTATTGACCCCTTCCGAGAGTTTTCTTCCACACTTCCGCCCCGTGAATGTGTTTTAAAAAGATATTTTATGGAATCGATACGAATAACTAAAATGGGTTTCATAAAAAAATTTAAGAAAAGGAAAAAATCTCTTACATTGAATATAAAAGCTGATTTTTTTTTTTTAATGACTAGTCCATCAGAATGCCAAAAAGAGTTATGGCACAACAAAGATTTTTTTTTCTTCAAAAATAGAATAAAAGTAAACAGCATAACGAAAGAACGATAGAAAAACATGCAT
The DNA here is from genome assembly GCF_964261635.1 of Lissotriton helveticus. Lineage (NCBI taxonomy): Eukaryota > Metazoa > Chordata > Amphibia > Caudata > Salamandridae > Lissotriton > Lissotriton helveticus. Next base: position 646,809,232 of record NC_136061.1, on the reverse strand, counting down.
TAATTATTACAGTGAATACAACAAATTAAAATCTAAATAAAATTATAGGGGGCGTGAACAAGATGGCGGAGTGAGCGGACACGTGGTCACTGAGCTCCACTCCCACTGGGCCTACAAGAACCGTTTACAGCATCCCCCAGTAGGCGGCTCCCCCGTCGAAGACTCCCCCCCACTGCACCTAGGGGACATAAGCACTGAGGCACTTCGCCCACCCGAGAGGCTTGATTCAATGGACGCTGCAGGTCCCGGGGCTGAAGCGTGGTGGACGAGGCCGTGCTGGGCCTGGTGCGCATCCCATCAGCGGGCCTCTAGAAGCGGTAGATACACGACGCACCCCCTGATGGAACCAGTAGGGGTGCCTTCCACTATTGGCCCTGCGATCCCTCGCTCCGGCTCATCGCCCGAGGAGCTGTTAAAGGACGATGGCCTAGATCCAGACAGGGTTTAGTGGCGATGCCTCAGGCTGGTGACGCGGCCTTCCTGGCCGGAACTATCACAGAAGCTGGTGCGATCAGAGGTGGCACTCGACTGGGCCCGCGGAGGTGTGAGGGCCCCCCCGTGGTGCAGCAACACTGCATGGTGCCTGACCTGGGGCTAGAAGAGGCTCCTGAGGCACCCGATCATCTGCAGGGGCCTGCGGTGGTCCCGTGTTGTGGGGCCTGAGGCGACCGCGATGGCCCGCTGTCCTGCGCTGTGGAGCTTGTGGATTCCTGGCGGCGGCCCGGGGCTGCGGAGGAGGCAGTGTGCACGCCCTGAGACCAGGAGAGTCAGTTGGATCCTCTCGCAGGAGGAGTACTGGAGCCTGGCCCCCGCATATTCCTCTTGTCTGCTTCTGCCATTTGCCTGAGGCTTGATTCAGCACACCGAACCCAGAGTGGCCAGGTGCGGCCCCCCCCCACCCCAGTGGTCCACAGAAGATGGAGGACACAGAGAGCACAGGTACGGGGCGCACCCGTGGGGCCTAATTGCAGTGGTCTCCGCATGGTGTTCGGGGGACCTGCTATCTGGCTGTCTGGTGCCGTGTTGTGAGGGCCTTGGGGGAAAACGGTGACACCCTTGGGGCTCTCGGTGACCGGTTTGCCTCCTCTACATGCCCAGCGGATCCTGGCTGTGGGGCTGTCCCAAGGACTCTGAACCCGGTTGGGTGTTGGCCCCCTCGGCCTGACACATTGCCGGCGTCCTAGCCCGCCTTTGACACCGCACTTGCATCAGACTCTTGCCGGGCTTCGGTGGCCCCTACGGGGAATCCGAAATTTCTACCAGAGGCTTGTGGCCTCCATCATCGTCCAGCCCCCCCAGTGGGTGCATCTCCTCTCCCCTTGGCTAGTTCCCAGTTTGGACCACCACCATGGCTACTGCCAAAGCCAAGAAGGAGCAGTCTGTCTGGGACCTCATCCTCAAATCAGCCGGGGACGCTTCAGGAGCTACCTCAACATCGGGCAACGGTGGCTCGGACTCTGCAGTCACTAGTGAGTTCCTGGAGGTGCTGTTTGCCTCTCAGAGGGAGGATATCCTGGCCATCAAAATGGACCTACAGGTTGACCTGTGGGAGGTGCAAAGAGACGTTGATGCTGTGGGAGAGCGGGTGGCCTCCTTGGAAGACTCAGCAACCGCCAGAGACAAGGAAGTAGTAGCTCTCCAACAATAGGTTTTACGGCTCCGCTACCAACATCTGAATCTCCAGGCGTACGCCTAAGACCTGGAGAATAGGTCGAGAAGGAACAACATCTGCATCTGAGCAGTCCCAAATGGAGCAGAAGGGGAGGACTTCGTGGAATACGTCCAAGACCTCTTCTGCACGATCTGGGGTGCGCCGGAGGACTCTGCCGTCAAGATTGACCAAAGCCACAATGTGGGCACGCCGCAGCAGTTCAAACGCCCTCCCACAGACATTCTAGTGTATGTACACGACTTCACAGTGAAGGAGGAGATTCTCAGGGCAGCCCATTCAAGACAGCCTTTACAGCTCCGAGACCACTCTCCCCAATTGTATCAGGATCTGGCTGCCAGTACCTTGCAAAAGAGAAGGGATTTCCACCCCATCCGCAATCACCTGCGCTCTTAGAACATCTCTTATGCATGGGGCCACCATTGTCACCTCATTTTCTGCACTGGCGGGAACCTACACCAGGTTTCCTACCTGTGAGGTTCCATGAATTCTGAACCTGGATCATAAAGGTCGTGGTTCTGTTACGCTTTTGGTAACAGCGAACCGTAAACAGTGAGCTCAGCCAGCATGAGTGTTTTCGTCATGTTACACCGATGGATTCACTGTGTATTTGAAGATTTCGTTCTGAACCTTTGGGTTCCATTTTGTGCATGGCAGCCATTTTGTGGTTGCCCTCACATAGGCCGATGACTTTAGCTGACTCTTAGATGACCTGAGTGAACTGACCCTGTTGCCTGAAGCTGACCTTGCCCAACCAGTTTTTGCCCTTTAGCTGATCAAGATAGAGATCAAAGAGCAGGACATTGCTGAGTTTATGGTACATGCACACACCCTTCTACCTTGCTTCTCATCTGTTTCTGTTCCTTCTCTTTATGACCTGTTTACAATATGGGTTGTGGTCTTTTATTATGGGTTTGTTCAGCTTGTGTAAGAAGGAATGTTGGATATTTTGCATGCTTGCAAAAGCTAGGACTGCCCCTTACTTTTGTGCTGAGTCATGTAACCCTAAAACATATAAAAGGCCTCTGTCCTCTGTATTCCTCAGACTGTCTCATTCAGTTGCTAAGGCAGCTGGGTGACGTAGCCTCACTTATTAAAATGTAATAAAGAAGTCTTTTCATATTTTCAGCTTCTGTGCCAAGTTCTTTTTTATTAGTAAGTATTCCCTGAGAATAAAGATTATATTTCTTCAAATGGCGCAGCCAATGCGTGGCTCATCAGATAAGTGGCTTTCTGTGGGAGTGATCTTGTCAGGAGACTGAAATCTACTGAGGAGGACAGAACAGGATTCTACTAAGAAGGTACTCTGTGCACAGGGATTCTGGAGATTCTTTGATTCTGCAGCCCAGTATATTTCTGATCTTCCTGATTTTGACTCTCCACATGATGTCACTCCTGACTGAGAACCTTTTTGGCGTGAGTATTCTAAAAAGACCGTTAGGTCATGTAGAACTTGACAGTTAGAATTTGGATAACCTTTTGATTAGTAAAAGTAAGAGTTAAGTATAAGTGGGTCGCTCCCAGTCCTTTGTTCTTTGGTTCTTTGGTTTTGATTGGTTCTTAGTTTTGCTTGGTCCTTAATTTGGTTCTTAGTTTGTTTGGTCCTTAGTTTTATTTGAAGATTGCAATTTTCAAAAACCGAGGGTCTTGTATATTTACAAGTATATCGATAGAGATAGCCCCTTGAAGTTTGAAGCTAGATTAGTGAGCTAAAAGATGCCTGATCTTAGCAAATTTGGAGCTTTGTGTTGGCCAACTTTGTATACGTTTGGATTAGCCGGCTTTCCCCTAAAGGGAATATCTAAATAGGTTTAGATTTAAAAACATATTTCTTCCTTGGTGATTTTGTATCCCCAGGGAATTAAAATATGACATATTACAAAACAAGGATCCTTTGTTCTGCGCAGTTTTATGAACAAAGATATGCAGAACGATTTTGTTTGGTGTTCTGCTAGCCAAAGCTAGTGAATTGAGTGTATTTTCGCTTTTTGGACATACATCAGTCTGTTGGGCTGTTTTTGCAGTCTTTTGAAACACAATTGAGAAGCGTTTCTTGTAAATATGACTTACAACTAGTATTTACAAATGGTTTGGTTTAAGTACAGTCTGTGGGCTGTCCTTGGTTTCTGTCCTGAGTATTGATTTGTGGGTTAAATGTGTGTTTAAAATGTCTATGTGGGTTTCCCATTAGTGCAACTTCTGTAAGTACATAGCGATGGCGCTATTCACGAGATGCATGGCTAAAGCGCGCTGTATTGTGTGTCCTGAATGTTTCACCCCTTTCTATTTATGTCTGAAATGAGCTCAATGTCTGTTCGTGGTTTTTCTTGATGTTTTCAGTCTATTAAGCAACATTTTGTAAGCATATTCTTGGGTCTGTTGCTAAATAAAATTGTCCTTTTTAGAAAGAAAAAATGGCGCAAACATTTTGTCATGTTTCAAGTTAGGCGTCTGTGCTTGGGCTTATAAATGAATGCGTCTAAAAATGATAGGCAAGGGATGCAGCTTGCTCTTATATGTGGAATTATCAAAAATAATTGGGTTTATTAAAAAAATTATTAATTATGAAAAATAATTATTAAAAATAAGTGCTACAAAATTCGTTTTTTACTATTCATGAAGCTTAATGCTCATACTATGACACCCTAGCAGTAAAATGTAATTTAAGGTGTGCTATACCGCATGATGAGAACATTAGCATATAGAATTTCACTTAGCGCAGGCGTAAAAAACTCATTTTTTTAAAGATTTACATGGGATATGTCTGATTAAAAATCTCTGTAATTTGTAAAGAACATTCTGAGGATGATTAATATGTATCACAAGTATAGGATATTTATTTTTAAGTGCCCCAAACATCAAAGTCGAATTTGGGTATTTTTGCCATTTAAAATAGCTTTAAAGTGCTTTAGGCTTCAGTAAATGGATACATTTAGGTATAAAACACAAATTTGCAGGTTGTTCCCATTTGGGGTTGCGTTTAATGGCTCAGTGAGCCAATGTGCCTGGTGCAGAGGTTTGAGTTTAATATCAGGGTTGAAGGTTTTTAACTTTGGCTGGACCTAGCTGAGACCTTCATCTATTTAAGGTTAATGAAATGAGTACCATTGCAAACAAGCATTTGTTCTAAAAACTGCTATGTGTGTTTATGTTCTGCGAATTATTCACAGTAAATGTTTTAATAATATAAGTATAGAAATAAATTATAGCCCCTAACAGGAGTAATATATATAACATGTGTTTTAAATAGAGTGAATTATTGCAGGTTAGGAGGAATCCGGAACAGGTTGCTCAAGTTGCGCTAAGATGCTATCTTTAGTTTTCCTGTAAACAATGGAAGGAGGCTGTCATGTTGACATTTGTGACCTTTTAAATTAGAACTTGTCTCTGTGAAATGCAGAATGACCTTGCTAAACAGGCCTCTAAAAGGAAGGGTTTCTGGTTTCTCCACAAAATTAAAGAACTTAATTCCAAAGGGAAAAATGTGAAAAAGGTTTCTTTGAAAGTCCCAACACATGCTAAATGCTCTGCAGAAATGATACATTTGTATTTCTGCTCTAAAAAATGATGTCCGCTAGCTGCTTTTATTTGACAGAAAATGAGGCATTGCATTAAGTTTTAGACAAAAAATAAGAGGAAGCTCTTTATTCAAATGTTAAAGGCTACAGGCCCAAGTGAGAACGAATTGTGGGGCAAGGCTAACATGGAGTGTCAGTGAAAGAATTGTACTTTTGGAAAGTTAAAAGGGCTTCATGTTGCAAGGTGACCGTCAAGATGGTAACAGTTAAGTAATGGAAATGTATTTTTGTGTCTGTTCATATGTATTATGTTTTGTCTTCTGATTAAAAGTTATAATTAATGTCTGTTTGCTATGAGAAATGTCTCTCTTTTGTGTGTTGTGTATTTTTCTGCTTCTGCTCACAGATCATCCATGGATTGCTCTGGGGGATTTTAAGGAAGTCAAGACACGTGAGTTTGGTTGGCTGAAATGAGATGTGTTTTTTTTGCGTAACTCCTTTGGAAAGAAATGTCCATGCGTTTTTCATATTTGTGTATTTGGTTCTATCATGAATTGTTCTTGCTGGTTCTGTGTGTCTGAAAGTTGTATTTGACAGCAGATATCCACTAATTGGTGATCTACTGTCAAAAAGGAGGGTAAGGATTTTAAGCCCGACATGGTATTATGCGTCACCACTCATTTATATATGCTATTGTTTTACAGCGAGTATATCTGATGGCTTGACATGTCCGTTTTGTGCGTTTTTTGCATGTTTTATGTTTTATGTTGCTGCTTATGATACTATTACAAGTTTACCTGTGTTGTGAAGGGATATACATGACGATGTGTATCCTGCAAACAGTTGGGTAGATTTGCTTTGACACTAAATTTCACAGAAAGACAGACAACACTTCATCAGTGTATGTCAAATTTGGCTTTAATGGTATTTGAAGGAAAATAAAAAAGATATATAGGAAACCTACAGTCACATTACTGCCTCCTTTCCTGTAAGGAACAGGCAGCCCTAAAATTATGTATCCTGATTGGACGTAAGGATAAATTATAGATTTGTGACTCTTGTACATGGTGACCTAATTTCTATATTACATTAGTCAGTTTTATTCTGCTTCCTAAGTAGTATATTGCTTTGTACCATAAAGGAAACCAGGTTTCATTTTTCCCTGAAGAAGGAACTGGAACATTAGCTGAGATTACCGTATATGGTGTAGCGGCCAGCGGTAGAGTTAAATTTGTAAACTATTGTGATTTTTTTTGTGGATCACCCATACTCTTGGTATTGTGTCACATGCCTGACTATCAGCCAAGCGCATCGTGCCTAGTTATTGGGGATTTTAGCTGTGTCCTAGTCCCATTTCTCTTTTCCGAATTCCTTTCACCAATCAGCTTTTATTATTATTAGTGTATTGTTCAGGTTCACACTTTCAGATTGCAGTAATGTACCATGGACCCCCATCTTATGTATAATTCCCTTTTGCATAACCAGACTGTTTTCCCTGATAATCTGCATTATGCGATTTTTCTTTTGAGATGTTCTAGATGAGGAATTTAGGAACACCTATATGTAATCATTGAGATAAAATGTGTATGCCCCATTAGACGATGCCACTATGTGTGAGGACATCCATTCAGATAGAATTCCCATGTCGCTATCTACCCTTAGATGGTGAAGGATATGCTCTCACACGGAAACCCAATTGAAGAGCCTAGAGGCACTGTTTTTCCTACTGCCTTTGTTTTTGTATTACCTTTGAGAATGACAGTGTATCTCAACGCAGAATTGTCCCATGGCGTGTGGCCATTCCTTTGAAGATCGCAGGCCACCTGTTTGTAGTCCCCTTGTTATACAATGAACTGTTTAAAGCATCGCACTTGCTTCATCAGAAGGCGTTCAACATCAGAAAAGAAGGAGGACCTGGTTTTGCCACATAACCAGAATTTCAGTACAAAAGAGCGCCTGTCATGTGCTGGTTAACCTCTGACAGTGTGCAGTCCCTTGAGCCCCTTGGCCTGAGTTTTGGCCACGCACCCCCCTTTTTTCCTTTGCTTCAACGGAAGTGCAGCGCACCGGAGGATCCAAGATTGGCAAAAGGCACTCCATTCTGGTGCCCATGAAAGAGCAGCCTGAGCGTCCTCTGACACTGAATGATGAGTGTTGGAGTCTGAGAATGGTCCCGGGTCTGCACGAGATGATTTGTGCCCATGATCAATGAAGATCATGCTATCTGTAGTGTCTGCCGCAGAGGAGAGACACTGGTGCACTGCATTGAGACATTGAGACTTTTAAGTGAGCATTGAGTGTTTGCCAGGAGGGCACTCCAACGGATACTGAGAAGCACCATTTACATGAAAGGCTTGAATGAAGAGGCCCATGCGGAAGAAAACAACAAAAGAAGATTTGATGGACAATAGAAGCCTGCCAGAGAGGCTTTTTGAACGGACTCTGGGCATAGTTGGTTTCACAAGTGGTTTCCGTGCGATTGCATATAATAGGTGTTAGGAGACTAATTTTTGCTGTTTTGCTGGCATTGTTTTAAAGTAGTATTCTGTTTAGTAAAAGCAGAATAAAGTCCATTCTCTGTGGAAGAGTATCCCTTTTCATCTGAGAGCATTAATAAGGATCACCACTGTTTCACCTGAACATGTGATAAATTACTGAAATGCATAGGAGCCCTAAAAATGTTACTAGATGATTTTAGGATTTACTTTTTGCTTAGGGTTGTGAAAAATTATGATTTCGTTTGTAATAGTGGTCACTACTTTCTCCTGTTGTCTATATGTTCTTAACAACGTGTTTTCTAGTGTTTTTAAACATGACATTGTCTTTTATGGGTGGGATTGTTTTTGCTACCCAATTGACATCTGTACCCACCTCCCAACCTATGTCTCTTCCTACTACTACTTCTTTGCATTCTTTCCATACTTTACATGAACATGAACTGGTTAGGAGGTCAGAGTTTATTAATAATTCCTTTGTACCGCTTCTGCATCAACACCAGTTAGTAGTGAACATCACTAATTGTTGGGTGTGTGGTCTTATGCCACATACTACAGATAGAGGTATTCCCTATTTTGTCCTGCCACATGCGGCCTTTGTGCTACTACGTGTGTAAGCAGACCTGTCCTGAAGAGAGTTGCTAAGTAATAGGATTATGCTCCAGCAACATCTTGATGATCGGATGAATATAGACCTGGATTCAGATTGACGTGAGCTTAGGTTATTGCCTATGTAAGGGCAAAAGGAGGGTCTGAGGTTCCGTGAATTCTGAACCTGGATCATAAAGGTCGTGGTTCTGTTACGATTTTGGTAACAGCGAACCGTAAACAGTGAACTCAGCAAGCATGAGTGTTTTCGTCATGTTACACCGATGGATTCACTGTTTATTTGAAGATTTCGTTCTGAATCTTTGGGTTCCATTTTGTGCATGGCAGCCATTTTGCGGTTGCCCTCACATAGGCCGATGACTTTAGCTGACTCTTAGATGACCCGAGTGAACTGACCCTGTTGCCTGAAGCTGACCTTGCCAAACCAGTTTTTGCCCTTTAGCTGATCAAGATAGAGATCAAAGAGCAGGACATTGCTGAGTTTATGGTACATGCACACACCCTTCTATCTTGCTTCTCATCTGTTTCTGTTCCTTCTCTTTATGACCTGTTTACAATATGGGTTGTGGTCTTTTATTATGGGTTTGTTCAGCTTGTGTAAGAAGGAATGTTGGATATTTTGCATGCTTGCAAAAGCTAGGACTGCCCCTTACTTTTGTGCTGAGTCATGTAACCCTAAAACATATAAAAGGCCTCTGTCCTCTGTATTCCTCAGACTGTCTCATTCAGTTGCTAAGGCAGCTGGGTGACGTAGCCTCACTTATTAAAATGTAATAAAGAAGTCTTTTCATATTTTCAGCTTCTGTGCCAAGTTCTTTTTTATTAGTAAGTATTCCCTGAGAATAAAGATTATATTTCTTCAAATGGCGCAGCCAATGCGTGGCTCATCAGAGAAGTGGCTTTCTGTCGGAGTGATCTTGTCAGGAGACTGAAATCTACTGAGGAGGACAGAACAGGATTCTACTAAGAAGGTACTCTGTGCACAGGGATTCTGGAGATTCTTTGATTCTGCAGCCCAGTATATTTCTGATCTTCCTGATTTTGACTCTCCACATGATGTCACTCCTGACTGAGAACCTTTTTGGCGTGAGTATTCTAAAAAGACCGTTAGGTCATGTAGAACTTGACAGTTAGAATTTGGATAACCTTTTGATTAGTAAAAGTAAGAGTTAAGTATAAGTGGGTCGCTCCCAGTCCTTTGTTCTTTGGTTCTTTGGTTTTGATTGGTTCTTAGTTTTGCTTGGTCCTTAATTTGGTTCTTAGTTTGTTTGGTCCTTAGTTTTATTTGAAGATTGCAATTTTCAAAAACCGAGGGTCTTGTATATTTACAAGTATATCGATAGAGATAGCCCCTTGAAGTTTGAAGCTAGATTAGTGAGCTAAAAGATGCCTGATCTTAGCAAATTTGGAGCTTTGTGTTGGCCAACTTTGTATACGTTTGGATTAGCCGGCTTTCCCCTAAAGGGAATATCTAAATAGGTTTAGATTTAAAAACATATTTCTTCCTTGGTGATTTTGTATCCCCAGGGAATTAAAATATGACATATTACAAAACAAGGATCCTTTGTTCTGCGCAGTTTTATGAACAAAGATATGCAGAACGATTTTGTTTGGTGTTCTGCTAGCCAAAGCTAGTGAATTGAGTGTATTTTCGCTTCTTGGACATACATCAGTCTGTTGGGCTGTTTTTGCAGTCTTTTGAAACACAATTGAGAAGCGTTTCTTGTAAATATGACTTACAACTAGTATTTACAAATGGTTTGGTTTAAGTACAGTCTGTGGGCTGTCCTTGGTTTCTGTCCTGAGTATTGATTTGTGGGTTAAATGTGTGTTTAAAATGTCTATGTGGGTTTCCCATTAGTGCAACTTCTGTAAGTACATAGCGATGGCGCTATTCACGAGATGCATGGCTAAAGCGCGCTGTATTGTGTGTCCTGAGTGTTTCACCCCTTTCTATTTATGTCTGAAATGAGCTCAATGTCTGTTCGTGGTTTTTCTTGATGTTTTCAGTCTATTAAGCAACATTTTGTAAGCATATTCTTGGGTCTGTTGCTAAATAAAATTGTCCTTTTTAGAAAGAAAAAATGGCGCAAACATTTTGTCATGTTTCAAGTTAGGCGTCTGTGCTTGGGCTTATAAATGAATGCGTCTAAAAATGATAGGCAAGGGATGCAGCTTGCTCTTATATGTGGAATTATCAAAAATAATTGGGTTTATGAAAAAAATTATTAATTATGAAAAATAATTATTAAAAATAAGTGCTACAAAATTCGTTTTTTACTATTCATGAAGCTTAATGCTCATACTATGACACCCTAGCAGTAAAATGTAATTTAAGTTGTGCTATACCGCATGATGAGAACATTAGCATATAGAATTTCACTTAGCGCAGGCGTAAAAAACTCATTTTTCTAAAGATTTACATGGGATATGTCTGATTAAAAATCTCTGTAATTTGTAAAGAACATTCTGAGGATGATTAATATGTATCACAAGTATAGGATATTTATTTTTAAGTGCCCCAAACATCAAAGTCGAATTTGGGTATTTTTGCCATTTAAAATAGCTTTAAAGTGCTTTAGGCTTCAGTAAATGCACACATTTAGGTATAAAACACAAATTTGCAGGTTGTTCCCATTTGGGGTTGCGTTTAATGGCTCAGTGAGCCAATGTGCCTGGTGCAGAGGTTTGAGTTTAATATCAGGGTTGAAGGTTTTTAACTTTGGCTGGACCTAACTGAGACCTTCATCTATTTAAGGTTAATGAAATGAGTACCATTGCAAACAAGCATTTGTTCTAAAAACTGCTATGTGTGTTTATGGTCTGCGAATTATTCACAGTAAATGTTTTAATAATATAAGTATAGAAATAAATTATAGCCCCTAACAGGAGTAATATATATAACATGTGTTTTAAATAGAGTGAATTATTGCAGGTTAGGAGGAATCCGGAACAGGTTGCTCAAGTTGCGCTAAGATGCTATCTTTAGTTTTCCTGTAAACAATGGAAGGAGGCTGTCATGTTGACATTTGTGACCTTTTAAATTAGAACTTGTCTCTGTGAAATGCAGAATGACCTTGCTAAACAGGCCTCTAAAAGGAAGGGTTTCTGGTTTCTCCACAAAATTAAAGAACTTAATTCCAAAGGGAAAAATGTGAAAAAGGTTTCTTTGAAAGTCCCAACACATGCTAAATGCTCTGCAGAAATGATACATTTGTATTTCTGCTCTAAAAAATGATGTCCGCTAGCTGCTTTTATTTGACAGAAAATGAGGCATTGCATTAAGTTTTAGACAAAAAATAAGAGGAAGCTCTTTATTCAAATGTTAAAGGCTACAGGCCCAAGTGAGAACGAATTGTGGGGCAAGGCTAACATGGAGTGTCAGTGAAAGAATTGTACTTTTGGAAAGTTAAAAGGGCTTCATGTTGCAAGGTGACCGTCAAGATGGTAACAGTTAAGTAATGGAAATGTATTTTTGTGTCTGTTCATATGTATTATGTTTTGTCTTCTGATTAAAAGTTATAATTAATGTCTGTTTGCTATGAGAAATGTCTCTCTTTTGTGTGTTGTGTATTTTTCTGCTTCTGCTCACAGATCATCCATGGATTGCTCTGGGGGATTTTAAGGAAGTCAAGACACGTGAGTTTGGTTGGTTGAAATGAGATGTGTTTTTTTTGCGTAACTCCTTTGGAAAGAAATGTCCATGCGTTTTTCATATTTGTGTATTTGGTTCTATCATGAATTGTTCTTGCTGGTTCTGTGTGTCTGAAAGTTGTATTTGACAGCAGATATCCACTAATTGGTGATCTACTGTCAAAAAGGAGGGTAAGGATTTTAAGCCTGACATGGTATTATGCGTCACCACTCATTTATATATGCTATTGTTTTACAGCGAGTATATCTGATGGCTTGACATGTCCGTTTTGTGCGTTTTTTGCATGTTTTATGTTTTATGTTGCTGCTTATGATACTATTACAAGTTTACCTGTGTTGTGAAGGGATATACATGACAATGTGTATCCTGCAAACAGTTGGGTAGATTTGCTTTGACACTAAATTTCACAGAAAGACAGACAACACTTCATCAGTGTATGTCAAATTTGGCTTTAATGGTATTTGAAGGAAAATAAAAAAGATATATAGGAAACCTACAGTCACATTACTGCCTCCTTTCCTGTAAGGAACAGGCAGCCCTAAAATTATGTATCCTGATTGGACGTAAGGATAAATTATAGATTTGTGACTCTTGTACATGGTGACCTAATTTCTATATTACATTAGTCAGTTTTATTCTGCTTCCTAAGTAGTATATTGCTTTGTACCATAAAGGAAACCAGGTTTCATTTTTCCCTGAAGAAGGAAATGGAACATTAGCTGAGATTACCGTATATGGTGTAGCGGCCAGCGGTAGAGTTAAATTTGTAAACTATTGTGATTTTTTTTGTGTATCACCCATACTCTTGGTATTGTGTCACATGCCTGACTATCAGCCAAGCGCATCGTGCCTAGTTATTGGGGATTTTAGCTGTGTCCTAGTCCCATTTCTCTTTTCCGAATTCCTTTCACCAATCAGCTTTTATTATTATTAGTGTATTGTTCAGGTTCACACTTTCAGATTGCAGTAATGTACCATGGACCCCCATCTTATGTATAATTCCCTTTTGCATAACCAGACTGTTTTCCCTGATAATCTGCATTATGCGATTTTTCGTTTGAGATGTTCTAGATGAGGAATTTAGGAACACCTATATGTAATCATTGAGATAAAATGTGTATGCCCCATTAGACGATGCCACTATGTGTGAGGACATCCATTCAGATAGAATTCCCATGTCGCTATCTACCCTTAGATGGTGAAGGATATGCTCTCACACGGAAACCCAATTGAAGAGCCTAGAGGCACTGTTTTGCCTACTGCCTTTGTTTTTGTATTGCCTTTGAGAATGACAGTGTATCTCAACGCAGAATTGTCCCATGGCGTGTGGCCATTCCTTTGAAGATCGCAGGCCACCTGTTTGTAGTCCCCTTGTTATACAATGAACTGTTTAAAGCATCGCACTTGCTTCATCAGAAGGCGTTCAACATCAGAAAAGAAGGAGGAGCTGGTTTTGCCACAGAACCAGAATTTCAGTACAAAAGAGCGCCTGTCATGTGCTGGTTAACCTCTGACAGTGTGCAGTCCCTTGAGCCCCTTGGCCTGAGTTTTGGCCACGCACCCCCCTTTTTTCCTTTGCTTCAACGGAAGTGCAGCGCACCGGAGGATCCAAGATTGGCAAAAGGCACTCCATTCTGGTGCCCATGAAAGAGCAGCCTGAGCGTCCTCTGACACTGAATGATGAGTGTTGGAGTCTGAGAATGGTCCCGGGTCTGCACGAGATGATTTGTGCCCATGATCAATGAAGATCATGCTATCTGTAGTGTCTGCCGCAGAGGAGAGACACTGGTGCACTGCATTGAGACATTGAGACTTTTAAGTGAGCATTGAGTGTTTGCCAGGAGGGCACTCCAACGGATACTGAGAAGCACCATTTACATGAAAGGCTTGAATGAAGAGGCCCATGCGGAAGAAAACAACAAAAGAAGATTTGATGGACAATAGAAGCCTGCCAGAGAGGCTTTTTGAACGGACTCTGGGCATAGTTGGTTTCACAAGTGGTTTCCGTGCGATTGCATATAATAGGTGTTAGGAGACTAATTTTTGCTGTTTTGCTGGCATTGTTTTAAAGTAGTATTCTGTTTAGTAAAAGCAGAATAAAGTCCATTCTCTGTGGAAGAGTATCCCTTTTCATCTGAGAGCATTAATAAGGATCACCACTGTTTCACCTGAACATGTGATAAATTACTGAAATGCATAGGAGCCCTAAAAATGTTACTAGATGATTTTAGGATTTACTTTTTGCTTAGGGTTGTGAAAAATTATGATTTCGTTTGTAATAGTGGTCACTACTTTCTCCTGTTGTCTATATGTTCTTAACAACGTGTTTTCTAGTGTTTTTAAACATGACATTGTCTTTTATGGGTGGGATTGTTTTTGCTACCCAATTGACATCTGTACCCACCTCCCAACCTATGTCTCTTCCTACTACTACTTCTTTGCATTCTTTCCATACTTTACATGAACATGAACTGGTTAGGAGGTCAGAGTTTATTAATAATTCCTTTGTACCGCTTCTGCATCAACACCAGTTAGTAGTGAACATCACTAATTGTTGGGTGTGTGGTCTTATGCCACATACTACAGATAGAGGTATTCCCTATTTTGTCCTGCCACATGCGGCCTTTGTGCTACTACGTGTGTAAGCAGACCTGTCCTGAAGAGAGTTGCTAAGTAATAGGATTATGCTCCAGCAACATCTTGATGATCTGATGAATATAGACCTGGATTCAGATTGACGTGAGCTTAGGTTATTGCCTATGTAAGGGCAAAAGGAGGGTCTGAGGTTCCGTGAATTCTGAACCTGGATCATAAAGGTCGTGGTTCTGTTACGATTTTGGTAACAGCGAACCGTAAACAGTGAGCTCAGCAAGCATGAGTGTTTTCGTCATGTTACACCGATGGATTCACTGTTTATTTGAAGATTTCGTTCTGAATCTTTGGGTTCCATTTTGTGCATGGCAGCCATTTTGCGGTTGCCCTCACATAGGCCGATGACTTTAGCTGACTCTTAGATGACCCGAGTGAACTGACCCTGTTGCCTGAAGCTGACCTTGCCAAACCAGTTTTTGCCCTTTAGCTGATCAAGATAGAGATCAAAGAGCAGGACATTGCTGAGTTTATGGTACATGCACACACCCTTCTATCTTGCTTCTCATCTGTTTCTGTTCCTTCTCTTTATGACCTGTTTACGATATGGGTTGTGGTCTTTTATTATGGGTTTGTTCAGCTTGTGTAAGAAGGAATGCTGGATTTTTTGCATGCTTGCAAAAGCTAGGACTGCCCCTTACTTTTGTGCTGAGTCATGTAACCCTAAAACATATAAAAGGCCTCTGTCCTCTGTATTCCTCAGACTGCCTCATTCAGTTGCTAAGGCAGCTGGGTGACGTAGCCTCACTTATTAAAATGTAATAAAGATGTCTTTTCATATTTTCAGCTTCTGTGCCAAGTTCTTTTTTATTAGTAAGTATTCCCTGAGAATGAAGATTACATTTCTTCACCTGTCTGACGCTTGTAAAGTGCTGAGCCTCAACATCGACGACCTACCCTCTCAGCCAGATGCTCGGCAGCTGGGCTCACAGAGATGTCGGGGGCACGGGGCCTAGGGAGGCTGGGGTGTGAATCGCCTCCGCCCGACCCTGCCACAATTATTAAAGAGCGATCTGACGCCCTGTGGACCCTGGCCGGCACAGAAGGGGACAGCCTAGACTCTAATGTTTGGAGGTGGAAAGTCTGAGGGGTAGTGTTACTCACCTCTGGCCCGGTGGGTGCGTGGGAATCCGCTCTTCTCTTCTCCAGATGGACTTCATGTACTTGCTCAGGTTACTGTTTTGTTGTTTCATAGTTTGTTTTTCTTCTTCTGGGGTGGGGGGTCCTCTCTCCGGTAAGCTTGTCTTTAAGGCTTTTTTATTAAGCTATGTCCTAGTGCTTTTGTCCCAGCGACTTCTCATGAACTTTGCCTCTCAGCGTGTTCCCAGCAGCCTTGGCTACAGCTTTAGATGGGCCGTCTTTCTCGGATGTAGGTCAAAGTCGTTAGCTTCAATGACTGAGATCTTAATAATCCTAACTAAGCGGAAGGCAGTCCTATCGCTGCTCGAACATTCGGGAGGGATGTGTGCCTCCTTCAAGAAACCCACCTTCTTCATAGCGACACTCACCGTATGCAACATAGGGAACTCCCACTGCAGTTTTGGTCCTCCGGGAGAAGTAAACGGGGCGGGGTGGCCATCCTACTCTCGAGGCGCTTTAGGAGTTTGGTGGTGAGTCCTGTTGCAGAGATCAAGGGGCGCCTCCTAGAGCTGCTGTTCTGTATTGTGTCCTTTCACATAACTATAGCCTTCATCTACTCCCCAGATGAGCACCAAGATAAATTCTTGCTAAAGGCACTGGCTGAAGTCCTTCAGACACCCAACTCCATGGTGGTGGACGGTGATATTAATCTCGTTATGGACGCTGGGCAGGACAATTCAGGCTCAAGGTCTGGGGATGCAGGAGCCTTGTCAGTGAGCGGTGGTGAATGGTTGAGCGGTGAAGGATCAAAGACGCTTGGGGGGGCTTACACCCAGATACACAAGATTACTCTTACTACTCAGCGGCCCATAAGACCAATGCCCGACTAGATAATTTCCTCGTCACTCAGGCTGCCTGGGCTTGTACCACAGATTCCACCATTGAGGCCTGCTCCCTTTCAGACCATGCACACATTACCTTGACTCTGTGCTTCCCACCCACACAGACACCCGCTTCGCAGTGGCGCTCAAGGGACTCGCTGCCTTGAACCCCGGAGGTGGTGGACGAGATCAGGCATTGCCTGAATGATTACCTGGCGCTTAACGATGTTGGCACTACACCACTGTCCTCGGTGTTGGAGGCACTTAAACTGGTCGCAAGAGGGGCCTTCATTGCTAAAACAGCTTACGAAAACAAGACTCGGCAGACCAAGCTTGCAGAAATAGAAGCTAAAGTACAGGAGCTGGAAACCATCCATAAGCGTACTGGGGCACTCAGAATTTGGTGCCAGTTGGAGAAGAAGTGACTCCAGCTGAAGCATTTAGATCTTGATAGGGCAGAGCATGCTATGGTCTGGCTGAAGCACAAATACTACGTGGGCTCTTATAAAGGTGGTCGCATGTTGGCTCACTGTCTCTGAGGTCAGCGAATGGCACAGGCTATCAAAGCGATAAAAGGAGAGAACGGGTCTGCGGATCGTACTGGCCTTTCGGTCTACGAGTCCCTATACTCCACTGACTCCCCTAATTTGGCTGACCCCGGTGAGTACCTCTAGGATGCCATGGTCACCCCTCTTCCGCCCGGCAAAGTGGAGGGGCTTGAGGCCCCCATACACATAGAGGAGGTGATCTCCACTATGGCCCGCCTGAAGCCCTTAAAGGTGCCAGGCGCCAACGGTTTTAGCGCCCTTCTTTACAAGACCTATTGTGTCAAACTGGCCCCGCTGCTCACCTGTTTATTCAATTCTTTCGCGAAAACAGGAACCCTTACGGCCTCTATGCTGCAAGCTCCTAGCTCGCTCATCCCCAAACCGGGGAAAGACCCTGAGCTTTGCAGCTCCTACTGGCTGATTTCCCTGCTGAATATTGATGCAAAGCTATTGTCCGGCATCCTCGCCCATAGTCTGAACTCTCTCATGCCCGGTTTGATCGACCCGGGTCAGTTCGGTTTCATCCTGGGTCGGCAATGCGGGAACAATACTAACCGGACTTGTCACTTGATTGACAAGGTACAATACTCTAAGGAAGAGGCTCTACTGCTGGCGAGCACTTTGGACTGGGGGTCAGGCTCCGAGGATGGGTGGCAAGCATATGTAGTGCTCCTTCGGCGGTAGTCAAGGCCAACGGCCTGTTCTCGAGTGCTTTCTCGGTGAGGCAAGGGACCAGTCAGGGCTGCCCTCTCTCCCCCTTACTTTGGCGCACGGTGTATCGTTTGGGTCAGATCCCGATCTCATTAACCTTTTCGCCGACTATGTCATTTTCTTAGTAGCCCACCCCCTTACTTCGCTGCCGGCGATTGTGGATGATCTGCAGGCCTTTAGCCAGGTCTCTGGCTTTAAAATAAACATGCATAAGTCCCAAGTGCTCAATCTTACTGCTGCACAAGCAACAGTTGACACCTTGCAGGTGCACTTTGCTTTTGACTGGGTGATGGAGGCTATCAATTATCTCGGTTGGTTCTTTACAAAAGCCTGGCTAAAACTGCAGAGGTGAACTATACGACCCTCCTCTCTCGCATCCGCAAAGACTTGACCCGTTGGCGGCGCTTAGCTCTGATGTGTTTTGGGAGGCTGGCTGCTGTTAAAATGAACGTACTTCCCCGGGCCTTATATCTCTTTCAAATGCTTCCCTTACTGCCACCGTGGCATTCGCTCCAACACATGCAAGCCGAGATTGAATGCTTAGTTTGGGGCCCGATTTCTCCCCACAGGTAGAAGTCCCTGCTGCAGCGCTCTAAGAGGGAGGGGGGCCTCGCACTGCCCAACATCGCCCGCTATTTATAGGCCTCACTGCTGCGGTACTTCGTGGAGTGGAATCGTCCTATGACAGAGAAGTATTGGGTCTTCATGGACCAGACGGTGGCTGGCCACCATATCTGGAGGGAAGCTTGACTGCCGCGGTTCGCCCATGCTTGGGGGCTATATTCCTCACCGATTACTCGCCCTTCTCTGCTTGCCTGGGATAAGGTTTCCACGAGGGCTAACCTTTCCACTTTCCCCTCATTGATGACCCCAATCTTTTTAAACCCTGACTTCCCAACCGGGATGGATAGGAGGGTCGGCCAACGTTGGCAGGGAGGTGAGTGCAAACGTCTGGGACATCTGTTTGACATACAGGGCCTCATCATCCTTTTTAAACAGCATCATGTGGACTACAGCCTTACTGACTCGGATCTCTTTTTGCATGCACAAATGATGCACTGGGTATCCAAAGCCACAACACGACCCTTGCCATTAGACCGATGCTGCCGTTCGAGAAGTGGCTCCTGTACAAAAAAAGTTGATCACAAACTTATCTCCAAAATATACTCATTCCTCCACAGGAGCGCCAAAAAGGCTTGCTCGGCAGGTCAGAGGTGCTGGGAAGAAGAGCTGAGACGCACATTATCAGACAAGGAGTGAGAGGATGTCTTCTATGGGGCTCACCACACCGCACACTCCATGTAGCACGCTGAAACTGCATTTAAAATTGTATCCTACTGGTATCACAACCCGGCCTGTCTAACCAAGTGGAAATCTCAATGTGATGGCGTTTGCTGGCGCGGCTGCGGTAGCCCTGGTACCCTCCTTCACCTGCTGTAGAACTGCCCAAAGCTCATGAGATACTGGGAGAGTATACTTGATGACATAGATAGGGTCTTTGGCACAACCATTATCAGGCTTCCAACTTACACACTCTTGGGATTACCCAATGCCCTGACCTTCTCCTTGTGCTCTATCAGAGGAAAACAGATGGCACTAGCGCTGAATGCAGCACACCGGGTGCTGTTAGCGGGGAGGAAATCAGACAGGATGCCGGAGCATACACAATGGCTGCATTAATTGTAGTACCTTTTTAGGCATGGAGAGGCTGTCAATGGCTACCCTTGGGAATAATTCAGAGTATGCTAATCTCTGGGCCCCCTTTATTTCCATTCTATCCACTGAATTTTACAAATTGTCCTGTCCTAACTATCTCCGGATTTTGAAATTGATACCCAAGGATGGTGTGGAAGCATAGCGCAATCTAGCTTTGTAGGGCCTCATGATCATCTTTAGCAGTGTGGGTTATCGCATCCACTAGTTTACAGGCTAGATTATATTTTCTTTTGATTCTTGCTCACTGGAGAGGGGTGGGGTGGGGTGGAGGGTGGGCGTTGTTTTTTTTTCCTCATGTTCTTTTGTTCTCCTTTTTAAATGCAGACTCATTAGCAATCAATGGGTTGTTTCATGCTTTTGGTAGGCTGCTGGTCAAAAACGCCGCAGCGCATTGGACTCTGCTACTATCTGCTTATTGTGGACGTTCGGCCTACCAGTTATTTTTCTTTATAAATGCATCCGGCCCTGCTTGGGTTGTAGGTGACATGCTGTGTATCTACCCGATTATGTGAGTCTTGATCCCATTGCCTGCCCTCCTGGTTTGAATACGACTCTGCCTGCCCACTGGGTTGTAGGCAATACTGTGATGTATTTTCACGTTAAGTGTTCTGCTAATGAAAATCGATTCATTACGAAATAGCATCTTTATTTGTAAATACATCAATAATTTTCCTTAAACATCAACAAGCAAAATAGATCTAGAGTATTAGAGGGGAAAGCATGATATAAACATTAATAAGATCAGAAATAGCATTAACAATTGCAGAATCATGGGGTGCTCATTACTGACTGAGTATTAATTAACAGATTCTTGAAGGGTACGAGTTACTGGCTTGGAGAGATAAAAAGTCAAGAAAGGCCATAACATCCCTTTTTACTACAGGATCTAAAGAAGACAAAATAATCCTATCCACAATATAAATGAAGCAGACCCCATTTCTATCTATCGGCAGTATGAGATATTTTATTTAAATATATCCCATTGGCACTTAAGACCTGATTTAGATCTTGGCGGACGGATTACTCCGTCACAATAGTGATGGATATTCCGCCTGCCAAAATATAAATTCCACTATAGCCCATGGTATTTATATTTCAGCGGATGGGATATCCGTCACCATTGTGATGGAGTAACCTGCCTGTCGAGATCTAGATCACGCCCTAAGTTATAGAATAGTTACTCCAATAAAAGAGTTTCCAATTCTGTCTTTACAAGGAAGTGAACACTAGTCATATATTAGACTAGATGATTATATTATATTTTCTTTTTATTAAGTCACTATTGTTGTATTGTCCTGTGTGGGCAACTGTTAAGTAGAATTGTGGTGGAGAACAGTGGTACTGCTGGTGGCCATGATGGACTTTATGTTTCAAAAGGGTATGGTAATGGCAACTTGCCAATATGGTAATATCAAAATAAAAATTAATGTTGTCCCTCCCTTTGCGCAAATCACACTTTTGTCTCCTGGAATAGAATTTTTTGGGTCCCTTAGGGTCATTTTATTTTCACTCCCTGATAATTTGCCCCCTACACCACCTCACCTCATACCTACCCTGCCATCTGACAAAATTCTGCAACACCATCTGGCACCATACCCTGACGACCACTAAAACTATAACCTCAACTATACCTACTCCTTCATACCCACATCACTTCCCTACATGCACTGAGACTTTCTCATAATAAGCTAATCTAACTCTTGATAGTTGTGAAAACATCTGACACATTTCTATCTGCTGGCACACTCCTCAACAACCATATAGTTTTTGACTTAACCTCTAAACAGTATACCTCCTTCATCCCTAACACCTTGCTTTTCAATACTTTAACCGTTCATCACCTTGGCACCATACCCCCTCTCCTCCTTAAACCATCAATTGGCATCATACCCTGACATTATGCCATCTCCACATCCTGGCATTACCTGATGCAATACAGTACCGGAATATTGAGTACTAGATATTGTGATACACTTATATTGTTTCCAAAACATCAATGATCAAATCATCAACAAGGGAAGCATATTTGGGTCTCCCTGCAGCTACATTGCACAAACTACAAATCATTTAAACTACAGCAGAGAGGGTAATCTGTAAACTGCATAGACATGTGCATATCTCTCCAGCTTTACTGGCTTCCTCTGAAATAGAGAGCTTTTTGTAAAAAACAAAGTTTGTGTTACTTACAAATACATTTATTACCACGCTCCACTATTTGTAGGAAGGAGAATTAAGAGATATGTTCCTACTCAAGCACTCAGATTCTCTCTGGCCAACCAGTTGAGGATTCCTTGGTTCAAGGGACAGAGTGGAAGGGGCAGGAGCTTTTCTTTCCTAGCCTCCATCTAATGGAACTTACTCCGTTCATCTGTCAGGCTGGAACCCAACTTCCCGAGATTCAGGAAGCTTTTGAAGGCCTGGCTAAGCAAGTTTTTGATTAGCCCTACCCCTTTCTCCTCTCTCCCTCTTCGTTGTCACAGTGTTAAGAAAACCTTGTGTATACACGTAATCTGTAAGTTTTCCTAACATAGCATAACATGTGGTTACCTAAAGATTAACTATAGGTAACTTCACATATGTGTACCTTGATGATATATACATTGTCAAGGTATTCGGATGTGGATTAAAGAATATTAAATCTATACTAACCACTATATACTTTCCTCCTTGATATTTTGGTTGTCAATATGTTGGAAATGATCTTATACTATAACATTATTTAGTAGTGGATATTCAGCCCCTGATAACCCTTCCAAACAGCATACAACCACTCGCATTACTTCTGTATCCCTCTTTTTCAGCCCAGTCTTAATTTGTCAAGCGAATCCCACTCTCTTTCAGGAAACTTCAAAAACATGCTGTAAATGTAACCCCCGTTGCCTTTAGCTGTTCACCACAAAATGGCTGGGGCATTCCCAGCATCCCCATTTGTTTCTATCTCTGACTGAGGCAAGGTTCTTCAGTATGTTGGTAAGGTTCCTGGCTTAGCTTGAGCCTCAATGTGTACATTCTTTGTCCTGCCCTGCTGGGTGTTTGGGCACACAGTGGCACTCTGTGGAAGCCTCAGCATTGGGAGTGCCAACGACTGACTTCATTACATTGAAACTTCGTTTTAATGTAAACATTATGAACATATTTAATTGTCTTGTATCTCCCCATGCAGCTCGGGGAAGGGTTGTTCATGATTCTGTGATTGTGATGTTGGCTGGCTGATTTAATGACTGCTCTGGTGGTGCTAGTGGTATGATGCAGTGGCAACACTGCACAAGTATGTAGCAAGTCGGGACAAAGGGCAGGCCCACCGGACATGCCAGGGGTTTCATTTCGGCCTTTCACAGAATGGGATACTGGCTACAGACTCTCCTGGCAAGGACAAGACTGTGCTGCAGACCCTTCTTACTAACGTGTGAGCCTGTCGTATTACAACGCTTGTTTTTTTGCTAGTGCTAGCTCCCGCTGCCTTGTGAGAAGGATGGCATTGCCTGGTATGTTGTGTTAGGATAAGCAACTCTTTTGCAAAATGGCAGAAGCAAAAGCGACCGAGGTCTTCAATATGCAGCTTGATTTGTAGTGATTTGAGTGTTTATCTACAGTAGGTCAGCAACACAGTTACATTGGTTGTACTGCCCTTTTAATTTTTTGTGATTACATACATTGATAATTTAGTTAATTTGGACAATTTACATTATAGAATCTTTTTTCACTTCTTTTCAGATTTACTATTCTCACCCTCGCTCTTGCACGTCTCCTGCATCTGATGGAGCCACAGTGGAGGCTGCACTTTCTCCTATCTCGCTGCCAAGTCCTGGAACGACCTCCCACTCCACCTTCGAACCTCCCCTTTACTCGCTGACTTCAGGAAGGTACTAATAACCTGTCTCTTCGACTGAGACTCTCTGCAGCCCAGCGCCTGGATACCCCCTGGGGTGATAAGCTGCGCTTAACAAATACTGATTGATTTCCTATTCTAACACCAGTCCAGTAAACATCGGGGAAAGAGCATATATTTGATAGTCACCAATATTGAGGAAAGTGTATATGGTGGTCAGAATAAGTCTTCTAACTCTACTCTAACTTTGGGAAGGTGCATACATTGGGCAGGAAGAGGAGATGGACGTATTTCCTATTTTTACTCCAAGGCAGCAAACACTAGGAAAGGTGCATACATAGGGGGTGGCAGATATACTATTCTAATTCCATTGTAAAAACATTGATGAAAGTGCATATATTAGGGAGGGGTCAGATTTAAAAGTCTAATTCCAGCACAGCAAACCTTGTGGACAGTTTATATTTGTGAGGAGGTCATATTTACAGTATTAGGAAAATTGTGTAATTTGGGGTGGGGGATGAGCTAAGAGATTTATTATTATAACTCCAATGTAGCAAATATTGTGAAAGTGCAACCATTGTGAGAAGATGGTGGGAGCTGAGATTTATTATTCTGAATCTAGACCAACAAACATTGAATAAAACGCATAGTTTAGGAGGGTTGAATTTACTATTTGAACTTTAATTCAGCAAACACTGAGGAAAGTGTACAATCAATGGGTTATAATTTACGTGTATACCTCAAGTCCAATAAACAGTAGGAAAAGTGCATACACTTAGGGAACTCAGCTTTATTTTAATTACAGCCCTAGAAGTATTGGGGAGAGTGCATACACTGAGGAAGGGGCATTAATATTTAGTATTCTAATTCTATAGTTAGAACCAATTGGGAATATGCATACATTTGGAGGTTAAAATTAAAAAATGCCACTGGTAACCAACAAGCATATATAACAGAATATTTTTATTTAAAACACACGATTAACTTGAATTAAATCTTTAAATTAAATAGGCCCACAAATCAATATAAAGTATCATTTAAAAATGTTAAATATTGAAATTACCTTTATTTAAAAAATATTTTATATCATAATCATTGCTGAAAAGAATATCTAATAATACACCAAAATAATATAACTACATATTGAAACGTATTCAATAAATGCTTTAAAAGCTATATTTCAGTTTTATGAATTACAATTGTAGTCATTGAAACAATCATGTAATATTTACAAGTATATTAGAATGTTAAATAATCTTTTCAAGTTAATAAATAAATATTTTTGCATGTGCAACTGCCAATCAGAACTCCCGAAAACATATGAATCTAAATCAAACCAATAATAACAATTTTGATAATAAAAAACTGTACAACAAAATAAATCACAATTTTAAAAGTTAGATTTTCAATAATTATTTAATAATATTTCATAAACATAAAACACTACTTACATAATCCCTAATATATTACATAACCTTCCCGTATAATAAAATATCGTAAAAAAGAAACATATAATCAGATATCAGAATAAATGCAAAATAATTAAACACGTCAGAAATTAATTTATAAGATAAAAATGAAAATGATTAATAAATTGCTGTTAATTAAGTTACATTAATTACATTGTATTGTGATTAAAACATTGCCCAACCAATCCTCCAGCAACCTCACATACCGAAAATAAAATAAAATATATAATTGGCAATTTATTAAACATATAAACAAAATGCATAATAATAAGAAGTTATTAAATTACCATATTAAACAATTAATAATAATTAATTTATACTTTTCAGAAATCATTACCCACCCTCTAATATACCTCACAACGTAAAAATAAAATTGATAAAATAATTTAACATATGTGTAAATGAATAATTATATAATTTAAAATACTTACCACATAAAAATAAATTTCCAATTTAAATTGGCAAAATAATTCATCAGACAATTAATATCAAATAATAAATATTTTATTTAAAACACTGGCCACTCAGTTAGAGCCAGCTTTTCCTTCGGGACTCCAGGTCTCTTTTATTCAGGCCTGTTATGCCAAGAGTAAATAATATATGATTTAGTATAATAAAAAAATGCAAAAAAACATTTAATCCAATAACAGCCTGAAGCAGCTAGTGAAACTGTCTGATGGCTGGCATAAACACATGAAGTTGCCTGTCCCAGCCATTAGAGAGGTTGTCCGGGGCTGGAGAACTCCCAGCCCTGGCTTCAGGAACTTTACTGAACTTGCTGCCTCCCCTGTCGGTGGCATGCTAAAGCGTGAGCGCTAAAGGTAGCCATGGGTGTTGCAAACATCAGCCCTGCAGTGCCTGGGCTACATGTCAATCAGCCTGTCACCCTATCCTTTCCTAACTCGTCACAGTGTTGAGAAAGGATGGGGTGTAAGAGTAGAGCTTGAAACCTGGTACTTGCAACTTCACAGGTTTGAGGATTCATTTTCATGCTCCAGTGCTGGACACAGAGAGGAGGTATGCAGTTGTCCTGTGGGTAAATGGAAGAGCAGAATTCCAAATAAGACATGCGCAGGCAGCAAGATCAGTAAAAAAAGATTTTAAATGTGTGCGTATGGGTGAAAGTGTGTGTCCTTGAGAGAGAGTGTATGTATGTGTGACCAAGTCTGCGTGTGTGAAAGTGAGAGAGAGTCAGAGGAGGAGAAAGTCAGAATGAGTGAGAATGGGTGATAGGAAGAGTGAGTGAATGGTAGATAATGACTGTGATTGTAACTTATGACTGTGTGTGAGGCTGAGGGAATCAGAGTGATCCTGTGAGAGAGAGTGTATCTATGTTTGAGCATGTCTGTGTGTGTGAAAGTGGGAGAGAGTCAGTGAAGGAGCAAGTCAGAATGAGTAAGAATGAGTGATAGGATTAGTGAGTGAGCGATGGATAATGAGTGTGACTGAGTAATAACAGGTGAGACTAAGTGAGTCTGACTGAGTTAGAGTAAATTGAGTGAATCAAAATGAGTGAGAAAGGGTGAAACTGATTGGATCTGAGTGAGAATGAGTGGGACTGTATGGGTGAGTGAGTCATAGAGAGTAAAAGTGAGCATCAGTGCAAATGAGAGTGAAGGCAACTGAATAAGACTGTGTGCAAGTGAGTTTTGAAAGAACCCCCTCCTCCAAACAATCAGCAAAGAAGACAGACTTCCTCATTGTAATTCGAGCCAAGGATTACATCCCATCACATTTAACAGCTATTTCACTCAGTCCCACAATAAAACTCACATCTGGAAAATAAAATGAAGCAAATATTTGAAAAAAATATTAAACATATAGATACATAATAACAGCTAAAAAATAAATAACATGTTAATCATTTAACATTAATTACTACGAGGCCGATTACAATACGGTCGGAGTCTTTAGAGCTGCATCGTAATGACCCGCTCGGTTTCCTCTCCAACCGCCTCATTATGTTGGAGGCGGTCAGAAAGGAAACCGGCCGGTAATTTCGGCTGGCTTCCGACATGGTCCGAGAGCCTGTCTGTCAGTCAGAACCCAGCAAGTAATCTCAAGAGTCTTTCCGCCCTTGAGATTACGATCACGGTTTTCAACATGGTTTCCATGCGGGTCGGTCCGACATGGAAACCATGTCAGAAAGCATGTTTGGGGGCCCCAGCACGGTCCCCTTTGGTGCATGACCTCCAGTTGGAGGTCAAGGGGGCTCCCTGTTAATCCCTGTACCTTGTGGCAGGCACCTTGAAGTGCCTGCCACGGGGTGCAGGGATGAACCGCACCTCCCATTTCACTATAGCAGCATGCATTACGGCCGCTTTACGGCCGTAATGCATGTTCCCAAATTGAAATATAGGAATGCAACCGAACAGTGTTCAGTCACATCTTAATGAGGCGGTGTGGACCGGGTGTCGGTAGTAGCCGCCACACCACCACAGGTTTGGCTAGCCAACTTGTGATCACTAACCCCCCCACCCCACCCCCCCTTTAGTTATTTAGTACTCATCATGGTTTGTTTTTCGTACAGGTTATGAAGCCGGTTCCTCCTGTGGCATTAGACCTTCTCAGGTGAGGCACACGAGCAGAGTCGCTTTGGGGTGAGGCAGTGTGATCCTTTATGGGAACCTGTTTCCAGAGATGCCTTTTCTGGGGCTCAAATTCGCATTTTTATTTAAAATATCTGCGCTTCCTGTTGGTCATGTAGAAGGTGGCATCACCTTCACTGGACATATGTTTTTTCTGCATCAATATGATGCCACTAAACTGATTCATGCTGCATAGGGATCGATATTAAAGACTAAGACAAAATAAATGTAAAGATTTGTTGGTGGTGTAAAGCGCTGCACTGCTCGGGTTCAAAGAGATGTTCGTCACGGGCAAATATTCATCTCTCTCTCTGTACTTATCTCTCTCATGCTCTTTATCAAGGTCTCTTAGCCGGCCTCACTTTCTCCCTCGCTTCCCTCTCCAACACTCTTTATATCCCCCCCCCACCCCCGTTTTTGTTCGTCTCCTCCCCCCACGCTCTCCCCATAAATACCACTCTCCATGCCTCCTTTCTGCCCGAGTTTTAATCCATTGACATTTAAAATGCTAATTTGTGCAGATTTCCCTTTGAACAGAAGACGTGACCTGGTATAAAAAAGGTGGAAAAGATCAAACGTGTTGTACAAGAGAAGAGGCGAGCTCTTCAATCCATGCGCTGTAGCCCCTCCGTGGTGCGGATTAAGGAAGGGGAAGGGGGGCGTCGAGGGAGGGCGCCCGGATGCAGGTCCGATGGGGAGGGAGGCGACGAGAAATAGGGATGCTGGATGAGGTTCATCTGGGAAGGGGGGACAGGTGTGAGATGCAGGCAGAGAGGCGGGGACTGGTGCGTGGACGGGGGTGCAGTGATGTAAGACGATGGAAAAACAGAAAGGGTAGCGATAGACATGATAAGGGGAGCATAGGAACAAGCTGATGAGAGGGAGGGAAGGGTGTCTGGGCAGATATATGGGGAGTGGGATCAGGGAGACGAGGGTGACATTCAGGAAACGTCAGGTTCGTGGGACAGAATATAAGCCCAGGCAGCAAAATGAAAAGGCAGCAAAATGAAAGTGCCCACCTTTAGTAAATTAGATAGCTAAAAAAGAGGCCCAGGTTTGCAAATTGGGAAAGTTTTAAGCTTTTAGGGCCAGATGTAGGTAATAAAATATTTACCACCTCTTAAATACCGTTACACACCGACTCGGTATTACCGAGTAGGAAAATGAGATGTAGGTAACAATGCCGGTAACAAATACCGACTCGGAACCTGTCGGTAATCGGAAACGGTATTTACCGACTCGGAATATACCTACACGGTAAAATCCGAGTCGGAAAAACCCAAACTGATCCACCGGTGCCATGGCCCATAGGAATGAATGGCAACTCCCGACCCGGAAAATACCGAGTCGGTAAAATCCGACCCGGTATTTACCGTGTCGGTAATATCCGTCGAAGATTTGAAACTGACAAACATGTGTGCCTGTGAACCAATCAGGTACTCCAACCACACCCAAATCCAAAGCCACAGGGGAACCAACCAATCAGATCCAAGCACCACACCCCAGTACCTGGGACAGGCCACGCCCATGCAGGTGCAGAAACCAACAGTCAGGAGAGCAGGAGGACAGAGTGTGGAGCAGCCTTTCCTGAGACAAACAACACTGCAAGATGGAGAGCCAGGAGGCACAGAGAGATGCTGCAGAGCGCAAAAGGAAGCAGAAGTTCAGCCAGGAGGAACTGCAGGTGCTAATTTCGGAGATTGTCAGACATTATGGCAAAATATTTGGAAAGCAAACTCTGCATGTTGCAGAATCAATCAAACGCAGCACCTGGTTGGACATACAAGGCAAGGTAAATGCCATTGGTGTCACCCACCGTGACCTTGAAGACCTAAAAAAACGGTGGTATGACATCCGCATAATCACCAAAAAAAAACTTGCTGCCCACCGCAAGGAAAGTGCTGCTACAGGAGGAGGAAGAAACAGAGCCCCCAGACTCACGGACATCGAGGAGATGGTGGCATCCACCCTTGAGAAGGAATGTATTCACGGAATTGGAGACGCTGACAGCTCAGCAAGAGGAGCAAAGAAACCAGGTAAGATGCAAGAACATTATCATTTACCCATTTACCTATTCCCCTCACAGGACAAATCAGACTCCACAACAGGTTTAACTAATGTCCTGCAATGCATCCTGGGAAATGTAGTCATGTGTAGATACCTCAGAGCAGTCAGCGTGCATTGCAGCAAGGGGAGCAACAGACAAGTAGCATAGGCAAATGAGAGACAGGCAAAAGTGCAATAGAAGTGTATTTTATCTCATGACACAGGTGAACAACATTACTGACACAATGTCCATGTCTGTCCACAGGAGAGTCAAAGCGCAGCACAGCAGAGGTCAGAGGGAAGAGGAGGGAAGGAGCCGGACCTAGCACATCTCACGGAGGGAAGGACCAAGAGCAGGCAGCCCCGATACCTGAGGAGGCAACTGCAGAAAATCCACAATCCCCTCTCCTATTCGGTAGTCAGGACACAGGAGCGGCAGAACAGTCACCCACCCCCACATCACCATCCCCAGTGCTGGGAAGAGTAAGGAGCCATGATGTGCCCCCTCGCAGAATACTGCAAACATCATCGGAGGAGGAGGTGGAGGGTGACACACAGGACAGAGGCAACACCGAGCAGCAGCCCAGTCCCAGAGTCACGCGGGCCAGTGTCCGAGGGCGACGGCCACGGGAGGTAGAGGATGTGCGTCAAGTCCAAGGTGTCTTCTGCGGACTGGAGGCCACCATGGTGAAGGTGCAGCGCCTGCAGGCAAAAGCGATGATGGGGGTTCAGAGGCACGCACGCACAACAAATAATAAACTGGAAGCAGTAGGCAAGGGCATAGGGGAAATGGCAGAAAGCATGCAATCCATGGCGTCAGGAATATCTGATATTACACAGTGCATGACTGTCCTGTGTGACAAATTGGACAGGGACCATTTGGAGAGACGCATGGCCCGTGTGGATGTGCGCCAGCAAACCAACGCCCTGAACAGGTTTGCCACTGCTACCACTGTGCTGTGCAGACGGTCAGTCACGATGCAGGATGCCATAGTGCAGTGCTGCAACAATTTAAGTGAAGGTATGGCCAGGATGACCTCTGCTATGGAGCTAGTGCTCGCGCATCAGACTGGCACTGGAGGCGACACTTGTGCTGCCGAAAGCGAGGGGTCCACCAGCAGGAGTGGTGCAAGCACTCCTGTGCATGACTTACGGAGGAGTGGCAGCCGTCGGGGAAGTGTGACAGGCCAGAGTGAGAACATTGATTCACAGCCACAGCAGCCCCGCCCTGTGGCCCGTGGCCACAAACAATGACTTTGCCCTCCACCCAAGGCTGTAGTCACGGTGGTGTTAACCGTGACAACACACTCATGGAGTGTTTGATATAGTGAGCCCAATGTGAGCTAACAATGCTGTGGCGTAGTGAATATTAAACTACTTACACAAAGTTACATTCATGCCTGTGTCTCTTTACTCACTCAGAAATATTGTTGTGTAACCTCTTCCCGTCTCAGTCTCCCATCTGTAGCTGCTGCTGCCACTGTAGCTTGGGGCTCTGCCACCTCTGGGTCGTCATCAATGTCCTCATGATATGTGAGCTCCACCTCAGTGCCTTGCTTGGTGGCGAGATTATGCAACATTGCACAGGTCGCTATTATTTTGCAGCAGATGATTGGGGTGTACTGCCGTGCACCTCCACTCTTGTGGAGGCAGCGAAACCTGCTCTTAAGGAGTCCAAATGTGCGCTCAACTACGTTTCGTGTGGATCTGTGAGCCACGTTGTATCGCCTTTCACTCCTGGTGGATGGGTTGAGGTAGGGAGTGAGCACAAAGGACCGCAGGGTATATGCACTGTCGCCTAGGGGGAGAAAGATAGACATTAATTGCAAGTACATGAGACGTAGATCTAATGTGAGTGTCAGGGTGTGTCATTGTGATTTACCTAGCAGGTATCCATTTCCAAATTCTCCGGCAAGTAGGCGTGTGTATATTCCACTATTCTGGAATATGTAAGAATCATGGGTACTTCCGGGGAACTTGGCTACGATGTCAGTGATGAGGTTACCTGCATTACATATGACCTGGACGTTGATGGAGTGCGTCGATTTGCGATTCCTGTATATGTGCTCTGTGGCTGCAGGTGGACAGAGTGGGACGTGGGTGCCATCGATGCAGCCGATCACGTGAGGGAAGTGTGCCAGTTGATAAAAGTCAGTCTTGGTTTTGGCTAATTCTGCCGGTGTAACAGGGAATGAAATATAATGCCCCATCCTCTGCATCATGGCGTCAAGAAACCTCCTGAAGAAGCGGGACAGGCAGCCCTGGGACACGCCACCCACTACAGCTATCACACTCTGGTAGCTCCCTGAGGCCAGCAGGTGTAAGCTACATAGCACCTGGACATGAGGTGGGATGGCATGGGCCCTGGGTGTTGGGTGGTCCAGGAGAGGGTGTAGGTCCCTGATCAATTGCTTGATGGTGTCTGGGTGTAGCCTGTACCTCTGCAGTATTTCAGGCTCTGTCAGTTGGAACAGTGTTATCCTCTGCCTGTACACTTGTTCCTCCCTTAGCCATTCTCTCTGTCCTGCTGCCTGTAGTCTCTGCCGTCTTGCTATGATGTAAAAAGCCGCCATCATGGGTCCTGAGGTGCATTTTGGGACTTTTTTTATAGCCCTCCCTTGGTTACCACCTGCTTTCAATCCATGGTAAATACCGACTTAAAAATACCGTTTTTCGGCAGATTCGGTATTTTTGGGCTTACCTACATCTCCAAGGCAAATTATTACCGTTTCTGATTTTCCGAGTCGGAAAATACGAACTCGGTATTTATGTATACGGTAGATTCCGACACGGTAATTTTACCGGGTCATTTTTACCGAGTCGGTATGTTTCCGACTCGGGTTTTCAATAATCGGTAATTAATGGCCTCCTACATCTCATTTCCTGGATTCCGGTCGGTAACGGCCGATTTTACCGGTTTTCGGCCGTTACCACCCGGTAAATGCCTACCTACATCTGGCCCTTAATGACATACTGGAATTTGGAACTTATGGAGCAGTGCAGGGATTCGAGCTTGCTGCAATCAATGTTTGTTTTTATATCAGTAAAATCAACAGTAAAAACTGGCCCAGCAGACCATAAAACGGGCCCACAAACAACGGAAAAACGGACCATTCACAGAAGTGTCAGTCCAGCACTGCCTGATTGACATATATTACAAGCAAGAGGCAGGGAGTCTCTACCTGTGTGTATCTATACATGCAACAGTCACTGATAAGCGAAACGCTAGCAACTCAGGGCCAATGGGGCTTTGCGGGGAGCGGCCGACCGGAGTGAGGCTCCCCCCCCCCAGGAATTTTGGGGCCCCGGGAGAGTGGACCGGGGGTTGACATGCAGGAGACTGTGGCAAGACTGTTTTGGGCTGGTTGGGCTGTCGTTGGGCTGGCATTGGGCTCCTTGGGCTTGTGGGGGTATTTAGCCGGCCATGTCAGGTCACTGTCCACCATTTTAGGGACAGTGACATGGCAGCCGGTGGTTAGGCAGGGGCGATTTTGGTTTTAGGAAAAGCCTCTCTCTGTTTTTCTTTAACTTGCTTCACGGTGATTGCTCGCCTCCCCCCCCCCCTCCTGCCCCCTCGCTCCTTCCTCCAGGTTTTCCTCCGTCTGGTTAACTGTTCCACATTTTGCATTAGGCCGGGCGCTCCCGCTCCGTCTGGAGCGGATTGCGGGGAGCGCGCGCCGTGCTACGAGCCATCCATCAGCTGATTATTGGTCTATGGACGAGCCTCCGGCGGGGGGCGGAAGCAGGGGATAAACTCCTTGTGCTGACAGACGGGCCCCTGCGTGGCGATAAATCCCGTCCCCGGGTGAGTGTCTTTGCAGGGCCGCGAAAACACACAGGGGAGGTGGGGAGGAGGAAAAGCGGGGTCTGTTCGGGCGCGTAGCCTCTTAAAGGATGGACCTGGTGCGGAGGGTCCGGGAAGGCCCCCCGCGGCGCGCGCGGCGGGGGGGGATCGCATGCTGCGAGCCTACGTGGCTACGCCCGATGCGAGAGGCGGGGGGCGGGGCGGGTGGTGGTTGGCGGCGAGAGGGAGAGGCGGTGGGGGTGGGGGGGACGGCATCGGGCAAGAAGCGCAAGGGCGCTAATAAGGCGGCGCTGGCGTTGTGGGGGGGCAGGGGGCCAGAAGAGTGCGTCAGGTGAGGCTGGGGGTGAGGGGATTGTGAGGGAGGGGGTAGGGGGAGGAAATGGAGCGCATACCGTGGAGGGGGAGTGGGGGGGGCTGCCAGGGGTCCATACTGGGGAGGGGTTGGGCAAAGGGGGCTGGCTGGCGGGGTGGACAACGCGCTGGGGCCGGGGGGGGAGAGACAGGGAGCTGGGAGGATCCCAGGGGCTGGATCTGCGAGGGGAGGGAGCTGGGGGTGCTGGAGTGGTTGGGGCGGTGGTTTCAGGATGGGTGGGGTGCCCAGTGGGGGGGGGGGCTTGCGGGGAGGTAGGCGTGGGGGGAGGTTGGGGCGGGGAGGAGTGTGGGGCCATCAAAGGGTGGTTGGGGTGGGTGGCCAGCGAGGCAGGGGGGCATTCCGTGGCATGGGGAAGGTGCACGCTCAAGGGGTGGGGGGTAGGGGGTGGCGAGTAATCCCGGCATGCTGGACTTCCCCCCCTTTTTTCTTGGCAGGAACGGTTGGCTGGGTGCTCGGGTGAGCAGCATGCGGCTCCGACCCACCAAGTGGATGGGCCGGCTCAGCCTGGTACGGGCGGTCGTGCTCCAACGTGGGACCCCTCACAAGAGAGTGTTAGATGGCGGGGGGATAGGTTCCCGCCAGCCCCACCCCGAAGGGTCTCGACGGCCGCCGGGAGATGGGGATAGTGTGTTGGTCGACCTTCATCTGAGTGGCTGTTGTGGTATTCCGTGTGCTGAATTGTTATCAGATGCTAAACGGAGTTTTGTTTCCAGGGAGGAGGTGGGGATTAGCGGATGAATACTGTGGGAGAACGGTTGGGCAAGTGAGAGCTTGGAGTCGCCAAGGAGGGGGAGATGCGGGAGTGGGTGGGGGTGAGGAGTAATGATGTTTGAAGTGTCGAGAGTGACGGCCCCCCCAGCTAAACTGGTTGGGCGGTGGGTTCACGTGCAGACGCCAGCCTTGAAGCCAGGTAAGGATGGTAGTAGAGCGGGGAGTGGCTTGGGCACGCCTCATGGAGGCCAGGTGGTGGTGGTAGGGATACACGGGGGGAGGTCTTGGTGAAGCTGGTGGAGGGCAGGTTGTGACAGATGCCGGGGGGGGGTACAGTCAAGGAAAAGGGGGGTGGTGGTTACAGCGTTGGCGAGCGCCGGGACAGAGGGGGTTTGTGCAGCGGCGGCGGATGCGGCGACGCTTGGGAGGGTTAAGGCGAGCGCCGTGGGGACAAAGGCGGTTGCGAGGCACCGGTCCGGAAGCTCCCGTTTAAGGGGGCAGCCTATTTTAGTCTGTGTATTAGATGTATTTTAATTATGCCGCTTAGCGCCTCAGTGTTGTTTGCTACGTGGGTGCGCTCTGTCGTTTAAGCCGCTCTATGCCCCACTGCAATGTAAAAATTTGTAGTCCAACATATATTTTTATGAAATGTAGAGGTTTTTGGTTTAAAAATCTGGTCACCCTAGTGTCCTGGTACACAGAGCAGGGCGCAGTAGTATGGGATGTCATGTGATTGAGGTTCAATGGGTGTCTGATGTCTCTTGGTAACCCTGTAATTATGGCAGTGTTGCTTTGGACCTCTCATTCTGCCTCCTTCTTACTTTTTGTGTGGTGGGAATGGCTGCCGGACACTATCACGAACTTCCTCTTTTTACGTCCTCTCTTCAAAGTTCAGAATTCTGAAGCATTCCCTCTTAGCCAATAGGAAGCACGACCCGTTGATGGCACCCGATGATGGCACCCTGGGCCTAAAGATAGAGGGGCCATCTCTGCAGTCCATTTTTAGGTCCACATTAACACACCTGGTTCTAAGAAGCAGTTTGTTTTAAAATATTAATGTGTCACAAAACAAAAAAAAAAAGAAAATGAGGCTATACCTCAACACCGCTGTCCCCCGGGAGAGGGGCTTTACTGGTCTGTCTTTCCCGTTTGGCATTTTCCCAACCAGGTCAAGTAATTCACTTAATGGAATACACATCATTCTATAACTACATAATTATGCCCTGCGTTGGGAGAAATGTTAGACTTGGGTTTAAGGCCCCCAGCGTTTCTCTTTTTATGGGCTGCAGCATATACATAATTTAATGCTGACCTGCAGCCTGTGAACGCGCGCAAAGTGATCGTTCGGGAGAAGCTGTTCAAGGTGGTCAGGGAGGGAAGGATGGTGGCCCCCCCTTTCATGAGCTGCCCCTGCCCGATTTGATCGTTTCCCCGATCGGGGTTGTTCCCAAAAAGGAGCCGGGACGCTTTAGGGTGATTCAGCGCCTATCGGGCCGGGGGGGAAGGTCAGTGACTGGATATAGATCGGCAGGCCTAGCGGCAGGCCGTACTTGACGGCTGACATGGCGCGGGTTGGTGACGGCAGCGGGACAGGTTGCCCTTATGGCAACATGCAACATTCAATTCCGCGGCTGGGTTGCGGCCGGTACATTCGGTGAGTCACCATTTGCTGGGGTTCCATCGTTGTGGGCAACGCGCTTTGCATGGGGTGCTCGGTTTCCTGTGCATTGTTCGAGATGTTCAGTACCGTCTTTCAGTGGGTTTTTTCCTGGCGCACAGGCTCAGAGGGAGTGAAGTATCACCTGGATGATTTCTTCCTCGTGGGTTGGCCCGGTTCGACGGACTGCCAGAGGCAGCTGGACGGTTTTACGGACCTCATGGGCTACCGGGGGGTCCCCTTGGTGCCGGAGAAGAATCATGGCCCAGCACGGTGGGGTCCTTTCTTGGTATAGAGCTCGACTCAGCGGCCACTTGACTTTCGCATGCCGCGTGGTGCGGGCGGAGTAGACGATCGCTGGCGATTGGGGCTGGCGCGGTTGGGTTTTGACGCTACCGTCTCATCAGGTACGCATGATGGCGGGATCGAATGAACACTGGTGCATGTGCTTGGATTCCTGGGGCGCTTCAATGGGGTGCCGACGGCGCTGCCGGAGATCTGGGATTGGGTCATCGCGAGGTTCTCAGATGCGGCGAGAGTCGGTGGTTTCGGCCTTTACTGGTCAGGGCGATGGTGCGCAGCGCAATGGCCGGCTTACTGGCAGGCGGGGGGAGGAGTATTGCCTTTCCCGGTTTGTGCCCTTTGGTGGTGGCCGTCACGGTATGGGCGCAGGAATTGGCGCACATGCGGGTTTTTGCTCCGGGTGATCAATGTGGCGGGGGTGCAGGTGGTGCATGGGCAGTCGGCTGGGTTTTCGCCGGTGCAGTTGATGCGCGTTTGCATTTTTGCGTTCTTGGAACATGACATTCGGTCCCAGGCCCGGCATGTGCCGGGGGTGGACAATGAACGCTGGATAGCGTGCATCGTGGCGGAGGTTCGGTGGGCTAGCCATGGAGGCGGACGAGGTCGAGGCGCCGGTGCCAGCGGTGCGTTGGTCGTTGGGGGGCCGCGGGTCATGCACTGGTCGGGGGCGTCGGGGCGCCACCCACATGGGAGGCGTACAAACAGGCCTGGCAGGAAGGTATATGCTCGGAGCGGACGGCACGGGACAGGCCGGAGGAGTGTCGAGGGGACGATTGCGGTCCAACTGTCGGCGGTGCCATTCGTGGGGACGCTGTGGTGGGGTTAGGCAACTTGGGTGGGGCTGGGGCCGGGG
This sequence comes from Lissotriton helveticus, assembly GCF_964261635.1. NCBI lineage: Eukaryota > Metazoa > Chordata > Amphibia > Caudata > Salamandridae > Lissotriton > Lissotriton helveticus. The sequence goes on along the minus strand of NC_136061.1, from coordinate 646,772,067 downwards.
AGGTTGGCGGTGGAGTGCCCAGCAGACTGGGGGAGGTGACTAGCGGTGGGAGGGCACAGGGGGATGTGGAAGTTCTGGACGGTGGGGGACCGGTGAGAGGACGGCGGCTCAAGGGTGTGGGTCCTGTGGCACGCCCTACGGTGTATGGGTGAGGACCCGCTAGAGTCGGGACGCACTTCTGTCTGGATGCGGGGGGTAGGCATGGAGTGACGACAGAAATGTTTTGCCCGCTGCTTACATGTGTGTCTTTGCAGGTGTGGTGGCGGGGCCAACTGCAGTGGCGATGAGCATTTACATGGTGGGCCATTCCTTTGTTAAAAGAGCGGAGAGGGCTGACGGGGACAAGCACAGGAACCTCAATTTGAAGTTAAGCGACCAGTTGTTGCGTTGTCATTGGTGGGCACAGGAACCTCAATTTGGAGCTAATTGGCCAGTTGTTACGTGTCCTTGGTGTGGAACGGGGGGTAGCGCTGGTACGAGTTAGTGCCGGCATTGAAAAATGTTGTGCGGGGGGGAGTTTGCCCTGCTGTGCTGGTCATCCTTTGTTAAAAGAGCGGAGGGGGTTGTAGGGGACAGGCACAAGAACATCCATTTTGTAGCTATTCGACCAGTTGTGGGTTGTCATTGGGGGGAAACGGGGGGGGTAGGCGCTGCACAAGTTAGTTCCGGCATTGAGCAATGTTGTGCGGGGGGAGTTTGCCCTGTTGTGCTGGTCATGCATTTGGGGGGAGCGGATTTGGTGCAGTGTCAGGGGATAGCTCTGGTGAAGCAGATGGAATGGGACTGACTGGAGATGCGGAAGCAGTGGGCGGGGTGCTTTGTCCTTTATCGGAGTTTGTCCCTAGGCATGGCTGGAGGGGAGCAGAGGGGTCGGCGGCCCTTGACAGGACAAGAAGGAAGATTGGCAGGGAGATGGGGGGGTTTTGTGAGACGGAGGTTTTGGGTAGGCTGGAGCACCCGGAGTTGGGATATGGCGCAGTGTCTTTCTTTAAGGAGGACGGTGTCTAGGGGTCCCGGTGTGGGATGGAGTTATATATTGTGCAGCTGACGCGGGCAGCGGACTGGGCTATGGGGTGCGTAGGTATCCGAGAGTGCAGGTGTCCTAAGGGGGGGTCGAAAGCCGTAGTGGGCTTTCAAGTGGCGCTTTTTCCTAGGCTAGGAGGGGAGGGGTCAGGATATGAGGACTGAGGTGTTCCTGGACTGAGGGGGGGAGTATACATATGACAAGTATGTAACAGTTAGCCAGGCATGGTGCAGTTTGCATTTATGTGTATGTTGTTCTTCGGGGGGAACCATTTTAGGGGTGGGGGTAGGTGTTGTTAGGTAATGCATATTTAGTTAGGCCTAGTTTTGTACGGCACAGGCCAAGAGTTTTTGGCATTGTTAGGGTGCACCTTCTTCCAATAAAGCGGCCTTTGTCACACCTTAAATTGTGTCTCCGGTTGGTCTGTACCCCCCTCTCCTGATGGGCCCCAATGGGGCTTTGCGGGGGGCGGGCGACCGGAGGAAGGCTCGCCCCCCGGGGAGTTTTGGGGCCCCGGGAGAGGGGAGGGGGGGTTGACAGGCAGGAGACTGTGGCGAGGCTGTTTTGGGCTGGTTGGGCTGGTTGGGCTGGTTGGGCTGTCGTTGGGCTGGCATTGGGCTCCTTGGGCTTGTGGGGGTATTTATCCGGCCATGTCAGGTCACTGTCCACCATTTTAGGGACAGTGACACGGCAGCCGGTGGTTAGACAGGGGCGATTTTGCCCTCCCACCCTCCCTATATCGCAGGTCCTTGGGGGGTGGCCTCGGGTTGATATTGCTCTGGCTTTGTGGCGGGTGATAGTGGGGGCCAGGTACCAGGGGCAAGGGTACCTGCTGGGTGTCTTTCTTGGGAGCAGGTGTGTCCAAGTGCAGGTTGTAGGTTTGGGTTTGTGTCACTGGAACAGGTGCTGGTGGGATGGTTGCTTTAATGGCGCTTTTTCCTAGGCTATGAGGGGAGGGGTCAGGATATGAGGACTGAGGTGTTCCTGGACTGAGGGGGGGGAGTGTAAATTTGACAAGTATGTAATAGTTAGCCAGGCATGGTGCAGTTTGCATTTATGTGCATGTTGTTCTTCGGGGAGAACCATTTTAGGGGTGGGGGTTGTTAGGTAATGCATATTTAGTTAGGCCTAGTTTTGTACGGCACAGGCCAAGGGTTTTTGGCATTGTTAGGGTGCACCTGCTTCCAATAAAGCGGCCTTTGTCACACCTTAAATTGTGTCTCTGGTTGGTCTGTACCCCCCCTCTCCTGATGGGCCGCAAATAGTGATCAAAGGACCACGTCCGTGGCCACGGATTCTATGTGAGCCGCTTGTTGACTGACGATATAACTTTTCCTGATTCTGGTACATTGTTTTTGGATGCACGCCCGGTACTCAGTATACATTGGATTCAGCTGAATCCTTATTTTTAAACGGATATACTGCTGGCGCTGGGGCTCGCTTGTCTCGGAAGCCGGAACCGCACCGCCGAACGGAGCGATACATATCAGCGACATAGCGCTCTTCAGACAGGACCTTTTATCCATTCAGGCTGCTACATCCGTGTTTCTGGCCCAGCCACGACCGTGTTGTCTATTACCTTCCTGGAGGATCATTCATTCGCACACAAGCGTACGTGCTCAGGCATGCCCCACTTCTAAATTCAGTAGATATATGCGCCCTGAAGCAGGTGAAACCTACATAGGGGTCTAACATCGAAACGCACGTCAGTGCTGGATGAGCAAGTTGGTACTTTTTCGCCTAACAACCCCCCAAATTAAGAGAAATGTTGATCTGTTCATTTATACAAACTGTATTTCTCATTTGACTGATTGATTGTTCATTCACATGTTTAAATCCCCGTTTTGTAACCTTTCTGTTAAAAAGGACAATATCTCTTGTGCAAACTGTTTAAAGGTTTGCGGGACTTGCTCATCTGTACATAAATGGTTACTGTTGGATGTCTGATATTATTTGACGTGTGAGTGTGTGTGCTTATGAATCAGGCAGCATGATATGGGTGAATGAATGTTTTTGTGGGATGTGCTCTTTGAATAATTTATGCACGTGTTTTAGCAAATTACATTGGTTATATTGATTATTAACTAGAATAAACTTGTTGATATTTCTGTTCATTTTTGTCTTTTAATCACTATTTGGCCCTCAGTGGCTAGCGTTTCGCTTATCAGTGACTGTTGCATGTATAGATACACACAGGTAGAGGCTCCCTTTCTTGCTTGTAATTTTGATTTCCCCTCCCATTCTCTACCTAAATTAGAATTAGGGGACCCCCTCTGTTTGACTGATTGACATATATGCCAGCCCTGGGGAAGGTTGGGCAGATATAGCAGTAAGGTGCAGATATACAAGGCGGTGATGTGTGGGGCAGTGGAAGTGAGTCAGACATGGGGAGCGGTGCAGTGACCTTTGATAAGAGGAGAAGGATAGGAGAGGAAGACAATGGGAGATGGTGCAGTGCGACCTGTTGGTGAGATGAGGTAAATGTTGGAAGGGCAGAGATGGAAAAAGGGGTAAACTGAGACTTTTATATGATGGGCAAAAAGTGGAGTGGTCAGACATAAGAATGAGTGCAGTGCACCACACTTGTTGAGATGAGGAGAAGGAGGCACGGAGGAGGGCATGCAGTTAGATTTGTTGGGCCTCAAGTGAGATCTAGAGCAGTTAGTTGTGGGAACCAGAGCAATTCAGTGTACTTAGTGGGGTGGGTTGGGATGGGGCAGCAGTGAGAAGGAGATGTAGACAGGGACCAGGCGGGCAACTAGAGACAAATTTCGGGGGGGGGCTGAAAATATTTCGGGGGAGGGGGCTAATTCTTCCAACCACGGACAAAGTGGCTGTGAGGAGGGGTGACCACACAACAAAAGCCTCATTTACAACTAAATGGTCTTTTAAAGACCTGTTAAGTACTCGGGTGCGGCTGCAATTACATGCTCGCCAGCCCGCGAAGCTGTGTCAGCCCGGGATGACAGGCACAACGGGGGGGGGGGCTGAAGCCCTGTGAGCCCAATGGGTGTTGCACGTCTGACTGGGACGGTTCTAGGGTGTTTGGGGTCCCGGGCAAAAGGAAATGTGAGAGGCCCCTGATGGCGCGCAGGATTTACCAGCTCAATGTATCATACTCACCTGGGCCCATAAAAATTCACACGTTGAACGGGTAATCCTGCTTTTACTTACTGTCTATCAGGATTTAATTTCTTAGGACATATTACCTGTACACCATGACTTACCACACCTTTGTCACCTATGCTATAAGTCCTAGGGATCGAAAAGGGAGTTAGCATAATAGGTAGCAATATTAATAATTTACCTTTCCTGAAATAATCACGGTTTTGGGAAAAGTTTTAAACACTTTATGCAAGTTTTGTTGAGTCAGCGGCCACAATACAGTGACCATAGATTCTACAAGTAAGATAATCATCAATAGGACGTAAAGTTAGCAAGAAATTATAGTGACACCTTTAGACATTGGTACCTGGGAAGGGTTAGAAAGGGAAACAGTACAAGGACATACCACATGGAATATATTTACCTTGAATTGTGTGAGGACCAATCCTGGCTACTCGGCTGGGACAAAGACAAGGGATCCTGACTAATCAGGTGCCAACGAGACAGGACAGTTGCAGATCAGGACAGGTGACCTCAGCAAAGTGCAACACCAGCGTCACACCCCTCTCTAGCAAACATGTACCCCGACTGGGTAATCGATAATTCTCCCACAGCATGCCCCGATTCTTCTGACAGAGTGCTCCACCAGCACCTCTGCTCTCGATTCTCCTTCAGCATATGTTGGGTCAGTGACAGGTCTCTGACAATTTGGACAAATGAACTAACTAAACCTACCTTAGTTATACTATTTTGGGGGCAATGTACCACTCCTAAATGTTGCAAATCTATGTGTTCACCTTCAGTGTTTGTGGTAGGTGATAATGGGGTAAACCCTTAGTACACCGTGCCTGGGTCAGCATGTAGTTGCAAAAAGTGGTCGGTTACAAAACAGTGTTCATTACATTTGTTTCCTCAGTGAGTAGTTAGAAAGGTACACATCAGTCATATCAAATTAAGACTGAATTTAATTCAACTATAAGCAGTGGTATACAAACACAGTTATTTAGTATTTAATTCATACATTGCATAACGGTGAGTTTACTCATTGTTCAAAATAGTGCTCAGTGGGTGAAAAAAGGAGGGATTCCAGATTCAGTAGGGTAGGGGGTGGTTGGAATAGATGGAGGGACAAAGAAAAGGAATTGTGTCCTGTAGACAATTCAAATTTAATAACGAAGCATTTCCTTTCTGTGAATAGATCACATAGTTCCCTGTACAATCAATACACGAAAACCATTTATGGCAGATTCTAGTGTAACGTGTATGTTGGAGAAAAAATTTCGACGTTTCGACCCCGATATGTAAGGGCGGGTGGTTCCTCAGTTTAGGGTCTTCATCAGGACAGTGAAGATAGTATTAGAGAGCACCTACGGAAATAATTATGGATATCACTCAGTGGATGTGTTTAAAATGAAAATTAAAAACCACAGGGATCAATGAGTGGTCCCGAAATTCGTGTACCTACATAGATTCCGGCGTATCGGATAGTCCCACCTCGGTTGAAGACTCGCGCCGTGGTGGATGTTCTGTGAAAAAACGATTGGTATTAAGGAAGGTAAGAAAGGGGCAGGTCAGGGAGGGAACCTCCCAGGCATGAGATGGCCCTACTTACTAAGTTCTTTGGGATTGTCAGCCTTGGATAGATGTATGAGGTCCCAGGTCGAATGGGAAATGGCGTAGCATCTGTGGATACAAAAATAATCTTTGTATCTCTATGCCATTGCATGGGTGCACAGTTGTACAGACACACAGGTGGAATTCAGAGAATAGAAGAATGGTGAACTTACTTAAAAATGTCTTGATTCTGTATAAGTTGGTGAGGATTCAGTCAAGCACCAACTCAACGGATTATTCTTCCACAAATTATTCTTACATCATCTGTAAAAACTACAATGCACAAAGACACTCAAAATTAAGTCATTGTGTAGGGTTCCTAATAAACGGTATAGGGAGCGCTAATCAAGTTAAGTGCTTTCTATCTCGTCAGGGACAAATCCCAGTTGAGAAACAAGTCGGGGCTCTGGGGATCTCGATAGCGCGGGTGTGCTGTCAACGCTATAATGAGCGCCAGGGTTGCAAAGATAACAGGAGCGCTATGTCTCTGAAACTGGATCAGGGTTAGGAAACATGAAGACCAAGGGTAATCAAGTACCCGGTTACGCTGTGCAAATAGAGCGCCAGGGATACTAAAATCTCAGGAGTGTTGCGCCTCTGAAACTGGATCGGGGCTGGGAAACATGGGTACGGGGAACGGTATAATCAAATACCCGGTTGCGCTGTATGGTAAAAGAGTTTCACCGGAGGCGGGGGGCTGTCTCACTAAACCACGTACCTATGCTGAACTGCGAAAGCTCCAAAGCCGGTCCAGTCGGCGCCCGCACAGGATCGCTACTGAGAGGCTGGATGCGGGGGGCGTGGTTTGTAAGGCGTGGCAGACTGCCTCGCGGTGCCGGCGCTGAATGCTGCTGCTCCCGCGGTGGCTAGACTGCGCATGGGCACAGGTGGGAACGCTGTCCCTAATGTAATGCGCGGCTGTAAGGGAATGCACGATGGCATCCACGAGTCAGTCCTTATCATACTAGCTACATTTAGGTAAAAAGTGTAAGCCGACAATGGAGGCCACAAATTATACCCGTGGAGGATAGGGAGGACATATAATTCATTGGTTAGTAGGTCGGTCTATCTGTCATATGTACACTAAAGAAAAAATGTGAAAAATGTGGGGAATCAGAGGTGAGTAAACCTTCAAATATAAGCGGAGGTTGGTCTCCAAGCCCTTTGTTAATAAATGAAAATTCACATCAATTGTCAGTATGTACTCCTGCATTGACCACAGTTGTGGGCGATTCTCTCAGTATACAATTAGACACAGGTACAGCTGGTTACATAATTAGACATAGAGGCAAAAAGAGATGCATCCAAAATATCTACATCATCTATGCATGGAGGCTAGCTGATATGCATTGTACTGACCAGAAAGACGAGGAGAGGTCATCACACCATACAAAAATGAGGTCATTTTCATTGACTTATATTGATCAAGTTCCCGCCCATAATTTACTTTCCCATGAATGTTATTCCACCCAGCAATATTATTTCATTTTAGTATACAATGTTTAACAAATTTGCAAGTTATCTTTCTTTTCCCAGGTCATGGGGTGAGGTTCCCAGGCGCATCGCGGGTAAGACAGTCTTTGGCAAGGTTTCAATGCCACTGTTGAAGGTCTTTCAGTGCTCCCGGCACATGCGCAGAGGGATTTCAATATGGCGATTCAAGTCACCCTTCAGGCCCAAGTACGAGCTAATAACAAAATCAAAGAAAAACATATTAGAATACAAAAATAAATGAATGCACCGTATACCACTTATCTCTACTCGCATTAGAGCGCAGAAGCAAGAATTTCCCACCAAAGCGAAAGATATGTCACACCACGTAGATGTGGCAGACGCATGCACGGAAGAGTTCCCGCGTTCTTTGCGGCCGTTCTAGGACACTCGGGTTACTGTTATTAAAGGCACATTGTCAAGCTTCCCCTAGATGCTAGAAATGTCATGTAACGCATTTGTTAATAATACAAAACATGTTGATTAATTAATTATATGTTATTTCGAGTGGACTGAGTCCAAGCAAGTTTCTGTACTTATGAAACCTTGCTCCATCACCCCTCTAATTTGAATACAATGAGACACATTCGGGGCTGTTTGCCTCTTAATAGATGCTCCTGAAAATGCAGACCCCTCCTGGGCTGCAGGCCCTCCCTCTTAGCCACGTACAAGCCACTTACTATTCCTAGAGGGCTGAAGGTGTGAGAGTTGCTTATCACCCGAGTGTTCAAACTTGGTGGCTAAACTGTAATAGGCATCCTGTGGTGCCTCTGTGTGTGAAGCTTTTCAGGATATATAATTGCAGGACAAACCTGCAGAGGGTCTCTCCTTGCAACTTAGACCATAGGCGGGGCCCTCCTCCCTGGCCCTTGCCTCCCTGCACCATAGCTGCGAGACCCAGGGTAGGGGACCCTTCCTGTGTGTCCAAATACAACAATACACATTTCTTTCAGTTTGAACAGGAAGAGGCGCAAGAGGACTAGTGTGCCTGTGACACTGTGTCCTGGCTGTGTCACATTGTGTCACACTGGTGCAGGGTCATACTGGTGCAGGGACTCAAGTTAGTGGGCTGAGTGTAGGGCCCTGGACAGCTGCACACAGTGCCCATGCCTAGCGCCGGTCCTGGGTGTAGAGTGAAGTGGCTGAGTGAAGAGAGGATGGAGGGCTGGACTTTGGTTCAGTAATAATGGCTGGAAATGGAGATTCCAGCCCCTGTTAGCCCCCACCCAAAACAGTATTCCATCTAACAAGCCCCTAAATATCACACTTAAGTCATCCCAGTTAATAAAGGTGAATGTACAGCCAGGGGCATGTCCTTAAAAAGCAATATATATTTTAGGTCATGGTAGAAAAATAGAATAGATAATACAGTTCACAATGATGACAATTTTGTTCACTCACTGTATGGCTATGGGACTTGTTATCTGATCACTTCTCAGATATTGAAGTACTTCAGGATTATAAGTTTTTTAATTTTTAGGTCGAGCCTTGAGCCAGCGCGCATGCGCTGCTCTTCAAGACTTATTGTAGAGGAGTATGTGAATAGAAGCTCCGCCCACCCTATGCCCATATTTGCCATTGGCTTGTGTCATTGTCTGTCCTAAATGCTGGATTCTGATTCGTCAATAGGCTTGTTAGTCCCTTCTTAATACCTCCTCTTCATTTGTCACCTTCTGTGGCAACTGGCCCCTTTACTTAGGTTGTTACATGGTACGTGTTATTTAGACTGTGAGCACTATTTTCTTTAATGAGGTTCTCCTACTGCAGGCATGACATCCTTTGGTGCCTTCTTTACTCCCCCCTCCCTCCTGTTGTCGCACCTTCTCCCCCGGCTGTCTCTCCCGTTGTCCGTGCCTTTTCCCACCGCCCGCCCTCCCGTTGTCCTTGCCTTCTCCCTCCTGCCCGCCCTCAAGGGAAGGTTTAGGGACTGGCAAGTGGGTGCACTTGCCCAGTCAACATGGCAGTACCAGACTCACCCAGGCTCTGCAATGGCAAACATGAGACACACGTTTACAGGCTGCTTCTGTGGGTGGCACAACCAGTGAAGCAAGCCCACCAGCAGTATTTGATTTACAAGCCCTGGGCACACGCAGTGCACTGTAATAGGGTCTGACAAGTAAACCAAATTGACCAATCATGGAGTCACCAATCCATTGCATCAATTTATAATAGGGAGAGCATATGCACTTTAGCACTGATCAGCAGTGGTAAAGTGCCCAGAGTCATAAAACCAACAAAAACAGGTCAGACAAAATACAGGAGGAAGGCAAAAAGTTCAGGGATGACCCTGCAAAAAGGGCCAAGTCCAACAGTGGCAGGGACATTTTGGGTGTTTTTCTAGTGGTCACTGGGTAGGCAGCTTGCTTGTGTCCTGACTAGTTAGTTTGGTTGTGTTTTTGTTGGGCATGTAAGCTGGTGGCTTAGTGAACTAATACATCAACTGCAGGACCCATGTATTCAATATCACAATCACAAGTTCAGATCCAGGTGTGATCACTCAGCCTTTCAGCCTTACAAATGAAGGGGACAGGCAAGCAGTATGAAGGAATAGTCACTGGGGTTTTGTTGGTAGGCAGCAGTTCTTTTAGCTTACTTCTCATCACTTGGTTTGTGTTAGGAGTGGAGGCTTACTTGCGTGGTTATTGCACCAGATGTGTCTCGCAGGATCCATTTAGGGCAGACAGCTAAGGGCATGGATGCCAGCGAGGGCACAGAAGGGTGGAAGCCTATGTTCATGGACGAGCTTATGAAAGCTATGATGTGCAGGATGGATGCCATGGACCAGACATTGGCTTATTTGAAGGACAGCCCTCCTGCAGGAGGGTAGGGATGGGTGGAGGAAAGGTCCAGGCAGGAGTGGCCCCTAAGGCAGCATTCTCCACATACCTAAGAGAGCTAAGAGGCAGCTCAATAGGAATGGGGGAGAAGCCCCTGAGGCCTTGCCTGAGGAAGTGATGCCAAGGGCCTCTGGTCTAGGCAGGCCAGAGGGGGGGTGCTGGTGAGTGCGCCGGTGAGGGCGGGTGCCCCGGGTTCGGTATTGGCACAAGGCTGTGTGTCGACGGTGATGGCTTCTGCAGCTAAAAGGAGATTGTGCAGCACTGCAATTGCTGTTTGGTAGTCGGGGTGGCTCCAGCCGGAGCACCCAGCCAGCCTGATTTGGTGGCCAATCTGGCCAGCCTTTTACTGTGGATTTCTAAATTCGGGATTTTAGCCACTCCTGCTTGGGGTGGGCCATGGTGACAGAAGGTGATGATTTGGAGAAGGCCAGAAGGTTAGTGTTACACTTAGAAGGGTTCGGGCCACAGGGGGTCCAGCCAGTGGTGGGCCTGATGGCAGAGGTGGAAGGTGCTGCACCAGGGGGGAGGCAGGTCACAGTAGCTGATCGGGCGGTGGCCCAGGGGCCAGAGGTTGAGGGAAAGCTCCTCCTTGATCCAGTGCAAGGCGGTGCAACAGCGAGGGGGCGGCATCCGAGGCTCAAGATTCTGTGGATACAGGTATGACAGCTCAGCTAGCAAGTCTTAGTTTGGGGGAGGTGCAGTCAGTCCAGGATCAGTTGGGCAGGCATATTGTGCCCGAAGTGTAGGAAAAGATTTGGAAGGGGACGTATGTGATATCTTTGATTTGCTTCTGGACAAACCTGATAGGGTGGAATCCAAAATGTGCAAAGAGCACGTGCAGTCCGGGGAACTCTGGCCACTGGCCTTACAAGAGGAGGTTGGAGGAGATGTTAGTCAATGGGAGTCGTTTTTGTTTCATTTAGCTGAGTGTTTCAATTGTTTAGGTGATTATTTTGTAAAAAGTGATATTAAAAGTTTGTATATTTGATATTTGTGTTGTGTAATAAATACGGCCAAGGTTTTACGACCCCTAACCCAAAGTTTTCATAAAGAAAGTGTTGCGTGTTGCCTGTGCCAAAAGGGGGTGATGGGGCCAGGTTGGGTGAAGGGGACCCCTTGGGGATCCTTTACCACATGCCATAGTGTCCCAGACTAAGGGGCAATGTGCCTATGACAGGAAGCGAGTGCCTGACTTGAGGGCTGGGGTGTCGATGTATGACGCGCAAGCACCAGCCTGTAAGGCATGCAGGCATTGGTCAACAGGCGTGGTGACCCAGATGCAGTCGAGGTCCCACATCAGAGGCGGGCACTCTGTAATACCTGCCCTTATGTTGTCTGCCTGGTCCAATCCAGCAGTCTTGGGCTGCAATTGAATGTTGGGTCGACTAGAGGCAGTTCTTAATGCACCTGAAAAGCATCGATACTCCGTGGAAAGATATGTAGAGTGTGTGGTAAATACCACTGTTTACGAATGTAACAAGCCAAAATGAGACATCACATGCAATATTGGTGGTTTACTGTTTACTACACAAATTACCCCTTGTGTGACTTTTATCACACTTATTTTACGCTGATAAATTTTGCCAAGATTTTTCCTGGCAATATCAGCTAGAGCTAAATTGCGCACATGCAGTCATTAGAACTCTAATGTATGTGCTAAGTGGAATTTACCCCACAACTTGTAATTGAAGCCCAGTGTTCTTTAGGTCAGGGTAGCTCCGAAAGCATAGACTCCTTGCTTATGACCACTTGAAAAGTAAACACTTGGATCTCCTAGTCTGAAAATGGGAATTGGTCGGAACTGGGGTTTTTCTCACAATTTTCTAGCCAATGGTTTTAAAAGATGCCTTACAAAATGTCCGGCTCATCTCTAAAGACTCAGTCTACTGAATGAACTTTAGTGGCCATAGCGCAAAACTACCCAGTTATGCTTTATTGGCGGCTGTGGAGTACTATGTCTTTATGTGCTTTTATTCAAGTACAGATGGTCAGTTAAAATATTTTGGTACCCTGGATTGTGAGAGACCTTGTAGGCTAGTGGGCCCATCAGGTTAGAAGCCCGTTGTGAGGCGGGTTTCAAGGATTCATCTGCAAATTATTTTATGGAAATCAAAGAGCTGCCAAAAAGGCCCAAGTTCATTGCCCCAACCATGGTGTAGCTGAAAAAACCCAGACACCCTCGAACCAATAGAAAGAGGTAACCGACTCTAGGCTACTGTTTGTGGATGTCAAAGATATTTTATAAGTACAGGATGTGGAAACTGGTACTTTTTGGTTGGCTAAGGCAGTGCCCATGGCAGGCAGAACCTACCACTCCTGTCAGGGTTAGATGATTACACTAACTCTATAACCTTGCGCTCACCCTTGGGGATTTTGGCAATGAGCAGTCAGGCTTATCACAGAGGCAAAGCACTCTCACACAATAAATACACTGAGTGTCACAAAAGAGACGTCACCGGGGTGTATGTAAATAAAGATTGTATTCAACACACACATCAATTAACACACCATGAACATCAGGGGCCTTATTTATGAAGGCCTTGCGCCGCAGGTGCGTCACTTTTAAAATGGGAAAAAGTGACGCACCGGTGGCGCAAGGCCTTCATAAATAAGGCCCCAGGTATTTCTGGGCATAGATCACACTTGGGAATATTATTAGCAGTACTAGGCCCAACAGTGTACAAATAACTTCAATAATATGCACATTTGGGGAAAATCCTATTTTACCCCAGCACCTTTATGCACTGCGATACATTGTCGGAACTGGGCCCACCCTGGCAAGTGACACAATTCAAATTCACACATTTCTAGGGTGCCCTCTAGGTCACAAAAATAACAGGCTTGTATACACACATGAATTTATAGCATTTTTCAGCAGGATCGTGGGCCAAGGCTGCACGGTAATACCAATGTCAAAACAGAGTATTCATTGGGTAATAAAACAAACCAGGAAAGCAACACAGCTGCACAGTGCAACTATTAACTGGCTTATCTCATGCAGCACCCTCTCCCACACACATACACACCGTAATATGGTGCAAAGAATATTGGCTAGTCTGAATGAAGCACACTCGCAAACACACACACACACACACACACACACTCTGCACTGTCACGCGGTGCAAATGATATCCGGCAGGTCAGTTGATAATTTCAATGTGGACCCCATGGCACAATCCCTCCCACACCTCTCAATTAACTCCCCACAACTCTGCCCACAGGTTGGAGTAAAAAAACTCCATGCCTTACTATACTGGTGTAAGGCTGGAGTCACACTTAGGGGCCTAGGGGAGAAGGCTGGAGTATCTAACAGGATAACCAGGGAACAGTTGACTAAGGCGGGTTTGGTCACCACTCAGGAAGTTCATCCCCTTTATGCACAGCAGAAATGGGTTTGAAGCTGTCCCTGTTCAATCAAGAGGTTCTTTAGTTCTTCTTCTGGCACCAGCCCATTTATGTGAAGCACAGGGGGCCACGCAGTCACACAACCCCCTTCTGATCATTCTGGGAAGTGTTCCTCAGACCAGCTACTTACTCTCAACACCCAGGCCTGATCTGGGTTATACTACCTTGCAACACAAAGCCATCTGGGCTGGTGAGGAGAGATCAGTTGGTTTGGCGCACGGAGGGTGAGACGGAACACTCGGTGAATGGGAGGTGCATCTGTCCCTGCAACACACAGGAAGTGATACACAATGTCTGGTGCGCATTGATCTGAGTCGCACCAGACAATGCAGTCACAATGAACCACGAGTCGGGTTCGCCGTACCTCCCTGGAATGAGGCACAACGTCTGGTGCATGATGATATGAGTCACACCAGAAAATCCAGTTACCATCAACCCACAGTCGGGTTTGCCATACCTCCCTGGAATGAGGCACAACGTCAGGTGCACAATGATATGAGTCGCACCAGACAAGCTGGTCTCACACACACAGTTGTAAGGTCAGTAGAACCGCAGGAAGTAGAATGAGGCACTACTACAGATGCACCCTCCCTCCAAGGGTCACAACCTGTGAATTAGACACCGCATGCAATGAGCATGCAGTTGGTATGTCACATAAGAAAGATGCTGTGCAGATGACTAAGCGGGCCACGCTGAGTCCCACAACTGGTGAATCTGCTCACCACCAACGAGACTCTTGTGCATGCTGAGGCCCCACAATGCAGGAGTCACACTCTTTGGATGCAAGCACTGTTTCGGGGCTCCGCAAGAAGCAATCTTGTTTCCAAGCACAATACTAAATTCCACACTCACTCTGTGCTGCAGTCAGAATCCAGCAGATGAAGCAGGAGCTTGAGATGGCACCGCTCTCCAGGTGAAACACATAGACTGTGTAGGTCCCACACTGGAGTTCTTTGATGGCCTTGAGACCTCCAGAAAGAACAGGGAGCAAGCCAACAAGCCCTTGAAGGGCACACTTCCGGGCGCCACACAGCATCAGGTAGTCAGCTTAAGCCAGCCACTATTCAGGCTGGGTGCACAGTCTCTTCCAATGGCAGTATCCTCCTGTGCACAACAGATTCCTCTGGCAGTGTTCACCATGCAGTCCCGGATGTCTGGTCCTGTGTTCCGACAAGCATATCTTTGCCCTGTTGAGGTATGGCACCAGTCGGAGGAAGAGGAGGAGTAAGGCGAAAGGCGGAAGAGCAGAGGGTGCAGTAGAGTAACGGAGCGCAGCCAGAGCGAAAAGCCGAAAAGCCAAAAAACTGAAAAAGCCAAAGCCGTGGCGAGAGAAGGCGGCGGACAGCGTTCTTTTCCTGGCTGACATCGGCGGGCATCAGTTTTCAGCGCGGGGGTTCATTTCCCGCACTCCATGCACCTTGGACTGCGTCCCCGCCGCCGTCCCCGCCGTCTTTACTGCGCCAGCACCGGCGTGCATCGTCCATCGTTCAGTGGCAAGAGTGCAAGTTTGGCGTGCGGCGCCGGGAGCCGGAGATCGAAATTCGGAATTTGGAGTTTGGAGGAGCTCGGCAGAGAGCGTGGCATTTGAGCGGCGTTCAAGCCGAGAGGAACCGAGAGCCACGGAGCGGGGGTACCCCGGTGGGGGGTCCACCAGGCGAGAGCAGCAAGGGAAGCGAGGTGGGCCAGGTGTGAGAGGTGAGCCATTCCATCCATCCCATCGTACTGCCTCCCCCCGTAGCACACTCTCGCCTCACCACACAGAAGCACAGAAGCATAGAAGCACAGTGCATTAGCAAATTCCCCTGACAAGCGCCGCCTGACCCCCCTTGACCCCCCTTGACCCCCCTTGACCCCCTTGACCACAGGGAAATGTGCACGAGTGCGGAGGGGGGGCGGAGATCAACTGGCTACGAGCAGTGAAGAGAGCTGTAACACAAATTGTTACATAGACTAGCCGTGGATTTCTGACACCAGGTGGCGCCTGTGAGATACATCTCCTGCTCACTCGATCTTTTTCTTGACTTTTCTTTGACTTTCGAGATTGACGCGACGAGTGGCAGAAGGAGACGTGGTGAGACAGCCAGGGGCTGGAGACGCGCCATCAGCCCTCAGCCTAGCAGGCCCCCCAGCCTTGACAGCCAGCCAGCCGGTGGTGCATCTCCTCACTAGTCACTAGTCACCAGCCCCACCCAGTGAGGCTAGAGAGGGTCGGCGCCGGTGCCTGAAAGCTAACGGCGGCAGGAACGGGGCGTTGGCAGCTCGCCATGAGGTCTGGGAGGGAAAGAAAACCTCCAGTGACACAGCCTAATAAGCGGAAACGGAACAATACAAGTACATCCACAAGCCCAGCGCCAGCCTGCATGACCAAGTTGACCCCCTGCAGAAGAAAGGCTCCCGACAATACAACAGGGCACGCAAGCTCGCTGGATGGATTCGATAAAGGACCCAACATCAACACCGGCCTGCTTGACGATCAAGTAGAACAAGTAGACCAAGCGGAAGGACTAGGACCAAGACTAGGAACAGAGGTCAGTCCCCCCCCAACACTCGAAAAGACCAGAGACAAGAAAACAAAAAATAGCCCATCCCCAAAACAAGGGAGGCGCAGAAGTCAAAAAAGGAAAAATAATCATAAATGACTTAATTTTCCGGAAGACCATAGCGATACAAAATACAATTTTCAGCCAAAAATCTACACCAAATTTAATTTCCTAAAAAACCCAGGGAATTCAATCTATTCTACAAACGATACCATCACAGGCCTCAAATCCCCTCTGCAACCGATCAGCGAACTCACCGCTTGCCCCGCTACTACAACCCACACCACAGTGGAAACACATATGGTATCAACGCCAAACGAACCAACTAACAAATCCGATCACGGAGTAGACATCAGGCCGTCCTGGCACAGCAACCCACTGGAACACCGCCAAAAGAAGACCGCGCCAGCCAGTCACTTCTACAAGCGGGCTGTTCAGGGGAAATCCGACCAACGAGCCCACTACAGTCACCCGAAATATCAAACAACCAAGCAAAAGGGGAAGACGGGAATACAGGGTCTCCCAGAAGCAACACGCATTACCAATTTGTAACAACAACCCACTCCCTATACATCCAAGACGCAGTAGCGGAGGACGAAAAAATCGAAGAAATTAAAGATTACCATGAACAAAACACCCACGTAACTATAGAATCCAAGGTTTACAGCAATAACAGGGCTTCCAACTTCCTAGAGCAAAAACTAGAAGACGAAATTTCCATCTCGACTTCCTCACCAACTAAGGATATGACCTTCCTAACCTCGGAAGAATGGATCGACCTGGAGACAGCCTACAACGGCAGCCAACCCACAAACAACACCAGGGAAGAAAGGTCACATCTGCCACCAGAGAGGACTACGGTCCCAGCCAACTCTTTTTGGTCTACTCTTCTCAACACAGTACAGCTATCTTCAACGGCTTTACAGTACCAATCTGACAAGATGGATTTACAACTAACTGTCCTGCAAAGTTTAGCAGAGGTCACAATGGGGATAGACAGGAAATTGGCAGACCTGAATGGACTCATAAAAAGAGGTCAAGAGTCAGTCAAATTAATCGAAATCGACAGAACTAGCTGTACCTGCCCGCTAATCATAGACAAGTTATCATCACTACCCACGATGCTGAGCAACCTTTTGGATGAAGTGAAACAAAAAGCGGAAGCAAGTTTGGAGAGACCCAACCCAAAAACAGACGTGGAGCAGTCATCTCTAACTAAGTCAAGACCTACGGAAAAAATTGTCGATATGCAAAAATTCAACTCGCTGGGGGTTCAAACTCAGAATGTCACCCCCACAACAGCTAAGGTCACCCAAAATACTCTCACAGCAGGACAAACCAATGAACCAGGGAGCCCACAGAATGCACGGACTCTTCGAAAGCAAAAAAGGAAGGGGCGAAACAGAAAGGTCAACGAGGACTGTAAAGGAATAAACTGGAAATCCATAACATCGGAAGGCATGAGGCCTCCAGAAGACGGAGAGCCAAAAAGAAAAGATAATCTCCTACAAGTGAAATCAGAAACCCCCTTGCCCTCACGGGACCACATACAGAAGGACTAAAAACCCTTACCACTAGCGTGGGTCTAACAAACTAACTAGAGAGAAAACAAACAGTAAACAGAAACGAGTCAACCGGCCAACTTCGAAAAGAGCCGGTACTTGGGCACCCGGATGGCCACTCAACAGCAAAAAATAAAAACTCGGAGGAAGAAACAGAAGATAAGGATGACCCAAAACACATTAAATACAATGCGATATTGGACGGTCACTCAACAGCAAAGAACAATAACTCGAAGGAAGAAACAGAAGATAAGGACGACCCAAAACACATCAAAGACAACGCGACATTGAACAACTCAATAACACGGAGCACCTGCAAGAAGGAGACCACGACATTCAGCAATGCAAACCCTCAGACTCCATGCACAGAAATCACTGGAGACAATCACTCAAGTGATCAATCTCAGTGGGATATCTTGGAGCCCAAACCAATCGACAATAACACCAAACTCTCACAAGGAACACGCAAAATTAAGGAACAGACCTACCGGAATTCGCTGCCCCCAAGGGAAGTAGATACAGAAACAATCTTCTTCATTCCCGAATACAAATCGAAGGGAAGAGTAGACATCTTAAACAGGGGCAATATACTAAAGTTAATCAACTTAATAGACAATCTAAAATTCATAAATACCTCGGACTTGCTTCTAATTGAATTTCAACCTTCAACAATCCCACAAGGGAACGAGATAACCAGGGCAACATGGAAAACTAGGGAGGTAGCAAAATCAATCATGGAGAATGCTCTCAGTTTCTCCCAGTGGGGAATTCAGCTTGAACCAGAAATAAAACCAGCTTACCCCACACCGCTACTTGAAGGACGGAAGGAAGAACGATCTCTAGCGGCCAAGTCAATACTTAAAGGGGCACGAAGCTATTCGCCAACACGGGACGAACATCTGGTGAAATCGCAAAACCCACTGTTTCAACAAACTGCCCCTTGTAAAGAAAAAATAACTCGTACAATAACAGGGAGCAACACCTACTTCCAACAAATAGCCCCCAGCAAAGAAAAAACAACTCGTTCAATAACAGGGAGCGACATCAACTGACAAATGAAGTCAACTTCAGCCACTAAAACTGTGGCTTCCCTCAACAAAAAAACCAAACTTAGTATTTGTAGTTGGAACATCAACGGATTAGCCGACAAATTAGAGGACCTCGAAACACTGAGCTATCTGCAAACCTTCGACCTGATTCTCCTCCAGGAAACATGGGAACCCAAAGATATAGCCCTACAAGGATATACAGCCTTGACTTACCCGGCCCGTAAAGAATCACAGTATGGTCGTTGCTCTGGAGGCCTGGTAATCCTCGCATCAATATCAGTTATAGGAGAAATTAAACCAGCAATTATAAATATCACACCACCGAACGCAATACAGGCAATTTCACTCAAAATCGAAAATAACCAAGAAAGCCATCAGCTACTTGTAGTAAATGCTTACATTCATCCAAAGAATAAGCCGAATGGGGTAAACGAACTAGTTCAAGAACTTACAAGACTCATAGAGGATGAGGAAATGGACAACATACTCCTGGCCGGCGACTTCAACCTCCATCTATTTGGTAACCCGGCAACTGATGACATGACACTGGAGATGGACACAGTATGGAAATACCAACACAATCTACCCCCTCCAGATACAAACACAGCAATATTGCTTCACAGTTACTAAAAGCGCTGGAGCAATTGAACCTGCGCGTTCTCAATGGACGATTCAAAGAGGATATTCCCCCAGCACCAACATACCACTCGTCAATTGCCTCATCCCACCTAGACTTTATGCTAGTCACTCTCCCGTTGTACGACAAACTACAATAATTTAAGATAGGAGATAGAGCCCAGAGCGACCATCTGCCACTAGAAGCTCACTTAGCTCTGACCTGTAAGATCGAGGCAACAGAAACAAGAAACATATGCACAGAATATACTGCTAACTACAAGCGTATAAGATGTAAGATCACGGACATGGTAACACTAGCAACCAGCGCAAAAACAATAATACAGGATATATCCAATAGAACCGACAAACCCCTTGACCTCTGGGAAGATTTTACAGCGGCACTAGGAGCAAAACATGCGACCGCGAAGAAAACTCAAAAAGGGAACACCACAAAGTTCACGCTTGGCAAAGTAACAACAGTAGAAACAAAAAACATCAAGGCCAAGATAAAGAAGACCCTCAGGCAACTCCGCCTAGATCCAAACAACTCGGACAACCAATTACAACTACGCAAGTCAAAAGCATTGTTAAAAAAGATAACTTGGGAAAGGAAAAGGCACTTGAATGAAGAACTCTGGGCAAAAATTCTACATAACTCCAAGCAGAAGAATAGCTCCAGCTTTTGGAAGATCATCCATAGGCTCCAACGGCCAGAACACAACGGTATTTGCTCAGAAATATTGGAATCCGACTGGGCCAATTATTTAACAAGTCACTTTAATACAATCAACCCTGCAATGAAGGAAGCCGTAGTGGTGGATTTGGAAGAGGGAGCTCTCCAACAATTGGATAAAACTGACACACAATCCAAAATAGCTAACCAAGCGCCCAAGAAAAAAACAACCGGGCCCCACACTCCAACAAAGGCAGAAGCCAGACCTAGGTCAGTCGAGCATGGGAAAAGCGAAAAGGAATTACCAATTCAGGAAATAACAGACACCATTCTCAAAGAAATTTCTAAGGGAAAACTTGAGGGGGCTCCAGGACCAAACGGGATCCCCCCGATACTATACAAACAGGACCCAGGCTTTTGGAGCACTATTCTTACCCCAGTATTCGACGAAGTAAGGGAAACAGGAACAACACCAACATCATGGAGCGGCTCAATCATAAGCCCAATATATAAAAAAGGTGCGAGGACCGACCCAAGTAGCTACCGTCTGATTGCACTGATAGACGTAGAGGCAAAGTACTACGCAGGCCTTATATTGAAGGACCTAACAACTTGGGCAGAAAAAAAAGAACATCATTCCAGCCACACAGACGGGCTTCCGGAAGGGCCAGGGTACCCTAACAAATATCATGGCATTAACCCTACTGTTTGACGCAGCAAAAACAGCAAAGAGCTCCCTGTTCGCGTGTTTCATCGATTACAGCGCCGCATTCGACCACGTAGACCGGCACAAACTATGGCGGAAGTTGAACACATGGGGGAATCCCCAGCCCCCTGCTACAGCAGTTGGTTAGGCTACACGCCGATACCTGGGTCCAAACAAAACTGGGATCCGGCACGCATCTATCGAGAAAAATAAAGACCACCAAAGGACTAAAGCAGGGCTGCGTCCTAGCCCCAACGCTGTTCAATCTCTTCCTCGCGGACCTGCCCGAAGAACTAAACACAGTTACATCTCACGCACCTCGGCTTGGAAATATTACGCTCTCAAACTTGCTCTATGCAGATGACCTGGTCCTCATCAGCCGGTCGCCCATCGGCCTCCAAAACCTTCTGGATAGAACTAATGCCTTTTCGAAAGCAAATTCCCTAACAATCAACTTAAGCAAAACTAAAGTCATGCCAATGAACTACTACAAAAACGGAAACCCGCATGGTATTTGGACAATCAAAAATTAGAACAGGCGACCTCATATAAATATCTAGGAGTCATAATTGAGGGCAACGGCTCCACCAAACAACAACTAGAGGCCATCCGTCGGAAGGGCATGACCTTTCAACTATCAACAAGGCCCCTCCAGAAAGCTCTCCCTGACAGGACATTAGCGCCTCTCCTACAGGTAATAAAATCTCGCCTTCAGCCCATGCTCTCCTATGGCAGCGAATCAATGCGAGGCAAAGATGCAAGCACACTGGACAACACAATCAGTCGCGCATATAGGGCAATTTTCCACCTCCCTAAAAACTCTTCGCCCGCTCAAATTCGACTCGAATTTGGACTGCAGAAACAAACTGTGGAGAGGAAAGGCCAATATATAAAAAGTTGGCGCAAAATAAAAGACGCTGAGGAAGGTTCGCTAAACGCCAACCTATGGACCAAGCTTAACGCCAAAGAAAACTCACCTGCAAGGGCCTACCTAACAAACTCATTGGAGAGCCTGGGACTAAATACGCTCTGGGAAACAAGAACGGTTTTCGGGACCTTTAAAAAAGCAGTGACGAAAACCACCAAACTGGTCTCTTCACTTGAGGACAGAGCCACCCTAACCAAGAGAGCGCATGGATTGGTTGTACTCGAAGGGTACAGAACCTTAAAGCCACAAGAATATCTATCAACGGGCCTCACACAAAAAACAAAAAACAAGTTTCTAAACATGCGTTTGGGCAGCATACCCATTGCTCGTCATCTGGCACCATGGAAAAGGCCAAATCCATCAAACGCCTGTCGCCTTTGCCAATCTGCGAGGGAGGATCTTATACACATCATTTGTATCTGCAAAGCACTTATGGGTATAAGGCGCTCCATGCTACGGCCTTTATGGAACCAGAAGGGCGTAAAAACCTGCAGGCAAGCAGTGATGCTCTGCTTCAACCCCGAAGAGACTCAGTTGAATTGTAGAACAGTCAAATATTTTGACCTAGTGGCCAAAAAACTAAATGAAATTACACTTGGGCGGGACAACCCTACCACTCTACGCGAATAGTAGACCTCCCTAATGGCCTCAAAACAATAAATACCCATAAGTAATTAAGCTAAAGTAATCAGAACACAATATGAAATTACTTACAAAACAAACAGAAAGACAGCTTGGTGAAAATACGGCCTTACCACCAAAAGGACAATAAGGATCGAGGCCAAGTCTAACAGGAAAGACTTTTAATTTATTATGGACCCCCTGTGATTTTATCAAAGTGCAACACCTTTTTGTATAACCTTTTTTAATACAGTCAAATGACTTTCTTACCTATTGTCTATTAATTGTGAGTTTTAATTAACTGTACAATAAACAAATTCTAAATTCTAAATTCAGTAGTTATTCTGTAGTGTGCCTTTGAACTAGGGTGTGGTTCAGAGGGTTCCCTTTGAACCACAAGGGTCTCCCCTAAATTTCAGTCATGAGACCTTGGAATGCAGATCTTAACTCCTTAACCACGGCGCAAATTCTGCCGTGGTGTGGGAGTTCTATTAAGTGGGTGGTGCCGCTACGGCCAACGGACGTGCGCAGCACTACCGAGGTAGTGCTCGCGACAGCCATTGGCCGACACATGCATGCAACAGGTAAATCTTTAGAGGGGGTCATAATCTGGCTTTCTAGATGCCAAGTGTCAAAATCTCTATCCAGCCAAGTCCTCAAATGGCAGAAGTTTGTCATTCCAGCTGCATGCCCAATGTTCATGGCTGTCTCTGAGGAATGCACAGATGTGCTCTCACCCTCCAGGGTGGGTGAAGTCAAACTAAAAGGCACACAAAAGAGTTTAGATCTGAGAAATGCCCACTTTCTAGAAGTAGAAGTGAAATTTCTAAGCTATTAATGCCAAATCTCCTTTACCACACGAGAGGGTTTGTCATTGTGAATCCAATGATAGTAAACAACATGATGCTCACCTGCAGCTTAAAATAATCTCAGCTATTCCTCGATGTTAACCTATGGGGAGAGCAGACCTCAATGGTAGTGAAAACACACATAGGGGTTCTTCTCTATCCTGGCAGGGAATAATCATGTGTACCGCCCCTGCCTTTCACCTATCATTTGCTTCTCCCACAAGGCTCACCCTTGGGGTGCTCTAATGTTAGTGAAAGGCACCCTCAACATTGGCCAATGATATAGAAAGGCCAGCATGAGCATAAGTGCAAATGCGCACACAGAGGCCACCAATGGCAGGTGAATAACGCCATGAGGCTATGCCCAGTTGTCAGCTGAAAAAGTAGTTTAAAAGTCATTCAGCAATTCCACTAGGTTGACCCATGGGAAGAGCAGACTTCCTAGGTAGTGAAACCCATATGGGGATTATTCACTGCTTGGGGGGGAACACACATGTGCACTGCCCTGACTTTCACTTATCACTTGCCCCACCCCTCAGGGCTTACCCTAGGGTGTCCTAGTGGTAGTTAATAGCCCAGTCACCATTGGCTAAGGGTTTAGAAATGCCAACCTGAGCATAAGTGCAACTGAGCACATACAGGCCTGCAATGGCAGGCGTGTGACATGTTTGAGAGGCTATTCTTTTGGGTTGCCCAATCAGTGCTGCGGCCCACTAGTAGCCAGTGCATTACATGCCCTGGTATGTGGTGTATCTCTTTACAGGGTAGTCACAGGTACAGCACCAAATCCAGTCAGGTAAGCACCACTTCCTAGCATGTGTAGGAAGGGCGTACGCGCTTTCATCCTGCATTATAGTTGGAAAATGCCCCGAGTTCTAAGGCCATGAAAAGAGATCAGCAAAATCCAGGAGAAAAAAAAGCAAAACTTTTAGGAAAATCCCCTTAGAAGGGCCACGTCCAACAAGGGATGAGCATGGCCATCTGGCAAGGGCAACACATAGGCTGGTTCGATTATCTTTAATTTGTCAAAAGTCTCTCCAGGACAGCCCGGTCTGTTTCTTCACCTTTGCTTATCCATTACTAACAAACACAGTCTCTCGATGGAACAGGCAGACATTTCTGGATTCTTGGATCCACCTTATGCTGAAATCACTTCTCTCTCATTGGACAGCTCCTCAGTTTGAGGGCAGATAAGCAGTCCTTTGGGAAGAATGTTGCCAAGGCTTCATCCCACCTGGGATGGAAAAAGGCCACTGAATCTGCCCCAAAGTGCAACAAGAAGTCAACAGCTTTCTGATGCACTAGGCCAAGGAACTCAGTACTCTTGTGTCCAAAGGAGATGGCTAGAAGCCCAATTCCAATCAATCCAGATTTTAGGTTCGAAAATGTTGTCATTGCGATGTCAGTCTGAGTTGCCTCCACCAACATTGCTCAGCAGCTGAACCAACCGACCTCCGGTCTGTGGTCCCGACACCACAGTTAGGATGCAACTGCACATGGTGCAGTCACAAACTTCCATTTTACAATGGGAGCTTGTGCTGCAATCTGAAAACTACCTGCAACACAAGCACCCATTGTACATTCTTAATTTGTGCACATCCCTGCACGTGTGGCAGGCACCCCACGATGCCTGCCACACGTGCAGGGATGTGAAGGGGGGTACAATAGGTGCACCATAGGGCCACAACTGGAGGGCCAGGGGAGTAGGGGGCCCTGCTAGGTGCTCCAAAAGTTGCTCTCTGACAGCCACTTCATTTCAGAAAGGCTGACATGAAAAGTCTGTCGAAAACCGACATCATAATCCCAACAGCGGAAACGCCGTCCGTAAGAAATTATGATCGGTTTCCGACTGGCTTATGGGCTCTTTGAGCCCGTCGGCACCGAGTCAGTTTCCCCAGCCAGTTTACACTCTGACCGCCGAAAATGTAATTCAGCGGTCGGAGTGTAAACTTTCCATGTCAGTCGGAAAGCCTCCGACCAGCAGTCGGAGGCTTTCTGACCAACTTCAAAATGAGGCCCAGAATATTTTGTCTTATGCCCTGGTTGGCCCATAGAGTCATGGGCTCAGCCATAACTGGGTAATGATTCTAGTCCTGAGCCAGGTAAAGCACAACAGTCTAATGATGGCATGTGGAGGAAGGCCAGAGGGCACAGAAAACAAAAGAACTTTTTGTGAGTCTGAACGAAACCATGGCATCTTGAGCCATATCACTGGAAGAGAGAGAAGTAGTGTCCCAAGAGAGAGCATACCAAAGTGACGCCCAAAATGTTAGGTAAAAGAATGAGTCTGTTGACTTTACCCACAGGGGCACAGGATGGAAGCTTTACATATTCCAACTACTTCCAATCAATACTTCCACCTATCAGATCGTCACCCTCAACCTGTAAGGATGGGTGCACTTTGGGAAAGTAAAAGGAGGAGCACTTTGGGTGCACCTTGACCAAGACGAGTGACTTTGCCAGGTGGAACATGAAATTCGGCGCCTGTATGGTCTCTGGATGAGAGAGAGTTTAGTAGATGTTAAACAGGAAACCTTGAACATGGGGGACATGCTAAATCACCCAAAAGAGTACTGCTGTGACAGCACACATCTTACCCTTTCTTATTATGGGTAGGAAGAAGGGTTTATGTTTGTAACTTAGGGTATTTGAGATGAGAAGGACATATGAATAACCTTTCTGAATTGTTCTGGGGTTGAAGTGTGCATTACAGTACCATACACCGGGGACACAAGGGAGGAGGCCCTTGCAGACTACTTGGTGGGGACAGGAAGAGAAGAGAACACAAACGAAGCAGGCAAGTTGATGAGGCTTGTGAAGGCAAGTGAAGCAGACTTGTGAAGACAAGTGGATGAGGCTTGTGAAGGAGAGTGAAGCAGGCTTGTGAAGTTAAGGGAAGCAGGCTTGTGAAGTCAAGGGAAGCAGGCTTGTGAAGATAAGTGGATGAGGCTTGTGAAGGAGAGTGAAGGAGGCTTGTGAAGGAGAGTGAAGCAGGCTTGTGAAGTCAAGGGAAGCAGGCTTGTGAAGAAGAGTGAAACAGGCTTGTGAAGTTAAAGGAAGCAGGCTTGTGAAGGCAAGTTACAAAAGTAGGTTTTAAGAAAACTGGAAGAGACCTAATTTCCTTCCTTTATTCCAATCCTAGAGCAGCGGTTTGTGCAAATGGTCTGGTTTCCTCTTTCTTTGACCTAGGCAGAGGTGTCCGACAAGGTTGCCCGTTATCTCCCTTCCTCTTTAACTTAGCTCTTGAACCCTTCCTTTCCAAGCTTCGACAGAATCCTGATATTCACGGCTTTCACTTTTCACAGTCTCATGTTAAGCTTGCTGCTTACGCTGATGATATTTTGCTCTTTATTTCTAACCCCACTGTTTCTATCCCTGCCTTTCTTTCTGAAGTTCATGCATATTCGTTGATTTCTGGATATAAACTAAACAATGACAAATGCGAAATTTTACCCCTCACTAAATTTACTTTCAAACCTGATTTTGCTGCATCCAATTTCACCTGGAGCTCCTCTCACATCAAGTATTTAGGTTTACATGTTACTTCCTCCATCACAGATACGGTTTCCCTCTGTCTCAATAAATGTATCCAGAAATTAACTGATCTAACCACCAAGTGGCACCCACTCTATCTCTCTTGGTGGGGACGCCTCGATACTGTCAAAATGATGCTATCCCCAATTGTTCTATATACCATCTCTAATATTCCTGTCTCTATTCCCATGAAATTCTTTAGAAAAATTCATTCTATTCTTGCTTCTTTTCTCTGGTCTGGCAAAAAGCCTCGAATGTCTCTTCACCGATTAACACGACCTAAATCGGAAGGAGGTGTCAATTTTCCTGATTTTCCTACTTACCATAAAGCTTTTCTTTTGCGCCAGGCCTCCTTTTGGCTGCAAGACCCCGAAGAACCCTGTCCTCTCTGGGTTAATGTGGAACGTCTTTCTCTTTCACCTTTTACTTTTGCTGAATTTCTTTCTTTTACTCGGAAACCACAGTTATCATCTAATCCCATACATAAATTCACATCCAAGTTACTTCTAGCCTCTCCTCCACCCGTCCCCTCCTCTATTGCTGATTTTTTATCCTCCACTATTTGGCATAATGACAATATCCTTATTAAAGGCAGACCTTTCTATTGGAAATCCTGGCGACAGAGGGGTTTGATTTGGGTTTCTCAACTTTTCTCTCAGTCCATTTTTCTATCTTTTCCCTTGCTACGCCTTTCCTTTGATTTACCTGCTTCCTCTGCTCGTAATTATCTCTTACTGAAAGAAGCAATCCTGCCTATCTATGCCCAGTTTCTGCACTCTCCTAACCTCTCTCCATCTCCTACTCCCACCTCACTACTTCACTCTTTCCTGACCACCCACTCCAAAGCTTCCCTTATCTATGCTTTCCTGCGCTCCAAATCTCTTCCTCGCCCAAAATCTAAAGTAGAGGAGCAATGGGAAAGCGACTTTGCTACTTCTTGGCCCATTTCGCTTTGGGACAAGCTGTGGATAAAACTTCGCAAGTCCTCCAGGGCTGCCACTCTCACCCAAACTCTATTTTTCATTTATAATAGACTCCTCTTTACACCGCATCTACTTCATAACAGATTCTCCTCTGTCCCTGATCTCTGTTGGTCTTGTTCTACTCCTACTGCTACTTTGTTCCACATGCTTTTTTCCTGCACTATTATTCAGGACTTCTGGAAGCGGATTTGGTCCCAAATTAATGATATCTTTCACACCCAAATCCCTTTTACTTTTACTCATATTTTTCTTGGTAGTCTCTCTCCGTGCTGGGACCAGGTTACTTTTGATATACGAATTATTGATTTACTGATAGCAGTTGCATTCCAACAAATTACTGCTAATTGGAAAGATTTTACGAAGATATCGATTAAAGCATGGTGGTATAATGTTTGTCACAACCATAGATTAGACACTGCCTTTGTTTTTCCTCCTCAATTGGCGATGAAACGCACTGTTTTATGGCTCCCTATAACATCGTACCTTGAGGCCTCTGCTAAAAAATCGTTTCATTTGTTACCAACTCAGCAAGAAGTTCCCAAACCTCCCTGATTGACCTATTCGTTCCTAATCATTTTCATGTATGACAGATTTGCTATTCTTTTTCTATTTTCTTTCTCAATATTTGCTTTAACTTGATTTTCGACTGATGTACATATTTATTGTATTTTTATTTTTTATTTTATTTGATTATGTATGCAAAGATTCACCAGCTTCTTTTGCTCCTCTTCAATATTATTTGTATTACTGTATTGACACCTTTTTATTTTCAATAAATTTTATTCTGAACTTAAAAAAGAAAACTGGAAGAGAAAGGCTGGGCTGGAGAATCATGGTGCAGAGTTAAAGCAGGGGAGAGATGAGCCAGGAGGGAGAACACAAGTGAAGATGGGATTTAAGAGAGTGAAGTGATATTTGTCAGGTGTGGAGGCCGGACAGACCATGTACAATAAGGTTAGCCTTGAGGTAAGAGTGGCAGGTGTGGATTTACACTGAAAGAGGGGAGGGGCAATGCAGCTAACATCAGAGAGATGAAATAGGTACAACATAGAAGCAGTGAAGCCGGTGGGATTAAGGGAGATGGCAATGCAGCATTACAGAGGCGGGTGTAAAATGTAGTTGGGGAGAGACGGAATTGGAGGCGCACATTAGACGCCATGAGACAGGAGCCCGACAGGCAGATGAAGATCAAACACTCTTTTTTTAGTTATTAACAGAAGAAAACAATCCACCTCTGCTTCATACATTCATTGGCAACTGAAGCAATGTATTTTCCATCTTACTTTTGTTCCTTTGATTATTCTTTCCAGCATCTGTTTATCCACCCATTATTCAATGATGCTGCCCACGCGCCTTGTCTGGAGCTATCCTCACGCACAGTTGCATGCTGATTTGTGCATCTCTCTGTTCACTCCCCACAGCAACCTGCCTTTGCTATCTCGGCTCTGTGAACTGCTTTCTTTTATTCAACGCATTCCCGTCAACCAGGAACTGAGACCCTTCTAACGTCATATAGTGCTCCCTCCCATAGAGTCTGCGACACCTCCTGGCTCACTCCCCTAATGCACTGCCCTGGCTCCCTATGGTCTACTTTAGTGTACTGTCCCACCTCTCTGTGGTCTCATCTAGAGCACTGTCCTTCCTCCTTGTGGTCCAATGTGGTGCACTGCCCTACTGCCCTGTGGCTCTCATCTAGTGCACTGTCCTACCTTGTTGTATGGCGTTTTAGAGTCCGAATGAATTTTCCCGATCATGCCCTTATATAGGTACAAAACGCGTTGCCCTTATATAGGAATAGATATCCAGTCCTTAATTTAAGCATAGCCCATGCTATCCAAATACAGGCATGGCTACTTCCATCCGTTCATCTACCTCACAACGATTTCTTGGAAAACCAGACTCTTAAGCTGAAGGGACTTCCCCTAACCTGGATATTGATTTCTCAAAGAAACTCATTATATGCCCGACTTTACGTCAAAGCTGGCATTCCTAAATACCTTCAAGCTATAAATATACCTTCACTTGCTAAAGCAAAGCACGGTGTGGTTCGGTGCAGTTTGACTACCTACTTGCCCTACTCAGCTCGCTACAGCAAGTGCTGAAGGAAGCCGACTCTCCAGCTGACGCACTGACAATAAGCTGACATCCTTCTGCCGAGAATCCAGCTCCAGTGTTTCTGACTCCCCTTGCGGGGGGGTTGGGAAATCAAGTCCCGAGACAGAGATACCAACCTCCTTCATTCTAAGGTATGGAGCTGATTAGAACCTAGAGAAACTTCTGGCAATTCTTGGCAAAACTAAAACTTATGCTAAGCAGCACCTACTTCTTTTTTGGTACTAGACCTGGGTTAGGAACATTGGGGTATGCGTATTTTAGAAGCACCAGTTGAGTATTTTAGCCTATGTTATTTATGCATATATTTTTATATAGGTCATAGCAACGGACAATGTTACTACAGTATTATTTTATAGTACTATTCTTGCTGTATGCATTATACTTTGCATTCTGTCTAACGATTGTAGCAGTTCACCTCTCTTGCAAGAGAAAGAAGACTGTTCAATAAACCCTTTTATTGAAAACGCCTTTCTCACCATTTCTCTGCAACTCTGTAGAAACGAAGCATGCACGAATGACTGAGTGAAATAGTTATCTATTTTTTCCACGACTCTGAAGATATTTGTTCCAGTCCTAGGGAAACAAAGTTGTCATGTTTATGCGGTTGTCAGAAACGAATCCCTTCTTGTTTATTCGAGAAAGTTTCTAGTGACCTCTGAGTTAGTCGGCACACACAATTAAGTTTAATATACTCGATAGAGACATACTGACCTCAGTCCTATGTCAAAATGATAGTGTATATTATTCCAATGCGCAGAGCCTATTGGGAATATAACAACTACACTACATGGTGCTCAATGTTTGGTAAGGCAATAATTTAACGCTAGATACTAAAGTAACTCAGTTGTGCTTTTCTCAGAGACCACATTTTCCCGTAAAATACTCCAATAGATGTCTGGAGTGGGTAAAAGGATAATATCCGCCATAGCTGAGTAGGACAAAAAGCCCATGTATTAGCTTTTGGTTTGTTCAACGTTGAAGGATATAGTGTTCCAAAATATTGTGCACCTTATCTTTGTCGCCTTGAAACTTGCTCTGCAATTTTCATTAAAACAATGTCGATTAACGACAACAACACTGAGAGCGGTGGAGCTGCGGCTGATCCAGCAGCTTTTAACATAACAGGTTTTAATGAATTCGAGGAGGATGCTATATGCATTACTATGAATTTAAGGAAAGCCATCACTATAAAACGTATAAAAAATGGCCTAACATCGAGAGGTAGTAGGATAGTTTTTGTGATAGAGGCACATGAATATCACCAGACAAATGTATTCTATTTGTGGATAGTCTTCCCTGAAGCAAATCCCATAACACAGATGTTTCACTTCTACAAAGAAGATGAACCACCAGAGGAATATATTCCTTTCGAGGATATTGAAATTCCACTCACATACCAGGAGCATGAGCTCTGGTTTAAAGGCGCACTAAAACATTTAAATCACATTACCAGGCTCGGTCTACTAGGTAGACCAGGAGCAACATGGCCGGTCTTAGCCAGCTATACACCACATCCTGACATTAATGAAATGACAGATGTAAAGTTACAAAATCTATAGACAATTGGTTCAATATGTCATGCAGACTCTTACAGTCCAACATGCAATAGTGATTTCCCAACATACATCCCACCAGGGGAATACAATAAAAATTACACCACAGACTTTACACTCAGTCATTGGTAAGTTACCTGCAAAGAGGGAACAAATTCCATTCTGGATAGCTCAAGAAATTACTCAAATCGAAGCAGTATTTCCTAATACTAGCCAGGCGTGGCTGGTCCATTTGGGCGGAAGGGCTCCGCCCCACCTCCTTTTCCCACATAGGAACAGTGTCTGTCAGGCTGAACAAAGGTCAGCCTGACAGACACTATTCACTTTCAGTATAAGCAGCCAGGAGACACACATGCGCATTTAGTGCTGTCTCCTGGCTGCCTAAACTGAACTTTGCTGGCCTGAGAAAGTCACAGCTCCGTTGGGCGTGACTTTCTTAGCTCAGCAAAGGTTGCTGAGACCCTCCCCTCAGTGACAAGGGATAGAGTCACTGATTGCCTCGCACCTGGGCACTTCAGTTTTAAGCCCTGAAGTGCCCAGGGTCGACTGTCAATCAGTGACGCTTCATCACAGAGTGGGATGGGGTCAGTAGTCTCCCTGACCCCATCCCACTCTGTGATGACGATAGGACAGACCTTAGGTCAGCCAATGAGGGAAGGCAGCAGTCCCAAGCCTCCTGGAAGCTCCGAGGCCGAGCAGAGCTGTGGCTGAAGGTAAGTGTGATTTATTTTCATTTTACATTGTTTGGTGCGGGCGTGCGTGCATGTATGAATGTTTGGGAAAGAGTGTTGTGAATGAACGTGTTTATGTGTGTGTGTGTGTGTGTGTGTGTGCGCGCCTGGTTGTGAGTGTTACATGTATATGAGCGTGCATGTGTGTGTCCTGTCATCCCCCCTCAACCCCAAAACTTACCGGCCGCCACTGATACTACCCCTCATGAGAAACACAGAGTTTTAACAATTTGTTTACCAATGGGGATTGCACCGC
Source organism: Lissotriton helveticus (assembly GCF_964261635.1). NCBI lineage: Eukaryota > Metazoa > Chordata > Amphibia > Caudata > Salamandridae > Lissotriton > Lissotriton helveticus. The sequence goes on along the minus strand of NC_136061.1, from coordinate 646,739,874 downwards.
ATCTGGAGGACTGCAACACTTGGGGTACAGTCTTCGCTGCTATCTACACTAAAACACATGGTGTTCCGTACATGGCGGTAATACCCGACGTCCTGAAACAGATTCAAAAAGACTACGGGGCAGAGCCTGCTTTAAATTTAGGTATCAAACTACTGAAAGATTTCAAACAGGTCTCAGCAATAATATTAGCTAATATTAGAGGTGAAGCAGCATCAGTGGCGATCCACCAGAAGTTAAGGGAATTTGATGTAAGTGAGCAACCACAAGAACTACCCAGAATAATTGAAAAATAATATGAAGAATTAGATAGAGACAGTTTGGGTGGTAAACCAGCTAAACCCAACTGTCTGAAAGTGCTGAAAAGGTCTTTTCTAAAAATACTCCTACTCCTTCTAAAAAGAAGTGGGAAAATAGCAAACAAACTTCTAAAGAGAAGCGTTGTCATTCCAGAGGCAGGTGTCCTCAAAAGGAGCCCTCTGAAAGGAGGTACAACCACAGGAATAGAGATAATTTGAGGAAACCTGATAGATATCAAGATACTGATACACGTTCCTCTTGTACCTTTCAGACTTCGTCACAGAAATCCGAAAGAAGAGGACGATCAGAACACAAGGAAGAACGCGTGAAGTCCAAAGACGATCAACGCGTTCCAAAAACAAGAAACCTCAATTCACCAAAAAGAAGGTAGCAGGTCTAAAAATCAGACATGCAGAGGATCTTGAGGACACAACTCAAGAACGGGGAATGGGCTCAGACAATGTTGGACAGTGCAGCAGAAGTCACCATATCTCGCAAGAACTTGAAGGATCATCTGGAGATAGTGGACTTGAATGAATTCATTCAAGTTGAAACTGCAGATACCAGGGTTATTTCTCCACATAAGTTATAGGAAGTAACACTCCGGATGGAGGGAGACAAACCAAGAAGGATAAGAGCACTCTTTTGGGAGCGACTTTCTAAGGGTTATGACATTCTTCTAGCTGAACAGGACTGGCGACCGCAATTTGTCAGGGAGTGCCCACAGGGCGAAGACATCATCATGCCAGACTTCTCTAATCTATTCATTTAAAGTATACATATGCCAGGAAATGGGCAGTCGTCCAAGCTCCTACATTATATAAAATCATGTAGGATGGGTTGAGGATTCCCCTCACCATAAAATCCAGTTAAAAAATCAACCAAATGAACAAAGGCAGTACCCAGTTAAGCAAGAAGCTAAAAAACAGGTCAGGGAGATCTTAGATCAACTTGAATACCAGGGGGTGATTGAAACATGCACCTACTCAATGAACAATCCTTTGTTTCCTGTCTCCAAACCAGACAATACATATCGTCTAGTATTGGATTACAGACATCTAAACTCTTGTTGCAAAACATTTGCAGTGCAAAATGCACACAGTACAGCATTAATGTATAACATTGTGCGTAAAAAATAAAAAACATTAGATATTTCTAACGGTTTCTTATGTCAAAACATTGCACCAGAAAGTGGGTATCTGACCACTTTCTCAGTTATGGGGTCACAGCATCACTTCTGTTTTCTCCTTCGGGATTCAAGAATAGTCCCGGGTTATTCTCAGCAAGAGTAACAGAGTTACTTCAAACGTATGATGATGAAGCATTATCATATGTAGAAGACATCTATCTGCAGGATGATGACTTGGATAGGCACTTGAACAGGGTGAACACCATTATACTTGGATTCGCCTCTGAAGGGTATAAATTCAATTTTAAAAAATCAAGAATTGCCCATCTCAACGTCTTATTGCTAGGATATGAAGTGAAGTCAAAAGCCTGGCAGCAAACTTTCTAGAGAAATGTGCGCTGTTCCAACTTCCATAAACACTGAGAAACCTACAGTTGATTCTAGGATTCTTAAATTTTGGAAGAACATACATTCTAAACTACGCAGAAAGGGTGAAACCTCTCTATGAATTAATCAAACCTGATTTTAAAACAGTAAATTGAACACAAAAACTCACAGAAATGTAGCGTTCATTGCAAACAGACAGGTTAGCAACAAACCATTTTAAATGTACGCAACTTAGTGATCTGAATCATTCCAGAACAATGCAGATTCATGTGGACTCCGCCAATTTAGCAGACACCCTAATCTGGCTACTATCCAAGAGGTTCAAACTGAGATACTCATCACCTTTGAAGAATCTGCAGTGCGAAAAGAAGAACTATGCAATAAAGCCATGGAACTTGTACCTCTTGAAACCCAAATAACAGTTCATCAAGAAACACCTGTCTACAACAAAGTAGCATCAGACTACACAAGTGTATCAAGTGATCAAATGGTTCCAGCGATTTAAACAAATCCTGATGCAATCCCTACAGTTGACAGAACTGCCTCTGGCTATTTCATTACCTTTTGATGTAATGATGAACACACTCATAGTAGTGTGAAAAGGAGTTTATTGACACCCAACAGGGAGGCAAGTTTTCAAGCAAAGACCAAGTAATAACTGATCCCAACTCCCTGCATCACATTCCACAGCAATGACATAGGTACATTCTAGCAAGGAATGTACATTATTAAAGGAGAAACTACAACACATCTCCCTTATTATAATAACAAAAACTATTTGAATGAAAACAAGAAACAAAAAAACAAAAAAAGAACAAGGCAAGAAAAACAGTACAAAAGGACAATTCACTTAGAATAGTAATCCTGAAGATACAAAGGAGATCTTCTAACTCTAGTGTTAGTTTTGCGAAAAGAAACACTTTGAGGTAAGTGATTGGAAGAAACATTCTGAGGTAAGTTATTGGAACTTTTCACCACAAATCCTTCAGAGCCAGATTTCACAATACCATCCTCCTCCGCACACCTTGATAAGCGAGACATGCTCCAAACATCTCCATTAGCAGGCATAACAACATTTTTCATGACCTTAATTATGCGTCTAGGCCCAAAATACTTTGATTCACCCTTGGGTGACCAAACTGCTTTTTTAATGTAAACAAAATCACCCACCTTCTAAGATAATCTCTTTGCACCTTTTAAAGAATCAAATCTTTTTTTGTACTTCTCATGATAGTTCTCTATCCTTTCATCTTTGAGCACACAACCTCTGTCCTTGACCGAAAGCCACAAAGGATTAAGCTTTGAGCCAGCAATTCTACCTTTCAGTTTCTTAAAAGGTGATACACCAGTCACGCTATTAGGGGTGTTTCTGTGTGCCCACAGTTTTTCCCTGAGAATGGGTTTCAGTCGGAGTCTTCTCTCCAAAGCAGTCTGAGCACATGTTCTAATTAACCTATTCATGCTCTCTACTAGGCCATTTGCCTGCGGAGAATAAAGAGCAGTCTTATGATGGGTGATAGACAAATCTCCTAAAAAGTCAGACATTTCCTGGGAGGTGAACTGAACACCGTTATCCGAAACCAAGATGTCGGGAACACCTTCACAAGTAAAAGCATCTTTTAAAAATTCGATAACATTTCTACTCAAAACTGAACTCATGCACGAAGCAGATAACCATTTTGAAGTATAGTCAACCAGGACAACCACAAACCTTTCTGAAGGAGCCAAATTCTCAAAAGGTCCAATGATGTCCACAGCCACTTTGGGCCAGGGACGCTCAGGTATAGCAACAGGGGAAAGAGGGGCAGTGCTCACTTTCCTTGACTTATCATTACCAGCACAAATACTGCAATCCTTGACAACAGTTTCTACCACTCGGTCTAACTCAGGCCACCAATAGGTTTCCCTGATTCTAGCCTTGGTGAGACTACGACCAAGATGTCCTTCATGTGCCAAATTTATAATCTTCTCCCTCATTCCAAACGGAGGAATCAACCTGTCACCCCTGAACAATTCACCATGGACAATGTTTAATTCATCCCTTACATTCCAGTACCCCTTGGCAGTATCAGGAACTTCCTTCAAAATAGGCCAACCATTGACCGTGGATTCCATTACGAAATTTCTGGCCGGGTCACTCGAAAAACTATCCTTCCATTCCGCTTCGTTTATCGCAGATTCCCTTACCCACGAAACAACAGGAGGCTCAGGATCACACAAGATCAACCTATCAAGGGGTGATCTAGAGAGGAAATCAGCAGGAATGTTTTTGAGTCCAGGTAAATACTCTACACAAAAATTGTACTCCATGAGACCTTCAACCCATCTCTTGATCCTTGGAGTGGTACACTCTACATTCCTACAGGAAAATAATTGCACAAGAGGTTTGTGGTCAGACCTGACAACAATAGGTAAACCCCATAAGTAGAACCTGAAATGCCTGATATCCCAAAAACAAGCAAGGGCTTCACGTTCTATAACTGAATAGCGCTCCTCTGCACCCATCAGAGAGCGTGAGGCGAAACCAATGACCTTCTCCGAACCATCCACCAATTGAGAAAGAACAGCCCCCAAACCACGTAAACTCGCGTCAGTGGTAAGAATTGTTTTCTTGTGTACATCAAAATGCCCCAAAGTTGGCCTCTTAGCAATCTGAGACTTAACAGCTTCAAAAGCTAATGAGCATTCTTTGTCCCAATTGAAAACCGCGCCCTTCTTTAAAAGCAGTCTAATAGGTTGCATAACACTAGCAAAGTTAGGGATAAATTTAGAGTAATATTCAGACAAACCATTAAAAGATTTCACTTGATCTTTATTAGAAGGGGTTTGAGCATGAAGAATGGCTTCCGCCAGATCAATTTTGGGACTGATTCCCTCCCCAGATATATTGTGTCCCAAATAAGATACCGATTTGACTCTGAACTTGCATTTCTCATGTTTCAAAGTCAGACCATATTTCTTGAGCCTTGCTAAAACACAAAAAAGAACATCATCATGCCTGCCAATATCACTTCCGTATACAAGAATGTCGTCTTGAAAGAACAAGACAGAATCAATTCCAGATAAAACATTCTTCATGATCCTTTGAAAACATGCAGCAGCACTAGCCAGTCCAAAAGGCATCCTGATAAATCTGTAAGCACCAATAGGAGTCACAAACGACGTTAGATGCCTTGATTCTTCATCTAACAAGACTTGGTGATACGCCGCAGACAAGTCCATGACACTAAAAATAGTAGCACCACCCAACCTAGTCAAAATCTCATTAATATTAGGCAAAGGCTGCCTGTCTACCCAAATTGAACCATTTAGACTCCTGAGATCCACACACATCCTAATCTTGGTACCCTTGTCCTTAGGTGTCAAAACAATTGGTGCAAGCCATTCTGAGCATTCAATTTCCTCCACCACACCCAACTTCATCAATCTACGAATTTCATCTTGGAGAGGTTTTATCATAAGATTTGGCACTTTCCGAACCTTGTGTACGACAGGTTTTGCATTCCCTTTCAAAATAATTTTATGTTTGAATCCTTTCAAAAGACCCAATTCATCACTAAACACTTCAGGAAATTTTTTTAAAATGTCAGAAAAATCACCAAGGTGAGAGACCAACATGACTTGTTCAGGAGCATTGGGATTTAAGGTAATACCCAGTTTTCTTTGATGACGCCAGCCCAAAAGATTATCTCCCCTTTTTGCAACATATACTTTACCAACAGTTTCTCTACCCTTAAAAGTAATGGTCTGGATGGAGTAACCAATCAAATCAATCTTTTGTTTAGCATACCCAACAGGATTAATGTCAGGGGACAAAAGTTTGATTTTGTCCCCTTCAAAATTTGAGAACCAGAATTTATCGCTAAAAAGGGTGTATAATGAACCAGAATCAGCTAGGACAGGAACAACCTTATTGGCAATGTGAATGTTACAAGAGGGCATGACCACAACATCATCATCAACTTGATTCACTCCGTTAACAACATCATCCTGCGAATCAGTGATGCAGTGAATTGAATCCTGAGAGTACTCTTCTACATCATCTACAAAATTAACTTTGCTGTTCTTACACATTCTTGCATAATGACCTTTCTTACCACAGTTCCTACAAACAGTACTTCTAGCAAAACAGTTTGGGTAATTTGGTCCATGTTTTTCACTTCCACATCTGGGACATGTAAATTTATTTTCTCTGTTAGAATTGAAATTTTGTCTGGGTTTCTCAGTCTTTGAAGGTGGTTTCTCTAACTTTGAAGGAATTTTACTTACAGCAGCCACACTCATTTCAGGTTGAAAAATGTGTCGATTCTCACTGTTAATATTAGAAACAGGATCAGGACCCTTCCTAATCTCTTTGACTCAAGTAGAAGTATGCTCAACACTTTCAACAATAAGTATGGCCTCCTTCAAATTTGGATTTTTAGACAAAAGTTTTTCCTGAATCTTCAGATCATTAGTGCAACGAACCAGTTGGTCGCGAATGAGAGAATCAGTTAACAGTTCAAATTCACAAGTCTGCGCAAGAGATTTAAGAGCTGCAACGTAGTTTCCAACCCTTTCAGTTTTTCCTTGTGTACGCATAAAAAACTTGTGTCTCTCCATGACAACATTAATTCGTGCACCAAAATGGTTTTTCAAAAGTAGTACACTCATTTCATATACATCAGAAGGTTCACCAGCACCTCTACCAATAGGTATCGGATCCAAACTATCATAGATGTTTCTTCCTTCAATACCTAAATTGTTCAACAAAACAGCTTGTTTCCTGACCGCAGAAAACTTTTCACCACCAATAGCCAGAAGATAAGAGTCAAAAATTGGCTTCCATTTTTTCCATGGCAAAATTGGTTCACCCTGTTCACTCAAAAACTGAGGCGGTTGGTTCATTCCACTTGCAGAAGAAGACATCCTGAAAAGGAAAAATTAACTAAACAAGCTAACACAACAAATTAAAATAATGAAGGAAAAATAATTGAAAGTAAGGAAATGAAATCTGTTTTATTACTCTTTTGAAGGAAATAGTCACAGAATCCACTGTACTCCTTTTTCCAGGCACACAGTATTGATTTCTTCAATATTCAACAAATAAAAAGATAATTTGTATTCCTTTTCGTTTTTTATGCTCTGCATACCTTTAAACAGTTAATCTTTACCACCTTTTTCCGTTTTCTTGATCGAATTTGCGCAGAAACAGTCAAATTGCGCTTTGAAACATCCAAAAACTTGCCTCATGCAGGAAAAGCGAGAGAAGTTAAAATATTCCCTCTAGATGCGCGTAAAACAGCATGCGCGTCACTATTGGGCATGCGCGTGAACACAGGAAACGTCGTGTGACAAACTCTGTGCGCGCCTACTTCCAGTGCGTCACGAAAACAAAGATTGAGTATGCGCGTGAAAAGACGTCGTATGACGAACTGCTTGCGCGTCCACTTCTCAGCGCGTCATATAAACGAAAACGCTCGGAGCACAGTTCATACAGTTCGCGGAAATGCGCCTGCTTCTCAACACGTCACACCAACAAAGGCGCTCGAGGTACAGTTCATACAGCTCACGGGGTATTTAAAAAATGCAGCGGAGATGGTAGGCACTTTCAAAGGAAATTATAACTCTGTACTATGTACTTGCCAAAGAGTAGTGTCACCGCTTAGTCGCTGCTCCCGCTCCTCTCGTTGCACTCGCTTCAATCGCTAAATCCACTTCAGATTTAGTTTTCTCTCGTTTTCGATAATTCGCCGTTTCGGAAATTCCTTAATATCCAGACACGCAGGGTTCTTCAACACCTGTTGGGTCCATCGTCGCCAGTGATGTAATGACGAACACACCCATAGTAGTGTGAAAAGGAGTTCATTGACACCCAACAGGGAGGCAAGTTGTTCAAGCAAAGACCAAGTAATAACTGATCCCAACTCCCTACATCACATTCCACAGCAATGACATAGGTACATTCTAGCAAGGAATGTACATTATTAAAGGAGAAACTACAACACCTTTGATACGTTTTCCGAGGATCCCAGTAAACCTGAACCGACGCCAGCAAAAAGAACTTTCAAAGAACAAGCAACAGACCTTTTTCATAACCTGGAAAAGACTTATCTGGTTTCACCATGGATTAAACTTTGGATTGTGTTGGGTGTACTATTTCTTCTACTTTGGTTAGCTCTGGTAATAACTCTGGGTATGCTGAAAAATGGAAGATATGTCAAATTGGACACAGCAAGTAAGAACATCAACTTACAACTCAAGCCACACAAATCATCCCATCCTGAACAAAGAGACTTGTCATCAGTGAACATCACAGCCGTTGCTATACCTGGGGGTATAGCTTGGGACAGAAGTGATTATGACATTTTTGGCCCATCTGAGCTGTTGAAGATTCCACGCTTATTCAAGATTTCATTAAGTTATTTTGTTTCATCAAGTACCTTTTCTGATGATTGGGACTTTGAGACTGTTAATAATATGACGTCAGACTTAGAAATGTCTACAGTATTCACAAATCATGAATATTTAGAAGGTTCATCAGACTATGAACAAATCATTATGGACATCATTTCTTGCACAAATCTGCAAATCCTAGAAATGCATTAATGTATAATCAATGGAGACATTGTCCTACGCCACCAAAGGGTAGCTCAAAAACTTCTGCCAATAGGTTCCCATACTTTTCAGGGTTCAATGTATCAAATGCTGAATCATTTTACTTTAAAAATGTAAACAACACAGGAATGAAAAGTATGTTGATCAATACAAAACAAATTTATTCAGCAGCCTTTTATGCCCAACTGTCTAAACTAGGTTTCGACTTTTGGAAAGACAACACTGAGACAAAAACTGTCTGGGGCACAAAAGATTGTCAAGTGCGGGGGATAGAAGCTTTATTTAGAGCCTGCATCATCCCTGAGCAAATTATGTTTTTGAATGTCCCTGTCCAATAGAAGTCTAGCCTTTGATTAGCCAAGATCAAAGACATGAACATGCCTACGCCTACACCTGATAGCAATAACACTTCAGAGGGGGAGGTTGATATGGCCCACAGACACAAACAACTGTCAAGAAAGATTCCTGAACAAAACACAGGGTTTCACATTCAATAAGCCAGACCCAAGATATGTTCAAAGACAGCGTCCTGGAATAGTAACAACATACAGTGTAGGGTAACTCTGCCTTAATTGGCTACACAGATCTACACTTAAGGATATAAAGCAGCACATATCTTCACTTAAAGATGGTGCTGATCTTAGGGAATTCCTGCTAGGACCAAGAAAACCACCTCATAAATGTTTTATATATGCCGGTATCTATGCTGCTTATAATGAAGCATGGAAGATTATTACACAAGCAGGAACTGCAGAAAGCATATGAGAAATTGATCGTATTATTTAGAGAAAACTCTCTCTGTGGTTGACAATGGGTTAACGACTCTGTCGTCCAGGATATATTTATTTGACAGCATAGTGTCTTCTGCCGTAGACATCATGGAACAGGACTTAGTCATGTTGCAACATGGTCAGTCACAATTACGTTCTATCATGCTATTAGGGTGGACATTGCAAAACCTTCATTCAGGCTATGTGCCTTGGGGTTTAATCAATACTACGTCACTGTTTTCAGAATTCAATCTCACTGATAAACAGATGAAACTGGCACAAAGAGGAGCAGACTTTACGGAGCTGAGCATTAAAAAAACTGGAAATATTGCCATTTACAGTCGCTGAAAAGCCAGCTACTGAATGGATTATACATGGAACAATCAGTCTGCCTGTTACAATTTTTCATTTTCAGTATTGCCTAAAACACATACCAGCAGGCACATATGAAAGGTTGGGTAAAGAATACCTGAAGACATCCTGGGAATTATCATACACACACAGATGTTGGAGTGGGGGAAGAGAGGTGTTTTTTTAGTGATAAAAACTGGGAAAACACACTAAGCAGTTCTCTCCTTTGTCAGGGTATAAACTTACACGGGTCCTGCAATGATTTCTCTTTCTCTAACAATTCATCCTGCCACCTGCAAGGGTCACTAGCTGCAGTGATTGATCCAATTTTTGGACAACTTTCAAATGGAAGTTACCTCATGTTGAACGATCACAGCTTCTGTGGCATGTTGCCAGGCGTACCATATCTAGTAACTGTGTCAGCCAGGGTCACTTGCTGTATACAAGTATTGTTTCCTAAAACCGAGATAGACAGGGAGTTGCCGTTATGGCCTTCACTGAACATCTCTTCAATACGAATTGATACTTTAAGCAGAATGAAAGCCATTCTTTTGCAAAAAACTGTGCCACTGACCTCGGCCAAAGAGACCTATTATCTGCAAGTTGCAAGGACTTCTGCCGAGATACATGCCCTCTTAACTACAAACTGTCTTATACATTTCTCAGAAATGTTAAGTCGTATCTTAAACATGTCTGATACGAGCGGAATTGTACATGTATTTAAGGCTGTATTTTCTGGACTGTTAGCCCATTTTGAAGCAGTCCTAGGAATATTTCCAAATTTTGTGTACTCTTTGTTTGGCGGATTGCCTCTCATTTTGGGACTCGGTGCAGGGATTCTATTTTTGCTCCTCCTGCTTCGATATGGCAAGCCAAATTACCAGTGCCACTACAAGCACCATAGAGAGAGCTCTATTGGAGCTGAAGTGTCGAGAGCGCATCGTCCACATTTTGGGATTAACTTGTTTACTAGAATTGAATACCACATGGTTTCTGTCATTCAGACAATCTGGCAAGATTGCATCTTACCTGTTCCACGCTGCCTGCTATGTGGAGAAGAATGCATGCTAGACACCTGTCTAATACTCCCATCAGTCATGCCAATAGATGTTGATACTTTGCTGGACCCGGTAATGGCCCATGCGCAGTGTTGTCCCCAGCGGCTACCAATTCTGATGACGGCATTTATTGAGATCTCACAGACGCAAAATGCTGATGGTGATGTACGAGAGAAAAGTTTAGGCACACAGGTACCATCCAATTTGAACATTGCTGATGCGACCAATGCTGAAGTCGATGCTTCTCATCTATGTGCGGTTAATCTTCTAAACGAGGTAATCAAACTTTCACCCACAATGGTAGATAACTTTTTTACAGACTTAGAAGATTTAATGTTTTTCTTCAAGCGCTAACACTGACATTTAAATATGACACACAGTGTTCTGAGAGACTTTGAATTTACCTTCATTTTTACAAAACAAATAACTTTTTCCTATGATTATTTTTTTTTCCAAATTTGTATTTTTCATTTTTTGGCAAAAGTAATCTGCTTAAAGTAGAACTATTCATAGAGAACAAGAATTAATAATAATAATAATAAGGCCATTTCTAAAGCGCCTGGTTACACCAGTGACGGTGTGTCCCCGCGCTGAAAGACTGCTGCTCCCAACTGAAGCTAACAACCAAGATGCAGTAAGTTCTCAACGTGTCTGAATACACTTACTTTGGAAAAAGGTGAGTTTTTAGATTCTGTCTAAATCTTGTTTCGGAGGGTTCCATCCGAAGGTTCAGGGGGAGGCCATTCCAGTGCTTGCATGCCAAGAAGCGGAATGAGCTACCCCCCATTCTGGACTTATAGATACGGGGGAGTTTGAATAGCATCGCTCCAGCGGATCTAAGATTACGAGAAGGGCGGTGGATGATAAGGAGTCTTTGCAAGTATTTGGGGCCTTTTTCATGGGCAATGCGGTGAGCCATACATAGTGCCTTAAATTTAATCCGCTCCACGATAGGGAGCCAGTGGAGTTTGCGTAATGCCGTTGTGCCAGATGCCCTACGAGGAAGGTTTAATACTAAACGGGCGGCGGCATTTTGGACACATTGCAGTTGTTGAATGCCTTTTTTACTCAGGCCAAGGAGAAGGGCATTGCCGTAGTCCAGATGCGGCGTGACTAGGGCGTGGGTAAGTTTCTTCCTGACACCAAAGGGGAGCAGGTCGAGAACTTTGCGGAGGGTTTTAAGAATTCCAAAGCATTTACCAGTGATTTTATTGATTTGTTGCTTGAAGGACAACTCCGCATCAATCATAATTCCCAGGTTTCTTACAGCCTCTGCTGGGTGGGGGATAGGCCCTAGTTCCGTCGGCCACCAGACCTGTGACCAGGTAGATGACGATTTACCGATCACTAGTAGCTCAGTTTTTTCGCCATTGAGGCGGAGGCAATTGTTGTTCATCCACCCAGCAACTGCCCGCATGCAGTTGGAAAAATTAATGGCTTCCTCAGGTTGGTTATTGGCAAGTTGAATTATTAGTTGGGTATCGTCAGCGTATGTGACGATATCCACACCATAGGATTCCACAATATGTGCCAAAGGCTCCATATATATATTGAACAGCGTGGGGCTCAAACTTGAGCCCTGTGGAACCCCATGCCTTAACTTGCGGGGGGATGACTTATAGGGAGGGCAATGTACCTGGAAACTCCTATTATCCAGGAAGGATCTTACCCATTCCCAGGCTGGACCCTCAATTCCCATATCTAATAGACGTGACAGCAGCGTTGAGTGCAGCACGGTGTCAAATGCTGCACTGAGATCTAATAACACCAATGCTGCTGTCTGCCCTCCGTCAACAAGCTGTCTTAAACGTTCTGTAGAAAACAGAACCGCAGATTCGGTTGAATAACCTGCTCTAAAACCTGACTGGGTTGAGTGGAGGCAGGAGTTCTCTTCAATGAATTGCATAAGTTGCTTATTCACAACCTTCTCCACAACTTTCCCACAATAGGGGAGAAGAGATATCGGACGGAGGTTTTGCAGTTGAGAGATCTGAATATTTGCTTTCTTTTTCAGGGGTATAACCTGAGCGGTTTTCCAGGCATCCAGCACATGGCACTCCTGAAAAGAGAGAGCAATGAGCTGTTCAATCTGCTCGGCCATGTCATCAAGGGCTCCCGTGCATCGCTTAGGGGAGATCACATCCAGGGGGGATCCAGAGTGTATTCCCTTCATAATCGAGAGCAGGTCAGATCTCTTAGGAACTGTAAAGGTTGTCAGCTGAGGCTTGGTGTCGGGAACCTTAGTCACGGTTGAGTGGTGGTCATGGGGGCTATTAGAGAAAGTATCGTGTATTAAATCTACCTTTTTCACAAAGAAGTCTGCAATCTCCTCACATAACTCATTAGAGTATGTGTCTCGAGCCTCAAGTCTGGTGGGCACCGTGAGCTCTTTGTATATTGAAAACAATTCCTTAGTGGGATTTTTAGCATTTTCAATACGTTCTTTGTAATACACACCTTTGGCTGCTCTAATGAGTTTGTGATAAATTTTCAATTCATTTTTATATTTTAATTTGTCCTCTGGATCATAGTTTTTCCTCCATCCTCGTTCGATGTTCTTACATTTGGCTTTCGCTTCCTTGAGTTCTTTAGAGAACCATGGGGCCGTTTGAGTCTTTCTAACAGAGGGTTTAGAAGTCTACGGTGCTACTGTGTCCAGAGCACTGGACATCCATTTTTCATATTCTTCCCATGCCATGAGTAGGGAGTCACTGGAGAGGGGAGGTTCCCTCCCAAGGGCAGATTTAAACTTTTCTTCTGAAAAGCTCTTCCAGTCTCTGCGATTCATGGGATTGGAGTTGAGCACATTCGAGTTGGTCGTGTTATATTCCTCAAGAACATTTTGTACCTCAAAGGGGATGACAAAATGATCAGACCATGTAATCTGTAGCGGGGTATTCATTTTAAGACCTTCCCAGCTAGCAAATACAGGGTCTAAAAGATGGCCAAGTTGATGGGATGGGGATAGTGATTGCAATGTGAGTGATAGACAGTTCAGGGCTTCTATCACGGCCTGTGCCTCTCTACATTTCAAATCTTCAAAATGAAAATTAAGGTCTTCCAGGATGAGGCATTTCTTATGCCGAAGGGCATGTGGCGTTATTAATTCAGTCAGCTGAGTGATGAAATCAGAGGATTTACCCGGCGGCCTATATATTTTAAAGTCCATTAATGCTATTCTTAGGACTAGTCTTTATAGAAAAAAACCCACTCTCGCTATTTGATAGAGTAACATTCTCTAGAGTACAATGTAGGTCGCTCTTATGTACTATGGCTAGTCCTCCTCCTATCTGCTTTACTCTATCGATTCTGAGCAGGCTATATCCTACCGGGACCGCCTCTAAGGTTTCTGGGGTCGAGGTTATGTCCAGCCATGTCTCTGTTAAGAAAAGTACATCGAGATCCCCGTCTGACACCAAGTCATGTATCTCTAATCTATGTTTTTTGAGGGATCTACAATTAAGTAGTGCCATTTTCAGAGTATTCCCTATTGGCTTACCCTCCTTTCCAGTTTTTATGGCGAAATGGCAGGACGCGCAATACATGGTGGGAGAGTCTACGCACATAGTGTGGCAGCAGCACTCATTAATCTTGGGGCGTATGGCAAGCAGCTCATTGGCAGTGTACCTAATATGTGTCCTGTTAGTAATGGCAGTTTGGGTGGAATGGGCAGGGGTCCTGGCCCCATGCCCCGGACTGCCGCGGACGGGCGCAGACGGGCTTGCCTTTGGCGCGCCTTCGGCGCGCCGCCGGCGCGCCCGCTGCGCCCGTCCGCTGCGCGGACGGGAAGTTATCATCTTTATATCCAGTTAGGGGCGGGGTAGGAGCGTCCTAGCAACTGGACCGCTACCTCTTCCCTCCTTCCTCCCCAAGATGGCGCCCGTTGTAACCTGCCGGTGTCAGCCCGAAAATCGGCTTTACCGGTCAGGGAAAAGTCCTCGGGGGGCCTCGGGTCAATGTAGATCTTGCCACGAGGAGATCTTAAATGTAGGCAGCTAAAAACGGACTTGTTAAAATATAAACACAGTTTTAAAATCAATGCTGCAAACAATTTCTTTAACCTTAATTCGTTAAAAAAAATAAAGGGATAGTAAGAAGAGCCCCCGGCTATTTTGCCTCAAGGGTGAGCAGAAGTCAATCTGATTTAGGGCGGGAGGGCGAGGTTAAATACCTAATGCATTGGGTAGCGTCCAACAACTGGACCGCTACCTCTTCCCTCCTTCCTCCCCAAGATGGCGCCCGTTGTAACCTGCCGGCGTCAGCCCGAAAATCGGCTTTACCGGTCAGGGAAAAGTCCTCGGGGGGCCTCGGGTCAATGTAGATCTTGCCACGAGGAGATCTTAAATGTAGGCAGCTAAAAACGGACTTGTTAAAATATAAACACAGTTTTAAAATCAATGCTGCAAACAATTTCTTTAACCTTAATTCGTTAAAAAAAATAAAGGGATAGTAAGAAGAGCCCCCGGCTATTTTGCCTCAAGGGTGAGCAGAAGTCAATCTGATTTAGGGCGGGAGGGCGAGGTTAAATACCTAATGCATTGGGTAGCGTCCAACAACTGGACCGCTACCTCTTCCCTCCTTCCTCCCCAAGATGGCGCCCGTTGTAACCTGCCGGCGTCAGCCCGAAAATCGGCTTTACCGGTCAGGGAAAAGTCCTCGGGGGGCCTCGGGTCAATGTAGATCTTGCCACGAGGAGATCTTAAATGTAGGCAGCTAAAAACGGACTTGTTAAAATATAAACACAGTTTTAAAATCAATGCTGCAAACAATTTCTTTAACCTTAATTCGTTAAAAAAAATAAAGGGATAGTAAGAAGAGCCCCCGGCTATTTTGCCTCAAGGGTGAGCAGAAGTCAATCTTTGAATCTTTGAATACTTCCAGAGACAATATTTGACCTTGTCCACGTAAAAACAGTTTTATGTAATATGACATGAAATGGTTTCGGCTTTTTACTTTTGTATTTATGAGCCATTTCATAAATATATATATTCATGATTCATTCATTTAGCATCCAAATGACAACATATATGCTTAGAATGAAACATTGCTTTAAATGCGTACAGAACCAATGCATCTTTATGTTTCCAACCAGTTCAAATGCATTTGTATGAATTTCGGGTGGATTATTCACACTTTATGTGTAGATATGTTTTAGATATGTTGAACATGTTTAGAATTTTAGTAACGTCATACATAAGAAAGTGGAGTAGGTGTTGTATGGCGTTTTAGAATCCGAATGAATTTTCCCGATTCATGCCCTTATATAGGTACAATTCGCGTTTCTCTTATATAGGCATAGATATCCAGTCCTTATTTAGGCATAGCCCATGCTACCGAAATACAGGCATGGCTACTTCCATCTGTTCATCTACGTCACAACGATTTCTTGGAAAACCAGACTCTTAAGTTGAAGGGTTTCCCCTAGCCTGGATATTGAGTTCTCAAAGAAACTCATTATTATGCATGAACAACT
This sequence comes from Lissotriton helveticus, assembly GCF_964261635.1. Classification (NCBI taxonomy): domain Eukaryota; kingdom Metazoa; phylum Chordata; class Amphibia; order Caudata; family Salamandridae; genus Lissotriton; species Lissotriton helveticus. Next base: position 646,723,812 of record NC_136061.1, on the reverse strand, counting down.
GTTTCTTAGGGGTTCATCCATGATGTTCATATGCCCGACTTTACGTCAAAGCTGGCATTCCTAAACACTTTAAAGGTATAAATATACCTTCCCTTGCCATAGCAAAGTACGGTGTGGATCGGTGCAGTTCGACTACCTACTTGCCCGACACAGCTTGCTACAGCAAGTGCCGAAGGAAGCTGACTCTCCAGCTGATGCACTGACAAGAAGCTGACATCCTCCTGCCAAGAATCCAGCTCCAGTGTTTCTGACTCCTCTTGCGGGGTGTTGGGAAATCGAGTCACGAGACAGAAATACCAACTCCTTCATTCTAAGGTATGGAGCTGAATAGAACTTAGAGAAACTTCTGGCAATTCTTGGCAAAACTAAAACGTATGCTAAGCAGCACCTACTTCTTCCCTGGTACTAAATCTAGGCTAGGTACATTGGGGTAGGTGTATTTTAGAAGCACCAGTTGAGCATTTTAGCCTATGTTATTTATGTATGTATTTTTATACAGGTCGTAGCAACAGACAATGCTACTACAGTATTATTTTATAGTAATATTCTTGCTGTATGCATTATACTTTGCATTCTGTCTAACGATTGTTGCAGTTCACCTCTCTTGCATGAGAAAGAAGACTGTTCAATAAACCCTTTTATTGAAAATGCCCGTCTCACTATTTCTCTGCAACTCTGTAGAAACTAAGCTTGCACGATTGACTGAGTAAAATAGTTATCTATTGTTTTCCATGAAGATATTTGTTTCAGTCCTAGGGAAACAAAGTTGTCATGTTTATGCGGTTGTCTCTTCTTGTTTATTTGAGAACGTTTCTAGTTACCTCTGAGTTAGTCGGCACACACAATTAAGTTTAATATACTCGATAGAGACATACTGACCTCAGTCCTATGTCAAAACTATAGTGTATATTATTCCAATGCGCTGAGCCTTTTGAGAATATAGGAACTACACTACAACCTCTTTGTGGTATAATTTAATGTACTGCCTCCCATACCTGTGGTCTCATCTAGTGCACTGTCCTACCTCTGTGCGGTCTAATCTAGTGCACTGTCCTACCGCCCTGTGGTATATTCTAGTGCAATATCCTACTTTCTCGTGATATCATTTGATGTACTGCCCCCCATACCTGTGGTCTCATCTAGTGCACTGCCCTACCTTCTTGCAGTCTATTCTAGTGCACTGTCCTACCACCCTGTGGCTCTCATCTAGTGCATTGTCCTACCTTTTCCTGGCATACTCTAATGTACTGTCCCACCGCCCTGTAGTCTCATCTAGGATACTGTCCCGCCGGCCTGTTTTCAAATATACTGTACTGTCCTACCTCCCTGTGGTCCAATCTTGTGCACTGAACTACTTCCTGTGATCTCACAGGCCCCCATTCTCTCCTGACAGACCCCATCCTTGCCTGACATCCCTTCCTGTTGAAAGATGTGAGACTCTTGCCACCACTCTCCTGTTTGCCCCGAGAGTACCTCCAGCTCACAACACCCTCAAGGGCATTCGCACAGGGGAATACATTCCTGCCCACTATCTGCAGAGGCTGAAGCTGAGGACGGCTGCTCCATTGGAAATTGCCAGTTCTCTCGCTGGCACACACAAGCACGCCCAGCCGGTTGGGCACACCTTGAGGCTGGCTCGCCTCTACTTTGAATGATATGGTCAAAGGCTTGGGGGTCCTGCTGTTCCTCTAGGCCAAGGCTGCAGATCCCCTGCACACTGAGAAACCCCATACTCCTTTGAGGGCAGGGAATTGCTCTCGTCTTCTGAGACCCTGTCTCCTCTCCTGAGAGCCGAGTTCGGGCCCAGGGTCCAAATCCCCTGAGGGGGTGGAGGGCCCTGTAGTGTTCAGGAGACTGGAAGAGTCCACGTCTTCTCCAGTGTTGGAGTTCGTCCTGTTGACCACCTCCGCCCCCGGCACCGTAGCAAAGTGTGTCGGCTGGGTGTACGCCAGCGCAACGTGCAGAAAGTAAATCAATAGCCCAGGGGACCCTGGGTGTGGCAGTTGAGAGCTGGCCACTAATGTAGTAACGTCTCCTGCGTGAGTTATTTAATTGATAACGCTTGGCCCCTAGCCAGATCACTTTTTAGAAATGACAATCTGAGCACCGGGTTATGTGCATATTATTATCACCCATGTTTAATAAATCACCTAACAGTATTTCATATTAAAAATATAAATTGTTATTCATTTATTCTTTTTTTTGAATATATAGTCCATATTCTTTCTTATTATTTTGTTTTCAAAACAATGAAAAATTGCCAGATCACTACAGGCCCCACTGCAGAGAGGTAGACGTGGGCCCTGGCAGTTGAGGGAATGGGGCGACAATTGCCCCCTCTAGTTAGCAACACCTTGACAACAAGTATGTGCACCTTCAGGTGGTCAAAGCTCTGAGGAAAACACTGGCAGGAAATTGGCGGACTCTACACTTTCAGGGGCGTCTTTGGGCGAATCCGGATTCCAAGACATTCCCGCACGCGCAGGCGTCTTTTCAGCAGCATCTGACCTAAGACATTGCAATCCACTAACTCTCGCGAGCACTGCTTATGCAATTTTAAATAAAATAACCCTACTCTGGCCTATTTAGTATTGAATATTTAACATTGAGTTCAAAATATGTTATCGCTCGAGCTGGCCGGAAGAGTTGACGTTTAGATGTGTTTGCGGCACGTTTACAGTACGGGTGACTGGACTCTGTTTCAACAGGGCTGTCTGTCTTCCTTACCCTAAGACCGACTACAGCATGTGTGCTTGGTCCCAGGGCCGGCTTTATCGCTGTTGGCGCCCGGTGTGACAATCTTTTTTGGAGCCCCCACCCACACCTCATGACCACGTCCTTGGATTCTCTTACAACCACCGGGCAAAAGAGTCAGGGGGGTAACACAGAGCCCCGCAGCCCATGCAGTGCGGCCCCCCAGGCTTCACTACCCAAGGGGGGCCCCTCGTGCCCCGAATGCTTAAAAAAAGAACAGCTTGTGGAAGGCAGCCTGTTTTCCACTGAGCTAAAAGCATTATTGCCTTCTGTATTGTGAGGCCTCGCTCTCAGGAGCTGAACAGGGCCACAGACAGGAAGCAGCATTCCAACCTCCAAACTCCCCCCCCCCAGGAGGGAGGGGGCAGTCTTCTGTAAATGAAGGGGGCCCCCTTGGCTAGGTGAGAGAGAGGCTTGCTCTGAAGCAAGCCTCTCTGTCTTTAAAGCAGCCTAAAGCAGCCTGCACGTTCTGACCCAGGACTGAAGCAAAACAATGTTTCAATGACATTGTTCCTCTTCAATCACAGCCAGGCTCGGAAAGAGGATGGGGGTGGGGGCCCCAGAGAGCAGGAGGCAGCACAGAGAGCTGACAGGGGCAGGAGAAGGATTGCAGCTCCCTCCAGGAACAGGATCTGCTGGGACCCATTGGAAGGTAAACACACAATTGCAATATATGGTTTTGCAATATATGAATTTGCATATATGCAAGTCATATATGGTTTGGGTTAGAATCGTAAGTTGTAGATTTGTGTGTTGTGTGGATTAGATCTGTGTAGTGAAATAATGTGGAATGGTTTGCAGTGTAATTATGTGGAATGTTGCTATGTGGCATAGACTGGATTTATGTGGAGTGTATTTATGCAATATGGAGTAGAGAATAATTATGTGGAGGTAAATTATGTGGTGCTGAGTGGTATTATGTGGAGTGTAATTATGTTGTGTGATGAATTGTGTGGGGATGAACTGTGGAATTGTGTGACGTGTGGAATTATGTGGCATGGTGTGGTGTATAATTATGCGAAGTGGAATTAAGCAGCATGTTACAGAGTTGCATTTTGTGGAGGGTAAATAGGTCTTTTGAACTTAAGTGTAAATATGTTGTGTGAACAGTGGCGGCTGGTGAGTTTTGAAAGTGGGAGGGCGTAAAAGTTGGTGGATGAGTGTTATATCGCGAGTGAGCAAACAAACGAGCCCAGCTGAGAACATTTGGGATGAGGGGGGTTCCACCCCAAGAATATTTTGAGATAATGAGCGGTAATAGAGAGATGGGAGGAAAGGATAGTGTATTATGTGGAGTGTAATTATGTTGTGTGATGAATTGTGTGGGGATGAACTGTGGAATTGTGTGACGTGTGGAATTATGTGGCATGGTGTGGTGTATAATTATGCGAAGTGGAATTAAGCAGCATGTTACAGAGTTGCATTTTGTGGAGGGTAAATAGGTCTTTTGAACTTAAGTGTAAATATGTTGTGTGAACAGTGGCGGCTGGTGAGTTTTGAAAGTGGGAGGGCGTAAAAGTTGGTGGATGAGTGTTATATCGCGAGTGAGCAAACAAACGAGCCCGGCTGAGAACATTTGGGATGAGGGGGGTTCCACCCCAAGAATATTTTGAGATAATGAGCGGTAATAGAGAGATGGGAGGCAAGGATAGTGTGTGAAGGGGCATTCTGCAGAGAGAAGGTGCAGGCACAGGGAGGAGGAGGTGTTAGAAGAAGGGGAATATAAAGGGGAGATCAAGATGGGAGAAAACACAAGTGTAATTAGGAGAGGGGTGAGCAAGAAGGAGGGAGTAGTGTAAAAAGGTTGAAGTATGTAATAGAAAGAGATCTGGGAGAGTGGGACATTGTAAAAGGGTGAGGAAGGAGGGGGGAAGCAAGTGCGTAAGATGTATGGAAGACTTGGTGGAGAGAGAGACAGGCTTGTCTAATGACCAGTCAGAGAGATAGGGGAATGGACAGCCGAGAAGAAGCAGAGAGATGTAGAGAAGATAGGAAAAATGTGACAGAAAAAAGAGGAGTTATAGGCAAGTGAAGGAGCAGTGGAGAGTGAGTGAAAGCTTGGAGAGCATGAGTGAGGGTGTAGCGGTAGAGAGTAGGGATGAGCAGGAGTACAAATGTGGAGAGAGTGGAGGCAGAGTGGGATGGGATTCAGCACTTCCTGGTTCAGCGCGATTGGCGGTTAGTCAAGAAGCAGATGAGTGACCCCTCTTATTGAACCTCTGTGCATTACTAAATATTAACTGCCCTTGTCTGGCACTGTGCGCCCTGCCAACTCTGGTACAGCACTGTGCACACGATCAGCCTCTATGCAGCTTTGTGCACACAGTCAACCTTGGTAAAAAATAGTGCCTCTGAGTTAGTTAATATCTGTACCAAGTTACAAAGCTCAGAAGTGTTTGTGTGTGTATCCCTGAATGTGCTGAGGTTGAAATGGTACCCCAAAAACGGGAATAAAGTAATTTTGCACTAAACACAGGTGATAACAATATATTGTATTTCGATCACCAAAACCCTTTTATTTTGAGCACTGTAAGGATCACACATCAAAAAAGTGATTGGCCTTCGGTATGCTTCTGGCAGTGACATACTGTATGTAACGGGCACATTTTCACAATTGGACAGTTCACTGCTGGGAAGAGCAGAGAGTAACCGTTTGGAGTGATGGGGGGATAAAGGAGGTGCTGTGCTTGGATAAATGACCCTAACACTGTACTCACAGCCACGAAGGCTAGGTGGGGTCGACAACAAATCTATCAGCTTTTAAAAAAGATCATATGAAGAATCCCATCTCGGCAGTTTCCATTTGGCAACCATTTCACCCATGAGTAACTTTCACCTTCAATCTATGTCCTGCATCTATTTGAATTCAGCATAGTTCTTAGGCCGGCTGATCATTAGTTTTCACCTATGTCTTCGCCTACTGTCTGTAAAATGCTTCAGTGGACTAATGGCACCCACTATAGAGATCTGTGTGAAAACTGAAAACTACACTTTCACATCTTGCAGTGCCTACTAAACGTTGCATCCTTCCAAGGTCGATTCAGAGTTAGTGAAAAATAATAATACTATTAGTGCCTAAAGATGGAACCAATCGTGAAGTGTGCCTTTGTGACTGTACTAATTATTCCGCTCACTGGTGCCCTGGCATGTAGGTTTGCTCTCTGTTATTTATTTCATTTAGTCAGAGTTTTTATAGTGTGATGAATCTGCCAGACAAGTAACAGAATCACAGTTGGCACAGCGTGCCCTGAATACATTCCAGTGGATTGAACATTATCTAAATAGTATTCCATCAATTTATTTTGGCCTTTTAAACATCAATACACAAATAATTTACTGGAAAAAGAGCTGGTATGGACACTCTGAAATCGTTTAACTTTAAAAATAATTAAACACAGTCGTGGTTCACAATACTTGCAGGGGTGGAGGCTGGGGGAGTTGAAAATTAAAATAAAAACTTACCTGGCCGGGTACGCACTGCCTCTGCTCCTGGACCAGGGTCCAGCGTTGGTGCTCTTCAACAGGAACAGCTGTGTCACTGGCAACCCCTCTCAGCCAATACTGACGCTGCTCCAGCAGCACCAAGATTGGCTTAGCAGGGATACTCGCGTCCCTGCCGCCCATTAGGAGACAGAGGGTTGCACGGGGCTCATGGTTGGAATGCTGTGAGGGTGCAGTAGACATGGGGAACATACATGCGCCGAGAGTGAGGAGAAGGGGAGCGGGGGGGTGCGGGAGGCCGGTTAGATAAGATGAGGGAATAAACACATATTTACTGACGAAGGAGGGGGAGGGTGACCTCAGGGAGGGGAATGGGGAAATGTTTTGTATTTAACACAGGTGATAAAGCTGTATCTCGTTATTACTGTTTCTTGCAAATGTCGTGGTTGCAACTGAGTTATGTATATATGAACTGGCACTCCAGGCGGAAATGAGACGCAAAGACTCGCACAGGATATGGCCATGTACGAAGGCCCGGGACTCAGTCGCCTGACGTATATGTCACACTATATCAGCGTCTTAATAGCAAAAGGTGTTGTCAGAGTACTGATAGCAGAACACTGATGATAATGTATTTAATGTATTTGATGTACATGATGCGTGAACCGAGTTGTTGAAAATGGCATAGAAATGCCAATAAAAAGAGTTGACAAAAAAAAGGAGACAGAGGGTTGCAGCGTTGATCAACCCTCGCTCTCTTAATGCGCAGCCACAGCTAACACTAGTGCGCATGACTGGGCTGGTCGGAAACATTTTCTGACCTAAACCCAACATGTCCACTTGTGCTGCTCTGTGCTCCGCACCACCCCCTGGTCTGACAATGCATGTCTGTCAGAGGGACGCCGGACTGCCGGTGGCCGGTCCAGTGTGATGCTAAATTGGGCACTTCAGCGATGTGGTGTCATCGTGTTGGAATCTTAGATCCCGGCTTCTCCATGGAGAGCGGCCGTTTTTACACCTCGCTCCCCGCAGGGAGGTAGAGGTTATCTTGGGTCACAATATCACCCACTCCAAAGCTCTGGTGCCCTTCTCAAGCCCCTCAGGAACCAGTCCTTGCAGATGTTGCGCTCAAAGCGGCTGACATCGTAGGGCTGCTGGTGCATGGCGCACGCGCCTGCAACAAATCCTCGGGAGACCTAACTTTATGGACACACTACGGAAATACGGCAAAATGTTGCGGGCATAGTAAAGGGACACTCATTACAGGACTACCACACAGGCAGCTGTACTGCATAACGAAAATTACTGCATCATGTATAGGAGACAAGGAAAGCACCAGAAAACAGACAGCAGCCACATGGAAGTAATGCTACACCAGCATTGATTAGCAGCACTGGTACCCGAGGAGGTGCGATGCCTGTTATGCGTGATTTTGCATTTCAGTGCGGTGATGCGGATCACCACACTGAAATGCGTTAGTTTAACACCAGATGCGTGGTACTTGGCAGGGCTGAATTAGGTGACGTGGATTTGGACAAGCTGTGCACGCTTAGGCTTTTATGTCATGGGGTTTAAAGTGGACTTTTGTCTATTTTTCTTTGTAAAAATAATATGGGCTGTTTCTTTACCTTCCGGTACATTTCTGAACAATTTGTTAAGCTAAATTGTATTGTTGCATTGTGTGCGCATGCAGGTCTGGCAGACATGCAAAAAATCATCCTACGTCTCAGTATTAACTTCCACACTTCTAAGCCGTAATTCCAATCCGAGAATGAGTTACCTGTTTGCTTTAAAATGACAGTTAGTAAAACAAGTAAGTGCTTGTATAAGTAGCAAAGGTTTTAAGGGGACTTGTTTTCGTGCAAGGTATTGCTTTTCCCAGTTCACGGAAGGGATAAAAAACATGTCAAGATAATAATAGGGTTGACTGGATGGTGCGATAGCAGAATATTGATACATGTAGATCTGGTGAGGACTGCGGGCAGCAAGTGCTTGATACGCTATTTGCATAGGAAAATACTATATATTTTTTTGTTATCCTCCCTTAGTTATTAGTAAAGAAGGGGAAGAGAAGCGTTCACCGACAGCATTCGGTTAGTCTTAGGGAGACAAAGAATGCTGTGGTCTGTGGTAGATGCCGCCCAGAAGTCATAGGTACATGTATCAGGAGCTGCCATTGAAAGGAAGTGGAAATGCGCTTTAGATGTTGCTGGTATTGATGGCTACTGTGCGGTTGCAGACTTCGCTGGGCTGACAGTGGGTGGGGAAATGCTACGTTGTCACTATAGGTTTAATGACATTAATCGCGCATTCTCTCTTTTGTTTGTCCTTGGGGTACTTGCAGACTGGTGCTACACATGGGATCAGGTTTGCCTCTGACAGGAGGCATGGTTTAGTGGGGTACATAGTGTAAATTAATGTTGGTGTGAGGAAACAAAAATAGGACCCTTTGTACATTTAATACTATTGTGTGCATCATTCAGAGGATGAAAAGTAGCAGGAACGGCTTTGATGCCTTAGAGGCTAGCAGGAAGATCTGTTTTGGGGTGGTCAGTTGAAGAGATTGTTTAACATGTTTTAAACTACCACAGTGGCATTGGGGAGGGCAGCAGCTGAAAGGCTCTGTCTTTACTGGTAGGCAGCATTACATGGGTACCGGCCATCAGTCTTTCTGTAGGTGGTGGACAGGGGAGCAGTGGGTGGTGGACACAGGTTTGCAGTGACATCCGAGGGGTGGTTTTAAAGGCGGGCGGAAAAGCATAACTGCGGGTTTCGTAGGGGCGAGAGTAGAGTTGATGGATGCGTTAGTAGCTGGCACGAAGGCAGTGGTCTGTGTTTGGAGGTGGTTAACTGAGCAGGCTTCGCTTGAAGGTGGGTCATTAAGTAGGAGGATGTGTTTGGTGAGCGGCTGGAGGCAGTGTTATGGAACTTTGCTGGAGGACGCAGCAAAATTAACTGATGTATGTAAATCACCTGATGAAAGGGCAGATGTGACCAATGGAGGAACCAGAATCCTTTTTTTTTATGGCTGGGGTGAGCCCCTGCAGTATGGCGGGTCGCTGGCCTGAGAGCTCTTGACTGGCGGGAGAATGAGGGGCCCCCTCCATGTACTTTGCAGGGGAGCCCCCTCAGGTTTCGTCACGCCACTACAAAGAGTCCCTCATCTCTCCAATCATAAGCTGTTGCTAAACACAGCGTCCCCCCCCCCCTGAGGTCGGCGCCCCCTCCTCGGGTCAGCGCCCAGTGCGGCCGCGCCAGTCGCACTGCCCTAAAACCGGCCCTGCTTGGTCCTCCCTGGATTTTACGCAAGGCAGCAGAACACGTCACGGTGCCTGACGAAGTGTTGTACCCCAAAGGGGGCACAGGTTACCAGCCTGAGACAGCAGGGTACATTGGGCAGGCTGGCACGGCGGAAGCCTTCGCCCTCCTACACTCAAATATAAATGGTTCTCTGGGGGTCCCAGGCTGGAGGATACAACTCATAACCATGCAAATTAGGTCGAAAGGAAGCCCGACATCTGCGAGCATATCACAGCTCAGAACGTTCTGTCTCACAGACCCTGTCTGCCTGCCTGCCTGCCCTGCTCACCTGTTCTCTCGCTCGCGCATTGCCGCTTTCCATTTATGGCCCTGTGCTTGTCTCCTTTGTCTCTTCCACCCCCACGGCTCTCCCTCTATTTATCATGCTTTCAGTGTTTTGGGGGCTAGGACGCGGCGGTGGCACCTGGAAAGCTATATTTAGTTAAATGTAAGACAGGTTGCACATTAAGGCAAATCACGTTTGTGCAGTTATTTTTTCCAGAAATGTTATTTTGTTAACCTCAAGAACATGTGTCCCTGCCTGCTTTCCGTCTCTTTGTTTCACATGCTTAAAGCCTCCCCTTTCAGCGCCTCCTTCTCTCTGCAGCTGTCTCGACAATAGAGCTTACTTCAGCTCTCTGTGAATTCCACTCATTCGTTTCCTTCCCCGTAAAATCCTATTCTTCACCCCATCTCAGTCAAACGTTTAATATGCCATTTCTTTCGCATTACTCTGCTGCCAATCCCTGCATTTATGCCTCTCACTGGTTCTACCCGCTTCTTTTGAAAAGTCGGTGTTCACTCGATCTGCATCCTATTCCCTACCTAACACTCCTCCCCGTGCCTCTCTGGTCTCACCGCTATTTAAAATACATAATAGCTTTGGTTGGGCGGCACCGTGACCTTGAATGCCAAACAGCTCAAGGACATGGAGTGGAAGGTTCAAGGCAATGAGTGTGTGGGGGAGGAGGTGTTTGACCCAAAAAAGGCACAAATCAGGTCCTACACATTGGTTTGTGTGGAGTGGGGGGGCTCTGTTTTGGTAGTACCAGGCACTGCACTGACTTGCTGCATTCCTCACATTGTGCAGTACTAAATAAACAGAGACGCACAACCTCTCTTGCAGTGTGCTGTGTAACTCTCAGAGAAGCACATTTTGCTTCGTGTAGATCCACAGAAATGTTGGCTGTGTCTAGGAGGCGTCTTGGACCATCAAACACACAGAAGGTGATTGGAGGAAAGCTTGCAATTAGTCTAACTGCTCACAGTCACTCGGTGTATCATTCCAACCCATCATTCTTTTGCCCACCATCCCACCTCAGTTTAGACCCAGCCATAGGCAAACCAGTCTTGTTCCTGCTCCAATAGGAACAGTCCAGCCCAACCTGCCACACAGGTCCTCTCTGAACTGGAATACAAGCAACCCAAGACCAATTACACCCTCTGTAGTGTCCAAAAACCCCAACTCCTTGATGATGTAAACTCTCATTTAATGCAGTGTACAGATACAATAATACAAGATGCAAAGGGCCCAGAAGCTGAACGCCAACTGAACTCCTTTCAATGAAAACACACATACATTCTAAGTGAGAACATCACATTATACAATGAGCCGAGCAGGGCCGGACTGGGAACAGAAACCGACCCTGGCAAACTGCTCAGCCGGCCCCCCTGGGGTGAGGGGGAGTGCAGCTGAGCAGTTTTCAAGGGGGGGTTTCGGACAATTTTGTTACAGAAGGCCGATATTGCCGACCATCAGGAAACAAAAACGGCCCCCCAGGGGCCCAAAATCGGCCCCCACCCTAGCGGCCTACAAGGGAAACGCCCGGTGCCCGCTAAGGCCAGTCCGGCCCTGGAGCTGAGAACGTGAAGATGCATCATCAGCTCAGATAAGGAGAAACTTTGGGGCAGATCTACAAGAAAGTGCCGCAGCGTGGCACCGCAAGCCCTTTGGCTGCGCCAAGCTGCAGCACTTTCAGAGCACAGGAATGCGACACATCTACAATGATATGTTGCATTTCTGTGCTCTCCCTTGCGCTGGCGCAGAAACAGCTGCCATGCGCTGGCGCAGGCACCCTTGCACCATGGTGCACGGATGCCTGCTCCATGTGGAGATTGCTTTTGTGAAGGAAGGGGCCCCTTCCTGCACAAAAGCAATAACTGCAGGCATTTTTCTGTTTTAATGCATGCTGTAGAACGCAGCACGCATTGAATGAGGAAAAAACGAGGCGAAATGAAAACATTTCTCCTTGTTTCACTTGGCTACTCCAACCCTAGGGTGGCAGAGCAAACTGACGCATTTCCAGGTTTACGATTTCTCGTAAATCTGGAAATGCATCAGTAGACATGGTTGTTGCGTGGGAACACCCACAGTGACACCCATGTCCCGCCCCTAACACGCAAAGTGTTCCGTGAACAGGGGCGATATTTACAAGCACAGGTTAAATCACGCAGGGTGACTTTACCTGTGCTTGTAAATATCCCTTAGCAGGCTGCGTCACCGGTGCGCCACGCAACGTGATGAACCGGCGGCGCACAGGGCTTGTAAATCTGCCCCAGTGTATGTAAGGATGCCACAGGCTCATCAGTTGAGTGCAGCTTGGTTCCAGTGGCACAGTGAGCACAGTATATTGAGCAACATTGCAGTGAGAGTTTTATCATAACCCAGAATCTAATGCAACTTTGAAATCCCAACATCCACAATGCCTTAGAATGTAATGCACACTTTCCTTCCTATTTATTCTCTTATCAAAGAAAAGAAATGCAGTTTAAAACACTGGAAATTACATTGATGGACTATGTGGATTAGGAGTGCTGGAGGATGTATTCGTGAATTTGGGAACTTTTCATTTGGAAGGGTGTTTTGGTGGCCACTCCTGTCCTGTAGAGCACCGTCTCATTATTGCTAAGGCCGTGGAACACTATACAAATAAGAAAGAGAGCACACGCTTATGCGTAGGCATCAATTGTTGCTTTATAAACAAATTGCTGGGCTGTGATGTTTTTCACGTTGCCCTAATATGTAAAGCAGTCATTGCAATACTAGATTCTGCACTGCTGAAGTCTGAAAAGCATCAATTACCATCCCAGTTTAAACATTGCTGTAAACCACCACTTTACCTCATCCTTAATTTCCTCCACCCTACTCAACAAAGCCGAAGTGTTAGGATATTTTGAGTATCTCCTAATTATTCCAATTTGTTGTGGCTGCACCAGACTAGGGGGCGATTTAAATTGCTAATCTACCTAGGTATGTTTATATGTATGTGGCACTTGTCTAGCGGAAATTTAGCTGAAAGACAGCATAGTGCAGTACAGGGAAAAAAGGCAAATATACAGTCAACAGGAGACTGGACAGCAGCTGGTTCTAAGAGAAGAAGTGGACTGTTACTACATTGTGCTATTTGAAGGGGTGTCTTTAGCTCTTACCTATATTCTAGCAGGGTTTGGGCAGTCCAGAGGAGCCGTCCACCCATAACATACCCTTACCGTACAAAGCGCTGTCAAGGGCAGCCCCAAGTAGCACATTTTTCTTTTGCCCACTTTCCATGAAGTGGGACTATTTCCGTAGCACATATAAAGTACATGTGTAATAAAGGGAACTGGATTGTTTCAGTTACTTTGTTATTTTGGCGGAGAATCATATGGATTCTGAGTGATATACCACTTTTTATGGCTCGCCTCTCCATCTCCTTTGGCTGTGGTGAGTCAGGGGAATGGGCTGTGTGGTCCTTGGGTTGAATGGGCGGATGGGCTAAGGACGTATCACTCCTGCAGGCCTGCTTTCAGGAATGATGACCCCCTGAATGCGCCTGATCAGCTACTATCAGTTTTCTCTATGTCCACCTGCCCGTTCTAACCTAGTCTCATGGCACTTCGACCTCTGTTTATGTCTCACGATCTTTCTTTGCTTTCATCTCCCATCTCTCTGTCATTTGTGACTCCTTCCTTCCTTAATGATGTTTTTAGTTATTATCTGACTCTTTTCCATTCTGTCTCTGTGAATTCATTATGTCTCCCCTTTCCTTTCGAGTCTCTAGGAACTCCTTTCATTACATTTACAGTCCTTTCTGTGCCTCAAAGTAGTGCCATGAAAGTAATTCATAGAACACCAATCAAGCCATAACAAAGTGCAAGTGAAATATAATTGCCTTATTGGAAGCGAATGTCTTGTGGAGGGTCTGCGACTAGATTTTCTACAAGTGTTTCTAAAAATATCAGCCCTTTAGAGCTAATAATAGAAAACCGGCACCCAATGGGACGATATTTTTGTAAGTGATCTTTAAGACATTTATGTCCGATATTATTTCTACACCTGATATTCTGAAATGCAATTGGTTCGGTGGAAAGGTATCTAATGAAGTCGTAACAAAAATTCCACTTCGAAATTGTTTTTTGATCACCCTGTTGCTTGTAATATGTGTTTTGAAAACGTCTATTGAGTAGTGATAGAGGGAAGCTCAGAGCTGGTTGCCTTTGATGGTATCAATTGGCCGGCATTGTTTTTAATCAATAGTAATTGCCTTTTTTGGTCACTGGATGCATGATATACTATAATTTCAAAAAAATGTCCTCATCTAGATTCAGCAGAAAGTATTTGCAATTGGCCCCCTGAAACTTCTACCGTGGAGACCTGGAATGAAGACTATGCCTGTGTGGAATCGTAATCACGCCGGCGTAATTGTAGAAATATTATTGTAATTACGCATTAGTCTTGTGATGTGAAATTACCAGAATTAAGCGGTCACATCAGCTTGAGTAATTAATAGTAATTTAGGGCAAACATCCTATCACAGGAGCGCAGTAGAAAATAAACTAAGATTTAGAGCAATAGGCTTCTGACTACTGCCGTTATTGTCCTGCAGCATATAGGGCTATTTTCTTAGCGCACAATCCACCCGCTGGCCTATTTTGGACGCAAATGTGTATTTCGCACTAAGAAAAGTGTGTTAAATGACCGAATACGCTTCTCGAGTAATTACGCATTCCTGCTGGTATTTTAGCTGTAACTAGGCCGCGAATTACGCCAATTACGCCCGCCCCCAAATGGAAACAAGAGAAGCACGAGTTTCCTACAACCCAAATCCCCATTCGCTATGTTGCTCGTTTGCTTGATCTCTACTCATTTCCAGGTCGGTCGATAAACGATGTAACAGTCATCCAAGTTTCTCTGTTTACTTTAAAGCGCTCTGTGCCAGGCTCTCACACCAGACGCCATTCAACACTCGGCGCAGCTGTCTCGACATTTCCCGCCAGTTCAGGAAAGCACCTGACGAGGCCTACCGTTCTGGCAGAGTGCTTCTGAAATAATGCTAATCACTGATCTTTTCCTTTAATTACAAACTCTCCCCAGATGATCTCTGCGTGGCGGCGCTGGGCAGCCTGTCATCACCTTGGCAGGGATGGCGAGTGGCGCTCGCGCTCTTTAGGCCTCTCGCTGCCCTCTGCCAGCGTGCCCGCATTAACATGCGGAGCGCGCCTGGCAGATGCCGGTGGCTCGGGAAACAGAAGGGGAGGCCGTGGGGGCTGACACGCGGGTTAATTCGACTCCTGCGGCTAGCGTGAACAGTGGTAAACGCACTGCCAGACAATGACAACACTGGGGACTTCGTGCACCACTGAGGGGGGAGGAGGCCTTTGCGAATTCTGCCACAGTCTTTTTTTTGTTTTCCTGGAAGCTCGACTTGTAAATACCCGTCTCCTTCCCAGGTGGAATGCAAGGTCAGCAGGTCAACAAGTCTCAACGTCTCAGTGTGCCTCCCAGAGCTGCTTGTGGAAGTCCTAACTAGTTTGTGCACACGCAAGACCATCTTGTGAAAACCCACCACAATCTCAGTGTATGTGTCCTGCTTGCCTGGTTGCAGACATAAGATTCTGGAATGCTTACGTCTGGTGCGGATGGGACGTTCAAGAGGACTTGAAGCTGGAGGTGGTCAGCTGCTAATGCTCTGTGCTGGGTGGCTGCGCCTGTTGTACCTCTATCCAGGGTACAAGTCCTACGAAAAGAAGTGGGGGGACTGAGCAAGTAAGACAATATGCAAATTGTGACGTTCTAGTGTTTCGCGGGTCTCGGCTGAGACCCGGAAACACTCACATACTTTGTAGCACCATCTGGCCAGGCGTGGCCAGAAGGCTATAAATAAAGGGACGGAGGTTGCTCGAGGCTTCCGGTCCAACAGACTGTCCAAAGTGTGTAGTGTCATTCATTATCATACCTGTAGGCCTCACCAGTAGTTGCCCCTCACTCCCTTACACTGGCGACGAGGGTGGGGACATTCCTTGCGGAAAACCCAGTGAGCCGCAGGTGGAGCGAAGAACCTCTTGCTAGCGCCGTTTCACAGCGTGGCCGCCGATCTGCACGTGGGCTGGGAGAGCAGTGAAGTTAGAGCCTGCTTCAGGAGAGGCAGCCGAGCCAGCGAAGTCCGGTAAGCAGCGTGAGGAGGGCTGCGTGAGTGACCGGCAAGCAGGACCCCAAGACAGAGGGAGACACGGCAAAAGCGGGCTGAGCGAGCCTACGACCCGGTGGAACAGCCGCGTGGTGCGCGCATGCGCAGTGTGTGCGAAGCTGGCCCCCGGCATAGGAGACGCGTGGCAAGGCCTGTACGCAGCGCTGAGGCAGCAGCGTCGGTGAAGGGGAAATAGGTGCCTCGAGACCGCGCGAAGCCAGCGAGCAGTTTGACTGAGGAAGACAAAGTGGCAGAGGGGGCCATACAACAAGCATTGGCAAACGCAATTGCAAGATCTGATATAAAATCACAGTGTGCAAGCAGTGACTGCTAAAGAGATAATTCAAACAAGCATTGACACATGCAATAAGTAGACCCGGGGTGAACACACTGTAAACAAGGCAGTGGAGAAGAGATAGTGTGCCAGAACAAAAAGTGTGTGAACAATAGACATTAGTGGTGGCAGCCCAGGTGTGGAGGAAGGTCCCAATTCACGAAAGCAACAATGTCAGTGGTTGCAGACAACGCAGCGCAAGGGGGAGCACAGCAGGCAGTGGCCCCAACACAGGCGGCAGGGCCAGCGGGACAGCAAGCAGTGGGACCAGTAGTCCAGCAGTCACCGCACTCACAAATCAACCCAATACCGCCGTTCAGTGCACTGATTGACCCGGGGACAGCGGCACCAAGGTGGACTTTGTGGTTGAGCCGATTGAACAACTACTTCATTGCCACAAGGGAAAAAGACAATGAGGTGAAAAGATCCCTACTTCTGCATTTTGGTGGGGACGAGCTCTACAAGTTGTTCACACACTTGCCGAACACTGGGGTAGCAACGGACTATGATGCGGCGGTACAAGCGCTAAATGCACACTTTGACCCACAATTAAATCCTCACTATGAGCGGTTCAAATTCAGGCAATCAAGGCAGCGGGAAGGGGAAATGATGGATGCCTTCCATGCGAGGTTGAGAGAACTAATAAGTACATGTCCAGACGATGACCAAACAAAAGAAGTGACGGCGCAGTTGATTCAAGGCTGCAAGAACAAACATCTCAGGACACTAATACTAAGACAACCCCGAATAACACTCAATGAGATATTAATGTTGGCCAGGTCACACGAATTGTCTGATGTGCGAGCCACAGCGATGGAGGCTGCCATAAACCCAACAGCGAACACCGAAGTTACAATAAAAACGGAAAGAGTAGATGCAGTGCGGAACAGTAGCCGAGGAGGACGAGGAAGATGGCCAACCAGAACGCCGCGCCGCATGCCATGCGGTTTCTGTGGATATGAAGAACACAACCAAGATGGCTGCCCAGCGCGTGGCAAGGCGTGCACTAAGTGTGGAGGTTTAAACCATTTTGCCAGTGTCTGCAGGGGTGGTGCGAGAGGAAGTATTCGAGGGCAAGGAACATCAGGCAGGAAGACACCGACCAAAGCGGTCGGACAGCTCGCCCTGGAGGAAGCTCACAACCCGAAAGGAACTAGAACACAGTCCCGCTATCCACAGCGGTTAGTTGACTCGTTGACCGAGGATGAAGAAGAGTGCTACTACGTCTCGTTCGTGAGCGAGCTTAAGAGAAGGAGAAGACCACAACCGAAATGTCAGATTCAAATTGACGGATCGACAGTCACCGGAGTCATAGACACAGGATCCACAATCAATGTGATGGGCATTCAGCATTACAAGGCACTCAAACCAAGACCACAACTGGTACCGTCGAAAGCTCGGATCCTAACGTATGGTAGCAAGACACCACTACCATTGCGGGGAAAAATGACTGTACGAGTCAGAGCAGAAGATCAGGAGCTGACAACCACTTTTCATGTAATCGACAAAGAGGCAGACTTGTTGGTGGGAAGTCACACAGCGGAAGACCTCAAACTAATTGCTTTTGCTAATGCGGTCAAAGCACTGCACACGGAAGAAATCCTTCAAATGTTTCCATCATTGTTTCAAGGTCTGGGCACCATTAAAAGACCACCAGTTAAACTACACATTGACAAGGCCATACAACCTATAGCATTGAGGCATCGGAGAAACCCGTTCCACCTCCGATCAGCGGTTGAGCAGGAACTGAGGAAGTTGGAAGATCAAGGTGTAATAGAGAAGGTAACTGGACCGACGCCATGGGTTTCGCCGATGGTGATTGCTGAGACACCCCGACAGCCAGGCCAAATACGAATATGCATTGACATGAGGATGCCCAACAAGGCGATCAAAAGGGAGAGGCATATTACGCCCACAGTGGATGATATATTAACAGACCTGAATGAAGCCCAATGGTTCTCTAAACTAGATCTGAATGCGGGCTACCATCAAATGAATCTAGCTGAGGAGAGTCACTACATCACAACCTTTTCCATACACTTGGGCTTAAGAAGATATAAGAGACTAAACTTCGGGATAACCTCAGCTGCGGAAATTTTTCAGAACGCTATCAAGGAGATCTTGTCAGGACTGCCTGGAGTGCTAAATGTCAGTGATGACATACTCATCCACGCAAAGACGAGTGAAGAACACCACCGAAGGGTGAAAGCCACGCTTGGGAGGCTGGCAGAGTTTGGAGTCACACTCCACAAAGAGAAGTGCCAATTCTTCAAGCAGTCCATTGAATTCTTCGGATACGTTTTTGACTCGGAGGGAGTCAGGGTGGATCCTCGAAAATCGTCTGCCATAAAATGTGCTCCAGCCCCAACAACAGTGTCGGAAGTGCGAAGCTTCATGGGCATGGCGCAGTACTGTGCCCGTTTCACCCCGCAGCTAGCCCTCATAGCGGAACCACTGAGGAATCTGACGAAGAAGGAGAACCCCAGGCAATGGTCCAAGACCAAAGCCGAGGCATTCGACAAGGTGAAGGCCGCACTACTAGACAGTACTACGATAGCATATTTCGACACAAATAGACCGACGGAAATACTGGTGGACGCCAGCCCCGTAGGTCTGGGCGCACTTTTGACGCAGGAGGCGGAACCAGGAGTGTGGGTTCCCCTAGCCTTTGCAAGCAAGGCCCTTAGAGCAATGGAAGCCAGATATTCTCAAATTGAGAGAGAGGCGTTGGCGGTGAAATGGGCCTGCAATCATTTCCACCTATATATAACGGGTCATCCTTTTCGGATGGTCACAGATCATCAACCACTGATACCGTTATTTAAAGGAACCGCCCCGCATCCCCCGCCTCGGATTGAGAGATGGGCCATCCAGGTCCAACACTATCAGATGGATCTTGTCTACAGACCAGGGGCAAAGAACCCAGCGGATTTCCTGTCAAGACATTCCCCGGTTGAAACAAATGTGGCCATAGACCAAGAAACACTGACTCAAGAGTTTGTGGACATGGTTTCTCAACTGTCATGTCCCCAAGCGCTAGCAGCCGACGTCATCATGGCCCAGTATGACAATGATGCAGTGATGACAAGAGTAAAAGGAGCAATAGAAGCGGGATCATGGGAAAACTTTTTGCGCAATGTCAGTGGCTTGAATGAGGCAGATCGCACACGTTTGTCGCAGTTTTTGAAGGTACACAACAAACTCAGCAGAGCAAGTAATGGACTCATACTTCGAGGGTCGCGAGTAGTGATCCCCATCACTTTGCAGGACCAGGTGACCTTGCTAGCCCATGAAGGTCATCAAGGAACGAGAAGGATGAAGGCCCGAATGAGGGAGAAAGTGTGGTTTCCCAACATGGATGAGAAAGTTGATAACGTGGTACAAAACTGCCGAGCATGTCAGCTTACCAGTTTACCAGAGACACCAGCGCCTGTCATTACGGAGGACCCGTCTCCGTCACCCTGGACCTGGCTCAGTCTGGATTTTGGCAGTTTTCCGGATGGGAGAGTGACAGTGGTATTGATAGACAGCTATACCAAATACCCGGTAGTTGAGGTGGCATCATCCACCAGCTTTGCAAACGTGCAGCCGATACTCAGCAAGATTTTTGCAAGGTTTGGAATCCCCAGTTGATCAAAATGGACAATGGACCGCCGTTTCAAGGTAGTGAATTCAAAGAGTACCTGCACAGCCTAGGGGTAAAACACCATAGAGTTACCCCGCAGCGGCCTCAGGCGAACTGCGAAGCGGAAAGATTTATGAGGACTGTTAACAAGACCCTACGGATAGCCATGGCCAAGGGGACGGATCCGGAGAAAGAACTCCAGCACTTCCTGAGAGAATACAGAAGCACTCTGCACAGCACCACACAAAGATCCCCGTGGTCGCTAATGTTTGCGGGACCACGACAAGACCTACTGACGATGGTTGATGGTTGGGCACCAGAACCGTATGTGCCAGCGGCCACCCAAGAACGAAGGAAGAAGACCAATGAAAAGGCGAGTAGAAGAAGGCGAGCATGAGAGAGAGTGCTAGTCCCGGGAGACGCTGTGTTGATACGAACACGTCGGCCAGGAGGAAAATTCCGGACCCCATATGAATCAGAGCCATGGACCATCAAAACGACGAAAGGCACTGCTGTGACCGCACAGAAAAATGGGGAAGAGGTGACCAGAAATATATCGTGGTTCAAACGTATCCCGTCTGCACCCGACACCCTGGTGGCTGATGCCATGTCAACCCCGGAAGAGGCTAGCCAGTCAGAGGACACCGGTGACCACAGCGCCGATGGTGGATCTGCCATCACCCCGCCATTTTCGGTGAGAAGAGAACCTGAACCCCTGACAGCTCGGGGTCAAGGTCACCACAACCTCAGGCCGAACCCCAGGCCAAGCAAGAAACTGGCAGATTTTGCATGTTGACTGTGGGAAAAATGTCCAGAACAAAATACCAAGTTGGGAAGGGATGTGACGTTCTAGTGTTTCGCGGGTCTCGGCTGAGACCCGGAAACACTCACATACTTTGTAGCACCTTCTGGCCAGGCGTGGCCAGAAGGCTATAAATAAAGGGACGGAGGTTGCTCGAGGCTTCCGGTAACCAACAGACTGTCAAAAGTGTGTAGTGTCATTCATTATCATACCAGTAGGCCTCACCAGTAGTTGCCCCTCACTCCCTTACACAAATGACCCCATGACGTCACGACATAGCGCTATAAAAGAAATACAATAGTGCTAAAAGAAAATCTTAAACCTCTGTGCACTATTCGTGCAGGTGCTGCTGAACGTGTCCCGGTGTCTGAAAATTACACCGGGACAAGTACAGCATATTTCAATGGCGCCCAGTTTCTTGGCAGGGGGGACGGCTTCCACCCTGTGAAAAGAGTGGGGGGACGCCGTGTACCTACGTGTACCCCCGACTCGAGCCCTGCCTCTATCTCAGTAAACACGGTTTGTTTCCAACCTACCTGGCCTGCAGGGTTGCTCTACAGCTTAGCATTGTCTATGAATGATTCGTGGTTTGGAGGAAGTTTGAAGAGTGTCGAGATAAGTAAGGAAAAGGAGGATCCACACTTGATCAAAGGGGACAGCCATAATGCTGCGCTTTTTGGAGGGGGCCCATAACTTTGCACAGTGGTGACTTCTACTTTGTTGATTTTGGTCGTTGATCTGAATCCTTAGGTGGCGCATTCCACAGTGCCATTTTATCAACAATTGGAGAGGGACGTTGAGGGGAGAAGAAGGAAAACTTGGGTTGTATGACACAACCACGCATTATTTTCCAAGCATTCCTTAACGCGGGTAGAACAACGAATGCGTCAGAACCACGCATTCCATTTACAATGCAAGTCATTACAACAACCTGCCTTAGGGGGGTGCTTTACTTTGGAATAATATAATTTTCTATTTCAACTCCAGTCACCATAACAGTAGGGAAAGTGTTGGACTTTAAAGTCCAACGCCGCTTGACATAACTCATGTCATTGTAACAACTTCCTTTGTAAATGTAATGCGTGGTCCAGGTGCATTTGTTATTCCGCCTGCGTTGCAAAGGCAATGCTTTGTTCGTTGGTCGTTGTATTTGCTGTTTCCCGGAAACCTTTTGTTCCTGAGGTATTGATGTCATCAGGTAGCTAGATGTTGCTGGCTGCTATTTTAGCTCCTTGGGATGCATATATTCATGAGACCGAAGTAGGCAAGCAAAGCGGAGTCATGCTTACTCTGTCACCCAATTTACTTTGCATGCAGTTACGAGCATGAGGTTCCGTAAAAATTATTACGATGTTCTGGGCATTGCCGAATATGGACGAGTTTGGTATCTACGAACCGTAAATGGCGAGTTCGGCAAGTGTGTGTGTTTTCGCTACGCTACCTGCCAGGGTTTGTCTAATATTACGTGTTTTTCATCCGAACCCTTGGGTTCCATTTTAGATACGGCATCCATTTTGTTTCTTGCCCTCACGTAGTCAGCGAGCAGGTAACTGTTCGCCCCTTGACCCTCTAGTTCCCAAACCTTGCGGAAGACGCATATTCCTTTCATGCGTCTTTATGGCCGGAGGAATGACACAGCAAAGGCAAATGGCTCAGCTTGAGGGTAATCTGGTCGTGCCGGCTTATTGTGACAGCCTTGCAGGCGATGGGATCCAACTCTTTGATCCTACGATCATGCTTCCGATATTACCCCCACACTCTTTTCTCTACACGTGTCTGACTTCCTTGCAGCTGCTCTTGTCTCTTCTTCTTTGTCATTTACAACTCTAAATGGGTGTACCTAATGGTGGGAAGATGTACTTTTACAGTTGGGAACCGGCATGGCTATTGTAATAAGGTTCCGGGATTCCGAACACATGAAAGCGACCTCTTTGAAGTTTACTGTGGGAACCGGATTGTAATCTTTTGTCCACATGTTATGCAATGGCAACATTCTGTATAAAAGAGAGCAACCTACAAACACAATTTGAAGCAGACTCGCAGAACTACTCCATGTACTTCTTATGACTCTTGTTTCCCTGCAGTAATAAAAGCTGATCTTTGACGCCGAAGGAAGTGTCCCGTGTCTCTGTAGTTTGTGCGCCGAAACAGGTATCCCATGAAGGTTATAGGTGTTGTTCCCTGGCACCGCTGGTACTGTTAAAAGTCCAGTCCTTCAAGCATCACGCCCTGCCACAATCAACTACTCAAAGTACAAAGTTTGTGAAAAAGTGACACATTGCACGTTCCCTTCTGATATATAGTTGGAAGGTAGGCGATGAGTGCCCCCTGATGTTAATAGTTCAGATGGCCTTTGTGCACACATTGTTGTGGTACTGAGTTTTATGCAAACATTGTGCTATTTTTCACTACAGACTTGTGTATCAGTTTCTTCGATATGCAATCCATCACTCCTTTTACAATTGACTGGTGAGCTGCTCATTGCTTTGGATGAGTAGTATAGAGCTTTCAGTGCCTAGCTGGTATCAATTGATGGGCTCAAATGAAAACCAGAAAGCACAAAATGGATATAAGAACATTCATTGGAGATGGAAAGGTGGGCATTTTCGAGCACCTACAGCTTTTTGTGCCATGAGTATGAGGAGGAAGAGCTAGATAAGTGTGAGGTAGCCATCAAAAGAGTGGGAAAATGTTTTATTAAACCTCCAAACTTAGTGGTACAAAGACGCAAAAAAGTTCTCCAGAGAACCTGTTGAACTGTAACTATGGACATGTATGTAACATCTTGAGTTCTAGCTGCGAAGTGTGAATTTGGGAACATCACAGATCAACAAGAGAATACAAGAAAAAGTACTAACGTTCAATCAATCAATCAATCAGAGTTTGTATACAGCAACTACTCATCTGTGAGGGTCTCAAGGCACTGAGGTTGTGGCTGCTGATCTGTCTGGGCACTGGGGTTCAGTCGAAGACCCAGGTCTTGAGATCCTTCCTGAATTTGGTCAATGACGGGGCTTGCCTGAAGTGGTGAGGCAGGGTGTTCCAGGTCTTGGCGGCGAGGTAAGAGAAGGATCTTCCTCCGGTCCTGGGGATCCGTGGGACGGTGGCCAGGGCCAGTTGGGGGGAGCAAAGGTGTCTAGTGGGAACGTGGAATGAGAGGCGGTGGTTCAAATATGCTGGTCCTGTGTCACGGAGGGCTTTGTAGGCTTGTGCGAGGAGCTTGAAAGTTGTTTACTAGGAGCCAGCAGAGTTTTCACAGGTGTTCAGTGATCTGGCTGCAGAAGGGAATATTGAGGGCCAGTACGGCTGCGGCATTTTAACAATTCTGTAGTTTTCTGAGGAGTTTCTGGGTGACGCCGGCGTAGAGTGCATTGCCATAGCCGAGTCTGCTGCTGATGAGTGCTTGGGTGACCGTCTTTATGGATTCAGTGGGTATCCATCTGAAGGTTTTTCGAAGCAGGCAAAGCTTATGGAAGCATGATGAGGAGACAGTTGATCTGGCGGTTTATTGTGAGCAAGGAGTCTAGTATGATGCCATGGTTTCGTGTGTGGTCGTGGGTGTGAAGGGTGTTACTAGCGCGGCGGGCACCAGGCAGGCAACGTTCAAGGATTCAACCGTAGAAGATCAAATAGAAGAAATTAACAGTTTTCAGAATTTTAAAGTCTCTGTTTAACCACTGAGCAGTGGTTGTGAGGAACCAATGTGTGGTCAAGGGGGATAGAAATGCTGGTCAACAATTACCATAAAAAAGAAAATCAATACGGAGAATACCTGTTTAATATGTAGGTGAAAATTCCATGCTGCATCTTTGAAGTTTTGTCTTGCATCGGGGAAAGAGTGTGCCAAGTGTGATGCTCTTGGGCACTTCCTGAGAGTGTGTAAGTTTGGTATGCAAAGCAGTAAAGTTGACATTGTGCTTGACTGTGACTGTGTTGAGTTTTTACGGGGTTATGCCCAAGTAAAAACGACCCGGCCTGGGTCAATGATACAGTACGGTTAAACGGTTGGTCGGGGTAGTCAAAAAAGTTAGTACAAATCAAAGTGTGAATAAAACAACAGAGAACAGATCACCACAAATAAAAGCAAAGGTATGTTCAAGAGCGGCAATTTAATTTCCAATGTAGCACCAGCATTAATTGCGATTGTCAGTCAAAGCATTAATGGGTCACTATGCATTACCATTGACATTGCTCATAGGTATAGGAAGCAAAAGGGAAATTAGGGCAGTGGTAGTGAGTTGACGAGTGAGGGACAGGGTAAAGGTGTTTGTGACAAAAAATACAATACACAATATATACAGATTGACAATTTCAGCCAATATAAGGTCAATTAGTTCCTATATATACATTGCTTATAGGTACATTTTCAATTGATACATTTTGTTCTATGAGCATGTGGGCTTTTGATAGGACGGTCTATGTTTCGACCCTAGCAGAAAGGAGGGTGAGTGGTTGCCTCAGAATGGGGTCTTCATCAGGACAGAAGAGCACCTACAAGTAATTAATAAGGTTCAGTACCTGACAGGGATATGTTTGGATGTGGTGAAAATGATGAGTAGGTAGGAATGACTGACACCTACTTGTGTTTAGGAAGGACGGACAACGTTCGATCCTGATTGGGCTTTCACGGGGCTCCTGGTTCACTACAAGAAAGACATGTTGTGTGAATATACATGCCAGGGTAGGATTTCCCAAGTAATAGGAAAGTCAGAGTAGTGGTGTACTCACTTTAGTTATTGGTCTAGTAGCGCATGGGGAAACAATCTCCCGATGCAGGCACTGGTAAATCCGGATGCGAGTCTGAGCGAAGAAGGGACATAGACTGTGTCAGGGTGGGCCAACAGCGCCCAATGGTAAATGTAGCGCTAAGTAGCAGGTGAAACACATTGTAGAACGCAAAGCAGGGATGACTAAGTGTAGGTAGTTATCCATGTTGCCTGAAGCACTTCTGTGTCAAGTGGTTAAATCATAGCAGGCACTGAATTGTAAGAGGAGATCAAAATGAGAGGGAAACAGGTAAGTTAAAAAAGTTTCATTAACAGGAGGCCGTCACGCTCCATGTTGTAAGTGGAGGGGTCCCCTCATTGCTGGGACGGTTGTGTGGGCCTTGAGCGCATTGCGCAGAAGACTCATTGAGTCAAATGCATAAAGTCAATGAACGCTAGCTGGACTAGTGTGTACTTACAGAGATACTTGCAAAATGTGCTGTGTACATGATCGAAGAATTACTAAATGCCCGGTTGTGGCTCGTAAATAACGAGTAAAATTAAAAAATGCGGGCGGTAAATTAGGCAGACATCCGTTCAAAAATACGTTCCCAGATGGGGCTCGCAGAATATGGGTAGTGTCATTAGGGGTTTGCATGGGTCTGATTATGCGTCTAGGTATGCGCCACGTAAGATGGGGGCCTCGACCAAGTAACAAACCAAACCGTACCTCCTTCTTGCAGTTGTGTCCTTTGATAGATGAGCTTGCCCAGCAGTCTAACGCTACATGTAGGATGAACCACGGTGTGCGTGCACCGCAAGGTGTAGCTGCTCGATGGTTCTTAGGGGCTCGCCTTACCGGCCATCAATGGCTAATCAGGGGGCGTGTCTCACGTATTGATGGCAGTGTACTAGACTTGATTGTGCCGAAAAGCTCTGACTGCAAATACTCGAGTGGAATATATTCAAATACCTGCGCAATGTTTAATTAATCCGACATGTGTGGAAAAGTTTGAACCGTAATAAATATCTACAAAGAAGTCACATGTTGACACTTAGAGGCCCATTATGATGGCGGTTTTCCCGCATCCTCCAGGCCGGCGGGAGCCACCGCCGGCCCGGAGGATGCGGGAAAACCGCTGAGGACTGAAAAAGACCCCCCACCAGATTAGGATGGCTGGGGGATCGTTTTTCAGTCCGCAGCTTTTCCGCCGCGGTCGCCTTCCGACCGTGGCGGAAAAGCAATAACATGGCTGGCGATGTCTATCAGACACCGCCAGCCATATTATGATGGAGTAGAATGTATGCTTTTCCACGGCGGCTTTTCCGCCGTGGAAAAGCATACAGCACTTCAATTCGGGGGCCTGTTGTGGGCCCCCTGGGTGAAGGGGGCATGGGGGTACCTATGGTACACCCCTGCATTTGCGTGAACAAAGCAGCAGGCACCGCGTGGTGCCTGCCGCTTTGTGCACGCAAATGCGGTGCATGCATTTTTAACATTGCGGCGGGTGCAGCTTGAAGCTGCACCCGCCGCAATGTTAAAAATACAGGATGTGACGGCCAGGATGGCGGTCATATCCTAATTTGCACGGAGGGACCGCCGCTGCCCCTGCGGACGGTCCCTCCTACTCTATGGTGGCGGACGGACTCAGGTCCGTCCGCCATCATAATCGGCCCCTTAGTCGGAAAAGTGAAAAAAGTGCAGAACAAGGAGATCTCAGCCCTTTCTGTGAGTAAACAAAGGGACAAATCACATTGTACATTGAGCTTCATGCTGTGACCGTCAATGGGCGAGGAGTATTTTAGGACATTAATCATGCCAATATGTAACCAACAGATTATAGATGGGATAGCGCTGTTCCTCAATTATAGTTGAAAATAATGTTCTACACATATGTGTATCCAGATAGACATGTTCTCCAGCACCGTAGTGCACGGATATAATTACAGAATACAGACGTTATTTATAAACCCATAATCATGTCAATGTATTACCCACAGAATTGCGATGGAAAAGCGCTGTTCCTTAATGGTAGTTGAAAACAAAGTTCTTCACGTATGGGTATACTGAAAAACACGTTCTCCAACATAGTGCATGAATATAATTACAAAATAACGACATTACCACATACAGTGGGGAGACATGGTGTTGGACATGCCTTATACAATGGGGAGACACAAGATATGGTTAAACATGTCATGTATCATAAGGTAGATGTAGAAGTGTGTTGTTTTACGTTGGAATGGCATATATCTGTCTAACCTGTATGTGTTAGGTCAAAAAGTCCAGAGTTAGCTGCCCTATTCTGCATGTAGTGTAAAAAATACCGACCCCCTGAGTCACTCTAGAGCTCCTAGGACAGGGTAAATTACCAATGTGAGAAAAACTTTCCTAGGCAGTGAAATACATGTGCATTACATTACTTTATTTAACATAATGTGGGGGATAACCCAAGCTCAGCGCAATAAATGGACAACTATTTAAAACATGGGGCGTGGCTTGGACGCCGATCGGGATGGCGGCGTGAGCTCGTAGCTCCGCGCAGGATCCCGCTAATTCTCCTGTTTTCGGAACCCTTGGCGGCCCGGAGACGACTCTCCTGCCCTCTGAAGTGTGAGGGGACAGCTGGGTGCACTTGATGAACTGCTGGGGGACTGCCGCCCCCGAGGAGACCGTGCCGAAGCAGCGGCTGAGGTGTTGCCGAGGGTGCGAAGAAAATGGCGGCGGGGAGGTCGGAAGGCCCCGAACTTCAGCCCTGAGCCGAGTTGTCGCCGACTGGCGAGGGATCCTGGCGAGAGATCCTGCAATCCGCTGACTGGGGCGCTAGGGTCGGCGGGACTGTGATCTGAGGCCGTGGTGCGCTGCCTTGGCTCGTCCGGAGCTTGGGGACCCTAGCTGGATACCGTCTTGGGACTTCTCCTCTTCCCCTCAGGCTCCCGTGGGGGCGGCCGAGTGGAGTGGGCGTCGCAGGCCGTGGCTCTTGTGCCTGTGAGTGTCGGTGGAGACATTGCACTGCCGGCGACCGGTGCTGCCCACGGGCGCTGACGGTAACCGAGCTCCTGGACTTGTGACGCAGCACCCTGGAATGGCGGCGACGAGTGGGTCGATGGCCGCGGGATGCACTGAGGGGGACTCGGCAACTTCCACCCAGCTGGGCGAGAGTCCCTCCTCGGAGCTCGATCGAGACCAACGGCTGAACCAGCGACTAGATGCCATACTTGATGCGATTGCCTCGACTAAGGACGTGTTGCACCAAGACATCGCCCAAGTGGCCGTGGGCCTGGGGCTGCTGCGCGCAGATCACGCGAAGCTAGCGGACAAAGTTAAGGACCATGACCAACTATTGCTGGACCTGAAACCGTCGGTGGTGGCCGCGGAACATAAGATCACTGATATGTTGGCCCGGTTGGACGCGTTGGAACGGAGGGCGGAGGATGCAGAAGGCCGCAATAGGCGGAACAACGTGCGGGTCGTCGGCCTTCCGGAACGGATTGAGGGGGAGGATGCAGTGGCCTATATGGAGAACTGGTTCCGCACTGTGGTGGCGCCGGAGGGGCTCACTCCTTTCTTTACGCTAGAGAGGGCCCACCGGGTACCTGCTCGCCCACCGGGGCTTGGTCGCCCCCCCCGCCCGATGGTGGTGAGACTCCTCCACTACAAAGACCGGGATCTTCTCATTCAGCGGGCCAGGATGTCGGGCCCCTATGACGTGGAGAATAGTAGGGTTACGATCTTCCCGGACTACACCCAAATGGTCCAGAAAAACCGGGCGTCGTTCCTGGCAGTGAAAAAGGAGCTCAGGGAGGAAAGCATTCAGTACTCCTTGCTCTACCCAGCTAAGTTGCGGATCATGTTGGATGGGTCTACGCACTTTTTTCAGACTCCGGACGAGGTTTGGCAATGGCTGGAGTTGTACAGGGCGGGTACGGACAGATCGCATAAAAGCAGGCGAGATGAGCCCAAGCAGCCCCGGGTGAGACAATCGCAACGCATCCGATCCCGCAACAGGCGCCAACGGGAGAGGCGGGAGGCCCAAATGGCGGCGGAAAAGAGGGATGCACTCGCAGCGACGGCGGCCATTACAGGGTCGCAACAGAACAGTGAACGTGCGGACACTGACTCGGGAGGAGAAGGCGGCAGGTCGGGAGAGGAACTTTCAGAAGCGGACAGTTCGAAGGGGCCGGAAGTGACCCCACAGACCTCGGATGGTATCTTTTGCGGCTGACACTGGGTTGGATTGAGCTAGATCAGGACTTCATGATGGGGTGGTATCCTGTTGATAGGGGGCCGGGACGCCGGGAGGGGGGGATCTGTGCTTTAAGAGGGATAGAGGCGTGGGGCGTGGGCTCCGCTCGCTGAGGTCGGCGGTGACTCACCCCCCTTGGGCCCTTAAGGCCGCCTGTGGTGGAGACCACAGGGTTATGAGTGTGAGAAGTTGTTTCAAGGTTTGGATGGGGGCGGACATTGGGTTCGTGTGCTCTGTCCTGGGGAGTGGGGTTTGGGAAGTTTTTCTGTTTTGGGTGTGTTTGGGGGGGGGCAACTGCATTGGGGGGGTTATGAATATTCGTTATTTGATTTGGACTGTACGAAGTTGGAATGGGGACATTACCTAATCTGAAATGCCTAACGTGGAATGTCCGGGGGCTGCGAACTATGGTGAAACGTCATAAGGTCCATGCATATCTTGTACGCAGGGGGGTTCAGATTGCTATGCTTCAGGAGACTCATCTCACTAAGAAGGAATGTACTGCCTTGCAGAAAAGATGGCGGGGCCAGGTGTTTGGCACCACCTACTCAGCGTATGCCAGGGGGGTGCTGATCTGGGTGAGGGCGGGGATACCCTTTCAATTGCTGAATCAAGTAGTGGATCCGGATGGCCGGTTTGTGGCGGTGGAGGGGAGGTTATATGGCCGGGATGTGGTTTTCTGCTGTGTGTATGCGCCAAACACTGATCAAGCTCGATATCTTGATAGCCTCTCAGGGGCGTTAGCCTCCTTCCTGGCGGGCCCGATAGTGCTAGGGGGGGACTTTAACTCGATTACTGATGTGGCTCTGGATAGGTCCCATCCCCCTCTGGTGGACTCCCCGGTGCGCAGGCTGACCGCGCACAGGAAGGACTGGCAGGATAGGTGGGGGCTGCTGGATGTCTGGAGGGAGCGGCACAGGGAGACCAGGGATTACTCCTTTTACTCTGCGCTTCATGACCTGCATGTCAGGATTGATTCGGTGCTCTGTGGTGGATCCCTAGCTCCGTTGGTCTCCCATGCGGAGTACTTAGCTAGGACTATCTCCGATCATAATCCCCTATTGGTGCACATTCAGTGGCAGAGGGAGCGCTCAGTTATACCAACGTGGCGGCTTCGGCCGGAGACACTTGAGGATCCTGTCTTCCAAGACGTGGTTCGGCAAGGCATTGATAGCTATTTCGGAATGAATGCGGGCACGGCCACGAGTAGGTCCATTGAATGGGATGCAATGAAAGTGGTGGCGAGGGGAGTGTGTCTGGGCAGGTTCTCGAATGCTCGCACGGCTGTGTTGAATGACCTCGTGACAGCGGAAGATAGGTTGAGGGACCTGGAGCGCCGCAGGCCGGCTAGACCGGATTTACAAGCCCAGCTATTAGAAGCGAAGGAGGTGGTTGCCACTGAGACGGAACGTTTGCGATGCTATGACTATAAGCAGTATATCGTCAGGGCGCATGCGGAAAGGGACAAGGTGGGTACCCTCTTGGCCAGACTGGCCAACCCGGAACTTAGGGGCTCCCCGATCCTCGGCATTCGCACTGCGCAGGGGGAGATGGTGTACAACCAGGCAGCGATATTGGAGTGCTTTAGGGGGTACTATGAGGAACTGTACCAGAGTCAGCTGGAGGTGGGGGTCCAGGACATTGTGGAATACTTGGGGGAGAGGCAGCTTCCGGTCCTTGCTGAGGAGGACTCGAAGGAACTGGGCGGCCCGGTAACGCTCACGGAAATACGGGCGGCCATAAAGCATATGGCCCGCAACAAAACGCCCGGGGTGGACGGATTACCGATTGAATTTTATCAGCTGTATGCGGATATTTTGACACCCAGATTGCTGACGGTGTATGCTGAAGCATTCGAGGCTGGGGCGCTGCCCGGATCCATGCGGGAGGCCTTGATTGTGCCGCTCCTGAAGCCTGGCCGGGATGCAGCAGACGTGCGGTCTTACCGCCCACTGTCCATGCTGACGGTGGATTATAAGATTCTGAGCCGGATACTGGCCACCAGGCTGGCCCCGTATATGACGGGCCTGGTACATAGGGACCAGGCCGGGTTCATACCCACGAGGAGCACGGCGCTGAATGTTCGCCGACTGGTGGGGGTAATGGACGCCGTCTTGGACGGGGAGGGTGCCCCAGCGGTCCTATCTGTAGACATCGAGAAGGCCTTTGATAGTTTGGAATGGCCGTTCCTGGACGGAGTTTTGGAGAGGTTTGGTATGGGCGAGGGGTTCCGCAGGTGGACAAGGGTCTTGTATGCATCGGCGACGGCGAGAGTACGTTTGGGCGGCCTGGTGTCTGCGGCGTACCCGGTGGGCAGGGGCACGCGGCAGGGGTGCTCTCTGTCTCCCCTGTTGTTTGCTCTGGCAATGGAACCTTTAGCGGTCCATGCGAGGTCGGGTGTCGTGTACTTGGGGATAGCCAGGGGCGAGCAGTGGCATTATATATCGCTTTATGCGGATGACTTGCTCCTGTACCTGGCTGACACCTCCCGGGCGTTGGCCGGTGCTATGGAGCTGCTGTCGGAGTTCGGCCGGCTGTCGGGCCTTAAGGTCAATTGGGCGAAGACTTGTGTGTTCCCGCTGCGAGCGGGTTCACCTGCTCCTGACGGAGACTTGGACGTGGTGTGGGAACCATCTTGTTTCACCTATCTGGGTGTTCGCATTTACCACGCTACCGCAGACCTATTGGAGGGCAACATTGGTCGTTGTGTCCGGGCACTGCGGGGCAGCTTGTCTTTCTGGTCGACCCTCCCGCTGACGGTTCTAGGCAGGATTGCCCTTCTGAAGATGGTGGCACTCCCCCGCTTTCTCTATTATTTCCGGACGCTGCCCATATGGATTCCCCAAGGGGTCTTCAGAGACCTGAGGTCGATGATTATTGGCTTTCTGTGGGGGCATGGCCGCCGTAGAGTGGCCCTGACCACGCTCCTCCGCCCGAAGATGGAAGGGGGTATGGCTGTGCCTGACTTTGAGCTGTATTACCTAGCGGCACAGCTGCAGGTTCTAACACAGAACGTGGCTAGGGTGTTCAGGGGTCCGGAGGAGGACCGGGATCGGGGGATGCAACGCCATGTGTTGTCCTATATTATCATGCAGCAGCGGCTTGAGTTGCGGGCCCTCACCGTGGAGGAAAGGACGCTCCGTTTGTGTTGGCAGAGGAGCCTTCGGAGAGCGAGGGCTTCGCGGCCTTATGCACCGGAGATTCCGATCGGCATGCTGACGGCCTTGCCGCACGGGGGTGATTGGTCCCCGTTGCTGGCTTGGGAAGAGATGGGATTGCAGGTGGTGGGCGACCTGTACATAGATGGGGCGTTGGCACCGTTTGAGGTGCTCCGGGACCAGTTTGGGCTGCCTGACGGGGGGTTCCTCCTACACGCGGCAGTGGTGGCTGCCGTACAGAAGCACTGGAAAGGGGGGCTCGTAGAACCAACGACGACTATGGCGTGCCAATATGTGGTGATGGCAGCTGGTACGGTTAAGGCTGTGACGTGCCTCCATAATAGGATGCTGCATGAGGGTCTGGAGCCGCTCCTGGGGCTCAAGTCTAAATGGGAGGAGAGTGTGGGCCGCCCCATACCGGATACGGCGTGGGGACACATCCTGCGGCGTACGTGGAAGGGCACGAGGAATGCGCGCTTTCAACAAGTGCATTTCTATGTGCTTCATAGGGCCTATTTAACCCCGGAGAAATTACAGCGGTACTTCCGGGTGCCGGATGCCCGATGCCCACGGTGTTCGTCTTTGGGTGCGGACATGGATCATTTGTTTTGGGGGTGCCCGCAATTGGGGACCTACTGGGCAGAGGTAGGGGAACTCCTGAATGAAGTGTCTGCCAGGGAGGTGGACTTTGATATGGCGGCGTGCCTGTTGCTCTGGTTCCCGCACACCAAACGCACCAAGGTGACGAGCAAATTTATTGACCTGGGTCTGATACTGGCGCAGAGGGAGATATCGTGGCACTGGAAGTCCAGGGGGGGGCCCTCGCTGCGTAGGTGGAGGAATGAATTGCTGCGGTGGTCTGCTTGCGAGAGTGTGCTCCGGATGAAACAGGCTGTTAAGTTGGGGAATGAGAGGGTTCTGGACGCGGCGCGTGCATGGGAGCAGGTGGTGCAGGCCTTGCGTGACTCTATGGTGGATGACGGGGATGGAGAGAACTGAGCCGGTGGACACCA
Organism: Lissotriton helveticus; assembly: GCF_964261635.1. Taxonomy (NCBI): domain Eukaryota; kingdom Metazoa; phylum Chordata; class Amphibia; order Caudata; family Salamandridae; genus Lissotriton; species Lissotriton helveticus. Next base: position 646,689,986 of record NC_136061.1, on the reverse strand, counting down.
CGGGGCGCACACAGAAGAGCTAATTTCCGCGCTGTGGTAGATCCATCCAACTCGACAGGGCGAGGGGTACTCCTAGCAGTTGCCAGGGGGGGGGGGGCCTTGGGGGGGACTGGTTTATGGGACTTGGGGTGGGACGGAAGCCATTAGGGGGTGGCTAGCCTGGGTGCCTAGGCTCTATTAGGGAGGTTGCGTGCTGTGGCAGTGGGGGAGGGCTGGGGGAGCGGCCAGGCGAGTTGGGGCGGGGGCGCTTAGGGGGGGCCCCGAAGCGCGGGATGTTACTGCATTAGTTTTGGGATGGCTGACGGAGATTTTGTTGTGGGGGGGGGGGTAAAAAGCAGATACGTACGATGGCTTTTCGACCATGGTCCCTGTGGGACTTGCACTGTGATTTTCTCCTATTGCCTGGATCAACATGCCGCCCGGCCTCCGGGATGCGGGCTGAATGGCTGTGTACAGTTTGGATTTATTATTGGACAGTGGGGTGTCGCGGGGGCACTGGTTGATTGTTTGTATCCTGTGGTTTCTAACTCTGCAATAAAAATATGTTTAAAAAAAAAAAAAAAAACTATTTAAAACATGGTAGTTATACTTTTATTAGTGTTTTTGAAAAAAAAGTTTAAACATCAGAAAGCAATGATCAAAAACATATATATATAAGTGTTGTATTTACCATGAGTAACGGGTGGTGAGCACTTTTATCAAAAACAACGCAATATGGTAATTGTTGTTACAATTACCATCTGCCACAATATATCCACTGCCCCAATTTTTTCACTATTTAATCAATTGTTTCAAAAGTATATTTAATGCATATTTGTTGTCTTTTTATGTATATCTGTATTGTGTTGGCCACTCACTAGCAGATTACCCACAGACTTTGTTGCCAGGACCCATTGAGGACCAGGAATCCAGTTTGTTCAGCGTTGCTGGGGCTGAGAAAGGACGTGACAGGAGACGCACTCGATTTCTCGGAGTGCCGCTGATTGCTGTGTAGCGCTGCGGGACTGCGAGGCATTACCAACAGCTGAGCCTCTTCCCGCAGCGGCCACGCCCCCGCCTGCCGAGCACATAACTTTCGCGGCACCCGCCACTCACTAGCAGATTACCCACAGACTTTGTTGCCAGGACCCATTGAGGACCAGGAATCCAGTTTGTTCAGCGTTGCTGGGGCTGAGAAAGGACGTGACAGGAGATGCACTCGATTTCTCGGAGTGCCGCTGATTGCTGTGTAGCGCTGCGGGACTGCGAGGCATTACCAACAGCTGAGCCTCTTCCCGCAGTGGCCACGCCCCCCGCCTGCCGAGGGCTTTAAGAGTTGTCCAGGCTCTCCGCGGAGCGGGACGCGAGCGGGACGACGCACGGGACGAAGCCCAGACAAAGGGCGGACAGTCTTAGACAGTCCGAGACAGAACGAGACTGGACTGGGCCATTCACTCTGCTTGTGTCAGGCTCAAGACATCACCTTTCTGGCGTAAGACTGCTATTATTCTGGTTATTTATACATATAATTATATTGTTGCAATTTGAAATAGGAGAGTTGTTGTAGAATGTCAATCTGATTGTTTCCTTCCTATCTCTATTTTAGTACCTCTTGTCCATCAATCCGGGGTTTTTACATTGTTTTATACCCTACGGGTTGGCGCAAACTAGTTATTGTATAAAATGCCGAAAAAACTAGCTCCAATTGCGTCAAATACGATCGATAACTATATGGTTCAAGTAGTATCTAAAATAAATAACGAAAGACGTCAGTCCCTAGGACTAAGTCAATCACCAATTCTTCTACCTTTAAGTCCGTCCCAGCAACCAACTGTGTTGAATATATCTCTAGAGGCCATTGATAGTGACGTCCCTGACGCTGATCCTCATGCCAGTGGGGTACTTGACCAAAGTATACCCCCAGTGGTCGAACTAGAAAATGACACAGAGGTTAATCTGGAAAGCGATGATGGTCTCGAGGCAGAGGTACATGTTCAGGTTTCGGAAGGAGATGTTTCGACTGTAGAGCAGGATACCAGGGCAGATAGAAAATGTAAAAAGACTCTACCTAAGCGGGGTGGGTTACGCTCAGGAATGAGAAAGGAAAGGGTCTCACCTCCGCGTAAAACTAAGGATAAGAATATGGATTCTGTGGAGGTTAGTGCTAAGCACAACAATATTGATGATGAGCTTTTTCTCAAAATAGCAGATATGATAGAGATCAAAATAAAAACCATCATAAAACCAATGGTGGCAAAAATAGATAAACTTACAGCGGAGGTGAAAAAACTCAGTGGTATCCAGACTAATGTACATAGGGAGGTGGGCAATGTAGTAACTTTGGTCTCAAACTTTACAGCTTTACCGGGGGTGAATGGTTCCACCACGGTAGAGGCAGAGAGAAATTTGACAGCAACCATCCTACCCGGACAGGTACCAGCGAACGCAGAAACCCACACATTAGTTAGAGAAGAGGCGCTGCCATCGTCATCCACCGGTCAAACTGCTCCCAATCAAGAAACTGATTGTCCACAGTTTATGGTAGAAGCTTCCCCGTTGGTATTGGTGCTGGCAAATGTTCCACCCCTGACACCTGGACAGTTAGAATCTCCCACTTCCCTTTCTAGTAAGGCGTTGCACTGGTTGTCAGGCAATATGCAGTTGGCACCTGGAGGAAAAGAGCAATTGGCAGGGGAGATTACTTCGGCCAGAAGAACAGCCTGGATAGGGAAGAAACAAAAAAAATTCAAAGGGGATTGTGTGGTGGTGAATTTTTCCCATTCGGCAGTCCTCCCTAATCTCTTGCCAAATATTTTCCCCCCTCAGCGCAGGAATGGCACCATTTTTCCCCTTACCTTAAAATTCTTCTACGGGGAGCGACAAAATGTAACATACCCCAAGACCCCAGGGTTAAGGTGGGATGTCCCGTGGAACAGGTGGGGTGCAGGTGCCCCAACCAATGAATGGGGGATTAGTCTAGGAAATAGGTATGGCATTTTGTCAGGCCTTAATGACTGCGACTGACTTAAGGGGGATTCTATCTCCGCATCTATAAAATTGCACCAGGCCAACGCAAATGAAGATTCTGCACCTCTTAGTCCCTCTTACACCAGCGACACTTGTGTGCCCCGGTCCATCACACAGGGCATAGATAACATTGTAGAGTTCCCCGAAGGGACTAAGGGCAAAAACCAACCTAACGACTGTATGGTAGCAAATACCGCCCATATCATCAAAAACGCTTCTATACAGGAGGTACTGGTCACCAGTCTAGATGGGGGTTTAGCATTACCCTGTCAAGCCGGGGGTGGAAACGCTCCTAACTCCAGAACTGATGGTACTGATTTACCAGCATTCACCACATTGGTCTCCTGGATGTGGCCGGGTTGAGGAGCAAGGTTACATCTTCGGTTTGGCAAGCCTTCTGGGAAAACAAAGATATAATACTTTTACAAGAAACTTGGCAGGTTAATCCGGAACATAAGCAAGGATATCTAAATTTCTTTACCCCTGCAACTCCCAGTTTAAGGGGAAGATCAAAGGGTGGTCTGCTGACATGGGTCAAGCAGGACAGCAGATACTCTGTTACCCAGCTGAACACAAACAGTCCGGATATTTTGTTAGTTAAACTTAAATGTTTAAATCATAAGGATTTACTTATTTTTAACGTTTTTTCAAGGGGACTTCCTGGTGGTAAACCAACAGAAGCAGTTGAACAGTTAGATATTTTCCTTGAGCAATATGGTTCAACAGATCATAATATCATCGTTGCAGGAGATTTCAACTGCTGCTTTGAACCACTAGATAACTATGATGCGGACCTCACAGTGGAAGAGGACTTTATCTGGAATATCCCTCAGTTGGTAATACCACCTATTAAGAAATGGTCAGAGGCAGCATTACAGCTTAAAGTCCTCAACGTGGAGCATGGGTTACGTGCCACTAACGGAAGAATGGGTTCTGACAAGCAGGGCGCATCTACCTTTAATAATGGCATATCACATAGTCAAATCGATTATATCCTGAAGAATAAGGAAAATTGGTCTTCTATGATTGATATGCGGATAGAAGAACGGGTAGAGAGCGACCATAATCCATTAGTCCTTGCATTCAGGTTGTTTAATTTACCAAAATCTGAGGGCACTGGTGATTGCGTGGAAATAGCCCCCACAAACAACCAGAGACGGATTAGATGGGCAAACTGTGCTGCTAATGAAGAGGGTTTAGCTGCCATAAGGGATTTAACAGTCCAGGCCATAGCAGATTTAAGGAATAATTCCACTGCTGAGGCGATAGTACTGAACACAAGTCGGATCCATGACTCACTCTTTACTAAACTAGGATCTGTTTTTGTAAAAAGGGCGCCTAAAAAGCAATGTAGACCAGCTAGGAAGGAGGATCAATGGTATGGTAAAACCTGTAGAGTTGCATATAAGGCCCTATCAGACGCAGTAAAGACTAAAGAGATAGCCAAGATTAAGTTTGCCCGAGTCATGTACAAAAAAGTTCAACTTAAGGCGAAAAGAGACTGGGACAACGAATATTGGAAGGAGCTCCTTAGTGCCTCTAAAGAAAGATCTATGTTCTCCTTTTGGGATATGGTAAAATGGGGTAGAGGGGCAAAAAGGGGCGACCCTATTAACTATGTATCACCAAATGCTTGGGTCGCTTATTTCGCGTCTCAGTTCACTGCTCTTGATACGTCGGGAGCAGTGAGTGAGGCTCCCTTAAAAATCAAAAGAGGGTATTAACCACCTATCCTTCACTAAAGTGGACACCATTAAAATTTTGGATATAATACCCAAAGCTAGGGCACCAGGCATGGACTCCGTCCCAGCCGATCTTTTTATGTATGACAAGGATCTTTGGGCCACTTATATTTCTTTGGTAGCTAATGGCATTGCAATGGGTTCGCCAATACCCGACTCCTGGAAGGGAGCCGAGATCATTCCCATCTTTAAAAAGGGGGAATGCTCGGACCCAGGAAACTACAGGCCAATCAGTTTGATTGCATGTATACAAAAGGTAGTTGCAAGGCTTTTACTGCAGCGTATTCAGGGCTGGATAGACGAAATGGACATCTTATCGCCTCTACAGGCAGGCTTTTGTAGCCATACAAGTACCATTGACCAAGTTTTTAGATTTGTTTTAATATACTGGTGTGTAGTGTTACTGGGGGGGGGCATGCTTTTTGCAGTCTTCGTTGATCTTAAATCAGCGTTTGACCTGGTGCCACGCACCAAGTTGTGGGCAGCCCTCCAAGAGCAGGGCATCCCACCTGAGATTCTGTCACTCTTAATTAGACTGCACGAAAACAATTATGCCCGGGTTAGCTGGAACCAGCAGGGAAGCACAACTGATAATTTCCCAATTGATAGGGGGGTGCGCCAAGGGTGCGTGCTAGCACCTACCCTCTTCTCGTTATATATCAACAGGGTGATCGGCTACTTTGAGCGGCAACCAACCGATGCTCCCAAACTAAATGGTAAGCTGATCCCCCTGTTGATGTTTGCTGACGACACATTACTGATTTCGCGAACACAGCAGGGACTTCAAAAAGCTGTTAGGGTTTTCAAGGCTTTTTGCAGGGACCATGGCCTTGTCATTAATACGTCTAAGACTAAGTTCATGATCCTGCACTAAAGCAAAACCGTCAGAGGGAAGATGGTTATGGATGGGGTCCAACTAAAGCAGACCCAGGTGTTTAATTACCTGGGCATAACCCTATCAACCAAACTAGATTGGAAACAGCATACCAACCAGCTACTCACAAAACACGCACAATTGACAGGAGCTCTCACCAAGGAATTTTACTTATCCAATACTAGGCCCATTACCCCGGTTCTAAAGATTTATGACGCCAAAGTAGGAGCGTCAGTACTCTACGGGGCAGAACTTTGGGGGTTTAGCAATTTGAGAAAATTGGCGGGGGCGAAAAACAAATGTATTCGTAATATCACAGGCCTACCGCCCTCCACTCCATTAATCCCTCTCCATTATGATTTAGGTTCCCATAGCCTCGATGATATGGCCAGATATAGATCGGTCGCCTACTGGAGGAGATTATGGGTTACATCCGAACTCACCCAGTATGCGCAGGCCTTCATTGAGGTAAGAGATCTTGATAAAGCTAGGAAAATAACATGGTTGAGAGAGGTCAAGGCTATTTACAAGGCCATGGGGCTATCTGCACTGTGGGATGGCCCTGTAGGTAATCCCTTCCCACCAAAAAAGACTTTCCAAGGTCTGTACTGGAGTATGCTTGAAACATCGAAATTCGGCCGCTGTATTGAGCCGTCGCTTACGGCTGATTTCTTAGTTCTCAAGCATTCCCCGGTTTTTGAGGCATACTGGGACTGGATCACCATTCCAGGGGATAGGAAGAAGTACCATCAGTTTAGGGTGGGGACACTGCCCCTAAATGCCTTTACCGCTAAATGGCGAGGAGGTCAGGGATTTGCCTGTCCCTTCTGCCCTGGTCAACGGGAAGATATTGGGCATGTCCTTTTTGCCTGTCCTGAGTATAAGGTTCCCAGGAGATCCTGGTTAAAACTTATCTGTCTCCAGTTAGGACTCAAAACAGGCACTGAGGCAGTCAGGATACTGAGTACTGACAACTCCCAAGCCGTAGTAATAGCAATAGCTAAATTTTTCCACTGGATGTGGATAATTCGGGCCCGTAAAATGAGCCTACAGTAATTTGGTTTGTTTAAAACAAAAATATGAAATTGGTAAATGTATCTAGTGATCAATGTTCCTGGTGATGAATTTCCTTTCATATTTTAACAATATTCATATATAACTAATGATTTTACCTCTATTTTCTTTTTTATTGTAACTATTTATTGTTTCTACTGAATTGATTTTATGATCCTTAGCTGGCCATTGTTAATTGTATAGGGATGAATTATGGATTCTACTAGCTATAAATGATGTATTCTCCCCAATTTTTCTTTTTGTACTTTTTAGACTTGTAAAAAAAAAAAAAACTGTTTGTCTTCTTTTTAAAAATGTCTTATGTCTTTTATGATTGAAAAATATCGAAATAAAGACTTTTGAATTTGAATTTGATAAAAGTGCTCACCGTTCGTTACTCATGGTAAATACAACACAACTGATGTATAGGCACTTATATATATATATATATATGTATTTCACTGCCTAGGAAAGGCTATTCTGCATGTAGACCAGCCATTTGGGCATACGTGGCATCTTGTTCGTTCAGGCCATTCATCACAGTGTCAAGTCGGTGCATCCATTTACATTCTCTGGTATTGAGGATTTGACATAGGTCCCCTCCTCGTTGGCCATGGGAGACCTTCTCTAGCACTATCCATTTAATTGATTCAGGGGTGTGTAAGGCAGTAGTAAAATGTTCCACAAGTGGAGCTCCAGCTGTCTTGCACCAGATCCTACTGCAATGCTGTAGGATTCTTGTCTTAACCTTTTGTCGAGTTTGACCCACATAGAGTTGGTTGTAGGGGAATTGAATGGCGTAGATTACGTTTGTGGTGTTGCAATTTGTATGTTCCTGCAAGGTAATGGTATGGTCTCGGTATTCAAAAGTCTTGGTTTCTATGCACATAGAACAAGCCTTACATTTTGTGCACTTGTACTGTCCTACTATTTCCGGTAGATTCCACATTGTTTGAATGGTCTGTTTGGGTGGGACATCTAGTAGTGAACGTACAACTTGGTCCTTAATGTTTTTAGCTTTTTTAAAAGCATGCATGGGAGGTTCTTGTATTTCTATGGTGTCAGAAATCATTCCCCAATGTCCATTAATTATCCGTTTAATCTAGTTGCTTCTGGTACAGTAGGTCGTGACGCATATCATTCTATCCAGAGAAGTGGTGCGTAGTTTGGGGGGTGAGTGGGGTTTCTCTGTCATTGTACCACGCTCTCTTCCTTGCCCTCTTGACCAATCTCTTCGGGTATCCCCTTTCCATGAGACGGTTGATCAGGTCATCTGACTCTCTGAAAAAATCTTCTTTTAGCGAACAGTTTCTCCTGATCCTGAGAAACTGGCCAAAAGGGAGGTTATCACAGAGTCTTCTTGTATGGTGGCTTGTGCATCGCAAAAACGTGTTCCGTTCAGCTGGTTTTCTATACAGAGTGGTATAGAGATGGTTATCCTTGGCCTTTATGCTGCTGTCCAAAAAATCAATGGTGTGTTTGTCATACTGCATCGTGAACTTGATGTCATCAGACCGGGCGTTCAACCAAGTGAAGAACTGGGTGAGTTCATTTTCTTCTCCCGTCCAGATAAGGAGGACGTTGTACATATATCTTCTCCATTCAGTGATATTGCTCCTGAATGGGTTATCAGATGATAGTATATTGGTTGTTTCAAAATCGTCCATATGGAGGATCGCTAAGTCTGGATCAAAAGCAGCCTGCATCGCTACACCTTTACTCTATAGGAAGAATTCATTTTGGAAGACAAAGAAGTTTTTAGTAATTGCCACCTCCAATAAGTCGACTATGAACTTGGTGGGGACATTGGTGGGTCTGGATCTTCTCTCAAGGGCTCTTGTCATAGATTCCAAAGCTGGTGCTTAGGGGATACTTGTGTAGAGAGATGTCCATTGTTACCAGTAGTTGTTTGTTCTCTTCAAAGTTCATGTTGTCCACTAGATTGACTACTTGCATGGTGTCTCATAAGTATGTTTCGGTTGACTTAGCCAGTGGTTTCAAAAAGAAGTCAACGTATTTGCAGACTGGTTCTAAAAGTAATCCACAGCCAGATATAATTGGTCATTGGCAGTTTAAGTGGGTCCTTATGAACCTTGGGCAAGGTATAGATGGTGGCTGTGCGGGGTTGGTTTACATTCAGAAACTCATATTGCTTCTGTGACAGGAAACCCAGTTCTTTGCCTCTTTCAGTGACAGTTCTGATACTCGTCCAAATTTCTTTGCTGGGGTCCATATTGATATGAGTATAGCTGATCCCATCTCTCAATCGTGAGTAGATCTCTGTGACTATGACTATGACTGTGAACAGGAGTTAACAGAGAACCTCATTAATCTTGCTCTGTGTATGCAAGTGCATGATAATGATGTACCCTATGGACAGGACCCCACTGAGGAGTTCATATTTGGTGGGGTTAGAGTGCCTTTGTTAACCGAAATGTGGTCTAAGTTAATGAACGTTTTTAGAATGACCCGCTTGGAGAGATAGTTGATCAAGTGCTTGCCCCCTTGATACAATTGTACAATAATTAACATAGTAGTTTTTTTCAAAACTGCAGTTAAATTTAAAGACCTGATTGGCCAAGGGAAAGTATATGTTTTGATGGAACGTCCAGATATTTTAGGGTAGCATCACTAGGGGTTTTTGGGGGATTGTGATCATTCCAGGCTGCAGTCAGCAATTTTGTGGGATGAGAACTTACAAGACAACAATCCGCTGAGCTTGAGAGGGAGTTGGTATGAAATACAGACATTTTTAAGGATAAGTTAGACAAGCTTGAAGGTTTTGAGCGTGCAATATAAGTGAACGATGGATACATGCTTGTGAAGCATAGGTTGAGAAATCTGCCCATGAGTGCCGGTAAGGAGTTACGTGAGTTGTTGAAGCACCTTTGTTCAGAGAGAGTGACTGAACCATCTTAGTCTTTCCTTTAACTATTTGGTCATCCCGAATAGTTATGATGTGTACATCCAATAACGAATAGACCGCAGGAGCATTTTAACAGAGAGATTTGGTGGATGGGCATCACCTGCCCAATATTGACAAAAAGGTCACCAACGTTTCTTCAAATTGAATATGCGTTCGGTATATCATCAAGTAGAGTTAGCTAAGGAGTTCAGACATCTTACCACATTTGATTATCTTGGCAGTGTCTTTCAATTTTGCGGTGTGCTATTTGACATGGTGTTGGTGGCAGCTGTTGTTCAATGACTCATGGAGGAGGTATTGTATGAAGTCAGCAGTGTAATGGCCTTCCAAGACAAAATTATGTTTTTTTGTAAAGATAGGGCTGAACATGTTCACAGGTTGGAGGCATCTTACAAGCTCTGGATAAAGGGAGTTGAGTTTGAGGACGGAGAAATGCATATTTGGTGTTCAAGATGTGGATTATCTTGGGCATGTAATCTCTGGCAGAGGTATTGCCCCATGACCGATATTGAGGCATCATAATCAATTATTGGCTTTCCTAGGTATGTGTGAGTTTTATGCCAAGTTCACGAAAGGCTTTGCTGTGATGACTAACTTGTGGCATATGATATTTAAGAATGTTAAGTTTGTTTGGGGAGTGAAATAGGAAAACAAGAAGAGGTGTTTAAAGAAATCAAAATCAGTGTGTTGTGGTTGCCTTTACTGAGCCTGTATGTACCTAGAAAAGAACTTTGAATCAAAGTTGATGCAAGCAATGTATGCATGTATGCATAAGATAGGAAGGGGAATAATGAGAGGATGATTACTTGCGCATCCCACTAAACATGTGACGTGTACATGGGCAGTAGAAAAGTTAAGGGACCAAGTTTCTTATTCAAGTTCGATCACAAAGGACTTATTTTTATTCTGGGTGTTAGTTATGTCAATTCTAGTAGCGTGACAGCCAAGTTTTTTGGAAGTGCATGAGCTTTTGCATGCCTCCCAATCAGGCTTTCGCCCTAATCTCAGTGCTGAGACAGCACTCCTGGAGGTGTCGGAAGACATCAAAGGAGTTCTGGACTCCGGAGGCAGGGCCATGCTGGTCATGTTGGACTTGTCGGCGGCGTTCGACACCGTCCCCCATGATGGCCTTCTCTCGAGACTTTTCGAGATAGGCCTCAGGGGGACGGTGCTCAGCTGGTTTTCATCATTTCTAGCGGACCGCCGACAAACGGTCTGGACCCCGCCGGACTCTGCTGTGATGCCGCCACTGGGTGTTGGGGTCCCTCAGGGCTCTATTTTGAGCCCGACCCTCTTTAACATCTTCATGACCCCTTTGGCGGCACTGGCGGAGTCTTTCGGAGCCCGGATCGTGTCCTATGCAGACGACACTCAGCTCCTCTTCTCCTGTGAGAGGGGAGGAGATTTTAACGGGGAGAGCATCCGGGATTGCCTTGGGGCTGTTTTCAGATGGTTTCATTTGAGTGGCCTCAAGTGCAATCCCGAGAAGTCTGAGGTGCTCTTCTTTGGGTGTGCGTCTGACCCTGACTGGCATGGCTGGTGGCCTATCAATATGTTTCCACCTTCCTCCCTATCTTTAGTTGCCAAGAATCTGGGGGTTAAGATGGACAAGGGCTTGTCGATGAGAGCCCAGATTCTGGGAGTGACGGGCACCTGCTCCGGTCTCCTGAAGGTACTAAGAAAGTTTCTACCCCTGTTGTCGGAAGAACATCGGAAACTCACTGTGCAGGCTCTGATCGGGTCCAGGTTGGACTATGCCAACGTCCTCTACCTGGGCCTGCCGGAGTATCTGCTACAGCGCCTCCAGGTGATGCAGAACGCGGCGGCAAGAGCCATTTATGGCTTAAATAGGCGAGCTAGGGTGGCGGGCCTCTTGCAGGCCCTACACTGGCTGCCTATCCGCAAGCGTATTATTTTTAAGACGCTGACTTTGGCCTATAAGGCCCTGCACTCTGGAGGCGCAAAGTACCTCCAAAGGAGACTTTCTTTTTACCATACGGCCCGGGCGCTTAGATCGGAGTCACAGTTTTTGGCTGTGGTGCCGCGCGTTCAAAGAGCCCGCATCGGGGGTCGCTCCTTTGGGTTTCGTGCCCCCCAGCTGTGGAACTCCTTGCCGCTGACACTTCGGGGCGCCACTAGCCTGCTGGCTTTTAGGAAAGGTCTCAAGACTTGGTTGTTTACTCTATAGGCCTTTCTTTCCCCTTTTTATTTTTATTCCCTCTCTGTTTTTATTGTCGTGTTATGTTATTCTCCTGTAGGTCTCGCTGTGAAAGCGCCGGGATACTCTTTTTGAGTCGCCGCGCGCTATACAAAAGAAACATAACATAACATAACATAAAATTGTTAGCTTGAGTTTGAAATAGTTGAATCATCCTTTGGAGGTTGAGTATTTTCCAAGTAGCAAGAACAAAAAAGCAGACTGTCTCATCCTCCGAGGACGCATGGGGATATAAGTCTAAAAGAGAAAGATAAGTCTGATGTGGAGTATTTAGCGGTGAGTGTTGGATGCACCTTATTGAAGTGTATTGATGAGGAGTGGAGAAATGTTCTTGCACAAGATTGGATTTTTATAAAGGTTGTTGAACATATCAGAGTGGGGTGGACCAGGGAGAGGAATCTTGACCATGGGTTGCAAGATTACAGCAAAATGCAAAATGAATTTTCTTTTGAGGATGGTCAAGTCAAGTCAAGTAAAAAAAATATAGTTTATTTAAACCATCTGGTCTTTAAACCACAGCACATACATTATCATTTAAAAAAGAAAAAGAGAAAGTCTACATATTACAAAGTCATTTCTTTAAGCAATAATAACATTAATAACCTAAAAACTACTTTCCTTACAAGTTAAAACCACAGATTTCATTTAAAATTTCAAGGTGCCTTGCTTCTCTTAGGCCTCTATTGGGCCAGGTAACCTATAGACACCCAGCATAAATTTCCCAATGACTATCGTGATATCTAATTGTTCCATATCAGCGAGAAGCTCCCATGCTTGTGAACGCGCCCTCACTTCATACTTTAAAAAAATTGGACAGTGTATTAATTTACGTAAATATAAAAATTTCCGACAGTCCAATAAAATATGTAATATACTACATTTCATCCCTAGATTACACATGCATTTGCCATCTTCTTGAATAAGGCCAGATTTTATTACGACCGGATTGATACCGATTCTAATCCTTAGTACCTCCATTCTTAACCAACGATTCGGTAATGTAGCGAGGTAGGGATAGCTCTTTCTCCCAGCTGTTACTCATACATTTTATAGAGTCTTTCATACTCAAATACTTTCTGTCGACTGCTCATGACAATTCTTTACCCTGCATTCTAAGTGCACTCTTTGTTACATTGATTTGCAATGTCTTCGGATCTATTTCCACATTCAGGTGATCACAGATGGTCTTAAGATTGCATCTTGTGGCTTTAGCCCTCTTGCGCTCACTTTCATGCACCACTTGGACAGCTTTGTGACCTCCCCACGATCCAAACGGCTCCAAAACCTAAGTAAATTTAGTTGCACCTGAATGTTCCATGCAGTCAGGCCGAGTTCCAGTCTAATTGCCTGGATCATTGCCGAGCTAGGGAGAGAGAGTAAAGATTTTAAGCATTTCACTTCATCTCTATCCCAGGAATAGCTATGATTAAATCTTTTCTGCCCACATATCGCCGCGTGAGCTTTTACTTTCTGCGCCTCTAGGTGCATACCCCACTTCAAAGAATTTGTAAACCACATTCCGAGGTATTTATATTCATTTACACTGTCTAGTTTTGTTTGACCCAGGCACCAATTAAACTTCTGATTTCTCTTACCAAAACACAGTATTTTTGTTTTGTCCATGTTTACTGTAAGTCATTTTGCCATACAGTATTCACTGAATTTATTCAGCTTCCTTTGTAAACCCTCCTCGGCTTGGTCCAGTATGACTAAATCGTCGGCATACAACAAATAGGACAAATGTCTTCCATTTACCTTTGGGCATGCACCTCTGGCAGACCCTAAAATAAGGAGCAAATCTGCTAGGAATATTGCAAAAAGGAGTGGAGCTAGGACACAGCCTAGCCTCAATCCGTTATTTATCGCTATTGCAGGTGTTAGACCACCAGAAGTGTCTTTAATCACCTGCGCCCAATTTTGGCTATGCAATTCCTGAATTACCAGCAAAAGATCTGCAGGGACCTCATAATTTCTCAAGGCCTCCCACAAACACTCCCTATCCACCAGATCAAAGGCTGCGTGAAAGTCCACAAAGCAGCAATATAACTTGCCCTGCTGCCCCATGGACTTCCGCGCCACCGCCCACAGAGGAAAGCAGTGATCAACGGTGGAATGTCCTTCCTTAAAACCTCCCTGCTCAATTGGGACTATCGACTTCTGCTCTACCCACTCCTTTAGTCTACCAAGGATTATTCTTGAGAATACCTTTTCTCCGATGTCTAATAAATTAATTAGTATATAATTCCTTGGATCTTTCCTTTCTCCCTTTTTATGTAGGGGTCTGATTATGGTCCCTCTCTTAGGGATACAACCTGTATCTAAGATGGCAACAAACATTTGAGATAAGAAAGCAGCCCACCAATCTATTTGAGTTTTAATTAGAATGGCGGGAAGATTGTCGGGGCCTGCTGCACGCAATAAATTCAGATTCATAATTGTTTCTTTAACTTTCTCTACCTTTGAAGCTGGCTTTAGGGCTTCTACACACGTGATCCAACTTATTTTTTTCTTACTTATTACCAGGATCCTACTGGCTTTATATAAGTCACCTACGTAATTTGAGGATCGGTTGTTGTTTAGAGAACACAAATTGTTGACACCATGTGCAATCAGGGGCATATTAGCAGAAATTAGCCATGAGAGAGCTGTATGGCTATCATGGCAAACATAGGGACGATTGTTTCAGGAGATGTACAATGAGTGCACTTGTTTGCAGAGTGCTACCCATGATGAAGGTTAGTAGTCCCGAGAAATTATGGAAGAAATCGCGCATTGATTTTTTAGGTCTTTTCTGTGTGTTGAGGTGCTGCATGTAGATTTACTACCGTCTCGACTGACAATCCAAATGGGCTGAAGTGCATTTTGTAAGAGAGCCTGATATCAAGAGTGTCATTCATTTCTCACTGATGTCTTTGCTAGAAAGGGATTTCCTTCAGAAATGGTGTCGGCTAATAGTAGCTGTAGGATAAAGCAGAAGGCCTTTTCAAGCTGTGCTCCCAGGATCAGAACACCATCCCTATGTCCATCAGGACCACCAAAATGCTGCTCCAATTTAGGAAAGGTTGAAGATACACCTCTTTAAAGAATACTACACCACAATGCATTACCTGTTTTCAAACAGGCTACCTCTCCTCTCAATTGTTGACATTATACTGCACAACACTTCTTTATGGCTAGGTTTGAACTACAGCAGTGTCACATACTTACAGCCACACATTCAGTGATTTGAGAGAATATTACGGTTGCAGGGGCATCAAACACAAGAGAAGCAGTCTGTATAATTATTGGAACACTGATTTAGCTGTGAAGATGAATCGCATAATAGGTGAGTGTGTCAGGGCGGTTGTTAAAGGGGTTGATGTAGTGGCTGTTCTCAGAGCCACATTTTTGGCCTACCACAGCACACCTCACAGTGTGATGGGTGTCATGCTGTTATCAGAGGTAGATCGTTCCTGAATTTGTTGTGCCCCATGCATTTGACTAAATTAAGCATGTTTGACAGCAACTCGCGCTCCATAGAGCTGCGGAGCAGAACTCGACTTTGGTCTAGGGTATAGACTGGAGGCCAGAAGGACTCGTAACACTGTGAGTACAGGCCCCTACGGATAGCTCTTCCACAACGGGCCCAGTGTGATTGATACTTGGGCACCAGGGGGACCCAAATGATGTGGGCGAACCTTAACTGGCTCATTAGACTTTAGTCTCTCTTCAAGTTCATCCTGACCACATTAACAGGTAAGTGTACAAAGAATGATTTGAAGGCAGTCTCCCTGCCCACATCGACCGCATTCTTCCTGGTGGCCCTGCCTGGGGTGAGACTTCGTCCCCAGTTTTCTCTGCACTCAGGAGGGGCCAGACAGACACATTGCGCTATTAAAGTGCCGGCAGTCTCCTGCAGCACAGGTTCTTTGAGGGTGGTTTTCCTGTGCCATTCTTCGTGGTGGCCCTGGCTGGGGTGGGACTTTATCCCCCTGCATCCCCTGAGCTTAAGAGGGGCTGGACAGACACATTGTGCTAGTAAAGATCTAGCAACTTCTCGAGCAGCGCGGGTTCTTTAAAGGAGATTTCCCTACCTGCATCACCTACATTATTTCTGGTGGCCCTGGTTTGGGTGAGACTTCGCCCCCAACTTCCCCTGCACTCAGGATGGGCCAGACAGACACATCATGCTAATAAAGCCCTGGCGGCTTCCCACAGCGTTGGTTCTTCAAAGCGGTTTTCCTGCCCACATTGTCCACATTATTTGTATTAGCCCTGGCTGGGGTAGGACTTTGTCCACAAGCTTCCCCTGCACTCAGGAAGGGTCAGACAGATACATTGCACTATTAGAGCACTAGCGTAGACCAGGCCAAGGCTGGCCCATCGTAGCCCATCATAACCCAGAGAAGGCTCCCTTTGGCCCTCGTGGAGCTAACGTATTACGAGCGACCATTCAGAGACGAAATGGACTGCATGAGGAAAATGGGAGCGCAGCAGGAAACCTGAGGTCACATTAAGATGTAAAGCAAAGCAGAATGTAGGTTCTCTTCAGAGGAAGTCTATGAATTAATTAGATGGTAGTGACAGGATGCTGCTTCAAGAGACAGATCTTTACCTTTTCCCAGATGATACATTTGAGATTGAGAAATCTAGATTGAGGATCAAGTTTCAAATTCTTTGCGCGCGCAAGAGATATCTTGTAAATTAGATTTCTACGTGTTTCTTTTGGGTTTGAGTATGACGATATTGGTGTTGCAGCTGTTAATGATTCACCAGAGATCCTGATCTTTCCCGGCACTTGCTTGAGTTGAGTGCCTTATAGATGATACAGAAAGATTTGAAAGTGGAAAAGACATATATTAGGAATCAGTGCTGTTCTCTGGGTGTGATTTTGTTGTATTTCCTTAAGCCTTTAGCCAGACACACTTCAGCATGGAGGACACTCTTCCGGTGGACCAGGTGTGCCTCTAGGATGCAGTACAGTAAGGTGTTGCCTCTATTGAGATCAATTTTTGAAGGGCAATTTGCTAGTATGACCGAAGCCTAGCCTTTGTGGAGAAATGAAAATTGGTACAAAGCACTTTGGTTTTAGGTGAGGAGTCGTGTGTGCAGTTGTCCACATAGAAGCTCAGGGTTATGGTGTTGTCAAAAGGTTGTGGGATTAGGAGTCAAGAGGCATGCCAAAGAGCTATTGCTTACCGCTTAAGGTTTGGTGGGCATGAGTGCGCTGTTCTCCAAAACTGCATGTGCTGAGTAAATTTCACTGTAAAGGAAAGCCTGACATGTCTTGGTGAATATTGGTGCTGCTTGGTGTGAGGCTTCAACGGTGTACCAATGATGACATCCACTTCCAAGTAGTCTTTGAATTCTCACGTCGTTTGGGGATGACAGTAGCTATTTTGGCTACCTGGGTTTAACTGCACTCATGTTTCACTGTGTCCTTGCTAAGCTATCATGATACAATGTTGTTTTAGCCAAGCCCTTGCTTTGTGGATCAAGGAACTTCCTTACACAGGGGAAGCAGATTTCTTTGGAGTTTGGTGGAGGACATTTGGGAATATGTAGAAATAATCTGATAGGTGACTTGTATTTTTAAAATAAACTTAGAATTATTTTGAACATTTACACATTAACCTTTCAAAAGACTGTGCATGTTGATTACATTTAATTTGGAGGTCATCATGTGGCAGAACAGGAGAAATTCTTAGAAGAAGACAATAGACTGATAATATGCATATATCATTGCACAAAAAAAAGAGTTCTAGCAAGGAAAACAGAATTGTGAAGTTAAGAATCACAGAATACTAATGGTTCCTAATAGCCGTTTGCAGTGGTACTAGATTCAAGTAGAACCTAAACTCATCTTTCACATGTAGAGCTTAGTCACCAAGCTTGGGGAAGCTCCTTTACTAATAAGTGTTGATGAACATATTTGTAAGATACTTATCTCTAGTATGTTTTAGTTTCAGGAATAACCAGTTTCACATCAATGGACAAAGTAGTACAGATAATATATAACCAATCACTTTTATAGTTAGATGTAGGACTATCATGGCAGGTTAATGAGTTATCTCTTTTTTCCTTTACATACCCACTTTGACCTGTAGCTATTAGTGCCAGCAGTAGTGACGAGTCAGAATTGAGGTATCCGGTGTCTCAGTTTGCTCTCTTATTGCATTCCTCTTTCTCTCTTTCACAATCGGCCCTCATATTTTTTTGCTTTATGTGGTCATTAGTGGGAGAAGTGGGAAATCTCTCCTGTTTCACGCAGAATACAAGTTTAAGGCTGTTTTTACTGATCGCCTAGTCCACATTATCAATAAAATGTATTATCCAACTTGAGTGATGGATTCTGAGAATAATATGTCTCAGCTGTTTGTGGTTATAACTAATTCACAATTGGAGGTCATTTCAATGAACCCTGAGAATAAGGCTCTACATTCAGAATTAATTTAATAGAAAAAGAGATAGTTATTATGTTAGTAACAAAGATAAAAGATGTTAGCCAATTGTCTTTCCACATAGATTCAGAGAATGCGGATTCTTATGTGTTACTGTCTCCACTGCAAGACATCACAGGCCATATTTATGACCTGGTTTGTGTCGCTCTTGAACCACGCAACATAGCGAAAGAGCGATGTAAACTGTAAGTGAGCCACTTTGCATAGCTTTGTGTAGCTCCAAAAATATGGAGTACTGCAACACAGTGCAAATCCCTGCATTGCACTACTCTGCCCTGGGTAGGCGTTCCATGGGCATTGTGTGGGTTTTCCGACAACTCCCATGGTTTTTGACGCATTCCCAGATTTACAACACTTTGTAAACTTGGGAATCGGCCCAAAAGATATGCATCTCAAGGAGAGTTGTAATGAGAAGAATCTTTACTTCTCATCGTTACTTCCTCTTTCTATGTGTGCAGCAACATAGAAAAAGGACCATCAATATGTGTAGTTATATTACCACATTTAAATGCTTTGTATTGAGACTTGTTGACTAGAAAAGAAAACGTTATCCTTATTCTGTCATTGTGTAGGAAGCAAATTAAAGGATGTCTTGGCACAAATGGTTAATAATACTCTGCTACTTGCATAGATTTATTGATTCAGTGGGATCATTGGGCATCTGAGTGTCATTCAGAAAAACTAAAGTATTTGCTCTCCAGCGAAAGAGTTACAGAAACTTCAGAAGACATGTAAATAGTTTATTTTTTCAATGTGGAAGGCTAGGGCATTTTATTTTTAAAAAATATTATAACTTACTAAACTTAGAATGTTTAAAAGTCAAGTGTCAGCAACATTGCCCCATAAAAGTCAAGTGTTGTTAACATTGCCCTCTGAAGGGCCATAGCAAATTACTTGACAATGTAAGGAGCTGACCTGCCAAGTGAAGGAATTATGTATTTTCTAAGATGGGTAGTAAACACTATGCAGTCAGCTATGTGTACCATGATAGGTCCTATAAAAATGATTTTGTCAGGAATCAGGAGACGGTGGTTTTAGTGTTTTCAGATTCTGGAGTCTCAGGGAACAATTTGGACATTAAGGGGTCGATTCCGATCCGGTAAAAATCTCCGTCCGTACGACTCGCATCCGGAGCCGTTTCTGTACGACTCGTATGGACGCCGTACGACCGGACGATTCCGATCCCGATCGTGCAACCCGGACGCGATTCGTACGGTCCACGTCGATTCATACGGAAAAGCGCACGATCACCTACACACCGTACGGCGCGTACCCCCAATGATCGCAGGGGTACGCGCGGTACCCCTGCGATCATGGGGGTACATGTCGTACACCCAGCGTACATGGGGGGTACGTGCCGTACACCCTGCGTACATGGGGTACGGCACGTACCCCATGTACGCAGGGTGTACGGCACGTACCCCCATGATCGCAGGGGTATGGCGCGTACCCCTGCGATCATGGGGGGTACGCGCCGTACCCGGGGGGGGCGTTCCGTACCTGTTTCGGCACGAACTGTGCGTTTGCGACTGTTTTCAGCTCCCGTAGGAAAAGGGTCGTACGGTGCGTACCCGATACAAATCGTACTGGCTGGGTTGTAACAACCAGCCGCGAACCGTAGTGATGTCGCGTACAGCGGGTTCCGAGTGCGATTCATACGGAGATTTGAGTCGTACGGAGTGCTGTACGACTCGTACGGAGTTCGGCACCTAGTACGGATCGCGCCGTACGATGATTCGGAGCGCATTTTACCGGATCGGAATCGACCCAAATGTGTGCTCAGTCTTTCCAAATTCTAGAAATCAATAAAACGATTACTGAGGATATTATGGCAGTGGAACGTCAAATTCTGTCACCAGGTCCAAGTGGTTTCATGCACACATGATTTATTTGGTCTGATTTGAAAACCTTCATAAAAAGTTTTGCTTTGATTTGATAGATGCTCCTCAGTTTAAAGTATTCTTGGGATTGCCTTGACTAATCTTTCATAATCTTTTCATTGATTGAGCCGCCAGGACAGTACAAGTCAAGATTACTGTCAGGTATTTTGTATGACTTCAAGTAAATCTGGAGAGAGTCGTCCTTCTAAAGGAACTGGTATTTCATGAGTATTATATGCTGTGCAAGTTCAACGCCATCCTGTTATGAAGGGTTTAGGTAATGAATTTGTTAGGAAAAAAGAAAACGCGGTGCCCCAACGTAGAAGTTATGATTGTAGTATTGATTTGGAACCCTATGCGCAAATACCTTATAGTGTAATGTATGTGCATCCTGAATAAGACATAGTACATTTTAAGCCGCTGTTAGATGAAAACTTGGCCACCTCATTCATGAGACTCTCACATACCCGTGGATCATCCCTGTTTTTTGTTTCTGTGAAAGGAATGAATTGAGAACATAAATAGACTACAGAGCCCTCACTAAAATCACATTGAAGAATCACTACCTTTGCCAAGAATATATTTTTGTTAGATCACATATGCAACTCAAAGTATTCAAAAAGTTGGATGTCAAAAGAATTTCCACTAGTCAGATTTGAGGAAAGTGAAAAATGCAAAACATTCCATACTAAGGCTGGGTTTTTCTATTACCAGGTCATGTCTTTTGGATTCAGCAGTACTCCGGTAGCTTTCCAATATTTTATTGATGAAGAGGATTTTTGAATGTGTTAAGCATTGTCTCTTTAGATGATATTTTGATTTATTCAGACTCCCAAGAAATTCACATCCCACATGTTAAGTGTCAAGCTTGTATAGTGAGGCATGGATTCAATGTGAATCCCGGCTTTCCTCAAATCTCTTTGGATGTGCTGACAACTCACACATCTGAACAGAGACAACAGTGGAAAATGGGAATGGGGAGAAGAGATACCAGGACTCTTGCTGCTTGGAGAACGGCAATAGTAAAACAGCGCCTGAATGGGTATCGACTTCTGAAAGCTGGTGGCATGATGCAGAATAAATGCCCTGGATAGAAATAGTAGGTAGCCAAAAAGGAATATCAAACTAAGTGGGTAAATGAATATGTGATACACAAGCGAGTATTCCACTTACCCTGCTATGCAATGGATATTGCTATGATGAGACCAAGTGTTTGATAATACGGATGACACAGAGCAGCTTCCAGCATAATGATTTAAACGGCAGACCAACACAAGGGACACATCAGAAATACTATACAGAACACAAGGCTAAGGGGGAAATGAAAGGTAAATGAAAAGGGAGAATAAAAAAATGTGAGGATGCTAAGCTGAGTCTACCAACTGTTGAGAGCTAAAAGCGAATTAAATCACAAAATGTTGACGGGCACAGAACTAACCCTCTAATGGTGTTAAATATGCTGGGCAGCCATTGCCCCGAAAGTGACTCTGACTCTAGGAAATGCCTCCGGTTGTGGTTAGCGGTCAAGCTGTTTTTACTCACCATTGTATCTGTCATATTTGCCTATAAAACTCTATCTATAATGGCTGACCCAGCAATTACTTTGAAGGGCGTTTCTATCATATTTATACTTGCCCATGAGTTTTAGTGATTAAATGCTGATATTAAAGTAGTTTTATTGCAATTGAGAAACATCATCTTTTTGATAAGATGAATACATTCCGTGCCTTATTTCTAAAAGAATGAGTGCTGGTGATAAAAGCTCACCTAAAAATCCCACAGATGGTGCTATTAGGTCGCGGCACATAGAATACTAAGATAGTGAGTCTTGAATCAACCCATCTCATGCCCCTTTAAGCCATCACCAGACACTCCCTGTTCCTATATCTCTTTCTTGCAGGTGCTTGCTTTCTCTTTTTGTGACTGTTTTCCCGTCTTTATCTTCCTCCTACTTTTATCTGTGTTTTTTTTCCTTCTATTCCTGTGGGTCAATGTCTGATGAAAAAAAATAACTTCTGGTCCCCAAAAATGAATGCCAATGAGCCCGACCAGCAACCAATGGCTCAAATTTAACACTGGATACATGTATTTATCACACTTCTCCTGTAAATATTTTGGGGTACAGTAATGAATGACATCAGCTTTGCTGTTGTCCCTCCATGTTTACCTGTCTGACTTTGCTGGCACTCTTTGCACTTTACCATTCCTAAAGAGTAGCTTATATCCTAAAACATGTGCTGTCTAATTAGATTACCAATTTGGCCTATCTCTTCTTGTACATCCATTGTAGATGGAGCCCCCGATGTACCTATGGCATGGAAATTAAATGTCATATGTGGGCTGCAGTGTGTTTTTACACCACCTGCTTATAAGACAAAATATGTGTTTGCCAGGAGCACCACCATACTCTTGTTGAGCTGCAATTTAAAGGAACTGCAGTAACACATGACAAGAAAAACTGCCCTTTGCCATGTAGGGCATCGAGTTTTTTTATGTATTAATAAATCACCCTCAATATTGACTTATTATTAAACCAACAAGGTACAGTGCTTAATATATATTAAAAAAGTGACACCATCCATATTTAAACAGAGGGCCCTCCCAGAGTCTGAAGCTCTAACAGGTTCATCACTGTTTAGGCCCAGCTATATTTCCCATAACATAGATCCAGGCATGATCAAATTATTCAATTCCATAGCTTCATCTGGGAAAATGACCTTCAAACTTATTTCTTCCTTAATTTTCAAAATCTGATTTAATGGTGAAATCAAATTTTTGATAATGTAAATGGAAACGTAACTTTATACATATATATTTTAGGGTGCCTGTGTCAGAACTAGCTTAAAAGCAGATCTGCCCCTCTGCGCACCTCCATACCATGAATACACATCCTTTGCAGGGAAAGGTAACAAACCTGGCTCAGAAGAAAATGGGCTACTTCTGAGTCTGGGATAGACAAAGAGGAGGTAAAGGTTGACCAATTAGCAAGGATTAGCCTTCTGCAAGTTGATAGGAACATTTGACACATCAGAGGGCATTCTTAGCACTACCTCATTTGACTTGGTTATGGTAGGGAAGGCTTTTCCTATTCATCTCAGGACTCCCCTTGACCGCCAGACTCCAGTCACAGTAGAGGAGAGAACCAGTTAGATGCTGTCAGGTAGAAGGAGAGCTCATCTGAACAGGGGTGTGGCCAAAGGTCTGAAGACAGGCCAGCCTGCAAACATGGGCTCCTCTGGAATTTGTAAGTAAGGCAAAGAGGATGTGCTGCAAAAGGACAGAGGTCGGCATGAAATTAGTTAGGGTTAAGTGGCAGACTTTCTCCCATCAATAGCTAGTGGACATGATGAATCTGGCACCTCAATCACCACCTCCTCAGAATATTCCCGAACCTGAGAAGACTCCTCCTGAAGTAGGAGATGGGTGAAAAAAACACTCCTGCCTCCTAAAAGAAGTAGAGGACTTCCTCGAAGACTCAAGGACTTCGGATTTCTGCTGGCAAAGAGGCACAGGAATGGATCACCAATGCTGAAATAGTTGGCCTCCTGTTTGCCTGCTTCAGGGACACAACACATTCAAGGACTTGTCACTCAAACTGTTTCCAGCCGATTGGACCCTAAAGGAGACCTGGCTGGAGACAGCTCTGGTGTAATAGCTGCAGGATTGAACAGCAGGAATTTTCTCAGCAAATCGTGGCAAGTGGGATTTAGGACCTGAGTTAGAGTTTGGCCGGTGGGTACTCCATCACAAAGATGACCTATATCCTGTGCATCTTATTAGAAATGTATTATATCCTAAACCCAAATCCTAAGCCATTGTATCCATCTCAGAAAGACTGGGACATGGCGCTGAAGTTTCCTAGAAAGATTGCTCCCTAGCCCGGCAAAAAATATGTCTGTCCTGCTCAGAGATTTTAACACCCTGAAAACATGTTGAGCAGGACCGTGCAGTAAAGGTAGCCAACCTTATGGAGCTCTGTCTGTCTACAGCTTCCAGCCTGACGTCCTAAAATTTACTAAGTCTGAAGGTAAAACCTAGGAGAGGAGTGAGACAAAAAATGTTATCCCATAAAGAAAGCACCTTTGGTGCCCACGAAATCTAAGTTTGTCTTGCTTGGAGCCATGACTTACTCATCAGTTGTTCAGAGTTCTAGCAAGGAAAATAGAATTGTGAAGATAGTAAACACGGAATACTAATGCTGCTTGCTATTTGCCTTTCATAGAGGCACTCGAGTTAAGTAAAAACTAAACTCAAACGCCACAAAGTACGTAGTCACAATGCTTGACTTACCTAATAGGTGTTGATGAATATATATGTAATGTTCTCAGGGCTCGAGTCGGGGTACCACGCAGGTGGACGGCGTTCCCCCACTTATTTTACCAGGAGGTCTGTGCAGAGTAGGAAAATTATTCAGGGTAATTATTACTGGCAAATAATTAAAGCTTTAGCACTTCATTCTCTCTCATTCAGAACGCTGCTCACGCGCTGGCTTCTCTGATGCAATCGCATCAAAGGGGTGAGCGAGGGGAGGCAATGAGTCTGATGATGCAAGCCACCTTTCGTGACGTCACTTCCTGTTGTGATGTCAACGTCCCCCCACTTCATTTTTCAGGACTTGTGCCCTGAATGTTCTCTTTCCTGTGTATTTTAATTTTAGGTATACTAAGTTTCACATCAAAGCACAAAGAGCTGGTCACATGCCCATTTTCGTGACTGGTTACTAAGCTATCGCTTATTTCCTTTAAATACCCACTTTGACCTGCAGGCGTCAGTTCCAGCATTAGTGAGGAGTCAGAGTAGTGGGGTCTGGTGCCTCTGTTTTCCTCTGATCTCTACTGGCCCTCATGTTCATTTTGTAAGTCATTGTGGAGGCGTGGGGGACAAAAAAATCCACTGCTCCCGCTGGATCCAGAGGTCAAGGTTAGTTAAAGTGATCAGATTTTGAGAAGCAAAAACGGGGACAGGCCAGACATAAAAGCAGGACTAAAATATTTAGTCTTCTATATCTGGCCTGTCCCGATTTTTGCATAGCCACATATATACATATACACACACACAATAGGCGTGTAAATGTATGTGTCTTTGCATATGTGTGTGAGTGTGTATGTATTGTATACACACACGCACACACACACACACACTGACACACGCACACAGACACACACAACCTTGTAACTGTGTGTGTCTGTCTGTGGCAGGATCCCTCCACCCGGAACTTCAGCTGCCCTATGCCCCACTCTGTCTCTGCTGGGAGCAGGCAGCCGTAAACAGATACATTACTTAACATTAAAGTCTTCAAAGGCGCCTGTGAATGGAGGTATAACTTTCAGGTCTGTTTTGCAGAATGACCTGACCTTTCTCCCCAAAACCGAGACATTTACCTAAAATTAAGAAAAGCGTCAGGACACCGAGGCAATGAGACAGTCCTCTAAAAACCGGAACTGTCCGGGTAAATACGGGACATCTGGTCACCCTAAGGTTAGTGCACCCTGTGAGAAAGCTTTGAGGATTGTCGCTGAAAAAAGTCTCCGGGTAGTGATGGATCTGTGCGTTCTCTACAGGTCGGTAGGGCAATGTCTTTCAATAGAGTGCATGCTGCTGTCCATGGTGCTGCACGCTGCCTGGTTCGTGCCACAAGCCCTTCGTTCCTCTCAAGTTACACGCCTTCCATACCCTCCTGCTGCACATCAGCAATCCAACTGCATGCCACTCAAACCTCTCTCAGACACCGTCTGTCTTTAAACCCACTTCCACTGCACAGTATGCCTTTCCCTCTCACACACACTCGCTACGCCAACCAGAGCCACATTTCCGGACTCCCACCCGTCCAGTCCTCCCCGGTGAATTGTTTACTGTATGCTGTGTTCGGATATATGGTTATTTATTTTGCAAATACTAAGCATACGAGTGCGCCATGTACACACAGATTTTCAGCACATGTTTGACGGCAGGAGTATTTTAAGGGGCCAGATAGACGTATATGTCATCTGTGTGACAGAATGAATATCCCAAGGGTTGGGCAAAAGTGAGAAAAATAGTAAGTGCGCAGTCTGATTCTGAAAATAAACCCCGGCTGCGCTCCGAGACCAGGGCAGAGGGGGGGATCCGTCTTGATGAGACAGGTGGTCTTTCAAAGACAATAAACACCTCTAATGAGCTTAAGCAGAGGCGCTTCCTTGCTCCGCTGCCTTTCTCCTCATATGTTATGAATATTCGTTGTGAATAATTATAGAAATCAGAGGCTTTCTTTTCTAAGTCCATATACACATTTCTACAGATGCTTCGCTACATCGGCGCTCGTGTATTACTGGAGCAAACACTGATTGGTTTGTAATGAGTGATGAACAAACCACAGTCGCATTCTCGCTTCTAGAAAGTCTTATTGAAAAACTAAGGTCATTGTTTTATGTAAAAGCAAAACGGAGGAGCGCTTTTAAAGGACGTTTGAGTCCTGATGTGGCAGAAGAATAGACCCGCCTGTGCATCGCTTCCAGTACCATCTTGTGAATCAGATAAGACATGCTAGAGGTATGGTCAACAAAGGTCTCGTTGGTAGAGATAGCAAAGGCTCACCACTTAAAAATGAGGACAGGTAGTATGAGTTACAGAGGATATAGTTACACTCATCGGACTTGGTTTTCGCAGAAAAGACCAGGAACAGAGCAGTCAAATCCATTGTAAGTGAATATATAATAGCTATCAAATATAGAAAGCAGCGGTCAAGCCAATAGGGCTGATCCTTTTCATCACTCAATGATTTCACCCACATGCCTACAGCAGACTTTTTTTACACACACAAACACGCTCCACTGTCAAGCAAATAATGTTCAGACACACATACAAACACTTGAGAACCAGATGGTGGTGGTGGTAGTAGTGATATTGGTGGTCATAGTGCTGGTAGTTGTTGTGATAATGGTAATTGTGGAACTAATTGCAGATGTGGTTGTGGTCATGGTAGTGGTGGTGATGATGGTAGTGGTATCAATGGTGGAATGATGATGGTGCAGATGAAAATGGTGCTATAAGGGTGGTGGCGTAATAGTTTTGATGATGGTAATGGTGGTGGTGGTAGAGGTAATGATTTAGTGGTTGTGCTGATAATGGTACTAATGGTACTGGTGGGTGTGGTAATAGTGTGGTGCAAATGGTGGTGATGTGGCAGTAAAGGTGGTGACGGTGGCGGTAACAGTGATGCTGGTAATAGTAATGATGGTGGGAATGGTGGTAGTGGTAATGATGGGCTAGGTATGGTGGTGATGGTAATAATGGAAGAGTTATGGGCAATTGCTGTGATGTTAACAGCAATGGTAACTGTGGTGGTGATTTGTGTTGGAGGTGCTGGTAGAGATAGTGGTAGTAATGAAGGTAATGGTTATGGATGTTGTGGTGATAATGGATGCAGCATTAATGGAGAAGGTCCCACTTATTTTTATGTGCTAAACTTTATACTGTTTATTCTGACAGTGGTAGTAATAGTTGTGGTAGTAAAGTTGGTGTTGGTAATGGTAGTGGTGGTGAGATAATAGGGTGATAATGAAAATCGTGGTTGTGGCAATAAAAGTGGTGATAAATGCCATTCAGTCAGGAATCTTTATTCAATCATTACGGCCATAAAAGTGCAATGCTTACAGTACAGAGATACATATTACGTACATGGCAGTAATTCATTGTAAACATAGCAGCAGTTGAAATATTAAAAATGCGCCCACTGGATGTTGAAATTAAAACAAGAGTTAAAAATACAAAGATATAAAAGACATAGTGCAAATGGGTTATGACCCCAGTCATATAACATGAAAGTGCAAGTGCATACAGTGCAAAAATGGTATGTTGCTTCAAGACGATGCTTCTTTGTGTGCACAGCAGCCATTGCCAAATCAAATAATGTCTACCGAATATATAAATGTATAACTGCAGTTTCAGAAGTAGGAGAAAAAGATAAAAGAAAAACGTAGTGCCATTAAGATGAAACCCCACTTTGGTTGCACAGAGGACCCACTGTATAATCACAAAGATGTAGAAACACATCAACAAAATCCTTAAATAATAAGCATAAAATATAGCTAAAAACAAGCTAAAAAAGGGAATAAAAGTGCTGAGGGTACGTCTTATCTGTTCTTTGTTGCTTATCTTCTGATGATCCACATTTCCCCCAGAAAGTTGGCCACTGCACAAACTAGTGGCCTGGATCAAATGGAGGGTTGTCTGCACCACCCAATTCCAATATTGAGTCTTGACCAATTCTGTGCTAGGCAATGGGTTGGAGTCAGGGGCTTCCCAGGCCTATAGTTGAGAGCAGTGTCTGGACTTTCGTGAACCAACAATTTTTTTGAAGCATCATGTTTGTGGACTTTTTCGAGGGAGACAACATAGTGAGCAAGCTCAAGGGTGTGTTATAGGCGCAACCAGAAAAGAAGGGGGCGAAGCCTTGCTTTGTCCACTATAGTTGTTCTGCCCATATCTAGCCTTGGTGGAAGGAGTGGAGTACTGTGGGGGAGAGAACAGAGAGATCTTAAAAACTTGTTCTCAGTTAATAGAAGGCCCTTTAGGTTGTCAAACCCCCAGAGTTCAGCCCCATTCAAGGCAGAGCCTACCACCTTATGGTCATATATCTGAAGGGGAGCTGCAATCAGTCTAGTTTGGGAGGACCTATGCTCCTTTAACAGAGTCCCCGTGGTTTTCCTCTGCTGTAGGATTCACTTTGTAATATGTGTTTCCAGGCCATTTTCTCCAAGAGGTTCAAGCAGAGATAGTCAAATGTGGCCACTCTCTCCAGTGGTGTCCCCCCCAACCCCAAGAACAACTTTCCTCTAAATGATTTGTGTAGGTTCATCAACAGGAGCTTGGTTTTCGAAGTATTAACCTCCAAGCGTCTCATTTTGCAGAAGGCCGTGAAGCAATCAAGAAGCAGTAGGAGACCACTGGGGGCCTTAGAGACTAATAGCGTATTGTCTGTGAACAATAACCTTGTTACTTTGGCACTACCCAATTTGGGGGCATCGGCGTAGACTTCGGCTAGATGTTTGAGCACCCCATTAATAAAGAGTGAGAACAAGGTGGGAGCCAAAACACAGCACTGTCAGACCTTCCTATCAATTCTGATCGAGTCTGTCAATTGCTCTTGGTCCCCCCAGCGAACCCTTGCATAATTGTCCTCGTGCGGACGGAATCTCAATGAGAGGATCTCTGGTGGGAGCCCCAATTCCTGTAAGACGTGCCATAATTTTGGCATGGGAATGAGGTCGAAAGCCGACTTTAGGTCACTGAATGCAATATACAGACTGCCTTGCTCGATGGTCACTGTTTTTCAGGCCGGTAGAGAGGATCAAAAGACCTGATCGATAGTACTGACTTTCCATCTGAATCCGGCTTGGAAGGAGGATAGAATGTTGTTCTCCTCCATCCATGCTGTGATCCTAGTAAGAAGGGCACGTGAAAAGTCTTTCTGGGCCCCTTGGATCAGGCAAATCGGCCTGTAATTAGATGGCAGTGAACGGTTTCCCTTTTTGAAGACAGGAATTACCTCAGCTCCCTTCCACAACAGTGGTATTGGGGCCCCTGCAGCTATTCCATTTGCTAGTGCCCAGATGTAATTGGACCAGTTATCAATATCGCTGGGAAAGACATCACCGGGTGCACCTTCGGGCCTGAGGTTATATTCACAACTATTGAAATTATACTTCATTTGATATCATTTATGGAAAACAGATCCTTGGACTGGGAACTGATGTAGTCAACTGTGAAACCTTCTGTGGCCATCTCTCCTGGTCCAATACTGGACCAGTGTTCGAACCAAGCATCTATGCAATGTTGTTGATGGATGGCCACCAGAACTGTTGTGAGTCTTTTCTCTGACAGGCATCACGAGTCTAGAGCCAATGGTTCTCGACCCATTCCCTTTTTGCTGTAGTCTGAGCTATTTTGTGAGATCTCCTTGCCACTCTTAAGTCCGCTAC
Source organism: Lissotriton helveticus (assembly GCF_964261635.1). Classification (NCBI taxonomy): domain Eukaryota; kingdom Metazoa; phylum Chordata; class Amphibia; order Caudata; family Salamandridae; genus Lissotriton; species Lissotriton helveticus. The sequence goes on along the minus strand of NC_136061.1, from coordinate 646,659,888 downwards.
ATTGTTTGTTCTAATCGCAGTAGCCAATTCTGACCATAGTTTCTTACATTCATGGTTAAACCAGGAGGATTGGGGACTGGCAGAAGACGAGTGTTACTGGGACAGATTTGGCATTCTAAAGAAGGTTGCCAACTGTTCAAAAAGAAGCGTATGAGTATCCATGATGTTTGCGGACTCCTCCCACTGCTCAAGTAGGCTGTGTAGCTGGCCAGGGCTCTCTCTGAGAATACGCTTTATATATAGAGCTGGGCAGTGAACTTTGCTCCGGTCACGGAGTTTGCAGAGTTTTCTGCACTCAGCCCTCTGCGGAGCTTGCGGAGTGCAAAAAACTCCAGTTCGCAATGTGCCGCAGAGTTTTTTCCCCACTCGGGAACCCAAACGGTAAGTTCGTGAGTGCAAGCTTATGCTCGGGTAGAGTTTCTACCCCAGCGGCAGGTACAGCAGCACAAACTGCAGTTCTCACTGCACTCCACCACTCATGGAACTTCGCGGAGTTTTTTTGTAACTTCGCAGAGTCCCGTGTAGCAAAACTCTGCGAACTACGCCAAGGCCTGTTTATATCTTCAAGCTTGGTGGTGTCAATTGCTGCTCATGCCATTTGAGTCACCTGTTGTCATTTGTGGGGAATATCTCCTCAGTTACAAGTGGTGTATCGGAGATGCTACTTTTTTTGCTCAAGGTGATGCCATCACAAGCTCAAGAGGATTATGATCGCTGTCTGTGGTCATCCCAACTACCATATCTGTCACTCCCGGCCACAATCTGACATCTAGCAATATATCGTCGTTGTGGCTTGTATTTGTAGTTCTATTGAAGGTGTTAGCCCCCCTTATCGGACAGGAAGACTGTAGTCCAGGCCTTGATTGTATCGAGGCTGGAATACATCAACGTCCTGTACCTAGGCCTTCCGAATTATTTAATAAGCCACCAGCAGGTGGTTCAGAATGCGGCGGCCAGAGCTACTCTGATGGTGGGACCAAGAGCGTGAATGTGTCCCCATTTGAAATCCCTGCACTGGCTGCTGGTCTGGAAGAAGATCCATTTTAAAGCTCTGGCTTGGCTTTTAGGGCTCTCCATGACACAGGTGCCTTCTATATTAGAAAAAGGATTCAGCACTATGTACCGCGACGGGCCCTGAGGCCTTCATTGCAGCTTCTGATGACCATCCCTAAGTTTTCCCGCTCCCGTCTAGGTGGTCGCTCCTTTCAAGTGATGGCCTCCCGCCTATGGAACTGTCTGCCATTGCCTTTCAGGCGGGTGCCAGATCTTCTTATCTTCAGGAAGCAGCTAAAAACCTGGCTATTCCAGCAATAGCTTTCTGCCCTTGCTCCATCCTGTGCTATAGTACCCATGTCCTGATGAAGCCTTAAAGACATCTGGCTGAAACGCGACCGCGACTGCGTCGACACCTTGTTCATGAGGAGTCCCCATCATTCTATAACTTAGTCCAAGTTTCGTTTTTTTGCGCCCTGATGAATATATTGTAGGTAGAGAATTGATAGCTCTGGTGCATAGTGTGGGACTTCCCTGTTAGGATGTATTCCACTCAAAGCTAGGAGTGGATACTGTTATACATTTTGTACATATTTTTAGGGTACATGTATGTATAGATAGATTGTTATATCTGTAATGTACAGTTTGTAATTGTGACTTGTAGGTATTGTGTATGTTGTAATGTTATATATTTTTTTCATAATATATATTATATTTTTTCAGCCCACTGCTGACCCTCTGGTTCTCTCCAATTTCCGTCCCATCTCCCTGTTACCTGCCTTTTTGAAAGTTTTGGAAAGACACATTCACCATCATCTGACTCAGTTTATTACCATCAACAATTTACTGCATCCTTCCCAGTCAGGCTTTCGCCCAGGTTTCACAACAGAAACCATGCTTCTTGGCGTCACAGAGAACCTTTGGTCCTTACTAGACAGAGGCGAGACTGCCGCACTGATACTACTTGATCTCAGTGCGGCGTTTGACACTGTCTTGCATAAAATCCTTCTTGAATCCCTAGCCGCCATGGGCATTGGGGGTTTAGCTCTTGACTGGGTGGCCTCCTTTTTAACTGACCATTCGTTTAAAATTTTTTCCCATACAGCTACCTCTAAAACCTATCCCTGACCTCACGGCGTGCCCCAGGGTTCTATTCTTAGTTCCTTACTTTTCAACCTTTATGTTACTCCCCTGGCCCATATCACCGACAGTGTCGGGTTAACCTTGTTCACTTATGCCGACGATTCACAGGTTATTTTCTCCCTTTCTCAATCTGACAAGGCCTCCACCTCCTTCCTTCAGTTTGGACTTGGAGAAATCGCCAAGTGGATGAATCAAAATCTTCTCAAACTGAATGGAGGGAAGACAGAAATCCTTGTCCTTGGACACAAACAAGACCTCTGGACCTCCAGGCACTGGCCTTCGGAATTAGGCCCGCTCCCATCTCCTTTGGAGCATGTGCGCAACCTGGGGGTGATCATCGACAGAGGTCTGACAATGCAGTGTCAGGCCAGCAGAGTCTCGTCAATCTGCTTCACCATCTTCGCTGGTTGAGGAAGATCTTATGGATGTTGCCAACTGATACCCAGAGGTCTGTGGTGAACGCCTTGGTCACTTCCCAGTTGGATTATGATAACATACTTTACCTGGGGGTGACCAAGGCTGTCACTCGACGCCTCCAACTAGTGCAGAATGCAGCCGCTCGTTTGCTTAGCGGCTGCCGCAAAACTGATCACGTGGCCGGTCGTCTTCGAGATCTTCACTGGCTGAGGGTGGACAGCCGAGTGAAATTCAAGGCACTCAGCTATATGTTCAAGATCAGGATGAAAACTGCTCCCAGTTACTTGCAAACCCTTGTTAATGTCTACCTTCCTTCCCGTTTCCTCCATTCCTCCTCTCAAATTTTATTTTCGGTACCCAGGTTCAGACTGTCCAGAATGGGCGGTAGGTCGTTCGCCTTTATAGGGTGCAAGCTTTGGAACTCACTTCCTTTTGATATTCGTTCTGAGGGCTGCTACGCTCGTTTTCGCAAAGCCGTTAAGACCTGGCTTTTTAATCAATAACTGTGCGTTCTCTTACACCTACTGTTAGTTGTGTTTCTCAGCGCCGGGAAACCCTTTTCGGGTAGCTGTCGCGCTTAAGAAGCTCAATAAATAAATAAATAAATAAATAAATATTTGTTTATCTTTGGCGCCACTCTTTTTGTTGACTTGCGTATATGTTTATTTGAAATTTTGAATATGAATGCCTTATAATATTGGTAAACAACAGGGTAATTAATTATTTCTTGTATGTAATTAAATGGTTGATTGATCCCGAAGTACCATTTTCTTCTAGTTTTTCATCTTTTTGATGTCCCCTGCTCAGGTACGGGAGGATAATTTGGACAGAACCCCTATTATATTTTCTACCATCCTGTTACAGTGCCAACTGGCTGTCTCTAAGGTTTTTCAGCGCTGGGACACTCTGAGGATTAGCCGAGCGTTTTATAAGTACCTATTTACATTACATTACATTTCATTACAGTGGTGCATCCATTAGCAGCCCGTAGGCCATACTCAAGGGTTATGGCATGGAGCTGCAAGGCTGCTCATGTACTTTTTTGATCGGTGGATGATCAAGAGGGGGAACGAGCCACACCTCATCCACTTGGTCACTGGTAGTGATGTCTTCTGGATCTAAGGGTTCAAAGGTTACATTAAAGTCTCCTGCTATTATTAGTGGTGAGTGGGACACTCTCTTCTCAAAGCGATCTTCTAGCGCTTGGAGAGTTGGAGAGCTGCAGCCATCTTGGTGCCTCGAGCATAGACGTTGAAGAGGTCCAACACAATATAATTTCTACCCCTGAGGCTAATCGCTAGAATGTTGGGGCTTTTGGTCTTCAGCTCTCTGATGGTACATTGAAGGTCGATTTTAATCCAAATCATCAACCCCCCCCAGCCAGACATCATGGTCCACAAGTGACCGCTGGGCAGCAAAGCGTTACACATCCGGGGATGAAAACAGGAGCATTAGCCCAAGTTTCCTGCAGAATACATATGTCAAATTGCTGTATGTGTTTGACCCAGTGAGGGAGTGCTACCTTTGATCTCATCCCTGCCACGTTCCATGACAATCTACGAAGATTAGAAGTCAATTCTCCTGGGCCAAGACAGACAGATTGGTTTCTCTCAATTACACAGCCCAGCTGTGGGCCTGGAGTAGTTGCTTGCAATCAGTGTGATAAATGCAACTGTGGTGGTGATAGTAATGGCAGTGTTAATGGAGGTGTAATGGCAATTGTTTTTATTTGGTTGCTGGAGGTAATGGTGTTGATAATGGTGGTGTTGGTAATGACGGTGGTAATGACAATGGTGGTGTGATGGTGGTGATAATGGTGGTTGTGGTAATGGTTGTTGTAATGCCGATGGCAATGGTGATTGCAAGTATTGTTGCAAAGCCCTGGCAATGGTACAGTAGGAGCAATGCTGGTGGTAATGGTGGTAGTGGTACTAGTGGTAATAATCATGGTGATGTGGTAATGCTCGCAAATGTAATGATGGTGGAGGTAATGTGGTGATGGTGGTGATAGTGGTAATGTTTTTGAAATTGAAATGTTGATGGGGATGTTAGTAGCAGAGGAGGTGATGGTCACAGCAATGGTGGTATGTATCTATCTATCTATCTATCTATCTATCTATCTATCTATCTATCTATCTATCTATCTATCTATCTATCTATCTATCTATCTATCTATCTATCTATCTATCTGTCTGTCTGTCTGTCTGTCTGTCTGTCTGCCTGCCTGTCTGTCTATTTATATCTCAGTCTGTCTGTCTGTCTATCCATCTCTGGACATTCATGTCTTTATTTGTCTGCTCATCCACCCAGCCCTGGATTAGACAACTGTTTAAAATTCATAAACATTATTTGATTTTAAAATTTTTATTCACAAAACATAAAGTCGATACTTATAACAATTAGCTGTCTTTGCTTGATACTATCAATTTTAAAGGCACAGTGAAAAAATACAAAATAAAACGGGTTGTTATGGTAACAGACTTCAATATCATGACCTGGCTCTGACCTGTACTATTGTGTGCCTGTGATTGATTTTATGTCCGATACTGCAGTTAGTTGCCTTTTGTTTGTGAGGATACATGAAGAGATTGAGAGCAGGGAAAGCAATAAGCCCCCTTTTGTGTGAGCCGAAGCTCAGACTTTTCTGTTTCAGCAATAAACTCCAGTACTTGTATGCTAAAAGAATCAAAAAGCTCCTCCCTTCTCTGCCACAACTGGGATTTTGTTCATGTTGCAATGACAGGATTGTGTGTCTAACAGCAGTGGCATCTCTTAAGCTGCATAACGCTGCACCCATGCCCTCTAATAGTTTTCATCACACTGAGCATGAACATTTGATGCTTTCTTACTTATTAAAGTTTGATGCACCCATTTCACAGTGCTAATCTCCGGCTGCAGGCCCCTCTGTACAGCCCACTGTACAGGCCTCAGATTGAGACCACTAACTGGCTTTGCTGGATGCCACTGAAATTCTTCTTCGTTGATTTTCAAGATTCATTGGCCACTGAAGTTAGATTGGGCCCCTCTTTACATTGAGGGTGGGGATAAGATTTATTTATTTATTTTATTTTTAAAAATGATATCGCGCAAACAAATCATCCCAGCAGGGATCTCGCTGACCTTTTGGCAGCTCAGTGCACACAGCTAGGACATGGATTGCGACTTTAAAACAACCACGTTTTTAGTAGCTTCTTAAATTGTTCCAGGCTAGGGCAAATGCGCAACTCATCCGGCAACTGATTCCAATGGAGAGGGGCTAGATGGGAGAATGCGCGTCCTACCATTTTAGTTTTCTTAACTTTGCATGGACGAAGCAGATTTCGGTTGCCGGATCTTAATACGCATGCAGGGTTATAGGCTGTTATATTTCTCCTTAAATAGAGGGGGCCAATCCCCTGCCGTGCTCTAAACACCATTACCAATAACTTGAACAATGCTCTCTTCCTCAGCCACGGCCCGTGGAGGGAGTTTTGGTGGAGCGGAGAGGCGGGGGGGGGAGGGGCAGGGTGGGGGGGGAGGTGCTAAAAACCGAAGTATGGATAATTGAATTTAAGTAAACAATTTAATAAATAAAACGAATTTCGTAGCGCACCCTGCATCACATTTTGCGATGCAGGGCGCGCTACGAAATTTGTTTTATTAATTAAATTGTTTACTTACCTTCAATTATCCATACTCCGGTTTTTAGCACCCCCCACCCTGCCCCTCCCCCACCGCGCCTTTCTGCCCCACCGAAACACCCTCCACGGGCCGCGGCTGCTCTTCCTTACAGGTAGCCAATGCAACTGTTGCAAGAGAGGGCGAGAGGGAGTACGCCATGGTTTATTAAGGACCAGTCGTGCTGCTGTATTTTGCATCACCTGTAGCCTTGCTGCAAGATCCTTTCTAATACCTGTCAAGAGAGCATTGCCATAGTCTAGTCTACTGAGTAGTAGGGCCTATACTAAGGCCTTTCTGTCACTCTTAGGGAGCCATGGGAACATTTTTCTTAGCATTCGGATGATACCAAAGCAGGTTCCTGATACTGCTTTCACATGCTCCTCCATCGAGATTTTATTGTCGATCAGTATGCCCAGGTTCCGTGCCTGTATCTTAGGGTTTTTTTTTTTTTTTTTTTTTTGTTTTTTTTTATTTGTTTATCATGCAAGAATAACAGCACATTACAATGTACGAGGAGCCCTTCGCCTACAACCCATCACGGGCCGGCGGCGGACTGCCTCGCCACAATCATGACATTTACATGTAGCAAGCAGAAGGACCTATAGATCAAGGTTAAGGTCTCGTTATCAATACGGATCAAGCAGGGCAACCCCCGCCCACTACTTCTGTCTGCGTTGCGGTGTGCATTGCGTGTATATAAACAACGTGGTGCATTTTTATCATTTTCTCCCAACCAAAGTCCCATCCCATGAACCCCCCCCCCCCCACAACTGGTCCCATGTGCGTGCTTCTCGTGTGTGGTAGTGTGCGTCCCGGTGGGGCGTTATGGCTCGTGCCACTCTCCATTTCCCAGTATTCCAGCAGGTGGCTCCTGATGACTCACATAGGCAGCGGTGTGATGGCCTCTCCCACCTAGTGATATGCAATAGTGTAGTGTGCAGCCCTATCCGGGCTCCATGTGTAGGTCATTATCTTGGTCGCCTCCCTCCCCCTCCGTGGAGGCATCCCCGTCTGTTCTGGAGGTTAGGTAAGTCTGGTACAGCCCCCAGAAGTTTTTGGGGCGGCTTCTGGGCGGGAGGAGCTCACTGTATGCGTCTGCCTGAGTGTTGCAGTATTTCATGTCACTAGACCATCTCTTCAGTGTAGGGAGGGGACCCCTCATCCAGCACAGTGCCACCACCCTTTTCGCAAGGAGCAAGCCCATGCTCACCAGCTTTCTCACCGTGACTGGTATCTGCTTTGTGTATCCCATCAGTGCGAGGGCCGGGCTAAGGGACAAGTCCAGTTCCACTATACTGCTAAGTTCTGCAAATACGCAGGCCCAGTACTTCTGAACTCCCGGGCACCACCAGGCTAAATGTAGGAAGTCCGCTATTGGCGCATGACATCTCTCACAGTGTGGCGTGTCCCGTAGGCCGTACCTGTGCAACCGTTCCGGCGTGTGATACACACGTTGCAAGAATTTAAAGTGAATCAATCGGTGCCGCCCGTTCAGGGAAATGCGCCTGGAGGCCGCGCAGCAGTACCCCCACATGTCGTCATCGATTGGAGTCCCTAGGTCAGTCTGCCATGCTAATCTCGCCCTAGTGTAGTGCAGTGCCGTGTGCTCATGGCCTATCCTATACAGCCTAGAAATCAGTTTCTTCGGGTTCTCGGTGTCTATGGTGTATACCAGTTCCGGGACTTCAGGGGGTTCCTCCAGGTCGGGACCCAGAAGATCCAGCAGCGCACTCCTCACTCTATGGTACTGAAAGCGCTGAAGCGCTGAGGCACGCTCCACTCCATGCGCGAGTTGATCCCACGTCTTCACCTTCCCTTGCACAAAGAGGTCACCCATGGTGCGTGCGCCTAAGTCGTTAAGGGCCTTGTACACACCTGGCTCCGCCAAAGTCGGGAGCCATAGCGCCCATTGTATCGGCATGTTGGGTGCATACATCAGTACTTTGTCCTGGCGCTGCAATATAGAATGCCAGGCATGGTTAGTGGACAGGAGGGAGTCTAGCACTCCCACTCTGCGGTCTCTGGGTCCGCATATGGTTGCTGGAAGTGGGGTGGGATCCGCGAACAGTCGCTCCAGGATCACATGCGGGATGGCCGGGTCCCCATGTATCCAGGTGTGGAGATGGGAAGCCTGTGCAATCCTGTAGTACCGCTCCAGGTCTGGAGCAGCCAGACCTCCCTGCTCGTACGGTAATTGTAGCGCCTTCCATTGTACTCTAGGTTGCTTACCGGCCCACGCTAGTCTCACCAGTAATTTGTTAATGGTCGCAAAAAAGGCCTTCGAGAGGACCAACGGGAGGTTATTGAAGAGAAATAGAAATCTCGGGAGTATTACCATTTTCATCATAGCTATTCTGCCCATCAGCGACAGGGGGAGCTTAATCCAAATCTCCACGTCGTCTACAAGTTTACCGTAGGCTACCCCGTAGTTCTCCCTTAGCATCACTTCTGAATCCGTGTGGAGCATGATGCCTAAATACCTCACCGGTTCCGTGGACCATTGGAGCGGGTAATCCATCTCAAAAGGCTCGGTGATAGGGGTCAGCGGGAAGGCCACTGATTTAGGCCAGTTGACCTTAAGCCCCGAGAGTGCGCCAAACCTCACCACTTCCCTCAAGACTGAAGACAAGTTATTGGCCGGGTCTCTGACGTACAGCAGAGTGTCATCCGCGTACGTGGATATGCCGATCTTGTAAGTAGGGTAGTTGATGGCTTCATAGGAGTGGTATTCCCGCATCGCGCACGCTAGCGGCTCCGCCACCAGTGCATAAAGTAGCGGGGAGAGGGGGCACCCCTGTCTCGTGCCTCTGCTAATGGCAATCGGCTCCGAGACCGCGTCCCCTAGCCTGATCCTCGCCGTGGGCATATGGTAAAGTGCGCCTAGAAGTTGGAGGAATAACTCCCCCAGTCCCAGCTTTTTCAGTACCCTACGCATGAAGGGCCATTCCACAGAGTCAAAGGCCTTCTCCATATCGAGGAACACCGCCACAGCCTTAGTGTCATGCCTAGTGTGCTGCATGGCCCCCATGACAGTCCGTATATTATAAGTGAGATTCCTTGCTGGGATAAACCCTGCCTGCTCCGGGGCTACCAACTCCGGGGCTACCAGTGCCAGTCTGGTCGCCAGGACCTTAGCATAAAGCTTAGCGTCCACGTTAAGTAGGGACAGGGGGCGGTATGAACCTGGAAGATCAGGCGGCTTGCCCGGCTTCAAGATTGTGACGATGAGCGCCTCTCTCATCGAGAGCGGCATAACGCCGTACTCACATATCTCATCAAAGAGGGTGGAGAGGTAAGGCAACAACTTGTCCTTGTACGCCTTATAGAATGCCACCGTCAGCCCGTCTATCCCGGGGGCACTTTCGGACCTCATGGTGTCTAGCGCGTCCGAAATCTCCTCACGGAGTATAGGGGACATCAGGAATTCCCTCTGCCAGTTATCGAGGAACGGCATCTGAATATAGTCTAAATAGTTGTCAATTTGGGCGTCTACCCCAGTGATCTTGGTGGTATATAGGTCCTCATAGAATCTCCGAAATTCCGCTAGAATGTCACCCTCCGTAGTGACTCTCTCCCCCCCCGGGGTTCGCAGCTCAGGGATTGTCTGCCTGCGCCTAGTGCCCTTCATTATCCTAGCTAGCAGTGCCCCGGGGCGATCTCCTTCTCCATAAGAGCGAGCTGTCGCGTACTTACCCAGGTGTTTAACCTCTCTATCCGCCTCCTCCTGAAATTCTTTTAGTAGGTCCTGCAAGGACTCATCCCCAAGTGGGGTCGGGTCTAAGAGCTGGCAGCGTTCACAGTCCGCGATCTGCCCCTCAAGATATTTAAGCCTGTTCCTAATAGCCTTGAGGACACTGGAGTGTTTTGCCATGACTACCCCTCTGACGTAAACCTTGAATGCCTCCCAGACTGTCCCGAACCTGTCCACTGAGCCTACGTTAGTGGCGAAGTAGGTGTCTATGTCCTCCCCCAGGTCAGCCCTAAACGCCTCATCTAGCAGTGAGTATGGCGGGAAGCGCCACGTGAACGGAGGGATCCTCTGCTTGGGAGTGGTCAGTACCAGCACCACTGGGGAGTGGTCCGACAGGGTGCGGGGGAGCACCCTGCAGCCCCGAACCATGGGAAGCAGTGTGTGCGAGGACAGCCAGTAATCTATCCTGGTATGGATGTTATGATACGCGGAGTAGTGTGTGTATCCCCCCTTGTCGATGTGCCTATCTCTCCAGACGTCTACCAGCCCCAGTCGCAACATTTCAGCCTGCATCTGCAGAGCGGCCGCCGCCGGGCGACGGGGGGGGCCCGCCGACCTATCCAGCTCTGCATTGAATGTGAAGTTGAAGTCCCCCCCCCAAAGCATCCGATCAGCGGGGCAGCCGGCGCAGTGGGCCGCCATTGCCGCATAGAAGTCAGGGGCATCGTAGTTCGGACCGTAGATGTTCATGACTAGTATGTCGTGGCCCTTGCCCACGCACCTGCTCAACACAAACCTTCCTTCCGGGTCCGCTTTCAGTAGTGTGAGAGACAACTTAGATTTCGGGTTGACCCATGTAAGAACCCCCCTTGCATGTGTGGTGAAGCCCGCGTAAGTGGCGTGTCCCTGAAGCCCCCTGTGCGTGAGCATGTTGCTGGTGTCAGGCAAGTGAGTTTCCTGCAAGAGTGCCAGGTCTATGTGGTGCCGAAGTAGGTACTGCAGCACCTTGCGGAGTTTTCTGTAATCATTTAGCCCCCTAACGTTCCATGTGACAGCCTTGAGAGTCTCTGTGTCACTCAAGAGGTCATCCTGTGATGCATCAACCATGGTCCCTAAAAGAGCACATTAATGTCAAGGCCCTGCCATTCACCACTCCCCTCCGTACATAGCAGCCGTACACGCCCTCCGAGGAGCATAACATTTCACAGCACAATCTGGACCCCCCCCCGAACAGTCCTGAACCCATAACCCCCACCTCCCCCCCCACCCACAGCACACCAACCCCAACCTGGTGCGGCCGAGCCCTCCAACTCCCACGTCCCCCCGCCTCCCACAGTCACCCAACCCCCAACCTGGCGTGACCGAAATTCCAGTGCCCCTCCCCCCCCCCGCATTCACACCCATGCAACAATTCCCCATTTCAGCTCGGTCCGAGCCGTAATCGCTGTAAGCGCTGGGGCAGAGGTAGCCTGAGTAGTCTTTATGTCGTCCTCCTCCCCACTGGGACTTACAAACAGTGTCCTTCAGCATGCCCCTTCGCCAGCGCCCCGTTAACAAGATTCAGCAGTGTCTGCTAAGCTCCACAGTTCACCATTGTGCGCGAGTGCTCACCTCTCCGGCCCTCCACCCCCAGATTCTCCAGTACCCTCCTGTGTCTCGCAAATGGGAGCCAAGTCCCGCCTAGGGCAGTTCCAGTAGCGCAAGCGCAGCCCCCCAGCGGTCCCAGTACATAACACACAAATCTCACCCACAGTGCATCGAGTACCAGTCCAAGGCCTGTGGCGGTGCGCCCCTGAGCGGCTATCTCCATTAGGCCTACGAGGGGAATCAGGGGTGCTGAAGCGATCAGTTACTCGGGTTGCACTGCTGACCGCCCTCCGTTAATCAGTCCTGTTCCTCGAGGTCCCCATTGCAGTTCCGTTCCGCCGGGTGTGGGCTCGGACTCCCCCGGGCATCTTTCATCCAAACCTTCAAGGATTTTTGCAGTTCTTTAGGATCCGTGAAGAAATGCGAGTGCCCCTGCCTATTGATGCGTAGTCTCGCTGGGTATAACATGGCGTAGTCCAGGCCCAGGTCTCTGAGTTGCTGTTTGTACGGAACAAATCTCCGTTTCTCCTCCTGGACCTTAGAAGTGAAGTCAGGGTATAGCGATATGTCCATTCCCTCGTACTGTAGTTTGCCCTTTTCACGGGCCGCTCTGAGGGCTGCATCTCTATCCCTGTAATTTAGCAATTTAGCTATAATCGGCCTAGGGTTGGCGCCCGGGGGGGGCCTCGGGCCGAGGGTGCGATGGGCGCGTTCCACTATGAACATCGGCGAGAAGGTGTCGTCCCCCAGCATCGTCTTCAGGAGCTTTTCAATAAACAGTTCCATTTTGCCCGTTTGGGTCGATTCAGCCACGCCCGTGACGCGGATGTTGGAGCGCCGGGAACGCGCCTCCAAGTCCTCCGACTTCTCCTGGATGACCTGAAGTAGTCTACCAAATTGCTTACGGTCAGAGTCCCACTCGGTTTGTGCCTCCTCTGCCTCGGTGAGCCTGCGTTCTGCCATGTCCAGTCTCTCCGCGTGCTTGTCCACTCTTTCTGTCATCCGGTCCATCCGATAGGCCAGTGCATCAATCTTGCTTCCAATGGCCGACATACCCTCCTGCAGCCCTTTCTCCATAGTGGTAAGCATCTCTTTGATTTCGGCACATAGTGAGGGACTCCGGTCACCAGTCGTGTTCGGGGACTGGGCTGCCGGTCGTTCCGGTTCCTTCTGCCTTTGCTGTTCGAACGCCAGCTTCGTTTGCGTCCGGTCTCCCTTGACCATCGTGAAGATTCGGGGAGGCAGTGGCACTTTCCGACGGGGAACTCACTGTATGCCTGATCTATGCGTTTGCACTCTCGCTGGCGGTGAAAGGCTGCAGTGGCGCTGTAAGCTGGGCTGCGTGGGGAGCGTGGCCTGCTGGGGCCTGGTGTCGCCACTTATGCCCGTGATTGTCCTCCGGAATGGCGGGGAGGTCGCCCTCCAGTATCCCCAATATGGCCCAGGACAGCAAAAGAGGGTGTATGCCAGTCTGAGGCCCGGGCCGAGCCTACCTTCTGGGTGGTCCGCGGCCGCCACGTGGTCCGCAACCTGCCCTGCAGGCACACCGGCGTCTCCCTCGCCGCCCCCTCCGGCTCTCAGGTGTGTGTCAGCTGCTCCGCTGCAGCTCCGGTGCGTGGTTCCGCCGCGTGAGGCAGTCAGGGGGCCAGCCACTGCCAAGTATCATCCGACCCCCAGCCGACCGCTCGCTCCTGCCGCACGTCGGGTGACGTCGCTCGGCCTCGCCGGGCAGGAAAGGCCGGGGATTCGGGCCTGGTCCGGCGCCAGAAGGGCAGTCGGTCAAAGTAGGGTTTCCCTGGGCCGATTTCCGCCAAAGTTGCAGGCGGAGGTCCGTTAGGGATAGGGGGGACGACGTCCGCTGGCTAGTTGTGTGTGGCACTGCTGATGAAGGATTAATGCCGGATAGACGGTGGCGCTGGCTCGGAGCTCCGCACTTACGCGTCCGCCATTGACGCCGGCTAGCTCCGCCGCCTGTATCTTAGGGTTAGGTGTCTCTCCCAGTTCCGATGGCCACCAGTCTGAAGACCATATATCTGTAGCTTTCCCAAATAGGAGGATCTCAGTTTTATTGGAGTTTAACTGCAGAAAATTCTGATTTATCCAGATGGCAATTTGCAGCATACAGGACTTAAACTTGGATTTCGTCTGAGCTGGATTTGTCTCGATGGGGAATATTACCTGTGTGTCGTCTGCATACGATTTGTCTCAAAGCCACAGGCTCTAATAATGGAGGGCAAGGGAGCCACATGAATGTTAAATGCAGTGGGGCTTAAGATTGAGCCTTGCTGAGCTCCCTTGTCTACTACCATGGTCTGTGAGACAAATTTGTCTAATTGGACACATTGAGTTCTGTTGTTCAAAAAACTCTGGCGCAGATTTACAATAAGTGGCGCATCCCTGCATATCAGCAGGGATGCGCCACTTATTGTACGCCATGCCTCCGCCACCATTGATGCGCCGCATTTACAATGCGGCACACCAATGGGCAAAAATGGCACAGATGCGTGACGCATCTTTGCCGTAAAGGCGGCGCATTACTGGAGTTGCGTCACAAGCACAACGCAGCTCCAGCAAGGCTCTGGGGTGTCCTATCTTGTTAATGCTGCGTCAATTATTTATGCCTGCTTCAAGCAGGCGCAGGGTTTTGATGCAGCATGGGCCCCAAAGTGACTGACTGAAATCTTGTAGATTTCACTCAGCCACTTTTAGGAGGTGTTCCTGTGCCGGAACGCCCCCCCTCCCCCTGAGCAGGAACGCCTCATTCTGGCACAGGGCTTTACAACGTGATGCATCTCCCAGATGCGTCACGTTGTGAGTACCCCGCACCATGGCGCATCTTTTGCACCGCCGCTGCGTCACAAAAGTGACGCAACGGTGGCATAAATGGGGCGCAAAGGGCTTGTAAATCTGCCCCTCTGTATCCAAGCCCAGGCTGCACCTTTGACACTAATTTCCCACAATCTGTCCAACATGACACGGTGGGAGCTGGTGTCCAAGGCTGCCGAAAGATCCAGGAGCACAAGCATGGTGGGGGTCCCTCTGTTAAGTGACATCCTGATGGTATCAGTGACCTCCACCAATGCAGCCTCCGTGCTGTGGGCTGCACGGAATCCTGATTGCGAGTGGTCGAGTAGATTATGCTGTTCCAAATATCGCATCAATTGCTTATTTACCAAAGTCTCCATGACCTTTGAACTACTCATGGAGATTGGTCTATAATTTTGCACCTCAGTCTGATCTGCCAGCACCTTTTTAAGCAGAGGTTGTATATACGCCTTTTTCCAGTTTCTTGGGAAGGAGGCTGTAGCCAGGGAGATGTTACAGACCTTAGTTAAAGAGGGTGCTAAAATAGATTTTAGTTCAACCATTTTAAATGGCAACACCGGGTCTGTTGGGGCGCCGGATTTAGTTCCTGCCAGCAAAGTTTCCACTTGCTCTATGGTAATGGTTGAGAAAGAGTCTAATCTGGGTTGTGTGGGATCTCTCCCCAAAGGAGGTGTCCCGCTAGGCACCTTTCCTACTTCTAAAGAGCAATATATCTTATCAATTTTTCCTTAAAATTGTTTGCTAGATCATTACATAGCGTTTGTGTCGGGGTAATGGATGGTGTATTTACTATGAGATTTGTGAACTCCTTAAGTATTTTAAAGAGTTCCTTGGAGGAATTGTTTGCCTCACGTATTCGAACACCTAAATGATCTTTCCTTGCTGTATTGCAATTTTTTAAATAAAATAGACTCTGTGCGCCACTGAGAAAGCCTGTTTATCCTCCAGCCGTTTGGTTTTCCTCCATTTTCTTTCTTTCCCTCTGCACTGGGCCTTGTCCTTTTTAAGAGTCTCGGAGTACCAGGGAGCTGAGCTCACTCTATCCCTTGTCCGTATTGCTCTAAAAGGTGCAATAATATTTAAAGTGTCTACAATAGAGGTCTACTGAGTGCTTCCAATCACTTGGTTGCAGATCTCCTTTTGGTGATCAATAAAGCTTCAAATGTTCACTTTAACAATAATTTTATTCATTATTCATTCACTGCTACTTTCAATTCAATTGTCTTTTTTTTCTCAAATTGTCATATATTTCTCCATTTCATTTATACAATGCGTTTTCACATCACATCATATTGTTCTCCAATGCATTTCGAGCACTATATGCTCTTCATCAGGGAATATGATCTGAGAAAAGTAATGTGACATCATGTGATATGGAACTAGGAACAGCTTAATCATTTAAAAACATTGTTACGTAGTGTATGCATGCATCTTGTGATATATAGTTTGTGTACTCTGTGACATTCGTGACATTATGCCATGTTGTGTGAATAATGTATAGTACTCACGTTCTCATGTCGGGGTATAACTATAGATCTTAATCAGTGATCTATATAAAAGAAAATAAAGGCAAATTAATCCGTAATGTTCGGCCCGAAATGCTACCGTTTCGTAATCATCTACAGCCCAATTGTACCAATACCGATTACAACGAAGATCCCTCCACCCGGTTAAACTGCGACGTTCAACGCGCTCAACTTAGATTGAGCGCTTCCCAAAATATGACGCTCTCCGCGTTTAAACTATTCTTACCAAGATTAATAGATGGATTATCCTCGGGTGTGTTCAGAGATGTTCCTTATCGCTCCCGGATTTCTTCCGTGTTTGGATGCAGCGCGTACTGCGTCTTACGTATAATACACGTCTCCATAAGCATGGAAGACGCACTACCGGATGTGTGTTTCTGTGTCTCGGCAGCTGCCATATTGAATGAGTGGTTATTGTGAAATAAACAAGGGGTGAATATAACGTGCTATGTGCATGTAATGTGACATTCATAACTAGAAAGTAGAGAGAAGTACTGCAACAGAAAAATATAATCACAAAAGGTTATTCAAAGTACAGAGATTTCATTACTACTATTTACAACAATAACTAACGTGTAGGCCTGGATTACATACTTTTCAGAGCAAAAATATTTCCCACAATGGGTTTCATAGATAACAAGCAAACTCAGATCATATTCCCTGATGAAGAGCATATAGTGCTCGAAATGCATTGGAGAACAATATGATGTGATGTGAAAACGCATTGTATAAATGAAATGGAGAAATATATGACAATTTGAGAAAAAAAAGACAATTGAATTGAAAGTAGCAATGAATGAATAAAATTCATGTTAAATTGAACATTGAAGCTTTATTGATCACCAAAGGAGTGCCCAAAAAGGGTATCTGCAACCAAGTGATTGGAAGCACTCAGTAGTACTGATTCAGTGGACGTTTACAGGACGGAAACGTCACTCTGGGAGCAACCTAAAAACATTCAAATTCACTGGAAACTAAAAGTGAAAATCAAACACAATATCTGGTTAAGAATTGGTTGTGCGCAGGCTAACAAACTAACTTACAATAGTGGTCTCCCATATATCTAAGGCCTTGTCACTAGTCTCTACTTTATCAAAAGATGGAGATCTAAAGGCTTGACTAAACGAGTCCCGGGTGAATTTCCTCCAAGCTCTCTGAGGAATCACTCTGCGATGGGGCTTGCTGCCTCTGCCTATTGCCTTCACGATGAAAGTAAGTGCACATTGGTCAGTCCAGGTCAGTGTCCAGGCGGGGTCTGCTAAAAGACCAAAATTGTTAAAGATTTTATCCAAGATGTGACCTGCTATGTGCGTAGGTTCATGGATCCTCTGTGAGAGCCCTAATGACTCCATTGCTGATAGCGGGCCCTTGTTTTCTAAATTTACAGGATCGTCAAAATGATGATTAAAATCGTCCACCAGAAAAAAGGGCTCCGATTGTGAAATATAAGGAGCGAGGGACTCCAATAGTAAGGTGCAGAAAGCTTTGTTGTGGTCTCCTGGAGGATGATACACTACCGCCCCGTCCCCCTTGTTCTGCCAAGAAGTTGAAGCCGAAACACGATCAGTTCCATGCCGTCAGTCAGCACTGTGTCAAGTACTTTGATATGGAGAGGGTCCCGTGAGGCTATGACTAGGCCTCCCCCCTTATTATTTGTCCTATCTAGTCGCGTGATGGAGTATTCTACAGGGAATGCGAGGGCTAACACTGGAGTGGTGTGGCATTGCAGCCAGGTTTCTGATATAAGACATATGTCTGGCTTCTGATCCTCTAATAAATCCCATAGTTCCGCAAAATGTTTAGAGATGGATCTTACATTGATATAAAGGGCCTGAATGCGCTCCTGTCCTTCTATCCGCTGGGGATTAAACCCAGAATTTGTAACTTTGCTGCATTTTCCCCTGGATTGCCTGGGGTCAGGGGATAATCTATTTGCTTGGGTTGCGTGGCAGCCCACCCACAAGGTCCACATCTCCCCACTAGTACTCCCCCAGAGGGTTCTATGTTACAGCATTTCCTTAAAGGGGTGATCCTTAAGTAAAGCAGCCTTTCTTTAGAGTACTTTAACCCCTTCATTATGTCAGCTACAAAAGGCAGAGTAGCCTGGCAGCTACCAGCGCCCAGGCGCGGACGGGCTCAGACGGCCTTGCCACAGGCGCACCTTCGGCATGCCAGCAGCGTGCCCACTGTGTGCGTCCGCTGCATGTCTGAGCAGAGCCTGCTTTTTATGCCTCCAAGGATAGTCACTGGTGTGCTAGCCTCTAAGATGGCCGCTGAAATCCAATTTCCACTTCCCTCCTCGGCAGCCTCTCTCCACTCAAACGGCTGCCTTACGGAAACCGCAATGGACCAGAGAGTTGCCCTGCAACTTCCCAGATTCCGAAATTAGGTGAGAATTTATGTGTCAGAAAACAATCAGTATTTTAAAATAATGTCACACAGTACACAGTACAGTTTAAAAACCAAAGTGCGCAATACACTCCTGCCCCAATTAAAAGACTCGAGTTGCTATAAGTACGGAGTTCTGAGCCTGCAGCCGCAGCATATGTCCTACGAGCTGCGTGTCCGAGCGAAGCCTGCATTTTATGCCCCCACGGATAGCAACTAGAGTGCTAACCTCTAAGATGGCCGCCGAAATCTGGTTTCCCCTTCCCTCCTCAGCAGCCTCTCTCCACTCAAACAGCTGCCTGAAGTAAACTGCAGTGGACCCGAGAGTTGCCCTACGTCTTCCCCACTTCCGAAATTAGGTGAGAGTTAATGTGTCAGAAAACAATCAGTATTTTAAAATAATGTCACACAGTACCCAGTACAGTTTAAAAACCAAAGCGCGCAATATGCTCCTGTCCCAATTAAAAGACTCAAGTTGCTATAAGTAAGTAGTTCTTAGCCTTCAGCCACAGCATATGTTATACCAGCTGCGCGTCTGAGCAGAGCCTGCTTTTTATGCCCCCAAGGATAGCCACTAGAGTGCTAACCTCTAAGATGGCTGCCGAAATCCGGTTTCCTCTTCCCTCCTCGGCAGCCTCTCTCCACTCAAACGGCTGCCTGAAGCAAACCGCGGTGGACCGGAGAGTTGCCCTGCGTCTTCCCAGATTCCGAAATGAGGTGAGAGTTAATGTGTCAGAAAACAATCAGTATTTTAAAATAATGTCACACAGTACACAGTACAGTTTAAAAACCAAAGTGCGCAATATGCTCCTGCCCCAATTAAAAGACTCGAGTTGCTATAAGTATATAGTTCTTAGCCTACAGCCCCAGCATTTTTCCTACCAGCTGCGCGTCCGAGCAGAGCCTGCTTTTTATGCCCCCAAGGATAGCCACTAGAGTTCTAACCTCTAAGATGGCCGCCGAAATCCGTTTTCCCCTTCCCTCCTCGGCAGCCTCTCTCCACTCAAACGGCTGCCTGAAGCAAACCGCGGTGGTCCGGAGAGTTGCTATAGGTACCTACAGGCACATGCATCATTGTTAGCTTTTGCGATTTCTTAATTCTGATTTTTAAGAAATCGCAATTAAGAAATCGCAAAAGCCTATGCATGAAGAAATCACTGAAAATGTTGCGATTTCTAAACATTCCTTAATTGCGACTCACAAATTGCGAGTCGCAATTAAGGAATACCTCCCTATTCATTCCTACGGACCTAAAGGCCCATAGGAATGAAGGGGAAGACATTCTCAATTTGCGATTAGCAATTAGCGAATCGCAAATTGAGAATGCGATTTCAAAGGTGCAGGAGTGTCCAAAGGACACCCTGTTGCACCCTTGAAATCAATCTGTGCACATATGTTGTGCACACACCAGCATTTGTCTCCTAACCTCTGCCCTAGCCTACAAGAAATGACCCTTTAGGCCCTAAAGGGCGAGCTCAAAAGAACCTTCTGCACCATTCGTGTACAGACAAGTGTATCCTGAAGGTGCATTTGAATCATACCAGATGGAAGTTCAGCCCAACACAGTTATTGCCCTTTCAAAAGTGTAAACAGAGATCCCCCGGGTCCCACAAACCAGGCACTGTGTGAGCTGTGGGACAACTGAGACATGCAATAAGGAGACACACTCTTCATGATAATCCCTAGCAGGAACCTACTGGGACCTTTAAACTTAACATTGACCCTAAATTTAGCACTACTTCTAACCCTTACTTTGAATCCAGCCCATGTCCTAATCCCTATTACCTCATTTTGCCTAATGTAATAATAACGGTTAACATACATGATTATTTTATTATTTATGCTTTTATTATTAGTTCCTAAAATAATTGTTTATATTTGTTTCTTCATCCTCATTCCGGAATCTTCATTTTCTCCATTGAGCACATTTTCCTCTTTGAAGACATTTTTTTTCATTTTCATGTGATGCCATTCTACATTCGCAAGAAGTGAAATGGAAAAGCACTTCGGAAAACGCTTGCCTATGCCACCTTTTAATCGTGACGGGCACAGCTTTCACACCTCCAGGAGGCTGATTTCTTGCATCTTCTCAACGGTAAGGACTGTGCTGCGCCTACACTTGAAAACGGTAGTCTCTTTTGAGGAAAACGCAGTTTTTGGGTCTCGCCTAAGCCATTGCGTTGGCAATACTTTGGCGAGATATTAAGTAAGAGCTTTGAAAACTGCTCCCAAAGGCTTTTCCAGGCGTATTGCCTACAGTGCATGTGTGCGGGCGCGTGCACATCTCACACCATTTGGCAGCCTGTGAGTCTCTCTCCGCACTCATGCTGGTTTACACTTCAAAGGAATCCGCTCCCCCGCCCTCCTCCCCGCAATGTCAGAGCTTGTTGTTTACCGACAACACCCCAGCTGCTTTTGAACTGAGGCAATGCTGAGTTGCCCAGTTACAGAGTCAGCAGCTATACCTTAGGCATACATTCGTTGTGTTAACCCACTAGCCCCTGACCTGCTTGCCGCCATGTTTTTTAACCCACCACATCCTTTTCCGTGCTCTGTTTTACTCAGCCCCCTGCTTCAGGCATGTCCTGCGCCCTCACTCGTGTACCTGAAGGCACTGGAGTGATTTACATGAGCACCATGTACATTATACTGACTGCGCACTCACACACTGCGCACTTACACACTCTGCCCTCACACTACTTTAGGCCACACACACTGCACACTCACACACTGCGCACTCACACACTGCGCAGTCACACTACTTTATGCCAGACATACTGAGCCCACACACTACTTTTGGCCATACACACTGTGCCCTCACACTACCTTAGGCCACACACACTGCGCCCTCACACTACTTTAGGCCACACACACTGCGTCCTCACACTACTTTAGGCCACACACACTGCCCCCTCACACTACTTTAGGCCCCACACACTGCGCCCTCACACTACTTTAGTCCACACACACTGCGCCCTCACACTACTTTAGGCCTCACACACTGCTCCCTCACACACATTGCACCCTCACACACTTCACCCTCACACACTCTCCACCCTCACACACTCTGAACCCTCACACACTCTGCACCCTCACACACTCTGCACCCTCACACACAAAATTACACTTCACTCAATGCAAAATACTCTCAACGACGAAGAGACACGCAAGGTCATGAACTCCATCCACTTAGGATCTCCGTCAGACCCCTGCCCATACTACGTTTTCAAAAAAGCCGACGCAACGATCGCACCCCAATTGCGGAAGGTGATCAACATCTCCTTCGACACAGCAACAGTCCCGAAAAGCTGGAAGCACGCAGAAATCAACGCCCTCCTCAAGAAACCCAAGGCTGACCCCAAAGTCCTCAAAGAACTTCCGGCCCATCTCCCTGCTCCCCGTCTCGGCGAAGGTCATCGAGAAAATTGCTAACATGCAGCTGACCCGCCACCTCGAGGACAACAACATTCTAGACCCATCCCAGTCCGGATTCAGACGCAACCACAGCACCGAGACCACCCTCATCGCCGCCACAGACGACATCAGGCTTCAGCTAGACAACGTCAAAACTTCAGCCCTCATCGTCCTGGACCTGTCAGCCACTTTTGACATGGTCATTCATCTCCGGCAGGACCCAGGGAGTCCGCCTCCCTCCCTTCCAATCCGAAGCCACCAACATGACCTGAACATCATCTCCTACTCCGACGACACCCAGCTCATCCTCTCCCTCACCAAGGACCCACACACCGCCAAAACCAACCTCCACAAGGGAATGAAGGCCGTCGCCGAGTGGATGAGGAGCATCCCCCTCAGCGCCTTGAGACCCTCACGGGTAAGTAGCACGCTTTACAAGTTCATTGATTGATTGATTGATTGATACACTCCAAATACCACTCAGTGCCACATAATTACACGCCACATAATTACAGTGGACTCAATGCAACATACACTCCTAACAATACCACTCAGTGCTACACGCTACACAATTACACTCTACAGAATACAACATAAACTCCACACAATACCACTCAGTGCCACATAATTATATGCTACATAATTACACTGCGGTCAACGAAACATACACTCCAAATACCACTCAGTGCCACATAATTACACGCCACATTATAACAGTTCACTCAATGCAACATACACTCCAAATACCACTCACTGCCACATAATTACACGCCACATAATTACAGTGCACTCAATGCAACATACACTTCAAATACCACTCAGTGCCACATAATTACATGCCACATATTTACACGTCACTCAATGCAACATTCACTCCAATTACCACTCAGAGCCGCATATTTACACACCACATAATTATACTGCACTCAATGCAACATACACTCCAAATACCACTCATTGCCACATAAATACACGCCACATAATTACACAGCTCTTAATGCAACATACACTCCAAATACCACTCAGTGCCACATAATTACATGCCACATAATTACAGTGCACTCAATGCAACACACACTCCAAATACCACTCAGTGCCACATAATTACACGCCACATAACTACAGTGCACTCAATGCAACATACACTCCAAATGCCACTCAGTGCCACAAAATTACATGCCACATATTTACACTTCACTCAATGCAACATATACTCCAAATACCACTCAGTGCCACATAATTACATGCCACATAATTACACTCTACTGAATACAACATACACTCCTCATAATACCACTCAGTGCCACGTAATTACACGCCACATAATTACAGTGCACTCAATGCCACATACACTCCAAATACACCTCAGTGCCACATAATTACATGCCATATATTTACACTGCACTCAATGCAACATTCACTCCAATTACAACTCAGAGCCAAACAATTACACACCAAATAATCACACTGCACTCAATGCAACACACACTCCAATACCACTCAGTGCCACATAATTACACGCCACATAATTACACTCTACTGAATACAACATAAACTCCTCATAATGCCACTCAGTGCCACATAATTACACGCAACTTAATTACACTCTACTCAATGCAACATACACTCCAAATACCACTCAGTGCCACATAGTTATATGCCACATAATTACACTGCACTCAAAGCAACATACACGCCTAATACCACTCAGTGCCACATAATTACACACCACACAATTACACTCTACTGACTACAACATACACTCCACACAATACCACTCAGTGCCACATACTTATATGCTACATAATTACACTGCACTAAATGCAACATACACTCCAAATACCACTCAGTGCCACATATTACAGGCTACATAATTACACTGCACTAAATGCAACATACACTCCAAATACCACTCAGTGCCACATAATTACATGCCGAATAATTACACTGCACACAATGCAACACACACTCCACACAATACCACTCAGTGCCACATAATTATATGCTACATATCTACACTGCACTCAATTCATCATGCACTTCAAACAATAACACTCAGTGCCACATGATTACACCCCAAACAATTACACTCTACTGAATACAACATACACTCCTCATAATACCACTCAGTGGCACATAATTACAAACAAATTAATTAGACCCTACTCAATACAACATACACTCCAAATACCACTCAGTGCCACATAGTTACACACCACATAATTACACAGCACTCAATGCAACATACACTCCAAATACCGCTCGGTGCCACAAAATTACAAGCCATATAATTACACTGCACTCAATGCAACATAGATTCCAAATACCACTCAGTGCCATATGCTACATAACTACACGGCGCTCAACGCAACAGACACTCCAAATACCACTAAGTGCCACATAAATACATGCCACATAATTACACTCTACTGAATGCAACACACACTCCAAAAAATACCACTCAGTGCCACATATTTATGTTGCATATAACTCTGTGGCACTGAGTGGTATTTCGAGTGTATGTTGCATTAAGAGCTGTGTAATTATGTTGCACTGAGTGGGATTTGGAGTGTATGTTGCATTGAGTGCAATGTAATTATGTGGTGTGTAATTGTGTGGCACTCAGTGGTATTTGGAGTGTATGTTGCATTGAGTGCAGTGTAATTATGTGGTGTGTAATTATGTGGCACTGAGTGGTATTCGGGGTGTCTTTCGCGTTGAGTGCAGTGTAATTATGTGGCGTGTAATTATGTAGCACTGAGTGGTATTTGGAGTGAATGTTGCATCGAGTGCAGTGTAATTATGTGGTGTGTAATTATGTGACACTGAGTGGTTTTCGGAGTATATGTTGCGTTGAGCACAGTGTAATTATGTAGCATATATTTATGTGGCACTAAGTGGTATTTTGTGGAGTGTATCTGGTATTCAGTAGAGTGTAATTGTGTGGCGTTTAATTATGTGGCACTGAGTTGTATTGTTTGGAGTGTATGTTGCTTTGAGTGCAGTGTAATTATGTAGCATATAATTATGTGGCACTGAGTGGTATTGTGTGGAATGTGTGTTGCATTCAGTAGAGTGTAATTATGTGGTGTGTAATTATGTGGCACTGTGTGGTATTTGGAGTGTATGTTGCATTGAACGGAGGGTAATTATGTGGCATGCAACTATGTGGCAGTGAGTGGTATTTGGAGTGTACGTTGCATTGAGTGCAGTGTAATTATGTGGCTTGTAACTATGTGGCACTGAGTGGTATTTGGCGTGTATGTTGCATTTAGTGCAGTGTAATTATGTGGCGTGTAATTATGTGGCACTGAGTGGTATTTGGAGTGTATGTTGCATTGAGTGCAGTGTAGTTATGTGGCGTGTAATTATGTGGCACTGAGTGGTATTTTCAGTGTATGTTGCATTGAGTGCAGTGTAATTATGTGGCGTGTTATTATGTGGCACTGAGTGGTATTTGGAGTGTATGTTGCTTTGAGTGCAGTGTAATTATGTGGCGTGTAATTACGTGGCACTGAGTGGTATTGTTTGGAGTGTATGTTGCATTAAGTGCAGTGTAAGTATGTAGCATATAATTACACTGCACTCAATGCAACATACACTCCAAATACCACTCAGTGCCACATAATTACACACCACATAATTACACTATACTGAATGCAACACACTCTCCACAGAATACCACTCAGTGCCACATAATTATATGCTACATAATTACACTGCGCTCAATGCAACATACACTCTAAATACCACTCAGTGCCACATATTTACAAACCACATAATTACACTCTACTGAATACAACATACACTCCAGACAATACCACACAGTGCCACATAATTATATGATACATAATTACACTGTGCTGAACACAACATACACTCCAAATACCACTCAGTGCCACATTACACGCCACATAATTACACTGCACTCAATGCAACATACAGTCCAAATACCACTCAGTGCCACATAATTACATGCCACATATTTACACTGCACTCAATGCAACATTCACTCCAATTACCACTCATTGCCACATAGTTACATGCCATACAATTACACTCTAATGAATACAACATACACTCCACACAAATACCACTCAGTGCCACATAATTACATGCCACATAATTACAGTGCACTCAATGCAACACACACTCCAAATACCACTCAGTGCCACATAATTACACACCACATAAATACAGTGCACTCAATGCAACATACACTCCAAATACCACTCAGTGCAATAAAATTACATGCCACATATTTATACTGCACTCAATGCAACATACACTCCAAATATCACTCAGTGCCACATAATTACACTCTACTGAATACAACATGCACTCTTCATAATACCACTCAGTGCCACATAATTACACGCCACATTATTACAGTTCACACAATGCAACATACACTCCAAATACCAATCAGTGCCACATAATTACACACCACATAATTACAGTGCTCTCAATGCAACATACACTCCAAATAACACTCAGTGCCACATAATTACATGCTACAAATTTACACTGCACTCAATGCAACATTCACTCCAATTACCACTCAGAGCCACACAATTACACACCACATAATTACACAGCTCTTAATGCAACATACACTCCAAATACCACTCAGTGCCACATAATTACACGCCACATAATTACAGTGCACTCAATGGAACACACACTCCAAATACCACTCAGTGCCACATAATTACACGCCACATAATTACAGTGCACTCAATGCAACATACACTCCAAATACCACTCAGTGCCACAAAATTACATGCCACATATTTACACTGCACTCAATGCAACATACACTCCAAATACCACTCAGTGCCACATAATTACATGCCACATAATTACACTCTACTCAATGCAACATACACTCCAAATACCACTTAGTGCCACATAGTTACACTCCACACAATCACACTCTAATGAATACAACATACACTCCACACAATACAACTCAGTACCACATACTTATATGCTACATAATTGTACTGCGCTAAACGCAACATATACTCAAAATACCATTCACTGCCACATAATTACATGCTACATAATTACACTGCTCAACACAACATAAAATCCAAATACCATTCAGTACCACATAGTTATACGCCACATAATTACACTGCACTCAATGCAACATAAACTCCAAATACCACTCAGTGCCACATAATTACACGCCACATATTTACACCGCACTCAATGCAACATACACTCCAAATACCACTAAGTGCCACATAATTACATGCCAAATAATTACAATGCACTCAATGCAGCACACACTCAACACAATACCACTCAGTGACACATAATTATATGCTACATAATTACACTGCACTCAATGCAACATACACTCCAAACAATACCACTCAGTGCCACATAATTACACGCCACATAATTACACTGCACTCAATGCAACATACACACCAAATACCAATCAGTGCTGAATATTTACACACCACATAATTACACTGCACTCAATGGAACATACACTCCAAATACCACTCAGTGCCACATAATTACACGCCACATAATTACACTCCACTCAATGTAACATACACTCCAAATACCACTCTGTGCCACATAATTACATGCCAAACAATTACACTCTAATGAAAACATCATACACTCCACACAATACCACTCAGTGCCACATACACATATGCTAAATAATTACACTGCTCTAAACGCAACATACACTCCAAATACCACTCACTGCCACATAATTACACGCCACATAAGTACACTGCACTCAATACAACATACACTGTAAATTCCACTCAGTACGCATTACACGCCACATTATTACACTGCACTCAATGTAACATAAACTCCAAATACCACTCAGTGCCACATAATTACACGCCACATCATTACACTGCACTCAATGCAACATACACTACAAATACCATTCAGTGCAACGTAGTTACACACCACATAATTACACTGCACTCAATGCAACACACACTCCAAGTACCACTCAGTGCCACATAGTTACACGCCCCATAATTACACTGCACTCAATGCAACATACACTCCAAATACTACGCAGTGCCACATAATTACAAGCCACATAAATACACTCGGCTGAATGCAACATACACTCCAAACAGTCCCACTCAGTGCCACATAATTACACCCTACACAATTACACTCTACTAAATACAACATACACTCCTCATATTACCACTCATTGCCACATAATTACACACAAATAAATTACACTCTACTCAATACAACATACGCTCCAAATACCACTCAGTGCCACATAGTTATACGCCTTACAATTACACTGCACTCAATACAACATACACTCCAAATACCACTCAGTGACACACAATTACATGCCACATAATTACACTCTACTGAATGCAACACACACTCCACACAATACCACTCAGTGCCACATAATTATATGCTACATATTTACACTGCACTAAATGCAACATACACTCCAAACAGTACCACTCAGCACCACATAATTACACTGCACTCAATGCAACATACACTCCAAATACCACTCAGTGCCACATAATTACATGCCACATAATTACACTCTACTGAATACAACATACACTCCTCATAATACCACTGAGTGCCACATAATTACACACCACATAATTACACTGCACTCAATGCAACATACACTACAAATACCATTCAGTGCCACATAGTTTCACACCACATAATTACACTGCACTTAATGCAACACACACGCCAAATACCACTCAGTGCCACATAGTTACACGCCCCATAATTACACTGCACTCAATGCAACATACACTCCAAATACCATGATGTGCCACATAATAACAAGGCACATAAATACACTCGGCTGAATGCAACATACACTCCAAACAGTTCCACTCAGTGCCACATAATTACACCCTACACAATTACACTCTACTAAATACAACATACACTCCTCATAATACCACTCATTGCCACATAATTACACACAAATAAATTACACTCTACTCAATACAACATACGCTCCAAATACCACTCAGTGCCACATAGTTATACGCCTTATAATTACACTGCACTCAATACAACATACAATCCAAATACCACTCAGTGACACATAATTACATGCCACATAATTACACTCTACTGAATGCAACACACACTCCACACAATACCACTCAGTGCCACATAATTATATGCTACATATTTACACTGCACTAAATGCAACATACACTCCAAACAGTACCACTCAGCACCACATAATTACACTGCTCTCAATGACACATACACTCCAAATACCACTCAGTGCCACATAGTTATACGCCTTATAATTACACTGCACTCAATACAACATACAATCCAAATACCACTCAGTGACACATCTTTACATGCCACATAATTACACTCTACTGAATGCAACACACACTCCACACAATACCACTCAGTGCCACATAATTATATGCTACATATTTACACTGCACTAAATGCAACATACACTCCAAACAGTACCACTCAGCACCACATAAGTACACTGCACTCAATACAACATACACTGTAAATTCCACTCAGTACGCATTACACGCCACATTATTACACTGCACTCTATGCAACATACACTCCAAATACCACTCAGTACCCCATATTTACACACCACATAATTACACTGCACTCAATGCAACATACACTCCAAATACCACTCAGTGCCACATAATTACACGCCACATAATTACTCTGCACTCAATGCAACATACACTCCAAATACCACTCAGTGCACATAATTACATGCCACATAGTTACACTCTAATGATTGCCACACACACCCCACACAATACCACTCAGTGCCACATACTTATATGCCACATAATTACACTGCACGCAATCAACATACACTCCAAACAATACCACTCAGTGCCACACACACCACAAAATTACACTCTAATGAATACAACATACACTCCACACAATACCACTCAGTCCCACATACTTATATGCTACATAATTACACTGCGCTAAACACAACATACACTCCAAATACCACTCAGTGCGACATTACACGCCACATAATTACACTGCACTCAATGTAACATACACTCCGAATACCACTCAGTGCCATATAGTTACACGCCACATAATTACAGTGCACTCAATGCAACATATACTCCAAATAGCACTCAGTGCCACAAAGTTACACGCCATATAATTACACTGCACTCAATGCAACATACACTCCAAATACCACTCAGTGCCACATTATTACAAGCCACATAAATACACTCTGCTGAATGCAACACACACTCCACACAACACCACTCAGTGCCACATAATTATATGCTACATAATTATACTGTACTCAATGGAACATACACTCAAAACAATACCACTCAGTGCCACATAATTACACGCCACACAATTACACTCTACTGTATACAACATACACTCCACACAATACCACTCAGTGCCACTTACTCATATGCTACATAATTACACTGCACTAAATGCAACATACACTCCAAATACCACTCAGTGCCACATAATTATATACCACATAATAACACTGCACTCAATGCAACATATACTCCAAATACCACTCAGTACCACATAATTACACGCAACATCATTACACTGCACTCAATGCAACATACACTACAAATACCATTCAGTGCAACATAGTTACACACCACATAATTACACTGCACTCAATGCAACACACACTCCAAGTACCACTCAGTGCCACATAGTTACACGCCCCATAATTACACTGCACTCAATGCAACATACACTCCAAATACTACGCAGTGCCACATAATTACAAGCCACATAAATACACTCGGCTGAATGCAACATACACTCCAAACAGTCCCACTCAGTGCCACATAATTACACCCTACACAATTACACTCTACTAAATACAACATACACTCCTCATATTACCACTCATTGCCACATAATTACACACAAATAAATTACACTCTACTCAATACAACATACGCTCCAAATACCACTCAGTGCCACATAGTTATACGCCTTATAATTACACTGCACTCAATACAACATACACTCCAAATACCACTCAGTGACACACAATTACATGCCACATAATTACACTCTACTGAATGCAACACACACTCCACACAATACCACTCAGTGCCACATAATTATATGCTACATATTTACACTGCACTAAATGCAACATACACTCCAAACAGTACCACTCAGCACCACATAATTACACTGCACTCAATGCAACATACACTCCAAATACCACTCAGTGCCACATAATTACATGCCACATAATTACACTCTACTGAATACAACATACACTCCTCATAATACCACTGAGTGCCACATAATTACACACCACATAATTACACTGCACTCAATGCAACATACACTCCAAATACAACTCAGTGCCATATATTTACACACCACATAATTACAGTGCACACAATGCAACATACACTCCAAATACCACTCAGTGGCACATAATTACTCGCGACATAATTACACTGCACTAAGTGCAACATACACTGCAAATACCATTCAGTGCCACATAATTACACGCCACATAATTACACTGCACTAAATGCAACCTCAACTCCAAATACCACTCAGTGCCACATAGTTACAAGCCACATAATTACACTGCACTCGATGCAACATACACTCCAAATGCCACTCAATGCCACATAATTACACACCACATAATAACAGTCTACTGAATGCAACACACATTCCACACAATACCACTCGGTGCCACATAATTATATGCTACATAATTATACTGCACTCAATGCAACATACACTCCAAACAATACCACTCAGTGCCACATAATTACATGCCACACAATTACACTCTACTGAATACAACATACATTCCACACAATACCACTCAGTGCCACATAGTTATACGCTACATAATTACACTGCGCTCAACACAACATATACTCCAAATACCACTCAGTGCCACATAATTACACGCCACATAATTACAGTGCACTCAATGCAACATACACTCCAAATACCACTCAGTGTCACATAATTACACGCCACATAATTACACTGCACTCAATGCAACATTCACTCCAAATACCACTCAGTGCTACATAATTACACGCCACATGATTACACTGCACTCAATGCAATAGACACTCCAAATACCACTCAGTGCCACATAATTACACTCTACTGAATACAACATACACTCCAGACAATACCACTCAGTGCCACATAATTATATGCTACATAATTCAACTGTGCTCAACACAACATACACTCCAAATACCACTCAGTGCCACATAATTGCACACCACATAATTACCCTGCACTCAATCCAACATACACTCCAAATACCACTCAGTGCCACATAGTTACACGCCTCATAATTACACTACACTTAAACCAACATACACGCCAAATACCACTCAGTGCCACACAGTTACACGCTAAATAATTACACTGCACTCAATGCAACATACACTCCAAATACCACGCAGTGCCACATAATTACAACTGTCCATCAACTGTGTTTTTTGCAAATTTCACCCGAGTGGGCTGGGTATGCTCAGACGTGAGTCCCAGGCTCTCCACACCACTGGAGTCAAGCTATCCAGGCTGAATGAAGGCTGATAGGCAGAAACCGGTCCTTGGATGCTTGATTCTGGTCTGGGAAAGACATGGCTTGGTAGTTCGGACCGGACTGTTCCCATGAGGCACAGGGTCAGAGCTGATTTGCATATAGCCAGTGTCTAACCCAGGGTGGTGTGGAGTGCAAAAAAACGATGTATTTAGGCCCAGATCCTTGTACTGGGGTGAATGTATGACATTGTTCTACATTCTGTCCATCAACTGTGTTTTTTGCAAATTTCACCCCGAGTGGGCTGGGTATGCTCAGACGTGAGTCCCAGGCTCTCCACACCACTGGAGTCAAGCTATCCAGGCTGAATGAAGGCTGATAGCCAGAAACCGGTCCTTGGATGCTTGATTCTGGTCTGGGAAAGACATGGCTTGGTAGATCGGACTGGACTGTTCCCATGAGGCACAGGGTCAGAGCTGATTTGCATATAGCCAGTGTCTAACCCAGGGTGGTGTGGAGTGCAAGAAAACGATGGATTTAGGCCCAGATCCTTGTACTGGGGTGAACGTATGACATTGTTCTACATTCTGTCCATCAACTGTGTTTTTTGCAAATTTCACCCCGAGTGGGCTGGGTATGCTCAGAGGTGAGTCCCAGGCTCTCCACACCACTGGAGTCAAGCTATCCAGGCTGAATGAAGGCTGATAGCCAGAAACCGATGCTTGATAGTTATACGCCTTATAATTACACTGCACTCAATACAACATACACTCCAAATACCACTCAGTGACACATAATTACATGCCACATAATTACACTCTACTGAATGCAACACACACTCCACACAATACCACTCAGTGCCACATAATTATATGCTACATAATTACACTGCACTAAATGCAACATACACTCCAAACAGTACCACTCAGCGCCACATAATTACACGCCACATAATTACACTGCACTCAATGCAACATACACTCCCAATACCACTCAGTGTCACATAAATACACACCACATAATTACACTGCACTCAATGCAACATACACTCCAAATACCACTCAGTGCAACATAATTACATGCCACATAATTACACTGCACTGAATTGAACATACACTCCAAATACCACTCAGTGCCACATAGTTCCACGCCACACAATTACACTCCAATGAATACAACATACACTCCACACAATACCACTCAGTACCACATACTTATATGCTGCATTATAATACTGCGCTAAACGCAACATATACTCCAAATATCACTCACTGACACATAATTACACGCTACATAATTACACTGTGCTCAACACAACATACACTCCAAATACCACTCAGTGCCACATAACTAGAATCCACATTATTACACTGGACTCAATGCAACATACACTCCCAATACCACTCATTGTCACATAAACACACCCCACATAATTACACTTCACTCAATGCAACATACACTCCAAATACCACTTAGTGCCACATAATTACATGCCACATAATTACACTGCACTGAATTTAACATACACTCCAAATACCACTCAGTGCCCCATAGTTACACTCCACACAATTACACTCTAATGAATACAACATACACTCCACACAATACCACTCAGTACCACATACTTATATGCTACATAATTGCACTGCGCTAAACGCAACATATACTCCAAATACCACTCACTGCCACATAATTACACGCTACATAATTACACTTTGCTCAAGACCACATAAACTCCAAATACCACTCAGCGCCATATAATTACAA
This sequence comes from Lissotriton helveticus, assembly GCF_964261635.1. NCBI lineage: Eukaryota > Metazoa > Chordata > Amphibia > Caudata > Salamandridae > Lissotriton > Lissotriton helveticus. Next base: position 646,625,921 of record NC_136061.1, on the reverse strand, counting down.
GCCACATAATTACACTGCACTCAAAGCAACATACATGTCAAATACAGCTCAGTGCCATGCTAAATAATTACACTGCACTCTATGCAACATACACTCCAAATACCACTCAGTGCCCCATATTTACACACCACATAATTACACTGCACTCAATGCAACATACACTCCAAATACCACTCAGTGCCACATAATTACACGCCACATAATTACTCTGCACTCAATGCAACATACACTCCAAATACCACTCAGTGCACATAATTACATGCCACATAGTTACACTCTAATGATTGCCACACACACCCCACACAATACCACTCAGTGCCACATACTTATATGCCACATAATTACACTGCACGCAATCAACATACACTCCAAACAATACCACTCAGTGCCACACACACCACAAAATTACACTCTAATGAATACAACATACACTCCACACAATACCACTCAGTGCCACATACTTATATGCTACATAATTACACTGCGCTAAACACAACATACACTCCAAATACCACTCAGTGCCACATTACACGCCACATAATTACACTGCACTCAATGTAACATACACTCCGAATACCACTCAGTGCCATATAGTTACACGCCACATAATTACAGTGCACTCAATGCAACATATACTCCAAATAGCACTCAGTGCCACAAAGTTACACGCCACATAATTACACTGCACTCAATGCAACATACACTCCAAATACCACTCAGTGCCACATTATTACAAGCCACATAAATACACTCTGCTGAATGCAACACACACTCCACACAACACCACTCAGTGCCACATAATTATATGCTACATAATTATACTGTACTCAATGGAACATACACTCAAAACAATACCACTCAGTGCCACATAATTACACGCCACACAATTACACTCTACTGAATACAACATACACTCCACACAATACCACTCAGTGCCACTTACTCATATGCTACATAATTACACTGCACTAAATGCAACATACACTCCAAATACCACTCAGTGCCACATAATTATATACCACATAATAACACTGCACTCAATGCAACATATACTCCAAATACCACTCAGTACCATTTTACACGCCACATAATTACACTGCACTAAATGTAACATACACTCCAAATACCACTCAGTGCCACATCATTACACCCCACATATTTACACGGCACTCAAAGCCATGTACACTCCAAATACCACTCAGTGCCACATAATAACAGACCACATAATTACACTGCACTCAATGCAACATACACTCCAAATACCACTCAGTGCCACATAATTACACGCCACATAATTACACTGCACTGAATTGAACATACACTCCAAATTCCACTCAGTGCCACATAGTTATACGCCACATAATTACACTGCACTCAATGCAACATACACTCCAAATACCACTCAGTACCACATAATTACACGCTACATAATTACACTGCACTCAATGCAACATACACTCCAAATAACACTCAGTGACACATAATTACATGCCACATAATTACACTCTACTAAATGCAACACACACTCCACACATTACCACTCAGTGTCACATAATTATATACTACATAAATACACTGCACTCAATGCAACATACACTCCAAACTGTACCACTCAGTGCCACATAATTACATGCCACATAATTATACTGCACTCAATGCAACATACACTCCAAATACCACTCAGTGCCACATAGATATACACCACATAATTACACTGCACTCAATGCAACAAACACTCCAAATACCAATCAGTGCCACATAATTACACGCCACATAATTACACTGTACTCAATGCAACATACACTCCAAATACCACTCAGTGCCACATAATTACATGCCACATAATTACACTCTACTGAATGCAACACACACTCCACACAATACCACTCAGTGCCATATAATTATATGCTCCATAATTACACTGCACTCAATGCAACATACACTCCAAACAATACCACTCAGTGCTACATAATTACACCCCACACAATGACACTCTACTGATTACAACATACACTCCTTATAATTCCACTCAGTGCCACTTAATTACACACAAATTAATTACATTCAACTCAATACAACATACACTCCAAATACTACTTAGTGCCACATAATTAGAGGCCACATAATTACACTGCACTCAGTGCAACATACACTCCAAATACAACTCAGTACCACATAATTACACACCAAATAATTACACTGCACTCAATGCAACACACACTCCACACAATACAACTCAGTGCCACATAATTATATGCTACATATCTACACTGCACTCAATTCAACATACACTCCAAACAATACCACTCAGTGCCACATGATTACACGCCACACAATTACACTCTACTGAATACAACAATCACTCCACACAATACCACTCAGTGCCACATACTTATGTGCTACATAATTACACTGCACTCAAAGCAACATACATGCCAAATACCACTCAGTGCCACATAATTGCACGCCACATAATTACACTGAACTCACTGCAACATACACTCCCAATACCACTCAGTGTCACATAAATACACACCACATAATTACACTGCACTCAATGTAACATACACTCCAAATACCACTCAGTGCCACATAATTACATGCCACATAATTACACTGCACTGAATTGAACATACACTCCAAATACCACTCAGTGCCACATAGTTACATGCCACACAATTACACTCTAATGAATACAACATACACTCCACACAATACCACTCAGTACCACAAACTTATATGCTACATAATTATACTGCGCTAAATGCAACATATACTCCAAATACAACTCACTGCCACATAATTACACGCTACATAATTACACTGCACTCAATGCAACATACACTCCAAATAACACTGAGTGACACATAATTACATGCCACATAATTACACTCTACTAAATGCAACACACACTCCACACATTACCACTCAGTGTCACATAATTATATACTACATAAATACACTGCACTCAATGCAACATACACTCCAAACTGTACCACTCAGTGCCACATAATTACATGCCACATAATTATACTGCACTCAATGCAACATACACTCCAAATACCACTCAGTGCCACATAGATATACACCACATAATTACACTGCACTCAATGCAACAAACACTCCAAATACCAATCAGTGCCACATAATTACACAACACATAATTACACTGCACTCAATGCAACATACACTCCAAATACCACTCAGTGCCACATAATTACATGCCAAATAATTACACTCTACTGAATGCAACACACACTCCACACAATACCACTCAGTGCCATATAATTATATGCTCCATAATTACACTGCACTCAATGCAACATACACTCCAAACAATACCACTCAGTGCTACATAATTACACCCCACACAATGACACTCTACTGATTACAACATACACTCCTTATAATTCCACTCAGTGCCACTTAATTACACACAAATTAATTACATTCAACTCAATACAACATACACTCCAAATACTACTTAGTGCCACATAATTAGAGGCCACATAATTACACTGCACTCAGTGCAACATACACTCCAAATACAACTCAGTACCACATAATTACACACCAAATAATTACACTGCACTCAATGCAACACACACTCCACACAATACAACTCAGTGCCACATAATTATATGCTACATATCTACACTGCACTCAATTCAACATACACTCCAAACAATACCACTCAGTGCCACATGATTACACGCCACACAATTACACTCTACTGAATACAACAATCACTCCACACAATACCACTCAGTGCCACATACTTATGTGCTACATAATTACACTGCACTCAAAGCAACATACATGCCAAATACCACTCACTGCCACATAATTGCACGCCACATAATTACACTGAACTCACTGCAACATACACTCCCAATACCACTCAGTGTCACATAAATACACACCACATAATTACACTGCACTCAATGTAACATACACTCCAAATACCACTCAGTGCCACATAATCACATGCCACATAATTACACTGCACTGAATTGAACATACACTCCAAATACCACTCAGTGCCACATAGTTACATGCCACACAATTACACTCTAATGAATACAACATACACTCCACACAATACCACTCAGTACCACAAACTTATATGCTACATAATTATACTGCGCTAAATGCAACATATACTCCAAATACAACTCACTGCCACATAATTACACGCTACATAATTACACTGTGCTCAACACAACATACACTCCAAATACCACTCACTGCCACATAATTAGAATCCACATTATTACACTGGACTCAATTCAACATACACTCCCAATACCACTCAGTGTCACATAAATACACACCACATAATTACACTGCACTCAATGCAACATACACTCAAAACAATACCACTCAGTGCCACATAATAACAGGCCACATAATCACACTGCACTCAATGCAACATACACTCCAAATACCACTCAGTGCCACATAATTACATGCCAAATAATTACACTGTACTCAATGCAACATACACTCAAAACAATACCACTCAGTGCCACATAATTACACGCCAATCAATTACACTCTACTGAATACAACATACACTCCACACAATACCACTCAGAGCCACTTACTCATATGCTACATAATTACACTGCACTAAATGCAACATACACTCCAAATACCAATCAGTGCCACATAATTATACACCACATAATAACACTGCACTCAATGCAACATATACTCCAAATACCACTCAGTGCAATTTTACACGCCACATAATTACACTGCACTAAATGTAACATACACTCCAAATACCACTCAGTGCCACATAATTACACCCCACATATTTAAACGGCACTCAAGGCCAGATACACTCCAAATACCACTCAGTGCCACATAATAACAGGCCACATAATTACACTGCACTCAATGCAACATACACTCCAAACACCACTCAGTGCCACATAATTTTTCGCCAAATAATTACACTGCACTCAATGCAACACACACTCCACACAATGCCACTCACTGGCACATAATTATATGCTACATATCTACACTGCACGCAATTCAACATACACTCCAAACATTACCACTCAGTGCCACATGATTACACCCCACACAATTACACTCTACTGATTACAACATACACTCCTCATAATACCACTCAGTGCAACATAATTACACACAAATTAATTACACTCTACACAATACAACATAAAATCCAAATACCATTCAGTACCACATAGTTATACGCCACATAATTACACTGCACTCAATGCAACATAAACTCCAAATACCACTCAGTGCCACATAATTACACGCCACATATTTACACGGCACTCAATGCCACATACACTCCAAATAGCACTCAGTGCCACATAATAACAGGCCACATAATTACACTGCACTCAATGCAACATACACTCCAAATACCACTAAGTGCCACATAATTACATGCCAAATAATTACACTGCACTCAATGCAGCACACACTCAACACAATACCACTCAGTGCCACATAATGATATGCTACATAATTACACTGCACTCAATGCAACATACACTCCAAACAATACCACTCAGTGCCACATAATTACACGCCACATAATTACACTGCACTCAATGCAACATACACACCAAATACCAATCAGTGCTGAATATTTACACACCACATAATTACACTGCACTCAATGGAACATACACTCCAAATACCACTCAGTGCCACATAATTACACGCCACATAATTACACTCCACTCAATGTAACATACACTCCAAATACCACTCTGTGCCACATAATTACATGCCACACAATTACACTCTAATGAAAACATCATACACTCCACACAATACCACTCAGTGCCACATACACATATGCTAAATAATTACACTGCTCTAAACGCAACATACACTCCAAATACCACTCACTGCCACATAATTACACGCCACATAAGTACACTGCACTCAATACAACATACACTGTAAATTCCACTCAGTACGCATTACACGCCACATTATTACACTGCACTCAATGTAACATAAACTCCAAATACCACTCAGTGCCACATAATTACACGCCACATCATTACACTGCACTCAATGCAACATACACTACAAATACCATTCAGTGCAACATAGTTACACACCACATAATTACACTGCACTCAATGCAACACACACTCCAAGTACCACTCAGTGCCACATAGTTACACGCCCCATAATTACACTGCACTCAATGCAACATACACTCCAAATACTACGCAGTGCCACATAATTACAAGCCACATAAATACACTCGGCTGAATGCAACATACACTCCAAACAGTCCCACTAAGTGCCACATAATTACACCCTACACAATTACACTCTACTAAATACAACATACACTCCTCATATTACCACTCATTGCCACATAATTACACACAAATAAATTACACTCTACTCAATACAACATACGCTCCAAATACCACTCAGTGCCACATAGTTATACGCCTTATAATTACACTGCACTCAATACAACATACACTCCAAATACCACTCAGTGACACACAATTACATGCCACATAATTACACTCTACTGAATGCAACACACACTCCACACAATACCACTCAGTGCCACATAATTATATGCTACATATTTACACTGCACTAAATGCAACATACACTCCAAACAGTACCACTCAGCACCACATAATTGCACTGCACTCAATGCAACATACACTCCAAATACCACTCAGTGCCACATAATTACATGCCACATAATTACACTCTACTGAATACAACATACACTCCTCATAATACCACTGAGTGCCACATAATTACACACCACATAATTACACTGCACTCAATGCAACATACACTACAAATACCATTCAGTGCCACATAGTTTCACACCACATATTTACACTGCACTTAATGCAACACACACGCCAAATACCACTCAGTGCCACATAGTTACACGCCCCATAATTACACTGCACTCAATGCAACATACACTCCAAATACCATGCAGTGCCACATAATAACAAGCCACATAAATACACTCGGCTGAATGCAACATACACTCCAAACAGTCCCACTCAGTGCCACATAATTACACCCTACACAATTACACTCTACTAAATACAACATACACTCCTCATAATACCACTCATTGCCACATAATTACACACAAATAAATTACACTCTACTCAATACAACATACGCTCCAAATACCACTCAGTGCCACATAGTTATACGCCTTATAATTACACTGCACTCAATACAACATACAATCCAAATACCACTCAGTGACACATAATTACATGCCACATAATTTCACTCTACTGAATGCAACACACACTCCACACAATACCACTCAGTGCCACATAATTATATGCTACATAATTACACTGCACTAAATGCAACATACACTCCAAACAGTACCACTCAGTGCCACATAATTACACGCCACATAATTACACTGCACTCAATGCAACATACACTCCAAATACCACTCAGTGCCACATAATTACATGCCACATAATTACACTCTACTGAATACAACATACACTCCTCATAATACCACTGAGTGCCACATAATTTCACACCACATAATTACACTGCACTCAATGCAACATACACTCCAAATACAACTCAGTGCCATATATTTACACACCACATAATTACAGTGCACACAATGCAACATACACTCCAAATACCACTCAGTGGCACATAATTACTCGTGACATAATTACACTGCACTAAGTGCAACATACACTGCAAATACCATTCAGTGCCACATAATTACACGCCACATAATTACACTGCACTAAATGCAACCTCAACTCCAAATACCACTCAGTGCCACATAGTTACAAGCCACATAATTACACTGCACTCGATGCAACATACACTCCAAATGCCACTCAATGCCACATAATTACACACCACATAATGACAGTCTACTGAATGCAACACACATTCCACACAATACCACTCGGTGCCACATAATTATATGCTACATAATTATACTGCACTCAATGCAACATACACTCCAAACAATACCACTCAGTGCCACATAATTACATGCCACATAATTACACTCTACTGAATACAACATACATTCCACACAATACCACTCAGTGCCACATAGTTATACGCTACATAATTACACTGCGCTCAACACAACATATACTCCAAATACCACTCAGTGCCACATAATTACACGCCACATAATTACAGTGCACTCAATGCAACATACACTCCAAATACCACTCAGTGTCACATAATTACACGCCACATAATTACACTGCACTCAATGCAACATTCACTCCAAATACCACTCAGTGCTACATAATTACACGCCACATGATTACACTGCACTCAATGCAATAGACACTCCAAATACCACTCAGTGCCACATAATTACACTCTACTGAATACAACATACACTCCAGACAATACCACTCAGTGCCACATAATTATATGCTACATAATTCAACTGTGCTCAACACAACATACACTCCAAATACCACTCAGTGCCACATAATTGCACACCACATAATTACCCTGCACTCAATCCAACATACACTCCAAATACCACTCAGTGCCACATAGTTACACGCCTCATAATTACACTACACTTAAACCAACATACACGCCAAATACCACTCAGTGCCACACAGTTACACGCTAAATAATTACACTGCACTCAATGCAACATACACTCCAAATACCACTCAGTGCCACATATGTACACACCACATAATTACACTGCACTCAATGCAACATACACTCCAAATACCACTCAGTTCCACATAATTACACGCCACATAATTACACTCTACTGAATGCAACACACACTCCACACAATACCACTCAGTGCCACATACTTATATGCTACATAATTACACTGCACTCAATGCAACATAAGCTCCAAACAATATCACTCAGTGCCACATAATTACACGCCACACAATTACACTCTAATGAATACAACATACACTCCAAATACCACTCAGTGCCACTTTACACACCAAATAATGACTCTGCACTCAATGTAACATACACTCAGGGGCGTAACACAGGCCCCCACAGCCCACCCGGTGCGGGGAGCTTCTAGCTCCAAGGGGCCCCCTCGGCACTGAACTCTGGCCAGGAGAGCTCCTGATTGAGCCCAGAGGGGACCCCTCTAAGTAGAGTGCAGGGAGGCCCCATAACTTTTCATTACGCCAGTGCATACACTCCAAATACCACTCAGTGCCACATAATTACACGCCACATAATTACACTGCACTCAATGCCACAAACACTCCAAATACCACTAATTGTCACATAATTACATGCCACATAATTACACTGCACTCAAAGCAACATACACGCCAAATACCACCCAGTGCCACACAGTTACACGCTAAATAATTACACTGCATTCAATGCAACATACACTCCAAATACCACTCAGTGCCACATATGTACACAGCACATAATAACACTGCACTCAATGCAACATACACTCCAAATAACACTCAGTGACACATAATTACATGCCACATAATTACACTCTACTAAATGCAACACACACTCCACACAATACCAATCAGTGTCACATAATTATATACTACTTAAATACACTGCACTCAATGCAACATAAACTCCAAACTGTACCACTCAGTGCCACATAGTTACACGCCACATAATTATACTGCCCTCAATGAAACATACACTCCAAATACCACTCAGTGCCACATAATTACAGGCCACATAATTACACTATACTGAATACAACATACACTCATCATAATACCACTCAGTGCCACATAATTACACACAACATAATTACACTCTTCTTAATGCAACATACACTCCAAATACCACTCAGTGCCACATAGTTATACTCCACATAATTACACTGCACTCAATGCAACAAACACTCCAAATACCAATCAGTGCCATATAATTACACACCACATAATTACACTGCACTCAATGCAACATACACTCCAAATACCACTCAGTGCCACATAATTACATGCCACATAATTACACTCTACTGAATGCAACACACACTCCACACAATACCACTCAGTGCCATATAATTATATGCTACATAATTACACTGCACTCAATGCAACATACACTCCAAAAACCACTCAGTGCCACATAGTTACATACCGCATAATTACTCTGCACTCAAAGCAACAGACACGCCAAATACCACTCAGTGCCACACAGTTACATTCTACATAATGACACTGCACTCAATGCAACATACACTCCAAATACCACTCAGTGCCACATAATTAAACGCCACATAATTACACTGCACTCAATGCAACATACACTCCAAATACCACTCAGTGCCACATAATTACATTCCACATAATTACACTGCACTCAATGCAACATACACTCCAAATACCACTCAGTGCACATAATTACATGCCACATAGTTACACTCTAATGATTGCAACACACACCCCACACAATACCACTCCGTGCCACATACTTATATGCTACATAATTACACTGCACTCAATCAACATACACTCCAAACAATACCACTCAGTGCCACATAATTACACACCACACAATTACACTCTAATGAATACAACATACACTCAACACAATACCACTCAGTGCCACATACTTATATGCTACATAATTACACTGCGCTAAACGCAACATACACTCCAAATACCACTCACTGCCACAAAATTACACGCCACATAATTTCACTGCACTCAATACAACATACACTCCAAATACAACTCAGTGCTACATTACACACCACATAATTACACTGCACTCAATGTAACATACACTCCAAATACCACTCAGTGCCACATAGTTACACGCCACATAATTACACGGCACTCAATGCAACATACACTGCAAATAGCACTCAGTGCCACAAAGTTACACGCCCCATAATTACACTGCACTCAATGCAACATACACTCCAAATACCACGCAGTGCCACATAATTACAAGCCACATAAATACACTCGGCTGAATGCAACATACACTCCAAACAGTCCCACTCAGTGCCACATAATTACACCCTACACAATTACACTCTACTAAATACAACATACACTCCTCATAATACCACTCATTGCCACATAATTACACACAAATAAATTACACTCTACTCAATACAACATACGCTTCAAATACCACTCAGTGCCACATAGTTACACGCCACATAATTACCCTACAATCATCGCAACATACACTCCAAATACCACTCAGTGCCACATAATTACACACCACATAATGACAGTCAGTGGCACATAATTACATGCGACATAATTACACTGCACTAAGTGCAACATACACTGCAAATACCATTCAGTGCCACATAATTACATGCCACATAATTACACTGCACTAAATGCAACTTAAACTCCAAATACCACTCAGTGCCACATAGTTACAAGCCTCATAATTACACTGCACTCAATGCAACTTACACTCCAAATACCATTCAGTGCCACATAGTTACACGCCACATAATTACCCTGCACTCAACGCAACATACACTCCAAATACCACTCAGCACCATATAATTACAAGCCACATAATTACACTGCACTCAAAGCAACATACACTCCAAACAATACCACTCAGTGCCACATAATTACACACCACACAATTACACTCTAATGAATACAACATACACTCAACACTATACTACTCAGTGCCACATACTTATATGCTACATAATTACACTGCGCTAAACGCAACATAAACTCCAAATACCACTCAGCGCCATATAATTACAAGCCACATAATTACACTGCATTCAAAGCAACATACACGCCAAATACAGCTCAGTGCCACACAGTTACACGCTAAATAATTACACTGCACTCAATGCAACATACACTCCAAATACCACTCAGTGCCACATATTTACACACCACATAACTACACTGCACTCAATGCAACATTCACTCCAAATACCACTCAGTGCCACATAATTACACGCCACATAATTACACTGCACTCAATGCAACATACACTCCAAATACCACTCAGTGCACATAATTACATGCCACATAGTTACACTCTTATGATTGCAACACACACCCCACACAATACCACTCCGTGCCACATACTTATATGCTACATAATTACAATGCACTCAATGCAACATACACTCCAAACAATACCAATCAATGCCACTTAATTACACACCACACAATTACACTCTACTGAATACAACATACACTCCAAATACCACTCAGTGCCACATAATTACAAGCCAAATAATTACACTGCACTCAATGCAACATTCACTCCAAATACCATTCAGTGCCACATAATTACACACCACATAATTACACTGCACTCAATGCAACATACACTCCAAATACCACTCAGTGCCACATAGTTATATGCAACATAATTACACTGCACTCAATGCAACATACACTCCAAATATCACTCAGTGCCACATAATTACACACCACAACACTCTACTGAATACAGCATACACTCCTCATAATACCACTATGTGCCACATAATTACATGCAACATAATTACACTCTACCCAATGCAACATAGACTCCAAATACTACTCAGTGCCACATAGTTACACGCCACATAATTACACTGCACTCAACGCAACATACACTCCAAATACCACTCAGTGCCACATAATTACATGCCACATAATTACACTCTACCGAATGCAACACACTCTCCACAGAATACCACTCAGTGCCACATAATTATATGCTACATAATTACACTGCGCTCAATGCAACATACACTCCAAATACCAATCAGTGCCGCATAATTACACCACATAATTACACTCAACTGAATGTAACACACACTCCACACAATACCACTCAGTGCCACATAATTATATGCTACATAATTACAATGCAACATACACTCCAAACAATGTCACTCAGTGCCACATAATTACACGCCACACAACTACACTCTACTGAATACAACATACACTCCTCATAACACCACTCAGTGCCACATAAATATATGCTACATAATCACACTGTGCTCAACGCAACATACACTCCAAACACCACTCAGTGCCTCATAATTACACGTCACATAATTACACTGCACTCAATGCAACATACACTCCAAATACCACTCAGTGCCACATAATTATATGCTGCATATTTACACTGCTCTCAACGCAACATGCACTCCTAATACCACTCAGTGCCACATAATTACACGTCACATAATCTATCTATCTATCTATCTATCTATCTATCTATCTATCTATCTATCTATCTATCTATCTATCTATCTATCTATCTATCTATCTATCTATCTATCTATCTATCTATCTATCTATCTATCTATCTATCTATCTATCTATCTATCTATCTATCTATCTACCTATCTATCTATCTATCTATCTATTGCCCTCTCTCTCTCTCTATCTATCTATCTATCTATCTATCTATCTATCGCCCTCACTCTATCTATCTTTCGCTCACCCTCACTCTATCTATCGCCCTCACTCTATCTATCTATCTATCTATCTATCTATCTATCTATCTATCTATCTATCTATCTATCTATCTATCTATCTATCTATCTATCTATCTATCTATCTATCTATCTATCTGTCTTTCTATCTATCTATCCATCGTCCTCACTCTATCTATCGCCCTCACTCTATCTATCGCCCTCACTCTATCTATCTATCACCCCTCACTCTATCAATCTATCTATCGCCCTCACTCTATCTATCTATCTATCTATCTATCTATCTATCTATCTATCTATCTATCTATCTATCTATCTATCTATCTATCTATCTATCTATCTATCTATCTATCGCCCTCACTCTATCTATTGCCCTCACTCTATCTATCTATCACCCTTACTCTATCACCCTCACTCTATCTATCTATCGCCCTCACTCTATCTATCCATCGTCCTCACTCTATCTATCGCCCTCACTCTATCTATCTATCACCCCTCACTCTATCAATCTATCTATCGCCCTCACTCTATCTATCTATCTATCTATCTATCTATCTATCTATCTATCTATCTATCTATCTATCTATCTATCTATCTATCTATCTATCTATCTATCTATCTATCTATCTATCTATCTATCTATCTATCTATCTATCTATCTATCTATCTATCTATCTATCTATCTATCTATCTATCTATCTATCTATCTATCTATCAGTCTATCTATCTATCTATCTATCTATCTATCTATCTATCTATCTATCGCCCTCACTCTATCTATTGCCCTCACTCTATCTATCTATCACCCTTACTCTATCACCCTCACTCTATCTATCTATCGCCCTCACTCTATCTATCTATCGCCCTCTATCTATCTATCGCCCTCACTCTATCTATCTATCTATTGCCCTCACTCTATCTATCACCCTCACTCTATCTATCTGTCTATCTATCACCCTCACTCTATCTGTCTGTCTATCACACTCACTCTATCTATCCCCATCTATCTATCTATCTATCTATCTATCTATCTATCTATCTATCTATCTATCTATCTATCTATCTATCTATCTATCTATCTATCTATCTATCTATCTATCTATCTATCTATCTATCTATCTATCACCCTCACTCTATCTATCTATCTATTGCCCTCTATCTCTCTATCTATCGCCCTCACTCTATCCATCTATCTATCGCCCCACTCTATCTATCTATCGCCCTCACTCTATCTATCTGTCTATCTATCTATCACCCTCACTCTATATGTCTATCTATCGCACTCACTCTATCTATCGCCATCACTCTATCTATCCATCTATCTATCACCCTCACTCTATCTATCTGTCTATCTATCTATCGCCCTCACTCTATCTATCTATCTATCTATCTATCTATCTATCTATCTATCTATCTATCTATCTATCTATCTATCTATCTATCTATCTATCTATCTATCTATCTATCGCCCTCACTCTATCTTTCTATCTATCTATCTATCGATCTATCACCCTCACTCCATCTATCTATCGCCCTCCCTCTATCTATCACCCTCCCTCTATCTATCACCCTCCCTCTATCTATCGCCCTCACTCTATCTATCTATCGCACTCACTCTATCACTCACTCTATCTATCAATCACATCACCACAGCATCACTCAGCAGCACCACAGCATCACTCAGGGACACCACAGTAATCACTCAGGGGCACCACAACATCACTATGCGCTACCACAGCATCACTGAACCCCACATCATCACTCGTCGCCACCATAACATCACTCAGCGACACCACAGCATCAATCTGTGGTCAATCTATGTTCTCTCAATGTTTCAAGCTTTATTACAAATGTCACAAAAAGATGTTAATATTTCACTTCTGTTCTTGGATTTTCGTCACAATAAAATACACTGAACATAATCTTCACAAAAGTTATTTACAAAAGTTTAAGCTATTGCCATTATAAATTACAATAACTTTGATTTAAGTATTAATTATTAAAAAAAATTAAAAGCCATTGTTATTTGTAATATCAATACATCTAAGTCACGTAAATACAACACATATTGCATTACAAATGCTATAGGTGTCACATTTGCGAAAGTTATAACTATTGGCATTGTAAATGACAAAGCTATTATTTTCGCTATTTTCAAAACCAACTTATAAATAAAAAATGTGTCATTTACAATACCAATAGCTCAAACTTTCCTAATGCAAGACCTATTGCATTGCAAATGCTTGTTCTTTTTTCCAGTTTTGTGTCGCCAATAAACACCACCAATGAACCATCTGGGATGTAATTTTGTTTGATGACGTTTGCTTCGGTTTTGAGGTGTTTTGTAACCCCATTCACTGGGGAAACTCATTAAGGAAAATCTTTAGAAGGTAAATCCTTTGTGTGGAGGTTTGAAACACAGAAGGCTGCCGAGTGCTCGCTAGTGCGAAGACCCAATGTAAACACGAGTACAGACTTTATGCATAGTCTTGTTTTGCACACCAAATCCAATTTAAGACGTATGTTGTGAAAGGTATTAAACACTTGTGGCATATGTACAGCACAATGACAGAGCACTGTGTTTCGCCACAATTGGTAACACCACACTCTGACATTCTGGAAACACAGGGATGCACCATATTTAAAATAATACGACACACCCTGCGTTTCCCCTAGCATTGGCGCTAACTTTATCTGTCTAGTGCCAATGCAGGCACGTTGCAGAGAATGATTGTTCATGTGCAGGAATGTGTTCCTTTCTGCACATAAACAATCAATAATGGTGATTTGTAACTTCAGTGTGTGCTGCATTCCACATAGAAACATCAAAAACAAAAACAAGGAAAAATTCATAATTTCTCCTTGTCGCACCAGGTTAAGACCAGGTTTTCCCTGGTCTTATTTTTGATGCTGCCCCATAGTTACACCACCCTTGTAAGTAGGGGGCAGCGTAAAAAAGCAATGAGTGTTGCGGCAAAATGCCCACTGTAACACCCATTGTCCGCCCTCTTTCAGGCTAAGTGCTGCGTGAAAGGGGGGATTATTTACAAGGAAGTGTTAAGCCACGTTAAGTGGCTTAACGCCACCTTGTAAATAAGACAAAGGGGTTATCGCCAACAGACCGCCAGAAAAAGTAACGTTCTAGTGGCAACAAGCCCTTGTAAATAGGCCCCTTGGTATTCAAATCTGATGTGTACTTTTTGTGTTAAGATGAAGTGTGAATGTGTAGCTAATGGCAGCTGCAAGGTAGTTCAGGAGGTGGCTTGTCATGTTTCTTCAGGCGCTGCCTGCATCCCTGAATGACAGCTGACAGAGATGCTCCGGATGTTTCTTGGGAGAATGTGTGAAACATCTGGGAAGCAGTAGCTCTGCACACTGCCCCTCGCTGCGCGTCACTGTCACTTAGGTCAGAGCTAACGCTCTCTTGTGCCATCTCACTCCTGCCCCATCAGCAACCGGAAAGTGATGCCTTGACTAGAACACTGTGATGTTGCGTCTGATGCATGCGCCTTCCAAAGGAGATGGCTGTTTAAAAGCTCGCCTGGTAGATTGCGCTTGTGATGACGCCACTAATCACGCGGGCAGCAAGAGGGTGCCAGCTAGCGATGGCACAACTCTCTATTAAAGGACTGAAATGTTGCTCTTCTGCTATTTTGCCTGCAGCGCTGAAAACTATTGCATGGTTCAATCTCGTATGATAGAGCTGGACGAGCGGCTGAGCTCTCAAAATACCCCCAGCTCAGCGTTTTGCAGACAGGTGAGGTCAAAGGCTCATACAGGGCCTTTCGGCTTCAATAAAGGTAGCATGGGCTGAGCTCAGGGCTTAACTCCTCAGCAACAAGGGAGGTGGAACAATCAACAGCCACAACCAGCAAAAGAAAAGGACTGAAAAATCGTGTAAATGTGTAAGCAATATTCCATTAAATGGTCAGGGCTAAAACCAATTTACGAATGTCTAGTCAAAATTGAAAGCATCAAAAATAGTCCATTTGAGATAAAAAAAAATTGCAAGAACCTGACAGTGCTCACCAAAGGGCCATATTACACATTATCATTGTTTGCGCCTAGCGCACTTTTCAAAAGGTGCGCCGGGCGCAAACAATGATAATGCGCCCTATTATTATTATTATTATTAAATCGGTTTTGTACAGCGCACGGTTACCCTGGAGCATCCCAGCGCTTTGCCAGACAGAGTCTTAGTACGAGCAGAGGGGAGAAGAAGATTTAACAGAAAAGAAGGGTTTTCAACTGTTTTCGAAAACGCAAGATGCAAGGTTCTGCGCGTAGACCTAGGGTGAGGGCATTCCAGAGGGCAGCGACATTGACGGAGAATCTCCTTCCTCCTGATCGGGCCTTTTTTACTCTGGGGACGCAGATCAGGTGTTGCTGGTCCGAGCGTAAGCTTCTGCAGGCTTTATATGGGACCACCATCTTTTGCAGGGCTGGGGGACCTTTGCCTTGCAAAATTTTGTGCGCAAGGCAGAGGGATTTGAATTTCACCCTTTCCCGTATGGGCAACCAATGTAGCGCCCTCAGAGTTGGTTTGGCCGAGCGAGACATAGGGATGTCATATAGCAGTCGTGCGGCCGCGTTCTGAACTTGTTGGAGTCTGTTCAGGGTGGCCTCAGGGGCCCCAAGGTAGATCGCGTTGCTAAAGTCCAATCTGGACATGATCAGACCCTGTATCAGAAGTTTCCGGGATAGAGGGGGAATCAGGGGCAGTATTTTGCGTACCGATCGGAGGAGGCCAAAACAGAGACCAGCTAGTTTAGAGGCCTGGGTCCTAAAAGAAAGATCTTGTTCCAACCAAATGCCCAGGCTCTTGATCTCAGCCTTGGGTTCGGGAGGAGATCCTAAACAAATAGGCCAGGCCGAACAGGGAAGAGAGGGAGATTTAGGACCCAACAGCATTATCTCCGTTTTAGACCCATTTAGTTTCAATGCTGAGTCCCCATCCAAGAATGGATTTTTGAAAGGCACGCATGAAGTGTATGAGAGTTCTCCGTGGATTGGGAAAGGGCGAACACCAGTTGGGTGTCGTCGGCGTAGCTCACGATCTTGATGTCAAAAGGAGCCACCACATCCTCCAGAGGGGCCATGTACACGTTAAATAGTGTGGGGCTCAGGGATGAGCCCTGAGGCACACCACAGTGGAGGTGGGTGGATGCTGATCGTGAGCCTCCTTCCCAAACCTGGAAGGATCTTTCTCTGAGGAATGACCTGAGCCAATTCAGCGCAGTCCCCCTCACTCCGGCATCTGACAGTCGCTGGAGTAACACTCGATGGTTGACAGTGTCAAATGCTATACTGAGGTCCAGGAGGATCACTGCCACTGATCCTCCTGAATCCAAAATGCAGCGTGCCTCCTCAGTGACTGCCAGCAAGGCGGTGTCAGTGCCTTGGCCAGGACGGAAACCTGTTTGGGAGCTTTTTAGCACACCGTTGGACTCAAGGAAGTTGGACAATTGATGGTTAACCAATTTTTCCGTGATTTTGCTGAGTCCCGGAAGGAGCGAAATGGGTCTATAATTAGCCATATCTGAGGGGTCCAGGCTCGGTTTTTTTAAGAGAGCTTTCACTATTGCACTCTTCCAGTTAGGAGGAACAATACCCGCGCCTAATGAGGCATTGATAACTTCAGTGACAGGCTCCACAACGGAAGGGGCGATCATTTTCAAAATTCTCATTGGGACGATATCCCGGGGAGAGCCACTCTTAATAGAAAGGAGGACTTTAAGGGATTCATCTTGAGTAATGGGGCCAAAAGATTCCAAGATCTTCTGGGGCAGGCTCTCATTCTCCAGAGGCTCGGGTCCTATCTTGGGTTGAGGTAGGGAGCTCAAGATTTTTTCAATTTTCAAGTGGAAGTACTTTGCCAGGTTGTTGCATTTATCTTCTAAGTTCTCCGAGGGGGCAGAGGGTGTGGGAACCCTCCAAAGTTCTTTAACCACCAAGAACGTTTCTCTTGCGGAGTTTGAGGCATTACTAATTTTCTCCTCAAAGGACTGAGTTTTGGCTAGCTGGATAGAAAGCTTATAGCTTCTTATCGCTGAACGGTATTCCGTCTTACTAGCTACTTTCCAATTTTTTCTCCAGGAACGCTCTAGTTTTTTACATGCCCTCCGCATCACCCTCAATTCGGGTGTATACCAAGGGGCAGTGTGTAGTCTTTTCTCCTTTTTTCCTGCCGCTCTCCTAGGGAGGACTGCATCTAGGGTGTTCGATATCCACTTACAGAGATCTGCTTCTGCTAGGACAGGGTCCTGTGAAAGCAGTGGGCATGAGGCTACAAGGCTTCGTGAAAATTTTTCAACAGATAGCCTGGCCCAAGGTCTTTCAGGTGCATCAACATTAGAGGGAGGGAAATTCTTAGTTTCAATTTCCCAGGTGAAAGGGATCAAACAGTGGTCCGTCCATGGCAGGGGGATGGGAGGGGCTGCTTTCATGGTGGAGATATTTGCCAAGATAGAATCTAACAGGTGGCCCTTGTTGTGAGTGGGCTCCAAGTTTATAAGGTCAACCCCGCAGATTCTAAGATCATGCAAGAGGGCAGTCGCCGACCGGTCTTCCTGATCGTCGAAGTGGAGATTGAGGTGTCCCAGGATAATGAAATTGGTGGCAGAGGCGGCACCGACCATTGCCGTTTCTATAATTGAGTTGGCAAAGTTTCCAATATTTCCTGGGGGGGCGGTAAACTAACAGCCCAGACATTGTGACAGTGTGAGAGATTTGAAAGGAGAACTTGCAGCTCTCGCAGTCTTCCACCTCCCCTTTCTGGGTTCTGCAGGTCAGTGAGTTTTTATACAGAATGGCGATGCCTCCTCCTCGGCCCAATGGCCTGTCCTGGGTCAGGATTAAATAGCCAGGGGGAAGGGCATTCACCATGTCTGCTTCTGAGCCATGCGTAAGCCATGTTTCCGTAAGAAACAACACGTCCAACTCCCGTTCAGAAGTGAGGAGGTTAACCTCAAGCGAGTGCCTGGGGAGAGATCTACAATTCAAAAGACCCAGAGGTAGTGTGTGTTTTACCGCTACTCGGTTGGGGGGTGGCAGAGTGCACAGTAAGTAAAGGGCGGAGGGTTCGTTTGAAATGAGGGGCAAAATGCGGGAGGCACAGAGCGAGCACGAAGTAGTGCATCTCGGGAGTAGATACGAGAGGCACTTGTTGAATTAGGCATAGTGACTGGCCCTGGGCTCGTATGGGCGCGGACGGGCGCAGACGGGCTTTCCTTTGGCGCGCCTTCGGCGTGCCGCCGGCGCGCCCGCTGCACCCGCCCGCTGCGCGGACGGGAAGGTTGCTTGTTTATATGCATCTAAAGGGGTGGGAGTAGGGCGGAGGGGCGGAGATCTCTAACGCGAGCCTTCCCCAGGCCAAGATGGCGCCTGAAGATTCTCGTGAGGTGCCTGGCGCCTGGCAACAGTGGCGCTGCAGGACACAAGAGAGGGACCTGGAGCGATGTGACTCTCGCTCCAGGTAGGGGCTAGTATAAAAAAGCTCCCTTTAAAATATATACAAGTTTTTAAAAGCAAGTGTATTTAGTATTCAAATAACACCAAGTGTCAAGACAATAATAGCAGCGCGCAAGAGAGCGCAAAGAACTCCCGGCTTCCGCCTCAAGGGTGAGTAATGGCAAGTATCACGAGCGCTAGGAAGTCCTGCCCTTAAATATCCTGGGAGGGCGGAGGGGCGGAGATCTCTAACGCGAGCCTTCCCCAGGCCAAGATGGCGCCTGAAGATTCTCGTGAGGTGCCTGGCGCCTGGCAACAGTGGCGCTGCAGGACACGAGAGAGGGACCTGGAGCGATGTGACTCTCGCTCCAGGTAGGGGCTAGTATAAAAAAGCTCCCTTCAAAATATATACAAGTTTTTAAAAGCAAGTGTATTTAGTATTCAAATAACACCAAGTGTCAAGACAATAATAGCAGCGCGCAAGAGAGCGCAAAGAACCCCCAGCTTCCGCCTCAAGGGTGAGAAATGGCAAGTAAGGTGAATGCGGTGCCCCCAGGGCAGCCGCAAACATGCGCTGCCCTGGGTAGCGCATTCATATGAAAACACCGAGCAGCTGCTCCTTGTTTTCACAGTGCAGGTGGCACCCGCCAGCACTTTCAAAGGGGATTAGATGTCTGGGGGATCCATGGCACCCCTTTTCCAACCTGCAGAGGGCTGCTCTCAGGGGACACACTGACAGTGTGCCACCTTTTAAAGGCGCACTGTCTCTGCGCCTCCTGAGGGATTCTTTGACTCTGCGCCAGCGTCTGTAATATAGTGCAGGGCAGAGTCGAAGGAATTCCCACATTTGCATAGGGCACCCTATGCAAATGAGGGAACACCCTCTGTTGATAGAGCTGGCACTTTAAGTGCACCCAGAGTCGAAGGAATTCCCACATTTGCATAGGGCACCTCTATGCAAATGAGGGAACACCCTCTGTTGATAGAGCTGGCACTTTAAGTGCGCCAGCGCTATCGGAATTATAGAAGGGGACGCACACAAGTATGCGCCCCCTTCTATAATACCAAAGTTCCCCAGGGTCGCACAAATCGGGTGCAAACACCTGTTGCCATCCCCAGGTTTCAAATAAAATTGCTTTAAAACATATTTAGAATTTTCTACATCTCTTTTATCTCCTGATAGATAGTCTGACACCCAATCCATATGTAGCGGCAATCTGCACAGCTTTAGTTCATCACTTGTGCCATCAGCCTCGACGATAAGGGACTTAAAAGACATATTTGTGCACCTCTCATGTTAAGGCATTGGTTCCTTTCACTGCTGCAAAAGCAGCAGGACCAATTATGCTTTGGGAGCTATTCTAACCTTTCTACATGGAAGAGGGTTTGGAGACAGAAAACAGCAAACCCTTTTTTTCTCCTTAGGTATTATGTGGCTATTCTGAGATTGTTTGCTATCACTATGTAGTGCATAGCTGGGAGACTTTCTCCTGCTCATGAGGTGCTCCTCGCCAGACTTTATGACATCGGTCTGAGGGGGACGGTGTTCAACTGGTTTACATCTTTTCTTGAGGGCCGCCGACAAACGGTCTGGGCCTCCCCGAGCTCCGCCGAGATGCCGCCATTGGGAGTCGGTGTTCCGCAGGGTTCTGTGTTGAGCCCGACTCTTTTTAACATCTTTATGACACCTTTGGCGGCACTAGTGGAGTCCCTTGGGGCCCAGATCGTGTCCTACGCGGATGACACTCAGTTGCTCTTCACGTGTGGGAAAGATCAGGCTTTTGATGGCGAGAATATCCGGGGCTGCCTGGAGTTGGTCTTCAGCTGGTTTCAGTTGAACAGCCTCAAAGCCAATTCCAACAAATCGGAGGTGTTGTTCTTCGGTTGCTCCCTCGACCCCGATTGGCGGGCTTGGTGGCCCATAGATATGTGTCCCCCTGCCCAGGCATCATTGGTGGCAAAAAATCTGGGAGTGAAGATTGATAATAACTTGACGTTGATATCACATATTCGCGGCCTGACGGGCACCTGCTTTGGTATACTCAAGATGCTCCGGAAGTTCCTGCCTCTGCTCACAGAAGAGCATAGAAAGATCACTGTGCAAGCCTTAGTCGGCTCCAGACTGGACTATGCGAACGTCCTGTATGTAGGTCTCCCGGACTATCTTGTTCAGCGGCTGCAGGTTGTGCAGAATTCCGCGGCCCGCGCCATTTTTGGCCTCCATAGGCGAGTGAGGGCCTCCGGTTTGGTGCAGTCGCTTCACTGGCTGCCCATCCGAAAGCGGATCATGTTCAAAGTACTGACCCTGGCGCATAAAGCGCTATTTGGTGCTGGAGCAAAGTACCTACAACGCAGGCTTGCTTTCTACCGTCCGGCTAGATCTCTGCGGTCAGAATCTTTGTTTTTGGCTGTGGTTCCCCGAGTGAGGAAGGCACGTACTGGGGGGCGCTCCTTTAGTCTGAGGGCCCCTCAGCTGTGGAACACCTTGCCTCTGGCCCTACGGTCCTCCTCTAACCTTCTCCTGTTCAGGAAGAGCCTTAAGACCTGGCTTTTTAACCTTTAGGATGTCTTTCTTTTTTCTCCCGTGTTTGTTGTTTGTTTTATGGTGTTATGTTTTTTACTGAGCTGCCTCGACAAAGCGCCGGGACACTCCTTTGGAGTAGCCGTGCGCTATAGAAATAAATACTTAACATAACATAACATAACATAAATTAAACACACAAAAGGTGTTGAGAGAAAGGCTTAGAATTTGTCTCACCAGTGACAATTGCATGGGTAGCATCCCAGTAGCATCCCAACACTTTGTTATTTTGCCCACCATGCTACCTCAGTTTGGACCCAGCCATATACAAATCAGTCTAAGCCCTGCTCCAATAGGAACGGTCGGGCCTGAACTTCCAGGCCAGGCGCTCCTGAACCATAATATGCAAGTGGTTGTGCTTTACTGCTGTGTAGTTGCAGCTCTAGGATTGCAAGAGTGCGACATTGCAGCTCTTATGCTGTGTCTGGATTCTCACTTTCTGCTTGAGATTGACAGCATGGTTTCAGCTTTTCATTGGTTGCTGCTCTTTGGTTGCTCACTTGACACTGCTGTTCTTAGATTGAATGTGTTACTGTGCTGTGGTTGTCTGAGTGTCATAGTGTTCTATTTGACATACGGTAGATACTGTATGATTGCTGGATTGTGCTTCCTTACATTGGTGTGTAATTGCTGCTCTGTGTTTGTCTAAATGCGATATTGTTCTCAGGTGGTATGTGGCTGTTCTATGCTTGCCGGTGCATGCCATTCCCATTTTTATTTTGGATATAGTTGCTACAGTGTGATGCCAGGGAGTTAATGTGCTGTTCTCAACTGGTGTGAGGTTGTTCTTCTGTAAATTGATGATCTGATTGCCCGAATGTGCGTGTGCAATTCTTAGTATGGTTGTGTTTGCTCACCTCTAAGTCCCTGGTAGTGGTAGTAAAGTTCTAAGCTGGCATGTGGCTGCTGCTCAGTGTGTGTTATATGGATATTTAGTGATTGTGCGAGTGTGACTGTGCTGTGCTTAGTTTCTATCTGGTTGTTGCTGACTGTGACTGTGCTGTCTTTAATTGATGTGATTACTACCCGTCAGTTAGTTGCCTGGGTGAAATCATGTTGTCCTGAGCTGGTGCCTGGTATGTGTTATACGTTTATTCTAGGATTGCCTGAGTGCGGTTGTCTTTTGTTGCAGTGTGGTTGCCGCTCTGTGTGGAACTGCCCTGCAGCCATCTGTGCCCGGCTGTTCTGCACCTGCCTGCCTCCGAGTCTGCGCCGTGGCTGCCAGAGAGGCAGAAATCTTTCCCACAGAATAATTGGGGTGTTTGTGGGAGCCGCTGACATATTCCTTCTCGGATAACTTGCTGTAAAATAATTGTTCGCCCTCAAGGGAGGTTTCTTCCTCGTCTCTGTTAATTAATTGAAAGTGCTTATGAATTATACAGAGATTAAGTTATATATACTGCATATTAAAAAAAAAACAATAAAACCCCCACTCTTTGAACTCCCGAGAAAGCTGCGGCGGATCTTCGAGAGGCAGGACGCGGGCGGGGACCCCAGAGGCCGCGGCGGAGGGCAGAGAGAGGGACTCCAGCCCGGCGACGGAGGTCAGGAGAGAGGGACTCCAGTGGCCGCGGCGGAGGGCAGGAGAGAGGTGTAGAGAGCCATCCGGGCTCTCACATACATTGTATCCTTACACGCACGCACGCACACGCAACCTTGGGGCGGGCTCGCCCCTCGGTATAAATAAACAAGCGGAAGACCGCTCGGGGTCTTTCCGGCTGAGTGCAAGCAAGTGTTGGTGTAGTTATTCAGTGCATATACATACACGTGGTAGGCCCAGCCTCACCACTCTACATTGGCGACGAGGCCGGTGTACCTGGACCCGCGTGTGTCTGCCTCGCGCGGCGGTGCCTGCCGCTGTGCTGCTCTGGCCCCGTGCGCCTGAGACCCGCCCACGCGTCTCCCGTGAGGGTGCGCCTTCGGCTGGCGGGACTCGGGACCGGCGGAAGCTGACGTGCGGCTGGGTGAAGGCCCTGCGGGTGAGTGCTCATCTGCCCCGCTTGCGCGGCCCCTGCCTTCCGCACTCCGCCTGCCACCGCGGAGGAGGCGCGCCTGCTGACTGCAGGCCCGGCGAGCGCCACGTGACGACCCGCCCTGGGCCCGCCCTCGCTCTTCGGAGCTGCCGCGCATGAGGCGCCCTTGCAGAGGCGCGCGCTAGGCACGACGCCAGGCCCCTCCTGCTGTGCTCCTGCCCTCGTGGGGCGAAGGGACGTTCTCACGGACTGTGAGTCAATTAATGGGGACATTTGAAGGTGTCAACACGCTCAAAAAAAAAAAAAATAAAATCAAATAAGGAAAGAGGCAACAAGCATTGGCACATGCAACAAGGCATCTCCATTCACATTGGCTCCCACAAGGCCGTGCATCATTGTCCTTGCCGCCACAGCTGGTCCCTGGGGTCCTATCCATCGCCACTGCTGACTCTTCCCGCGTCACGCCCTAAGGCGCCTCGAAACGCTGCGTGGCCTGCGCCCCTGCCCTGCGCCTCACGCCGCCGCCATCCCGGAAAGCACCAGCAAGGCCAGAGTGACGCCTCGCCATGAACAACGGCGCTCCAGGAGCGGTCCAAGACGGGGCTGGCCAGCCCCCCCAGCAGCAGCCAGCTGCGCCCGCCGCTCAACCACAGGCTCAAGCACAGGCCGGAGCAGGCGCCCCTGCAGGTCCTCACGCACCCGCGCCCCATGCGCATCAGCACGCCGGCGTAGCACCCATACCGCCATTCAGCGAATCAGCAGACCCGGCAACGGCGGCCGTCCGCTGGAGAGCATGGGTCGGACGCCTCAATCTGTACTTCAGGGGCACAAGAGAAACCGACGGTACGGTGAAGAGGTCGCTCCTCATTCTCTATGGGGGTCAAGAGATCTATGACTTATTTGAATCGCTCCCGAACACTGGAGCCGAGGACAACTATGACGCCGCAGTCGCGGCCCTCAACGCGCACTTTGACCCTCAGTTGAACAATGATTTTGAAAAATTCAAATTCAAGCGCGCATGGCAGCTGGACTCCGAGTCAGTCGACATGTACTACACTCGACTCCGACGGCTCGCGAGCACGTGTCCCTTCATCAACCCTCGCGACGAAATCAGGGACCAGATCATTGTCGGCTGCAAATCTAAGTTGCTGAGAAAGCTGATCCTCCGACAGCCGGGGATCACCTTAGACGAGATCCTCATCCTGGCAAGGTCGCACGAGTTGTCGGATGCCCGGGCGGAGGAGATGGAGGTCGCGCTGCGCACCCCGGTGATCGCCCCGTCTGGGGCAAGGGCCCCGGCCATCAAGGAAGAGCGAGTGGAGGTGATCCAAAGAAGATTCCCGCCAGCAAGGCTGCGGGGTGGCCCGCCAAGGGACAGCCAGTGCGGGTACTGTGGTGTGGACCATCCTTCCACGGCCACGTGTGGTGCCAAAGGCAAGACGTGCCTCAAGTGTGGGCGCATGAATCACTTCGCTGCTGTCTGCCGGGGAGGGAAGTTCCGGGCAGCAGGCCCGCGCGCCAGAACAGTGACCCAACGAGTCCGACAGCTGTCTCTTGACCAGGAGAGACCCCCTCCCGACACGGAGGCTCAAGACCGCCGGCCCAGATATGAGGACGACGAAGACGATGAGGTGTATGTCATCTCCTACGTGAGCAGGGCATCCACGAAAAGGCGACCGCCTCCAATGTGTTCCGTCTCAGTGGACGGGACGAGTGTCAACGCGCTGATAGACACCGGGGCGTCCGTGAACGTCATGGACTCGGACCAGTATGAGCGCATGTCCCCAAAGCCGACGCTAGCACCGTCCGCGGCACGCATCTACACCTATGGCGGGACAGAGCCCATGCCTCTTCGTGGAGTGATTCAAACCACAGTAGTCAACGGAGAATATTCGACTGTGACCAGATTCCACATCACCGAGGGCAAGAAAGGCACCCTCCTGAGCTGCCACACAGCAGAGGATCTGGGACTGGTGTTTTTCGCCAACCAAGTACACCAGGCTCACGCTGACTTCATGTTAAAGGACTTCCCAGAACTGTTCAAAGGCCTCGGCAAGCTCAAGGGTAAAAAGTTTAAGCTACACATTGATGCGACGGTGAAACCTGTCGCTCTCAGACACCGGCGAGTACCGTTTAACCTCAGGCCCCAAGTTGAGGAAGAGCTTCGCAAGCTTGAGGAGTTGGGAGTGATCGAGAAAGTGTCGGGCCCGACACCCTGGGTCTCGCCCCTGGTGGTTGCCCCAAAACCGAAGCAGCCGGGAGCCATACGTCTGTGCGTGGACATGAGGCTCCCCAACACCGCTGTCAAGCGCGAACGACACATCACCCCCACTATGGACGATATTATAGCTGACCTCAACGGGGCGAAATGGTTTTCCAAATTAGACCTCAACTCCGGATATCACCAGCTGGAGCTAGAGCCGGCTAGCAGGTACATCACCACGTTTTCGACGCACGTGGGGCTGCGTCGCTACACTCGGCTCAGTTTTGGCGTCTCGTCGGCCGCCGAGGTCTTCCAGAACGCCATTCGCGAGGTGCTCTCCGGACTAAAAGGGGTGATCAACCTGAGTGATGACATCCTAGTTTACTCAACGACCCTAGAGGAGCATCACGCCAACTTGAGGGCGACTCTGCAGAGACTCGCCGATAGCGGCCTCACCCTCCACCGCGCTAAATGTGCCTTCTATCAGGAGTCAGTGGACTTCTTTGGATATATCTTTACGAGGGAAGGCCTTAAAGTCGACCCTAAGAAGGCCGAAGCCATCAAAGCGGCCAGCACGCCTCGAAGTCAAACAGAAGTCCGCAGTTTTCTGGGCATGGCCACGTACTGTGGCCGGTTTATCCCGAACCTGGCCGACTTAGCGGAGCCTCTCCGTGCCCTCACCCGTGCTGATCAGAAATGGGACTGGACTGCTGCTGCACACAAGGCGTTCCAGGCCGTCAAGGCCAGTCTGCTTGACAATACCGTCATGGCCTACTTCCAGCCACGGAGACGGACCGAGTTGATAGTCGATGCCAGCCCAGTGGGATTGGGAGCCGTGCTGCTGCAGGAGTATGGGCCGGAAGAGTGGAAGCCTGTCGCCTATGCCAGCAAGGCCCTGTCCGACACGGAGACCAGGTATGCCCAAATTGAAAGGGAGGCGCTGGCCATCAAGTGGGCATGCCAGCACTTTCACCTCTATCTCTGTGGACAGGACTTCACGGTGGTCACAGACCATAAACCCCTGTTGCCCCTCTTTGCGGGGACATCCCGGCTTGCTCCCCCACGCATCGAGAGGTGGGCTGTCCAGCTGCAGGGTTACCGGTTCAAGGTGGTGTTCAGGCCAGGAGCACACAACCCTGCCGACTACTTGTCGCGTCATCCGGATGTCACACCCCCACCGGCCCTCGATGCTGAAGGAGATGAAGTGGAGGAGATAGTGCACATGGTCACCCTAGCGGCGTGCCCCGAGAACATGTCGCTCCAGGAAATTAGCGACGCCACTGCGACGGACGAGACCCTGGCGAAGGTTAGGGAGGCGCTCGAAGGAAATCGTTGGGCCCATTTCCTTGATGGCGCTTCGTGCCTCCGGCCGGAGGTGCGTCATGCCAGGCAGCAGCTGTGGCAGATACGGAGTGAACTTAGCGTCGGAGATGAGGGGGTGGTGCTGCGTGGGCACCTCATCGTCATGCCCGAAAGCCTCCAGCAACGAGCCCTGAGCCTGGCTCACGTGGGACACCAAGGGATGGCAAAGACCAAGGCCCGCCTGAGGAGCAAGGTGTGGTTTCCCGCGATGGACAGCCAGGTGGAAGCCATGATACAGGCCTGCCACGCATGCACGATCACGGGCGGAGACCCTGCCCCAGCGCCCGTGCTCACGGAAGAAGCGCCCCAGGCCCCGTGGGCTCAACTCAGCATAGACTTTGGCAGTTTTCCAGACGGGCGGCACATGCTAGTGCTGGTAGACTCTTTTTCCAAATTCCCAGTTGTGGAAGTCATCGCATCCACTGCGTTCCCGCAGGTCAAGAAAGTCCTAAACCGAGTGTTTGCTACGATGGGGCTTCCTGAAGAAATCAAGTCCGATAATGGGCCCCCCTTTCAAGGGAGAGAGTTTCAGGCTTACTTGGAGGCTCTCCGGATCAAACATCGGAAAATCACACCCCTGTGGCCTCAAGCCAACGGGGAAGTCGAGAGGTTGATGCGGACATTAAACAGAGCGCTGCGGATTGCGGTGGATAATGGCGAAGACCCGGAGGCCGCCCTGGACGACTTCCTTGGAGCCTATCGGCAGACACCCCACTCAACGACAAAGTGTGCTCCCTCTCATGTTCTGTTCAAGCGAGCTCCAAGGGATGGCATTCCCACTGTCAACACGTGGGTGCCGGGAGAAAGGGACGCTGAGGCCATACAGGCCCGGCGACAGGCCACCAACATCAAAGCAAGCGCACATCGGCATGCCAAAGAACCAGCCCTCCGGCAGGGGGACACTGTCGTTGTCAAGGATCGCCATCCTGGGTGGAAGTTTCGGACTCCTTTTGAGCCAGAAGTGTGGACAGTGGAGCGAGTGCAAGGGACTATGATTACAGCTAGGAGGAATGGCCAAACCGTGACGAGGAATGCCTCATGTTTCAAGAAGGTACTGGACAATGTCAATGTGCGTCAACGGACCGAGGGAATGGAACATGGAGACCAAGAAAATATGGACTTTGATAATTGTTCTGATCCAACTCCTACTCTGCCGCGAATGGCCACCCCACCAAGGCCAGTGTCACCAGGCCCTGCGGCCGGGCGGAGTCAGCCAAGGGTCGAGGATGCGAGCGAGGGTCCGAGGACAACCCCGGCTGGGGTTGTCGAACTACCTCGGACCCAGGATCGTCGCTACAACCTGCGGCCCAATCCTAGGCCGAGTCAACGGTTGTTGGACTTTGCTTGTTCGTCTCCATGAGTAAGAGACTATGAATGTGCCTGCAGAAAGAGACTAAAATAAAGGAGGGATGTAGAGAGCCATCCGGGCTCTCACATACATTGTATCCTTACACGCACGCACGCACACGCAACCTTGGGGCGGGCTCGCCCCTCGGTATAAATAAACAAGCGGAAGACCGCTCGGGGTCTTTCCGGCTGAGTGCAAGCAAGTGTTGGTGTAGTTATTCAGTGCATATACATACACGTGGTAGGCCCAGCCTCACCACTCTACAAGAGGGACTCCAGAGGCCGCGGCGGAGGGCAGAGAGAGGGACTCCAGCCCGGCGCCGGAGCTCCCGAGGTCCACGTCTTACTGAGCGCAGCGCCGGCGGCGGCGGCCGATTAATGGCACTGGATTAAGAAATACATTTAATTACGGCTTTACTAAGACGGATCAGTAATGATTAAATGGAACACTTAAATAGCTTTGTACAAGCGACTTTTCCGCGGTACCAAGGACCGATATGGTTTATATCTAGATACCGTGCATGTCTTATATTCAGCTGATAGTATTATATTAAAACACCTCGCTCAAATCTCTTTAGCCATGGTATATAATTAACGACATGATATTAACGCCCTGCTTTTAGAGGCTTCTGGGAGGTTTGAGGAGCAGCAGTCAAGAGAGGGAGGCTGTATGCCATAATTAAGACAACATAAACATCTACTGCACCAGTGTTGACAATAAACATACCTCCTGCAATAAACTCGACGTGCTTTTAATACCTACAGAACATTACACCAATATATTAACATTGCGACAATTCATGCACAAAGAATTCAAACGTACTTTTCTAAACCCAGTCATAGAATAGGTGGAGTATGTGCTGATTGGGGTAGGCTTATTTTCAGGTTGAGATTTTGGTATATTGAGTGTATATCAAGGTAATTGAAAAGCATATTTTTTGTGTGCTGACATTTGTGTGATAGTTCAGAGTTTTAGTTAGGCACCAGGGAGATACATTTGTGAGGTGTGCTGACAAAGCACTGACCTGAGTAGTCTCTGTCTTTAACACTTCAAATCCCCTTTGCCGGTGTGAACGTGATCTAGAAAAGCTTGGAGCACAATTCAGGAGATATGTTGTGTATTTATTATGTTATGGGATTAATAACACCTAGAATGTGGGGGTGGTGGAATTCTACATGGTACCAGAGGGTGGGGCTGTCAGTTGAGAAATAATGGGTTTTGAGAAGCTAACAGCTAACCCACAGTTGCATGCACTTTCAAATAAAGTCTTAGTTTACTGTCTAGCAACGTGCACAGTTCTAGACTTAGTGCCAGAAATGCTCATGTGCATTGTAGGAAAGAAGGTGAGGCCTTGAAGGTGATATTCGGGGTTGAGGCCCAGTAGCCCCTGGCCTGACCCTTGGCCCCTAAATAGGACCCTATCCCTTTTTTTTGCATTAGGAAAGAAGTGGATACTGATGTCTGTAATGCACATGTTGTAGTAGTGCAACCCTTAGCTCCTTGACCCACCCCACGGAGGAGATCCCCACCCAGGGAATCACAGTGCGTGATCTCAAAGTGATGCAAGACAGTGGAGGGAATGTGTAGGTTTAACAGCACACCTCGGTTTTTAAGAAGGTGGCCTAGGATTCAACACAATTGTGTGTCTTTCTCCTGAGTGTATTGTCGCTATGTCTGTCTTTTATGTTGGGTTGATCGCTTCAATGAGCTTTACCTGCAGCCCTGAGGTCTACTATCCCCCTCCAAACTCCATTGCTTTCACCAACCTCTGCCCCCTCCCCTGTGAGAGTGGACAGGGTCTACAGGAAAAACTATTTGTTCCCTTTCCCTGTACCTGTCCCTTTCGCTCCTCTTCTTAAATTGGACTGTCCTCTTCTGCATCTACCATTCTTGCCATATGAAGTCCGCCTTGCCTTCCACCATCCACCAACTCCCCATTTATCTCACACTCTCATTTAAAACCTCAGCCCACCACCATGCTCTATTAGTTTATAGCTTAGTCCGTGCAATGTAAATCTCTTGCATTTAGCAATGGAACTCATCCTGAAGTTTGTCTGTTTACTACAACCTTAAAACTTGTATGGAATGGTTTATGAAGTCCCCAGCTGAGGAGCAATGTGACTGACACCATGGTTAGGGTGACCTGGTGTCCGGGATGTGCCGAAACAGTCCAAGTTTTTCACCAGCTGTCCTGGCAAATTTCTGAAAATTAAATCCATGTCCTGATTTTAAAGAGAGGAACGGCTTAAAACAGCGGGATGCATGTTTTGATGGATTCCAAGGCAGGACTAGGTTTTAGCTCTTAGCAACAAGCACTTTAAAACGCATGATACTGGCTTTAAAAGTCGCATTTCATGTATTCAGTTAATGCCTCTTTCTCTGTGTTTCTATGTTGATGAGCTCTATCATTTAAGACAGTATGTGCTCCTTGGTTAATGTAAAATTGTAGACCTACTATTTTTGTGAAATGTTCTGTTGTTTGGTCAAAATCTGGTCACTCTAGCCATGGTCTGTTTGCCGCATACCTGTCAGTGGCTACTTCCCATTCAATTATCCATCTCAATGTGCTGTTGCACCGTACTGGACATTTTGGACAAATAAACTATTTTCCTATGCTTTATTTTAATCTCTTCCCTGCTTCTTTCTTTATCTTAGCCAACTGGATTTTGCTATAACATTTGATATCTTGATCTTAACCTAACTATTTTGAAAGATTTTGTTTAGCAAAGTCTTCTCTTGTGAACTAAACTTAATTTGGGCTTTTGCTTTCTTTATTTCATAACTACAGTTTGGTTGAGCAGTTAAACATGACGACTCAAACACTGTCACTGAGGACTGCCTTGTTGGTCAGGTCTAGTTACCAAAGGTTGATCCAAGGGCCCATTGAGGGAACCCTACTCACCTCTGTACCCCTGGACTATGGTCACTGTCCAACACCCTGCTCTCACACACACTATTTGAATATTTAAAGCAGCTGAAGGCAAGCAAACTCGAGAATCTCGAGGACTGTTCCAGTTTGGTTTGTTATCTCAAGAGGAGTTGCACGTGTTTGTGACCTCGACCCAGAAAGCTTGACACGCCTACTGCACCCCAGACCATGGTCCTTGGCCTCCATAAGTGATTTGTGGATTCCTGAACTGCACACTTGCCCATATTATGGCAGCCGTGTTAGTACCCATCATTGTCGACCCCTCATGCTTCCACTCTGTCCATATCTTTACCATGGATGAGATCTTAGAAGCACAAAGGTAACCACTCGCAGTGGACGGTGAATCTGAGCTAGTGGAATTCTAGACTCACAATACAAAACAGGTGGCCGCTTCTAAATGGCGATTAATTGAATGGAGCAAATCAGAAACTATCGGCCCAGGGGATATGATTTTATGTTGAGATATGTACTTCAGGTTGAGATAGGGGTCCACTGCAGCATACACAAACCAAAGGGATACGATTAGCTCAAGGTGCAAGAATTTCACTCGGTGTTATAACTACCTTTTTGACTACACAGGCGTGCCGAGTATGAAGGAGGGAGTTGCGTGTCAACACCTCCCATTTTCAATCCCTTTCTTTCCATACCTCCCACGGGAACAAGCCATCTAACTGAGGCAAATGTACAAGAAATCAAAAGATTCAATCAGTGAGAATATTCTGTGCTCCAAGGATCAAGAGGCTCACAAACGTCTACACACACACACACACACACACACACAAACGCGCGCCTAGGTAAAGAATAGCAAACAATCTCTGGCTAAGGGACCTTAGGTTGCCTTAACAAACATTGGGGTGCACCCATCCATCTGGTAACATACCCTGCCATCTCCTACCCAGGCCAGCAGACATGGTAGCCATTAACCACCTTAGCTAACTTAGGGTACTGACCCAACACAAAGGACAGTAATAGCAGCAATACACTCAGGAGAAAGATACAAAAGAGTGTTAACCGCTAGGTCACCCATGAAGTGTGCCGATGAAACTACACATTCCCTCCACTGTCTTGCACCACATTGCGGTCATCCAACGTTAATACCTAGTGGGGATCTCTTCAAGTGGTGTGGGTCAAGAAGCCTGGGGTTGCACTACTACAACATGTGGCTTAAAGAAATGAGTTTCACTTCCTAATGCTAAACAAGCATTGGCATAGCCAATAGGTCTCGCCTATGGGACCATATAAGTGTTTAGCCATGCAGCACATTATCACCCACGGGCAGATTTCTGTAATGGAACTAGTACTTATGTGAGGTGCTTTGATACCTTAGTTTGCGCTACATGTGCCTAGTGTAGTGACGTAAGGGAAGAGAAATGGTGTGGAATGTCGTGGTGAGTTGTGATATGATGTGTGTTGGTGGGATATATGTGTGTAGTGTGTTTTGCTGGTGTGTATGTTGGTGGTATATGTAAGTTTACATCCCCTAATAAACAATTGCAATTATAATAATTATGTGTGTAGTGTGATGCGGTTAGTGTCTTTTGTAGTTTTTTAAAAATGAAATACATTTTTTTGTTAGTTGTGTTTTATTTTTCTATATTTACTGCTCTGCAATACAATAGGTCTTGTATTTGAGAGACTTTGAGTTACTGCCATTGTAAATGACAATCCTTTATCTATGTGTTGGTTTTGAAAACATATAAAGAAAAGGCATTGTCATTTACAATGCCAATAGCTTAAAATTTCGCAAATGCGAGACCTATTGCATTGCAAATGCTTGTTTCCTGACTGCAGTGACAGCAGGCAGATCGATGTGCACGTGCTCACACTGCTCACATCTCATTAGTGGAGAAGTTACGGCATGACGTCATGCCAGTTGAGTGTTGTAGGGGAAGGGAAATCCTTAAAAGAGA
Source organism: Lissotriton helveticus (assembly GCF_964261635.1). Lineage (NCBI taxonomy): Eukaryota > Metazoa > Chordata > Amphibia > Caudata > Salamandridae > Lissotriton > Lissotriton helveticus. Next base: position 646,590,731 of record NC_136061.1, on the reverse strand, counting down.
GTCATTTGCTCTCTGGATTTTGCTTCTGTTTTTTAAACTCAGGAGCAGAAACATTGTTGTGGTGTCACCAGGGCTTTAAGCGGAAGCTTTTTCAATAGTATATACAAGCTATAGTTGCTGCTTATTTATCTTATGCAACTAACAACCACTGACAAAGCCAATATTCCTGACTTGTTGTAGGAATGATGTTAATTGTTGCATCATATATCTGGATGCAATCACAGAAACAGCAAAATACAAGTTGGGCGGCAAACTATGCTAAGCACAGAGATTTCGCTTATGTGTTTTTTAACCAACGCCCTTAATTACATTGATCACGCCCCTTTGAGAGACACTTCAGTTTTTACATCCCACTTACAGCCCTGTCTGTAATGTTGAGTAGAATTTGTGCCAGCAGAATAGCAAGCTTCAGAAGAACAACTGAGAATAGATTTGGTCTTTCCTTAAACTCTACTAAACACATAAGAAATCAAAAGCACAATCCTAAGTCAACTAATGCACAAAAGAAAACAAAACAAAAGAATTGTTCGTTCATAAACTTTTATTCGATTACCACTTGTTTGTAATCATAAAAAGTACACATAAAATACAGTAAGCGTAAACAATTTCAATGTCAATATACTGAGCAAATAATAATTTCTGCTGTAAAGTCGAAGAAAGTTTAGAAGAAAGAAATTAAACATTTTAAAATATAAGAGAGATTGTAAGGGAAAAATACATCGATTTTAAAATAAAAGTTTCATATTCATCACAAGCTTTGCCGTATTTTAATGCTAGCTTTTAAAAAAGTGGCTATGTACTTCGCAACATGTGGTGAGTCCAGAAGCTGCAGGAAAAGAAATGCGGGGTGACATAATCTATGGCCTGAGGATTGAAGAAGTGGGAGAATCCAGGGTTTTCGTATTGATTTATAATATTTGCAGAAAAAAGTAATATGGATTGTAGATTGTAAGGAAACTCCGTCACATGGACAGTTCATGAGAGTGCGAGACCAGTTTTGAACTTCGGGGAAAGAAACTAAACGGAAAAAGGTGTTAAAACGGAATCTAGTCAGGAGGTATTTCTCATAGTTAGACAGATAGTAAGTCAGATAGGGTTGAATGCCTTTGGTAATTTGGATTGCACAGATTTGAGTGTTCGAAGTTTTTTCAATCTCCGACTGATTGCGCAGTTCTCTCAGATGGACCATGCACATCTTCTTTAGCTCTTTGCTGGAGATATCTTCGACGCTGGGTGGTTCGTCGAAATAAGACCTGCGACCAAGGACGTTGAAAAAGTTCTGCACATAAACCAGCCAGGGAATCTTGTGCCAGTTGGTTAGGGCTATACAGTCTGCGATCAAGGATCGTGTCAGGTGACACTCAGGTTTTGACCATATACGTTGCCACAATAAGATTGGTTGGGAGCGGATTGTATCTATAATATAATCCATGCCAAGTTCTTTGTGTGAAGCATAGTTCGGGGCACTTTAGGGAAGGGCCACCAGATATTTAATAAAGACGTTCCCTGTTATCTGTATGGGGTCTACGTGGCCATACCCCCATACGCCAGCACCATAGGTAGCCACACTATGGCACTTAGCGTAATACATTTTCAGGAGTTCAGGTGAAGCGGGTTTGCCTAGCTTTCTCGAAAAGGAGACCAAGGCCGATGTTGCTCGCTGGAAGAGAAGGTTCCTATTGGCCGTTGCCTTTCGCCAATCCAGGGAGTCATCCACGAGAATGCCCAGATATGGATAGACAGAGGTTTTCTCCAGTCTTACATTGTTCACCAATATCGGTTTGGGATGCTTGACCTTAGGTCCAATATGCATGGTAAATGTCTTTTTTATGTTGATTTTCAGGCCAAGTGAACTCATGAAACTACTGTATTTGTTGAGTTGTTTTTGTAGTTGGTTCAGCGTTCGGGCTAGGATCACGGAATCATCTGCATATAGCAGTGTCGGTATTGGACGATGATTTATCTGGGGTAGATCCTGGCTCCCTTCCAACATGGCCTGCTCTAATCCATTTGTATAGAGATTGAACAGGAAGGGAGCCAGTACGCAACCCTGCCTTACTCCCTTCGCTATTGAGAAAGAGCGGGATAACTCACCGTTGATACCAAATCTGACGCAGCCTGTGGCGTCAGAGTAGAGTTCCCGTAGGAATACTATAAGGGGTGGGTCCACTCCAAGTTCACTAAGTATTGACCAAAGTTTCGCGTGCTGAACACAGTCAAATGCCGCGCTCAGATCGACATAGACAAGAAAGATGTTTCCCCCTTTTTCACCTACGTACTTTCCAGTCAAAAGGGCGAGATTCAGGGCCTGCTCGACAGTCCCAAGACCCTTCTGGAAGCCGTATTGCAGGTCGGTCATGATATTTTTTCCCGGGCCCAGAGTTGTAAACGTTACAAGAGCACTCGACCTACAATTTTGCCCATAGAGTCCAGAAGGGAGATTGGCCTGTAACAGGCCGGGTCGTTTTGGTCGCCCTTTTTAAAGATGGGAAGGAGGATTGACGTTGACCATGACTGTAGCAGTCCAGCAGATGTTACTGCTGCCAGAACCTGAGTGATTATTGGTGACCATAGTTCGATGTTGTGAAGAAAAATGTCCAGTGGGACTCCATCTGGCCCAGGAGCTTTACCTGATTTTGACTCCTTAAGTGCTTTAATGACTTCCGTGCAATTGAAATGGATGTTTATCGGGTAGATGTTATTTTCCAAATTGTAGGCACCACTATGTTCTGTTCCTCCTTTGTCCGGTTGAGAATGACCAAAGATTTTAGAAAAATGCATGACCCAATCGTCTGCCGTGACTGCGACATCTAGGTGCTTCCCCTTGGTAGTGTCGGCCAAAAAGGGGGCTCTTATGACTTGCCAAAATAGAACACTGTCCTTACATTGGCAGCTATCATGAAGTTGGGCCCAGAGGTTTTTCTTAATTTCTAGTCTTCGTTCCCGTCTAGCTATGTTATAAAGTTTCCGTAAGTTTGAAATTTCCACTGGGTCTCTCAGAGGTCTATGAAGGGCTTCCTTTAAGGACGAGAGGGCCTTACGGCAAGATGTATCGAACCACCTCGGAGAGGTGGGGTTATTGTTCCTGGATTTACCAGAAAGTTCCTTTTCAATTGTCTTCAAGATGTTCTGGAAACTATTCACAATTGTCTGGGGAGTGGAGTCTGACGATAGGCAGTCGAATACCCACGGTTTAGTTTTTCCGAGAACCCTCTCTGTTACTTCCTCTGGGTCTACCTTGGCCCATTTAACTGTGTAGCCATTTAATGTATTCATTGTTAGTGTATTTTGTTTTAGATGGCTCGAGGTGAAGGAGTGTGATTTAGCCATTTTTGGCTTAACTCTTACACTAATCGGAAAATGGTCGCTGCTGGGATCAGTCCCAGTAGCGAAGTTAGTCACTTGGCCTTTGAGATTCTGGGAAGACAGGATGAAGTCTATCGTGGTTAAATAGCCTCTACCATGGAAAGTTGGAGAAAAATCTTTTTGTGGTTCCACTAAATCATTTACGAAGTCCAGTTCTAGGGAAAATAAGGACTCGTTTAACTTGTTGCCACAGGTAGAGTGGGCGAAATGGGACAGAGAACTGCCATGTTCATCTTGGAGGCCACAATTTCCATTTTTATAGTTAGAGCATAGTGGGAGATTAAAATCACCACCCCAGATTGTATGTGCCAAGTTAGAATGGGAGTCATTTTGCAAGGATGTTAAGAAGGTAGTAATTTCAGTTAGTGTTGTTAAACAGTCCATTGTAGTTGAGTTATTATAGTAGTTAATAAAAAGTGTAAGTGGAATCTTTGGTGAATTTTATTTGCAGAATTTGGAAAGTTGGATGTTCTTTTAACTTCCGAATGGATAATGAGGGGACAGTATTAGCAACATAGATGGCAAGACCCCCCTTTGGTCTACCCATGGCTCCCTGAATTGCTGGGATGTGGAAAGTTCTATAACCCACTAGGTGGTTTGGAGTGGTGGACCATGTTTCCTGGAGACAAAGTATCTGGTGTTCCCTTACTGTTTCAAGCCACGTCTGCGATGTCAGCTTGGAGCGCAGGCCTGCGACATTCCAGTACATTATTGATAAACTCAAGTTGTTTAAATCAAGTAGTGTCTGGAGGACGGGAGGTTGAGATGGTAAGCGCTCTGATAAGGTCGTGGAGGCTACGGTAATGATACCCTGGTCATGTGGATGGTTTAAATTAGTGTCGCTTGCGCCCGTTAAGGTTTTTGGGAAATTGTCCGTCGTTTCATTCAGAATAGTGTTACGAGATTCTGCGGTGGTCTCAAGCTGGGAACTAATGGTAATAAGCGGGATTGGTTCTAGTTGGGCCTGAGGATTAGGCAGGTATGGTTGTAAGCCGGGCGTTAGTGGAGCGACCATAGTTTTTAAGGCCTGGATCTGGATTCTTTTAGCCTTTAACGGTCAATCTACCATTTCCAGGCAATCATACCTGTTTTTGGTAGAAAGACCCTGCCAGCCCTCCATTGAATAGTGGGATCTGCCTTGTTGCCAGGGCTGGTTATGCCAGTCTCTGTTCCTATTTCTGTTCCCATAGTTGTGGCTGTATCCCACCTGGTTCCAATGTCCTTCCTGGGGATGCTGCCAGTTTAAAATGGGAGGGTATCGATGTGTATTCAGTGGGGGATAAAAGAAAGAAAGATGTTGGGCGTCAATTACGCCCTTTTTCTCCAGAGAGGGCCATGAGCAAATATGGTCCACAGTGGTTGGATCCCTACAATTTACTATGATACAATCACCGTGGATCGATTTAGGCTCGTTCCCTATCCAGATTACTCTACGGACAGTGGAAATCCCACCAGAATGGTAGGGCTCTAATGGTCTATTTAGGCTTAGCCACTGCAGAACGTTATTCTTGAGTGACCGGGCAGTTTCATCCATACCTTCGGTTAGTTCAGGAACACCTGTTAGAATGACCGTGTAAGGGGTTGCCTCCGGAGGGAGGTGCACTGGTCGTCTGGGTCTTGATACTTTTTTAGGTGCCGTTGAGAATTGTGTGATCGTTGTTCTTATAGGTAAGACTGTCGGTATGTTTTTTACGACTTGGTTTATGTTTGTATCTACTGTGGTATTTGCGGTATTTGCAGCTCTTGCAATTTTTACCGGTTCTAATCCTGGTAGAGTCTGGGGCAAATCAGTAGATGTTTTGACATTCCACTTACAGCCCTGCCTGTAATGTTGAGTAGAATTTGTGCCAGCAGAATAGCAAGCTTCAAAAGAACAACTGAGAATAGATTTGGTCTTTCCTTAAACTCTACTAAACACTTAAGAAATCAAAAGCACAATCCTAAGTCAACAAATGCACAAAAGAAAACAAAACAAAAGAATTGTTCGTTCATAAACTTTTATTCGATTACCACTTGTTTGTAATCATAAAAAGTACACATAAAATACAGTAAGCGTAAACAATTTCAGTGTCAATATACTGAGCAAATAATAATTTCTGCTACAAAGTGGAAGAAAGTTTAGAAGAAAGAAATTAAACATTTTAAAATATAAGAGAGATTGTAAGGGAAAAATACATCGATTTTAAAATAAATCCACTGACAAAGCCAATATTCCTGACTTGTTGTAGGAATGATGTTAATTGTTGCATCATATATCTGGATGCAATCACAGAAACACCAAAATACAAGTTGGGCGGCAAACTATGCTAAGCACAGAGATTTAGCTTATGTGTTTTTTAACCAACGCCCTTAATTACATTGATCACGCCCCTTTGAGAGACACTTCAGTTTTTACATCCCACTTACAGCCCTGCCTGTAATGTTGAGTAGAATTTGTGCCAGCAGAATAGCAAGCTTCAGAAGAACAACTGAGAATAGATTTGGTCTTTCCTTAAACTCTACTAAACACATAAGAAATCAAAAGCACAATCCTAAGTCAACTAATGCACAAAAGAAAACAAAACAAAAGAATTGTACTAACCTACTAACTACTAATATTGTGTTCCTGCGTAGAGTGCTACTCAGCAAAAAAACGCTTCAATGCCTTGTCAGGGGCTGTAAGTGCTATAAAATACATTTCCAATTACAATCACAATCTTTAATACCTTCAAGGCCATGTTCATCTCATTCAAGGTGACCTGCCCTAAACCACTTCCTCTTGAGATTCACATATTTTATCTAAGGCCAAAATAAGGGTCCTGTTAAATAAATACGAAAAACCACCATTCACATGAGCTTTTGGAAGAGTATTTCTTGGAGTGTGCCGGTACAGCAGTACTGATTTACCTTCAGAGGTCCAGCAATACACCAATGCTGATTGAACCATGCATGTGCATGCAAGTGTTGAGGAATTCAGCAAAAGTGTTTTTGTGTGTTGCATGTGTGTCTGTGCGTGTCTACACCCGCCTGAATGTGTATGTGTGCTTGGGTGTGTGTGTATACCTGTGTGTGAGTGCGTATCATACAAAGAAGGTCTATTGTATTTATAAAGCTTAGCTTCATTTGCTATATGTACTGCTGTTCTTAATTTTATTATTGCTGCTATCAGATTAAGGGAAAACGATGCACTTTAATTTATTTTAGGAAATATTTTTTAGCATTGATGCATTTTACCTTTAGTAAAAAAATCTATTCTCTACTGACATTTTTTAATATTGTATGTGCCTTTATGATCATTATCTTGGCCGAATAAGGAATATTTTAATTGAATTGGGGGGGGTGTAGGGGGGTGTTTCTTTGCCTGGCTATGTTTGTGTGTATGTGTGTCTGGGTGCGCGTTGTGTGTACTTTCTCTAACCCCCTGAAGACACTCTCCCCACCTTGGCTCCAACAACTGCCACTTCTAGTTTTGAAAAGCAAAATTATATACCGGGGCTCGTGAGTTTGCCTGTCTTTTGTCAGATTATGTTATGACATAGAGTTTTGTGATAGAGACCCACCTTTCTACTCTTACTCATATTAGAGCGGTCAGAAACATTTTAAGATCCCAAAATCATTTCTGGGGAATCACCTTCCGGAAACCCACCACGCACCACCGCACCCAACAGATGCCACGCCGCGCCGCTGCTGGAGCAAAGTCACTAAAGAACAGCTGTTCACCACGCTCGCCCAGATCCCACCCGCAGATCCTACCGACCCGACACCGCCGCCCGCAACTTCAGACAGGGGATCAATGACTGCGCCAACACCCTCTCCCCGCTCAAGAAGCCCTCCAACTCCCACACCAGCAAGAAAGCCAGCTGGTCACCAAAGACCTCCAGGCCTCCAAGTGAACCTGCTGAAAACTCGAAAAAAGCTGGATCCTTGAACGAACACCGGAAAGCTACACAGCCCACAAAAACGCCAACCGCAGACACCACCACCTCATCAAATACACCAAAAGGACTTCCTTCAAAGCCCGCCTAGACAACAACGCACACATCAGCAAAGAGCTCTTCAACATCGTGAAGGAACTCTCCAACCCCAGCTCCAACACCAACGCCATCCCACCTTCGCAAGACCTGTGTGTCTCGCTGGCCACCTTCTTCCATCGCAAGATCGCAGACATCCACAACAGCTTCAATGCCGCCACCACCCCGGCAACAACTGAGACCCCCGCCCCCACGACCACCACCCGCACCAACCGCCTGCTCGCCTGAACCAACATCAATGATGACGACACCATCAAGATCATGAACACCCTCCACTCTGGATCCCCGGAAGGCCCCTGCCCACACCACATCTTCAACAAAGCCTGCAGCACCATCGCACCCCATCTCCCAAAAACCATCAACATCTCCTTCGAGACAGCGACCTTCCCGGAGAGCTGGAAGCACGCAGAGATCAACGCCCTACTCAAGAAACCCAAGGCGGACCCCAAGGACCTCAAGAACTTCCGACCCATCTCCCTGCTACCGCTCCCGGCAAAGGTCATCAAAAAAGCCGTCAACAAACAATTGACCAGCTTCCTCGAGGAGAACAGCATCCTTGACCCGTCCCAGTTCGGGTTCCCCAGCAACCACAGCACCGAAACTGCCCTTGTTGCCGCCACCAATGACATCAGGATCCTGTTAGATAATGGAGAAACCGCGGCCCTCATCCGCCTGGACCTATCAGCCGCCTTCGACGCGGTCTGCCACGACACACTACGAACACGCCTCTACGACGCCGGAATCCAAGAGAAGGCCCTGGACTGGACCTCCTCCTTCCACTCCGGCAGAGCACAGAGCATCCGCCTCCCCCCTTCCGCTCCAAAGCCACCGGGATCATCTGCGGTGTACCCCAAGGCTCATTCCTCAGCCCAACGTTGTACATGGCACCGCTCGCCCATGTAGGACAACGGCACAACCTCAACATCATCTCCTACGCCGACGACACCCAGCTGATCCTCTCCCTGACCAAGGACCCCCACACCGCCAAAACCAACCTCCATGAAGGAATGAAGGCCATCGCCGACTGGATGAGGAACAGCCGACTTAAGCTGAACTCAGACAAGACGAAGGTCCTCATCTTCGGATCCACCCCCTCGGCCTGGGACAACTCCTGGTGGCCGACTGCACTTGGAACACCCCCTACACCCACCGACCACGCTCGCAACCTAGGGGTCGTCTTCTACTCTACCCTCTCCATGACACTGCAGGCCAACGCTGTCTCCTCCTCCTGCTTCAACACCATCCGCATGCTGAGCAGGATCTTCAAGTGGATCCCAACTGAAATGAGGATGGTCACCCAGGCCCTCGTCAGCATTAGACTAGACTACGGAAATGCACTCTACGCAGGAGCCTCGGGCAAACTACTGCAACGCATCCAGAATGCCTCCGCACGCCTGATCCTCGACATCCCTCGCCGCAGCCACATCACACCCCCCTGAGAGACCTGCACTGGCTTTCTGCCAACAAGAGAATAACCTTCAAACTCCTAACCCACGCACACAGGGCACTTCAAAACACCGGACCAACTTACCTCAACAGCCGACTCAGCCTCTACACCCCCACCTACCAGCTCCGCTCCACAAACCTCACCCTTGCCCCCGTCCCCCACATCCAAAGAGTGACCGCCGGTAGCAGATTATCCTCCCACCTCGCTGCCAAAACATGGAACACCCTCCCCATCAGCCTACGACAGACCAAAGACCTTCTGACCTTCAGAAGACTTCTCAAGACCTGGCTCTTAGAACAGTAGCAGCACCCCCTCCGCCCCCATGCACCTCGAGACCCTCACATGTAAGTAGTGCGCTTTACAAATACTATGATTGATTTATTGATATTGATGAGATCGGTAGACCATCCAATAACTCTTCTAGTATTACATAGTGATGCTTGGGATGGATTCAAATATATAGGGCCTCAAGGGGCATCCCAAGGGCCACCCAAATCAGCGCTCCCCTAGTATAACTGGAGAATGTGGTCGCTACCAGTATCCCCCTCCAACTCTTAGGCATTGATTTTAGTGTTTGTGAGGTGAGATAAGTCTCCAGCAGGAGTGCAATGTGGGTCTTGCATCTGCGAATGTATGGTAGCGCTTGGTGTAACCTTTAAGCCCACAGATATTCCATGTTAGTATCAAAACTGGGGAGCCCTGGTCACATGTCTATAAACAAAAAATCGGGCGCTAACTGCCGCACCCTGCTGTCGCACTGCTGTATGGGAAACTTCCCTCATACTAAACAATCGTTGTAGAATTATCAATTTTCGCCATTATTTGTTTCTTTAATCATACAGGTCCTTATTCTATCTTCCTTCAAAACTTTATAAATCACTGCAGAGACAGCGGAGTTTCATCCTGTTTCTTTATTTCATTTTTCATATGTCCACTGAGTGCGCATAAGGCATTTCGCAGTAACGTGTTAAAATAAAGGTCAAGAAAAAGAACTATTCTTTTTCACATGTCTATAAAGCCATCACATTGTAAGCAAAAAACATCCCTTCAGCAATAACTACCCACCCTGTATCCATCCCTAGAGTCCACCCATCCACACAGCATACAATGCCCTACACTAGGATACATGCAAGGTCCACCTTGTGAACGATTGAAACAGAACAATATTAACACTCAACTCCCATTCCCAGGCCAGTGCAGCAACTGGCAGCCAGCCATTGGCACTATAATGCAGTATGAACAGTTCAAAACAATAGTCTATAGCAGCGGTTGTTTATAAATGGGTGGGCAAGCATTCAGCAGCAACGGCCGGCCAGCAGGACAGCTACCACTGCCTGCATGCTGCTTTATAACTGTAGTTGTAGAATGATACATGCCCAGGAACACAAACTTTGTATACACCCCACTGATACCCTTACCAAACCTGATCCATGTATGTCACACCATGTCCTTGGATAACTGTGGTGTGACAGTTGTGCCACCTCCTAACACCACAGCAATCTGAGAGACAGACAGCAATGGTGAGTAACTGTGTTGGCTCTCCGAACCCGAGGCCGAGGGAGAGGGGGCTGACACATGTTTTCCCATGTCATCAACTGCACGGCCCCTTTCATTAGCTGCTTGTTCGACGTCTGCTGCGTATCTTACGTTGCAGTTGCATTTGCCATGAAGCAAAGGGGTCAATTTTGCCCCCTGAGGAGGGTGCAAGGCCCTTGTACTCAAGTCAAGACTATTTCTCATCCACTGATGCACAAAAGGTGGTGATGCCCTTAAGTAGCACTCGGAGAGTGGCAGGGAGTTGTAAGGTGTACTTGATGCCTTGACCGCAAAGGCATTTCTTCACCTCCAGGAAAGATGATCTGCATCTCTGAACTTCCAGTCCGGGTAAATATGAACTTAAGCGTTCTCGACTTTCCATGAACCTCTCGCTCTTGTCGCCTGTAGAATGTGGTCTCTGTAGTTAAATGGGCGTGCCACCACTGGACGTGGTGGGCTGGGTGGTAGTCTCCCAGGCACCCTGTGTGTCTTTTCAACTGAGAAGAAGGTAGATTGTTTGATGAGCCAGTGCTCTAAGTAAAGCTCCACGTTTGGGCCTTCTCCGTGTACAGGGAGGCCTACGATGTGCATATTAGTCCTCCTTGATCTGCCTTCTTGATCCTAGATTCGTCCACATAGGTATTTAACTTCTTCCTGCAAGGCGCAAAGGCTTTTGTCTGAGTCCATCACTGTGGGTCTCAGGGCAGCCAATGTAGATTCAGAATTTTTAACTCAGTCCTTACATTTTATACAGGACTGCTGAGAGGAGCTCATCGAACCTGCGAGAGTGCTCCAATTGCGTGGCCTCCGGCGTCTTATCCATAGGTTCGCCAGCATTTGGGCGCTCTTCAAGCCCTTGTGTACTTCCAGCATCCATTGAGGCTTTACCCGATTTAGTCTTCACCATCTTGGGGGAAGTGAGCTAAGTAAGTATGACACACACCGTGCAATAACTATAACTATAATGAGGAGAGGGTGGCAAACTTAATATACTGTAGTGAAGGTGAAGAAGAAATTGCTGGTCAGCACCTGCCAGGTGTCTACAGTGTTTATTAGGGGTCACCACGCAGATCTCCGCACCCACAAACACCAGTCCAAGAACACTCAGCTGCTAGGTGTCCAAGCATGGCACTTTGTGTCTAAAAGTATGGAATGTGCTGGGAGACAAGCTGATCAACGGGGCAGACTCTTTGCCTTTATATGGTATGACCAACCATAACTGGAAGTAGTAGCATGAATTGTGCAAGGCAACGCTGACTGCAGGCCTCCCAATGGGGGTAGGGTCGACTCGCAGTCATGCTGATAGTGAATTATGGGTGAGGGCGAGCGAGGGGGCTCCCATTTCCCAGCAAAAGGAACCGGAGCACTGTGCTGAAGAGATCAGGCCCAGCTGTGCTAGGCCATGGCACCAGCCCCGCTTTGCTGTATGCGGAGGTCACTGTCTTACATGCGGGGTAATCCTGGACAGCTCTGGGGGGTCAGCGCAGCAGAGACTCATGCTGCAGGAGAGGCCCTGGCTTGCCCTGAAAAGTACCTGAGTGTATGTTGGTCCCAGTGGGACATGAGTTGGGCCAGCTGTGGTCTCCGATATTCAGCCGCTGCGGGTTCACCAGATTAGTGCAGTGTGGTTCCTGACCGAAGCGATATCGTCTGGCCTGCATGGTTCACTTGGCCTGGGAGTCCTCCCCACCGGAACAAAGCTTTGCGGATAGTGCTGTGCTGGGCATTGGTGGAGGAGGGGTCATGCAGTACCCGGAACATCTTCTGTGTGCAGGAGCCGGTTGTGTGCTAAGAAAATATCAGGTTTATTGGCTGGCCGGTGCAGAGCTCTCTACTGTGCATCTGACCCAACTGGCATTCTTGGCCATGCCCCCAACAAGGAGAAGTTAAAGTCATTCTTGGAGTTCAGTGATTATTACTCCAGGTTTGTGAGTGGGTATACTACCACCCTCATGGAGCAGCTTTAGAGAATGTAAAGGAAAAAAGAGAAATGTTGCTGGGGTCCTGATGAGCAAAAAAAGGTTATGGATATCAAAGATATTTCAACCAAAGTTCCTGCATTAAAAACTTACATTAGGGGTAACAAATGCGTTATTAAAGTGGATACAAGTGTTGTGGGCCTGGGAGCAGTTTGAAGACAATGCATTGGCAACCCTAAGTATACAGTGCTTTTGCATCTAAGCTCCTGTCCGGAACGGAAAGAAAATACAGTACCATTGAAAGGGGAACTCTTGCTTGTGCATGGGCTATTGAAAAATGTGAAGATATGTGTGGGGCATGCAATTCACTTTGTTCACTGATCACAGACCCTTAATATATTTGATGGGTGACAAAAGCACTTCACAGCTTCTTCAAGACTAATAAAAATCATTTGGAAACTTCAAGCATATAATTTTGATGTCGTGTACATACCTGGTACCACTAATACAAGTGCCTATTGCTTATCTAGACTTCCATCAGAGGAACAGAAAGTGAGGCATGGGGAGGAATTGTGTGTGTTGTTGCTAGTTTGGATGTGCTTAACAAATGTCATGGTACAGTATCTTAAATTAAATGGAACAATGCATGTGAGGAAGATGTAATTTTGGAAAAAGTCAAGCAGTTTGTTAAGGAAGGATGGTTCCCGGTGAAACATTTTAAAGGAGAGTTGTAGTGTTTTTGCCAATTGTCTGACCAACTTACAATAGAGATAGGCATTTTATTGAGCGCTGAGAAATTTGTTGTCCTTAAAGGGTTAAGGTAAAAAATGATCGAATTGGCTCACAGTGGGCCCGTTGGACCCACTGCCACGAAGAAAACCCTTAGGTGTTACTTTTGGTGGCCCCACATGGATAAAGATGTGGATGTGGATGATTTTATCAACACATGCCAGGAATGTATAATGTCTAACAAACATTGGAAGTTGAAGATTCCCCTTTGATTTCTATGCCCTTCCCTCAAGGACCGTGGTGCAAACTAGCCCTAGATTTTGCCGGACATATTTTGGTATTACCTGACAGGTCAAAGTATTTGATAGGAATGACGGATTCTTTCTCTAAGTTGATATACTATGTTTTTGTGTCAGAAACTTCTACTCAAGTGTTTACAAGTTATTGTATAAAGGTTTTACCTTAGAAGGTTATCCAGAGGAGTTGGCCACAAATAATGGTGTATAGGTGTCGGAAAGCATGGAAACATTTTTAAGAGACAAAGGTATTAAGCACTACAATGTAGATTTTTTTTACACCCTAAGCAAATGGTAGTGTTGTTGAGAGGGCTAACTGACTACTTAAGGAAGGGATCCCAGCAGCTTTGACGTGTGGGGTACATGTAGAGAACTTAAATGAAAGTAAAGTGTGGGCCTACCATAATACACCTAATAGTGTGACAAGTGTATCACCTTTAGGTGTGTGTCCTAATTGGGTGAAGGGAAAAATAAATCTAGAGTGAAGGAGGCTCCGGAAACAATAAAGTCATCCAATGATACTGTGAGGAGTGTGGGCGACAGAGACGTTTGCGTGGGTTCCTGGGTTATGTTGGAAACCATGAAACTTGGAAATCATTAGTGGACTTTCACTTTAATGGCCCATTTAAAGTATCTAAAGTAGCACATTCATCTGTCAGGTTAGAAGATGGACGATGGTGAGCCAAAAGGAATTTGATTCCATTAAATAATTTTCAAAGCACTGTGATAAGAGATAAATACCAACTATCTGTAAAATTGTTTTTACATCCTGTAAGTACTGTTTTGAAAGGGATTCTCTTTCGTGCTGTCGCCAGGATTCTGGATGCGGCTTGGGGGACTCTTAGCCCCAGAACAAACCAGTACTCCCTGAGAGGGAGGAGCCATCTTCACACTAAAAAGTGCCGAAAAACACCGCGGCACAGGACGCTCTTTTGTGCTGCCGCCAGGATTGTGGATGCGCTTTTGGGGACTCTAAGCCCCAGAACACACCAGTGCTCCAGGGGGGAGCCATCTCCATCCCAAAAAGCGCCAAAATACACAGTGGCGCGGATTGCGCCCGGGCAAAGCCCAGGCCAAGGGAGGGCCAATCCGTGCCCGTCAGAGACTGGAGGCAGCTGGGCTGGGCCACCCCTCTTAGTTCTTTGATACAACAAATTGTGCAACAGCCGCGCAATAGTTGCTTCCTGGTGAAAAGCTGGACGAGGTGGACTTAAACTGACAGGGGGGACTTTGGTGATGTAACTGGCTGCCCGCAGTGGATTACAGGTACTTTTTGCAGGTTGCATCGCTCCCATTATCTGGAATTGGCCATCTACCATTACTTCGTGGGCAGTAGCGGTCGGCAGTAGGTGTTTCTGTAGGGCGGTGACGTGGGCAGGGGAAGGGGCAGGGTGGGGGGTAGTAAAGTATGGATTACGGAGTTTTACAGGTAAGTAAATATTTAAATGAATAAAACAAATTTCTTTGCGTTTCACATTTGGTGATGCAGTGCGCGCAACGAAATTTATTTTATTTATTTAAATGTTTACTTACCTGTAAAACTCCGTAATCCATACATTACTATCCCCCACCCTGCCCCTCCCCCTGCCCATGTAACCGCCCTACAGAAACACCTACTGCCGACCGCTACTGTTCGTGGGCACTTCTTGAACTACCGTTACTTCAAATTTTTTACTTCACAGGCACTATTACTTAGAATGCTTTTACTACACATGCTAGTACTACGCTAATACGTTTAGTTCGCATGTTTGTACTTCGCAAAGAACTGCAACTCACCAAGTAGTGTCAAGAGCTCATGTTTTCGCATAGAACGTGGTTGGCAAAGCAACGTGGTTGGCGGGAAATTTAAAAGGACTTTTAAATTCCCCGACAGACAGCATGTTCACGCGTAGAACGTGGTTGGCAGAAAATTTAAAAGGACTTTAAAATTGCGGCACGTAAAACAGGTAATTAACAATATTAAATTAATACATTATTCTAGAATATATTGTTTTATGAATTAAAGTGCAGAGAGTTTGGCGCATGTTGAAATGGGAATAAAATATATTATGAAAATATAAATAATATTATGGATAGTAGGGTTTTTTTCTGTGGGCGAATTTTTTTTAAATAGCGGTTGTAAAAAAATACTCAGGCATTAAAAATAATAGTTGAGTAATTTTGTTGAATAAAAAAATATTAAAGTGTGTGTTTAAAATAAATGTTTTCAATTGAATGAAGAGAGTTAGTGAAATGTAAAAAATAACAATAAAACAAAAAAGATGATATAGGTGTTATGTTTAAGAAAATAAAATGGAAAGGAAAATTAACATTGTGTGTAGTGTAAAAAAAGATAATCTCACGGTTTGCCATTGGTTTCATTATACAAAATTGTCCTTTTTCTATTTGTAGGATTTTGAAGAAAGTAGACGTCATAATGTAACAATGTCATTTTTTGGATCGAAAATTAAACGAACTAAAATTGCGATGTAGTGGTATGTGCAGCAATTTCCGGCAAAGCAAAAGCATGTTATTGTTATTTGTTATTTGTAGAGCGCAACACTCATCCCGAGGGATATCAAGGCGCTGACAACCAAATTTTGCTGGTAAATCTGCAGGGCTGTTGCTTAGAATTTAGGGAATAGGTTTGTTTTTAGTTTTTTTCGGAACTGGAGGTAATTAGAGGTGAGTCGTAGGTCTTGGGGAAGCTCATTCCACCTCTTGGCTGCTTACTTTATTGATATGTCTTATTCTGGCAAGGGCTGATTGAAGCGACCGCAAACTCCTTGTGGGAACATAGAATTCAATCTTCTCCTGAAGTATTCTAGGGCCTGTTTTGTAAAGAGCTTTGTGAGTATGGCTAAGGAGTTTGAATACTGCTCTTTGGCACATTGGCAACCAATGCAGTTTCTTCAAACAGATTGAGGCAGAATCAAACTTCCCCTTATTGCAGACAAGTTTTGCAGCTGCATTCTGCAGCACCTGTAGTTGTGTAAATAAGTGCTCATTCATGCCTACAAATAATGCATTCCCATAGTCCAACAGACTAACCAGCAAGGCTTGCGTTACAGATCGTCTGCAGTCCAATTGTATCCAGGGAAAAAGTCTGGCCAGAAGTTTCAAGATAGCAAAACCTTTGCCACAGAGGGACTGCACATGTTCCTTCATGGTCAGGGCGTCATCCATAATGATGCCCAGGTTTTTTGCGTGTTGTTTTGGAGTTGGTGCATTGCCTAGAGTGGGTGGCCACCAAGTGGCGTCCCACACTCGTTTGGCGCCCCCAAACAGTAGGATTTCAGATTTCCTGCATTTAACTTTAAGCAGTGTGTGTGCATCCATTGGGCCATCTCAGAGAGACAGTTGTGCAGCTTTGATTTAGTGATATCTGGTTTTTCGTCCAGGGCCACCATCAGTTGCGTGTCATCCGCATAGGAGCAGATGCCAATGCCCCACTTCCTACCAATTTTAGCCAGTGATGAAATATAGACATTGAATAGGGTGGGACTCAGTGAGGCCCCCTGCGGGACACCACAGCCGATGGGGCTGGGTTTGGATTGAAATTGACCGAGATGCACTGATTGTGTTCGGTTGCTTAAGAATGAATGTAGCCAGCTCAGTGCGTTAGAATAGATTCCTTTTTCGTAGAGGATGTTCATAAGGCTATCATGAGAGACCGTGTCGAATGAGGTCCAACAATATCAGGGCAACTGCCCCTCCTTGGTCAGTGCATAATATGACACTGTCCGACACTGCCAGCAGCGTTGCCTCTGTACTGTTGTTTACTCTGAATCCTGTCTGAGAGGGATCAAGAAGATGATTTGTTTCCAAATACTTGGTCAGCTGCCCATTTACCAATTTCTCTAGGACCTTAGAAAGGTTGGGGAGCTGGGAAATGGGATGATAATTTTCAGGATTGAGGACATCCGTTCCTGCTTTTTTTAGAAGGGGGATTACTGAGGCATGTTTCCATAAATCGGGAAAGATGGCAGTTCTTATGGATTTGTTAAAAGCTGGGTAATCAGTGGGCAGAGCCTGGGGGCAATCTGCGATTTCAATGCAGTTGCCAACTGAAACCATGCGAAGTAAAATCATGCATAGTAATGCCAAATGCGAAGTAAAAGCAGCGCACTAAAAACATGCGCTCTAATGGTATGCAAAGTAACCACACATATTCTCTAGAATTCAATGTAGCTTAACTGAGGCTTGGCCGATCTGAGCTGTTTTTTGGAATCTAAGCCACACGTCTTTGTTCATTTTAATTAAGGACACTGCCAGGATAACAGCGGGACTGCACCGGACAGTACATTTGAGACAAATAGGCAGTGGTGGGCTCAAAAGTGAGAGAGAAGGTATTAGCCTGTGGCCAGTTTTTGGGGAAATATGCCTTTTGTCCAACTATAACAGGCCTTAAAGCCTCGTGTTGTCAAGCTGCTGTGTTGGGTTGTCTGAACTATTTATAATAATTATTTTATCTAACATTCAGTTTCATCATGCTTTGTTTTTACTATTTAAATCTAAAAACAAAAAATATTTAAGTAGTCATAAGAAATTATTACCTGAGTCAGGAAGGCCTAAATCCCCAGAACGGTCACAGACACATACACAGACCTCGCTACTAAAGTTCATATCAGGTGCTATGGAGGCTACTGAGAAGCATATCACCAATGTTGAGAAATCACTATTAGTCTGCCGAGACCAAAATATGACACCCTTGACCGCATTACAGAGTCTACCTGATTATGATGAAAATATAAAAACTTGTGATAGCGGTATGGCTCCGACGACTAATAAGGGAACAAATGGGTGAATAAATAATATATCTGACACTATTAATTCCTCCAAATCAGACTCCCCAATGCCTTCCAAACGGGTAAATAAAACATGTATGTGTACTACAACAAGCTCCCAAAATAAAGAGGTACTCCGTAGTAAAAGGACCAAACCTCAAAGTAAGACTCTGAATAGGACAATGATGGTAACCACTGACCCGTCCCAACAGTGTAGTGATTTAAATAATCAAACATTGGATATACTATGCTCAGCAGTTAAGTCTTTAGAGCTATTTCTGAAATATATCTTAGAATCCATTAATACCCGCTTAAAAGAAATAGAAACCAAATGTGCGACATGCTTGGATCAATTGAATTCTCGATCAACAATTGAGTCCACAGGGAATGTATCAGCTGGTAGTAATCTGGCTGTAACTAATATAGTGAGGCAATCAAATCACCTACACACTCATAGCCCACATGACACAACATCTCAAGACCAAATTGGTCTAGGTTTAAACAAAGGGAACAATTTTGTTAGACCTTTGCTTCCTCTTGCCAATATTACACCTGCAGAACATCCGCAAATACAGCCAACAGTTTTTAGATCTCCCACCTGCCGCCGCTCTTTTTGTAGTAGTCTTATCAAATGTCCCTCCTTTACAGCATAAGACCTCTGAATCTTGGACCACTCTCAAGAATAAGGCATTAAACTGTTTAGGGATAAGATCAGGCCTGACTGAACATTTGTTTGCAGATCTAAAGATGGGTAGACAAATTAACTTGGTGGGCAGGACCCAGAAATCTCTACCAGGAGACTGCTTAGTTCTGTCTTTTAAAATACCGAATCTGATGTAGACTGTCCTAAAGCGAACCAGACCCACTCATGTTACTGCAAATATGATTTCTGCACTCCCATTGGGTTATTTTTACCAACCAGGTTCATTAGGGCCCTCTAATTGGTCTATACCTCTAAGCATACACCTCACATTCTACCAACCGACTTTATAATGTTCCAACTTTTAATAGATATCAGGGACTACAAAATCTTGAAGACATAGATTGACCACCAGTGGAGAACCAGGAGGGAATTGAGAAGAGACACAAGGGGACAAAAGCATTATATCATCCTGGAAGGGGGGGGCAGACTCTAGTAACAACTGGTCCAATTATTCAATCTCTTTACAGCATGCCAATCACTGTTGCAGGGGATTCTTTCCACTCTCCCAATGAATATATTGATTTCTTGTTCTGGAACGTGGCAGGATTCCGGAACAAAATTAGCAATCTAGAGTGGTTAGATTTTGTACAAGGCTTTAACTTTACTTGTATCCAGGAAACCTGGCTGGTGGAACCTATTCATGTGAATGGCTTTAGAACATTTCATGTTCCTGCAGTTCCAGCGAGTCATGATAGATCTAAAGGTGGTTTATGTATTTTTGCTTCTAATAACTTAAGTAAAACCAGTTAAAGAACTAACCAACCCCTATTACCATGTGATTTTATGTGAAGGCTCAGGCTCGGCCAGGTTGGTAGTGGTTAATTTGTATAATAATGCCCCAAGCAGTGAAATAATAACACATTTGGATAAACTATATGACTACTTGGAAAAGCTGGATAATAGCAATAAGAAAAAGCTATTGATTGTGTGGGGAGGCGATTTCAATATTCAACTGTGTAGTTCACTTACCGAAAAAGCATGTGGCATGAACAACTTAGAAGGTTTAAGTAAATCACATTTTACCCATAATTGCTACGGAGATAAATTAAATGAACTTATCTTTATACTAGATTTATCATTTTCAAACTAAATTTCATCCCCAAACGCTCCATTCAGGTGTACCTTTAATGGGAGAAATAATCACAGTACTATTGATTATATTTTAAATTCAAATAATCTGAGATCCCATTTGTCTAACTTTAAAACCCACTCTATACAATTACTTGACCATTACCCACAATCTGTACAAATTGTAAAGGCCCTATTAACCAGAAAACAGCATCGGCCTGGCCTGGTTCTTGGTGGAGAATTAGAGCTAGCCACTCTCAATGGTTTTTCACTGCTGTGGCACCAGATTACCACGGATGGTTTTCTGGAAAAATTAACCCGTAATATGAGTGAAGCCTTTGAGACATGCTTGGATGATGCATCACAACCAATGGAAATTATAAATGAATATTTTATCATTAGCCAGGCTGTGAAGGAGAATTTGCAATTGACAACGAACATGAAAAAAGCTAGAAACGGCTGGTTTGATGCACAATGTACTAAGGCAGATAAGAGGCTCAAAGAGGCACTACATAAAAACACTGGGTGCAGAGCTGAGGTCCAGCATTGCAGATTTGTTTATAGAAGGCCCTGAAACTGAGGAAAGCCTGGTAAGAGAACAGCTTGGGGTGTGTTATGCGAAGCAAGTAGTAAGAATGACAATAGCACATTCTGGAAGTCAGTACATTCTGCCCCGTTGAGAGAGGATGTTGGACCTGGGATCGTGGCTGCAATACCTGAGGATGACTGGATTAATCACTTTTCAGCCATCTACTATGCACATATCCCTAAACCTGACTCTATTGGGCCTTCAATGCTAATCTATATCTCAAACAATCCCTCAGCATTGACCCATTTACCATAGATGAAGTGACTGATGCAATAACTTCTAGCTAAGGGGGAAAAACACCTGGCCCAAGGCCATTATGCTGGATTCGTACAAAGCGAATATCCCTTTGTGGCGGCCCATCCTAACTGTTGTCTTAAGGGCCTGCTGCATTTCAGAATTTCTTCCAACATGAGCCGAATCTATAATAGTACCTATTTACAAAAAAAAGGGGATCAACATAATCCTGCCAGCGACAGGCTGATCTCGTTGCTTGACTCATTAGTTAAAATAGTGGGAAGAATTATCTTGAATAGACTTCATGAGTGGGCTACATCTAGGGGTGTGTTGGCTAACAACCGTGTATACAATAGTATGAAAATGGGGACCCCCCACTCAATTTACTTAGAGCCAGGGAAAAGAGGGGAAAATATCAATACACCAAAAATAATGAATTTCCCTTGTGGCTTTCATATTTTAAACATAGTATCTTAGTTCATATACATATTACATGTCCTACAAGATATGCCAATAACAAGTGTTTGTATATTTATCAAAATGTATTTCTTTTTTTTGGGTTAAAAAGTGAGTATATATATCACAAAGACTTTTCATATAGCAAAATGTCTTTTCTTACAACTTCATTGTATTCTTTTTAGACAATTAGGACAGATATAAAAACATACATCATCATCATGATACTTTTTTTCATTTTTTTATACAATACAAAAAACGTAATAAAACTACCCAGATACCCACACCCAAATCACATTCACCAGTCATTCATACATATACTTGCATGTGTGTTGGCTAACATACAATATGGGTTTCGCACTGGGGTGAGGACTATTGAACAGAGCCTTAACTTGAATATGCTAGGAGGGAAATATACTAAGATTAAAGGTAGAGACCTGTACTTGGGATTCATAGATTTGTCCTCCGCCTTTGACTGTGTTAACCACTCTAAGCTATGGGCGATTATGAGTGATATGGGGGTGGACCCCGTGATTATTTCCTTTCTGAAGGATCTATACTCTGGCACGAAACCCAGGATCAGATATAGGAATAGAGGCGAATGCACACCGCCATTCAGCATAGAAAGAGGTGGTGAGGCAGGGCTGCGTCCTTGCACCCTTTCTATTCTCAACCTACATAAATAATGTAGGCACTGCCCTGACTTTGCAAAGGAAAGATCTTGCTCAGGTGGGACATTGTCCTGTGCATGCCCTTCTCTATGCTGATGATGCAGTCTTAATGGCACGTACCCCTAACTCCATGCAGTCTGTACCTAATGATTGTGTTAATTATATGCAGGACCTTGATTTGCATGTGAACCAAATTAAGACATTTATAATGTAGTGCGGCAGGAACATTGGCAACTGACATGCATTTAGATTCTTGGATTCCAGCATTGAATTTACCAACACTTTCTCATACCTGGGCGTTCTATTTGATAAAGATGGCACATGGAACCATGCCATCAAGACCAGGGCACTGCATTTCAGAAGTGCCTGTATGGCCTTACGTAATTTCGTCATCAGATAAGGTACCCACGAGAGATGCTTACTATTTATAAGGTAAAATGTGTTAGTAAAGCAGTATACGGGCTGGTATATGGGGTATGCAAATTATATAGCACTAAAACTAATAGAAAACTTGTTTTTAAGGTATTTACTTGCAACACCCAAATCCGCCCCAACCTTTGTGTGTCACGCAGAGCTGGGTGTACTGCTTCTTGCTGATTTAATTAAGATCCAACCTATCGTGTTGTGGCACAAGGTATGGTCGTCTGAGTACACCACCCTAAATTGGTACGTTATAAGGTATTGTCTAAAATCAACCCTGTACACACAAAGTCCATGATTGAGATACATAGTGTTTTTGTCACAATTTGGGGTATCCAGAATATTTTACAAACCCTGAATGCCTAGTTGCAATAAATAGGAAAGATCTAAAGGCTGACAGTTTAACACACCTAGAGAATAACAGGATGTCTACAGAATTACCAACACCCACTGTTTTAAGAAGCCAGCTTATTTTAACCAGTTATGATACGCAACCATACTTGAGATTTGAACCATATCAAAGGCATAGATATATTTTAACTCGTTTTAAAATGGACATTTTTCATTGCATGGTTACTTTCCCTGAACCAAACTATTGGTCCTCAAATTTATCAAAATGTCCCTGTGATAACTCCTCACTACAGACTACACTGCATGTTGTTCTTTCCTGTAAGTTGTATAGCAAATGGAGGAAATACTATATATTACGTTTTTAAAACACTGTGGGCCAGATGTTGGTGGCAAAATACAGAGCGGTAACGCAGAAATTCACAGAATTTCTGAGTTACCGACCGGTATTTGGCTGAGTGCAATGTAGGTGAATTGAAACCTACTTGCAAAATAAGGAATCGCAAAATAGCGATTCCTTATTTTGCTTTTGCATTTAAGAAATCGGAAATACCGATTCCTTAAATGAAATGTACGTAGCACTGAAAATAGTGCACTTGAGCCTTAAGGAATCGCTAATTACCACCAATTTCAAGCTGGTGGTAAGTAGCGATTTCCTTTAAAAAAGCACTTTTTTGCTTTTTTAAATGTGCCATGTGGCACACATGCCCATTTCAGGGGTGCAACAGGGTGACCTTAGGACACCCTGGCACCCTTGAAATAGCTCCCGCTATTAGCGATTCGGTAATACTGAAGCGCTAATAGGGAATATCTTCCTATTCATTCCTATGGGCCTCCTAGCCCATAGGATCTCTGAAACTCAGAATTGAATAACACACCTTTTAGCTAAGGTGTTTTTTTTAATTGTGTGTCTGAAAATGCCACTTTTAGAAAATGGCCATTTTATTGCTTTACCATTTTGTGTGCCTCTGCCTGTTTGTGTATTTACTGTCTGGTTTTGGAGTCTGGGGATGTTCATTCTAGACAGTCACATGAGGGGTTGAGGTGGGTCCTGCTTTTCCTGGGTGACTGATAGCCGGGCTAAATAGACCTTTCTGCACTTAGTGTGGTGGAAGGAGTTTTCACTAGCACCTGAATAAGCTGTGTCTCCTCTGTACAATGCTGTCTCCACCCCCTGTGGTCAAGCTGGACATGGGAGGACAGAACTAGTTTCTACTGCAAAAGGAACAAATGATCGATGAAATGTTGAACAATGCAAACATTCAGCCCCAGTCACATTGTTCTGCATTCTCTAAATACAGTTGTTCTTTTTGCATTATTCACCCCGAGTGTGACGGGTATGTCCTGAAATTGGTCCTGTGCTCTCCATGCCACTGGAGTCAAGCTATCCTGGCTGATGAGGGGTGAAACTCTGAAACCTGTCATAGGATGCTTGTTTTCAGTCTAGTGAGGACCTGGCCTGACAGTTTGGGCTGGACTGTTTCCATTGGGCGCTGGCTCAAGACTGATTTGCATATGGCTGGGTTCAAACTGGAATGGCATGGGAGCACAAAATGATGGCTTTGGGCCCAGGTCCCTGTACTGGGGTGAAAGCATGACATTGTTCTGCATTATGTCCATCAATTGTTCTTTTTGCATGTGTCACCCCGAGTGGAACAGGTATGCCCAGACGTGGGTCCTGTACTCTCCATGCCACTGAAGTCAAGCTATCCTGGCTGATAAGGGGTGAAACCCTGAAAAACAGTCCTAGGATTCTTGTTTCCAGTCTAGGGAGGACCTGGCCTTGCAGTTTGGGCTGGACTGGTCCCATTGGGTGCAGGGTCAAGACCGATTTGCATATGGCTGGGTTCAAACTGGAAGCAAAAAAACGATGGATTAAGACCCAGATCTCCGTATTGGGGTGACTGTATGACATTGTTCTGCATTCTGTTCATCAATTGTTCTTTTTGCAGAGAGGATTAATTACATGACTGATAAAACTCCTCTACTGTTCCTTTGGCAGGCAGTTGGGGGTATTATTATTGGGTGAGAGGGGGGCCTCTTCTTTTAGCAAGCAAGATCCGTAGAGTCTGCAAAGATTCCGGGAAGTAGAATTATCACACCGTTGGTAGATAACCCTAAAGTGTATCTATTGACTTCCTCTTATTATAAGTGATGCAGTCCCTGGCTTAAAGGCACCAAATCCCCCATGGTACACTGCCCTTTAAATTAAATATGACTCAGCATAGCTATGAAGCTAGTGAGCTCTCCATTCCATCTGAACTCCAATGCATCCCACCCCACTCCCAGCTCTCATCCAAACACATTTACAGGAACTCATGCTGGTTATTGGAGACAATGGGTCTAGCCTGGAAGTCATCTTGAGAAGGACCATGTGTGACATTTCCTATTCAATAAATACATTTCCCAGCATCACGGTGATTGTGACATTTTGTACATCCCCTGCTCTTCTGGGTGTTGTTGCACCTGTTCTCTGCCACAAACACCCCTCAGTTTCCTAGAAACCAGTTTTTCTGCTCTGCCAGGTCTTGCCCATGCTCCCATATTCACAGTGAAAGGTGATTCCCTCCTATGCCTGCTCTGCTGTAGCCTCAGCTTCTTAGCAAGCTCCCTTTCCATGCACATGCACTTTACTGCCACTCTTGCCACACTGCAGCGGCTTTCCTATGTCCAGTGACCATTGCACATTGACAGATCAGCACTTTCGGTTTTTCTTTACTTGATTTTATTGTGGTGTGTAGGTTGTCACACATGTAATAGTCTTATCCTTTGGTTTTTCAAGAGTTTCTAGTAATGCTTCTAGCAATGCTTCCCGGGGGATTGTTGCGTACGCGTTTCTGCGCATTCTTTATATTTTCAGCGGGTAGTTCCTCTGTTCCAGGTTGTAGCCTAGTTCTGCAGCTTGTCAAAGGATGAGACTATTACATGTGTGACAACCTACACACCACAATCAAATCAAGTAAAGAAAATCCTACTAAAACACTGGAACATCATGCACATAGGAGGGATGCAGCTGGAGCGCCCAAGATTCTCCTTCGGACGTACACAGAATATTAAAGACATGGTTGTGCACACAAGGTCACAGGGTAAACAACTGGACAATCAAAGGACACTGTGGGACCTCCCAAAAGTCAAAGGGCATTACCCATGTGGAACCTGCATTATTTGCCCCTTAACACCACATACCACAACTCTACAACCAAACAACCAGGAGTGGACACAGAATAAACATGTAAACTGCAGTACTAAAAACGGTATGTACATGGTAAACTGTTCGTGCAAACTCCTCTATATAGGAATGACAACCAGAGCCGTGAGGACGAGAGTGAACGAACACAGAAGTAGTATACGGTGCAAGAAAAATACCACTAAAATGAGCAAACACTACATTGAAACAGGACATACACCAAATCAAATGACCTGGACTGTCATAGAGTCCAATCCTTTATGGTCTAGTAGTGGTCTATTTCAAAAAGAACAAAGATGGGTCTACCACCTACGGACAAATACCCATGGTCTAAACGATGAAATACCGTGGATTGCGGTAGTGTAGCATAATACCCACCTCACCTTCAACCTCTTCTCACCCAATTCTGAAAACAAAGTTAACATAATGATGTGTAAATTATAGAGACACACAAAATACACATATTTCGGACACTCCGTTTGAGGACAAAACCATGTATGTTGAATATTAGAAATGGGGCTTGACTATTCACATATAGTGAAAAATAACATATCACAATACCACTCAAAGATGGTGCCCATGATCAATCAATCGACCTACCAACTATACCACTCAAAGATGGTGCACATGCCCTATAAACCTATCTGCGTAGATCTACTAGTAAGTTTTTACTACCTGCACCAGCAACCATCAAACTTAGAAAATAAAGAATTCATTATAGGGCACTTACTGGTAACAATAGCTTGATAACAATAAGTATCAAGAACTATGATTACTCAAAGACCCCATTACAAGATGGTGCCCATGCATCACGTACCACACTCTCCCACTAACATGCAATGAACTCACTGATTGACAATACACCTCCACTATATGAGAGATAGGGGCCAACCTTCCCATTACCGGCAGAGACAGGCAGAGGCACGCAGGTGGATCGGCCCTGCTACTATGGGAGAACCATGAGTAAAATAGAAAGGGAAAACCCTTTCAGTATGTGAGGCAACATCTCTCTAGCTTTATTAGCACCTAGCCTTTGAACTATTGTTTCTCAAAAACTAATCCTCATTAATGCATGTACTGTCTTTTTTGTGTCAAACCTGCTAAAATGCGAGTAAGGTCTGGTTTTATGCATAGTTCACTGACTCACTTAGAACTTTTTTGACCTGATACGTGGGGCACCATGAAGCCGCATACGTCCACGGAGAGCACTGTGCCATTCCCCACAGGCCTCCAAAACCATTAAATCATAGAGAAACGTGACAACTCCGTGCACTGTAAACTCCCCCTAACTGTACAGGACAAATCCCTCCAGCATGGGGGGATCGTCCCTGGACTCTATATAACAGCTATTAAGTTTTTCCTAGTCTTCGGTCCGGAGTCTAATATTAAGGGGTGAGAAACATGATGTATTTTGTAAAAAACAAGACAACACCTTCTAGAGGCTTGCTATCAATGGTGGGGCCTATTTTGTGGTATTATGTACCTAGACAGCTATGCTCATATACTTACCTTATGAATGAGTCTTTTTATAGAGTCACATCAACCTGGATACTTTACCTAGGGGTACTGTATGAACGACAGAGTAAACGTATGGATATAGAACTACACTGGCAACATCTAATATTTGATCTTATACCTATTTATGTATGTCTGTCACTATGCTGAGAAAAACCATTTTAATTATTCACATCACTGTTATTATACATGCACTTATGCCAACCTATAGCGATAATACTCACGCCAAGGGTAATACACACCAGGCCCTCCAATGGATGACCCGGACAACCTATCATGACAAGATATTAGCCATATTATACTTTTGTCCTACACTTTCTCTCTTTTCAGAAACGCTGCTCCCCTCTACAAACTTGTTAGCACTGGTTAGTTCAGGCCACCACGGATACTAAAATTGACCTTCATGTGGTCCTGAAGAAGCGCTTTGGATCTCCTTCTGAGGCCACATACAGCGTGAAACATGTTGACTATTATATATGTCCATTAGGGACATATACCCAGCTACAGAGGGACATAATATCCCCTAGAGCAGCACTACACACTTTGTTTTAACAATGACAGAGGGATCACCCTAATAAATAGTACCCACTCTCCCTCCAGTAATTTTTCAACACATCACTTTAGACTTCACTGCCACTTACACCCACCCACCCAAATGGCTTCTCATCAAAAGATCTCTGATAAAAGGCCCTTCGAGGGACCTGTAGGGCATTGCAGCGCCAGCTCAACGAGAAGCAAAGCCCAAATGATGAAGCATGACATCCTTCGGGGTGTGTGAGGGCATTATGATGCGGACACACTGCCCCCACAGATAGAGTAGCATATGAAAAAAGTTTCTTCCTCTTTCATTCTCTACAAGGAACAGTGACTCCTTTTGTGTACTCACTTCACAGGAGTCTGGTGTATTCCTCGAAGCATCCGGATGCATTCCGTGTCGTGGGTTGTTATTCTTGAATAAACATTTCTTCATCTATACTTGGCTGGCTGTGGCTCATTTCCATGTGTTCCCTACAATATTTTGGTACCAGGAGTGGGATACTCTATTTTTATTCATTTTTACTTTCCGCAACAAGTGAGATGTCTGCGGTTCACGCCTTCTGGCACTACTAAACACCCACCGTCTCAACATTTCTCTCTGATGTTGTTGGGCACGGAGGAGTCGGCTGGTAAAAGAATTCCAGGACATGAGTAATTTTACCTACTTTGAGCGCTTTGAGCAGTGGATATGCCGTTGACACGCTGCAGCGTTTAAATCCCAGCAGGATTCCGTGTGCCGGTTGCCAGCACCATTCCAATCTTATTGACGTCTTCTCTGTGCTTGCTATTGTGGCATTCTGACGCACCTTGGAATTCTGGTGATGTCAGTTTCACACCTAAACCTGCGCCTTGAGCGTCCTCGCGCTTACGCTTGACGTATGCAGCCATCTTTTTCTTGTCAGCAGATGCGCACTGCAGCAGGACAAACGCTGTAATACAGAAGCATCTAACTGGGGTGGTCACATTAAATTCCAGGACTAAAGAGTTTATGATCTTCTGAACTGCTGAAACTTTCCCAGGTAAGAAGCTCCACTTTGCTATTTTCTTTGTTTTACTCGTGAGGATTTTCAACAAACTTGTTTCTCTTGTACATTTGATACTTTGCTTACAAATAATGGCAACCATACAAGGAGCTGGACAACCTCCACCATATTTACAGAAACCATGTGGATCAGACATAAAATGGAAGGAATGGTTGCGCATATTTGAAAATTATATTACTGCGATTGATGCCGTAGCTTATTCGCCTGTCAGAAAAGAGGCACTTCTTTTTAATTACCTAGGCATCGCAGGTCAAAGGGTTTTTGACAACTTACCCATGGTTATGGTGCGAGTTGGGGCGGATACTCCCTGGAATGTGTACTTTGAGGCGAAGGAGAGGATGCGTAAGCAATATACTGATGAGTCAAGGGTACTGTTGGAGAGACATAACTTTTCAATGTGTAAACAGACGGCAGATGAAACTGTGGAGGAGTATATTGCTACTCTACGTGTGTTGGCTTCTAAATGAGAATTTGAGAACAATGTTGATACTTATATAAGAAATCCAATTTGTTTTCAATTGCTACTCCAAGAAAGCCCAGGAGAGATTTTTGACTTGTAAAATCCTTCTTTGAGTGAGACAATTGACATATCTAGGAGTATAGGAAAGTCTATAATAACTTTTCAAGTTATGAATACTCATAACTGGGGCGCGACCTCTGAGCCTGCTCGCAGGCAGGTCGTTCCCCACGCTGCTGCACGGCTCTGCCTGCATTGTTTTTGCCTAATCTTGTATTTTTCCCCTGTGCCTAACTTGCTTTCTTGCCCAGACTTGTTTTTTCCCCTGTGCCTTTACTTGCTTTCTTGCCCAAACTTGTTTCTTTCCCCTGTGCCCAACTTGCTTTCTTGCCCATACTTGTTTATAAGCCCCTGTGCCTGTATTTGCTCTCTTGCCCAGACTTGTTTTTATTCCCCTGTGCCAGTACTTGCTTTCTTGCGTAGACTTGTTTTTATTCCCCTGTGCCTGTACTTGCTTTCTTGCCCAGACTTGGTTTTATTCCCCTGTGCCTGTACTTGCTTTCTTCCCCAGACTTGTTTTTATCCATCTGTGCCTGTACTTGTTTTCTTGCCTGAACTTGTTTTTCCTTCTGGTGCCCAGTTCTCAAGCGGCCCCTGCCCGTTTTTCCCGCTGCTGCATGCCTGCGGCGCTGCCCCCCTGCAATCCCATTTGACGACCCCGCTCCCACCTCCCAGCTGCTCCTCCCTCCCACATCCCCTCATATGGAGGCTGTGCAGCAGCCGCACCGTTGGCGCACCTAAGGCAAACCCGTCTGCGCTCGTCCATGCCTGGACCGCGCCCAGCGCCAGGACCCCTGAACCCCGCAAACACCACGATGCCTGACACCGCTACGATGCCAGAACCCTCCACGCGTTCATCACCAGACGATCACACACCTGCTACCTGGCCGCCCCGAAGCGCACCCACGGAGCTTTCACCTGCCGGAACTGCAGCTTCACAAGCATCCGCCCCACCATGCTTCCGACCAGGAAAGAACCCAACCACCTCAGATGCATCCTTCTCAACACCCGCTCCACCCGCAAACACACTGTTGAACTCTGGGACCTACTCAACTCAACCTCCCCAGACATCGCCTTCCTGATGGAGACCTGGCTAAACCCCACCTCGGCACTGGACATAGCCATAGCCGTCCCAGTAGGCTACAAGATCACCCACAGGGACCGCACCAACGGAGCAGGAGGAATCGCCATCGTCCACAGGAACACTTTCAGAGTCTCAACAAACACCAACGACACACTCAGCAACACCGAACACCTGAACTTCCAGATCCACACCGACCCCAACACCACCCTCAGAGGAACCCTCATCTACAGACCCCCCGGACCCTGGCCACAGTTGAGCGACTCCATCGCCGACTTCATCAGCACACACGCCCTCGCCTACAGGGACTACATCCTCCTCGGGTCCTGAACTTCCACCTCGAGAACAACAACGACACCAACTCCACCACCCTGACCGACAACCTAGCCAACTTCGGACTCAGACAGCACGTCACAACACCCACCCACTCCGCCTGTCACACACTTGACCCCCATCTTCTCCGCAAGCCCCCACGTCTCCTTCAACCACACCACCGAACTCCACTGGACCGACCATCGCTGCATCCACTTCACCTTCAAGAAACCCACCACGCACCAACGCACCCAAAAGATGACTCACCGCTGCTGGAGTAAAGTCAGCGAAGATCAGCTAACCACCACCCTCGCCCAGAGCCCACCTGCCGACCCCACCGACCCCGATACCGCCGCCCGCAACCTCAGAAAGTGGATCAGCGACTGCACCAACACCCTCGCCCAGATCAAGAAACCCTCCAACAGTCACACCAACAAGAAAGCCAGCTGGTTCACGGAGGACCTCCGGGCCTCCAATCAACCCTGCCAAAAGCTAGAGAAGATCTGGCTCTGTGAACGAACACTGGACAGCCACGCATTCCACAAGAACGCCACCCACAGACACCATCACCTCCGCCAAAAGGGCCTCCTTTAATAACCGCCTAGACAACAACACGCACAACAGCAAAGAGCTCTACAACATCGTGAAGGAACTCTCCAACCCCAGCTCTAACATCAACGACGTCCCACTCTCGCAAGACCTGTGCAACTTGCTGGCACCTTCTTCCATCGCAAGATGGCAGACATCTAGGACAGCTTCAATGCCATAACCGCCCCGACAACTACTGAGACCTCCGCCCACACGACCACCATCCGCACCAACCACCTGCTCTCCTGTACCCACATCAACGACGACGACACCATCAAGATCATGAACACCATCCACTCTGGATCTCCGTCAGACCCATGCCCACACCACATCTTCAACAAAGCCAGCACATCCATCGCACCCCATCTCCGGAAAGTCATCAACACCTCCTTCGAGACAGCAACCTTCCCAGAGAGCTGTAAGCATGCCGAGATCAACTGTTAACTCAAGAAACCCAATGCGTACCCCAAGGACCTCAAGAACTTCCGGGCCATCTCCCTGCTCCTGTTCCTGGCCAAGGTCATCGAGAAGACTGTCAACGAACAACTGACCCGTTTCCTCGAGGAGAAAAACATCCTGGACCCTTCCCAGTCCAAGTTCCGCAGCAACCACAGCACCAAGACTGCATTCATTGCCACCACTGATGACATCAAGTCCCTCTTGGACAATGGAGTAACGGCGGCCCTCATTCTCCTGGACCTGTCAGCCGCCTTCGACACGGTCTGCCACCACACATAACGAACACGCCTCCACAACACCGGGATCCAAAAGAAGGCCCTGGACTGGACCAGCTCCTTCCTCTCCACTGAACACAGAGCGTCCGCCTTCCCCCCTGCGGCATACTCCAGGCCTCAGCCCAACTCTGTTTAACGTCTACATGGCACCGCTTGCCCACGTCGCCCGTCGGCACAACCTCAACATCATCTCCTACGCCGATGACACCCAGCTGATCCTCTCCTTCACCAAGGACCCCCACACCGTCAAAACCAACCTTCACGAAGGAATGAAGGCCGTCACTTAATGGATGAGGAACAGCCAACTGAAGCTGAACTCGGACAAGACAGAGGTCCTCATCCTCGGATCCACCCCTTTGGCCCGGGATGACTCCTGATGGCCGACCTCACTGGGAACCGCTGCCACCCAACGACCACGCACGCATCCTCGGGGTTATCCTCGACTCCACCCTCTCCATGACTAAACAGGTCAACGCCGTCTCCTCCTCCTGCTTCAACACCCTCCACATGTTCCGCAGGATCTACAAGTGGACCCACTGAAACCAGATGAAAGGTCACCCAGGCCCTCGCCAGCAGCAGGTTGGACTACGTAAACGCCCTCTACGCAGGAGCCTCGGCCAAACTCCTGAGACGGCTCCAACACATCCAGAACGCCTCTGCACACCTGATCCTTGACATCCCTCACTGCAGCCACATCACACCCCACCTGAGAGACCTGCACTGGCTCCCAGTCAACAAGAGGATAACCTTCAAGCTCCTCACCCACGCACACAAGGCACTCCACAGCACCGGACCAACGTACCTCAACAGACAACTAAGCTTCTACACCTCCACCGGCCAGCTCCGCTCCGCCGACCTCACCACAGTCCCCCGCTTCCGAAGAGTGACCTCCGGCAGCAGATCGTTTTCCCACCTCGCTGCCAAGACCTGGAACATCCTCCCCATCCACCTACAGCAGACCCAAGACCTGCTGACCTTCAGAAAACTCCTCCAGACCTGGCTTTTCGAGCAGTAGCAGCATTCCCCACCCCAGTACCTTGATTCCCTCACGGGTGAGTAGTGCGCTTTACAAATGATATGATTGATTGATTGATACTCAAGTGGAAAACAATAGTTTTCATACCACTTCTCCCATTAATATGATTCAGTGGTGGCGGCCATTATTAAACTTTCAAAGCCTAAGAGGAGAGTTTGTCACAGGTGTGGGTCAAGAAACCATTTAGGTAATCATCCTACATGCCCTGCCATGGGCAAGAGATGCAGTTGTTGCCGTAAAGTGGGGCACCTCCAAGGGGTATGTAGAAGTGAGCCAGTCAATTGTGGCTGTTTGTGGGCAATTTATGGTCCGCTGTTTTACTGTTGATCTCCTTGAAATTGTCACAAACATAGCCAGCAGCAAAAAACAAAATGCATGCATTCTCCCCTACCTTGCAAAACACCTATACAGTGCATCTTTACAACTCCAAAACTTCTAGGGTAGTTAAAGTACCAGAAAAAGATAAAGAATATGAATTGCATTGAAATGTTTCTGATTTAATGACCATCTCATTAATTTTATTTTTCTTTATTTTAAAGGGGGAAAGGTGATGTAGTATGCTAATTCTCCACATATTTCTACTTTGTTTAATTTTGCATTTATTCATTATTGAGTGCATGTTGATGTTTTACATGTTTACTACATGGTGTTTGCTTTTGAAATGTGTTCAATATTCTTTGGAATGAGTCAGCCGGTTCTTGGAACTTCAGCTCAGCTGAGGCTTCACGGGAGTCTGCTGTGTTCCTCGAAGCATCCGGACGCGTCCTGAGTCGTGGGTTGTTATTCTTGGAATAAACGTTCGTTCATCTATACCTGGCTGGCTGTGGATGATCTTCGTTTCTTCCCTCCCACAGCCGTGCCTAGCTACAGACCCAGATGGGCCAGAAATCCGTCCTGGACCAATTATTTCAAAACTTTCCCTTTTTCTGCTGACAAAGGAGGGCAGGCGTGAAAGCCATTTATGTTGAAACAAGTAGACAATTTTGACAAATACCAAAAGGAACGTTCTCTTGGCTCCGCGGAAACAAGATTCTGTAGTTGCCATGGCTGCAGGAAACGCAACAATATGATTATAGAAAATCCCTTTTTGAGCTGCAACACCATAAAAAAGAATACTAAAGCAGCGACTTCATTGCTTCCTTGTCGTAATACCGAGTAAGTCTTGTCACTTCTTAAAATGGACTGATGTGACAAGGAAGCCTAGCCTTAAATTATTTTTAAATATAATATAACAACACCACGACCACTGTTCACCATTAAGTGACTCAGATCAACACGATTTGCTTTCAGGGTATTTGAGGTGATCAAAAAACACCAAAGGGGCAGGGGCAGACAGGGACAGAACATAGGCCCAGCACCGAAATAAAAGTGGCCACCATTAGTGAATCAAATAGCTAAGAAGAAGTCACACTCATTTGCAAATTGGAGAAGTTTTGAATTTGTAAAGATGCACTGTATAGGTGTTTTGCAAGGTAGGGGAGAATGCATGCATTTGTTGTTGCTGCTGGCTATGTTTGTGGCAATATCAAGGAGATCAACAGTAAAACAGAAGACCATAAAGCACCCACAAACAGCCAGAAACCATCAGGCACTGTCTGATTGCCCAGGGGTGGCAGTCGAGAATGGACCCTCCTGAAGAGACAGGCGTTTTGGACATGGAAGTGATGGCGCAACATGTGGAGGTCCTCAATCATGTGTTGGGCTTCAGGTTTTTCCCAGTGGTACATATCAGAGAAGGAGTTTATGATGGTTAATGTGTAAGAGATCTTCTAACTTACAAGTTGCTTCTGTCTCAACTCTCCATCTGCTTTATAATTGCATCCATTTATTTAGTTCATCACTTTGGAATTGTGCTATCGCCTGCAAAACCTTCCAGGCTACTACTGTGGACAACAAATAATATGGAACTCGGTTCGACATAAACTCTCAGAGTCAAGAACTTCTGGAAGGAACTTGTGTTCAAGGAGCATAGCCCACTCTTGGAATGGGCCAAGCAGCAGAGACCTCTGACTTCAGGAGCCATGAAGGGCGTTGGTAAGGAAGGGTCATTTGGGAGACATTGGCAGTGAGTACTGGAGTCAAGGTCTGTAAATTACAGTCAAAGATGTAGTGAGCCACCCGGCCACAACATGAAATAAGTGTGTTGCCTGCATCCCAAGGGCTGGACGCAGCCCTAGGGGATAAATAAAGTGCGAAGGAGGTACTAATAGCAATGAAGTTCCAGTACCAGTGCTCAGAAACTTCAATCAAGGGTGAGCAGAGGAGGGTAGGCCTTCGGCATTCGACGCATACCAGTAACCTAGCAGCTACGTGCTTTCCTCTGCCCTGACTGTTGTCGCATTAAATGATCAACTGAGATGGTTGGACAATCATTTTAATTTAAAATAGTAAGTAATTCCCTTTTAGAGGGGTTCCACTTTTATTACATGATAGGTGTGGGGTAGGCCCATGTTCAGTTTTGGTCCAGAGGAAGCGCCACATATAATTTTAACCACAGGAGTGCAAAACATGTTCACCCTACTTTGTTTCACCTACACATAGTGAGCTACTTCGGTACATTTTAGCCCAGCAGTAGCTTTAGCCAATTGTTTGCCTATTAACTCTGGTAGGGGAGCCTCTATATTAAAGGTAAATTTGACATCCTTTAAATCGTTTTCAATTCACTTTATTCACTCATATCACTTTCACCCCACTCATCGGACAGCCTCACATCCATCAGAAGGCAGTAACAACTAACATATCTGCTATAAAGTGACCCTTTGGGGGACTCATAGGGAGTTGATGCACCGGCCCAACAAGCAGCACCCTCCTGAATATGCAGAATGACATCTTTAGGGGTGTGTGAGGGCAACAAGAGACAATCCTGCGGATTGCCCTTGACATCCAATCTCGCAACCTAAGCCTCTTTTTGCCCATAGGAACAGTACCCCATTGTTGAATTGATTAAATAAAAGGCGTCTGACCCTCTGAGGTCAGAGTGCCCATGACACAGGCTAAGAGTATGGACCCAGCCCGTTGGTCGTAGTCAAAGCCAGTAATGGCCGCTGTGCAAGGGGGCCAGGGCCACGCTTACCCTGTCAACGAGGCAGGCGGCACCCATCGCGTGCTCAAGGTATTGCGGATCATTCCTAATTATCACCATCCTGTGTGATCTGCAGGAGGGCGTGTTTGAGGCCAATCTATGTTCCTGCTGCAGCAAAGGTGTCGGCGCATCCAACTTTCCCTGGTGGTCCAGGGAGAAGTGCTTGACTAAACAGGCACAGCCTCTGTGTCCTTAGAAATGTGCATATGCTGCCCATAGCCCTTTGGAGACAGGGTGGTGACAGGCGCTTCTCAAGGGTGACACCTTGAAAGCCTGGCTGCAGCAACCCAACACTTTTGAGGAGAGGATAGGGAGGAAGTGTGCTAATCTGGGTGGTGATCGTGCAGCCTCCCAGAGTCTGCATATGTGGAGTGAGGAGCTGCTGGAGGAAGAGAGTGTTCTTCAAATCATCAGCCTAGCACGTATATAAAAAGGTTGCTGCCAACCAGCTGCTAGTGACACTGTGTACTAGAGGTACCCGCTTAAGAGCTGGCCGATGTAGAGGCTCAGCTGCAAGATATACTGGCCACACAATTACTCCAAAGGGGCACTGCGCACCTGTACTACATCAGCCAGGATCATATACTAGGCGCTTAAGTACTGTTACAGCGCCGCAGGAAGAGGACCGCATGTCAACTCTGCCACACAGCGCTTCTTCGGCTGAGGCTGCGCTGCCACCACAGCAAAGAAGTGAACAGATGCCAGTGGTAGAGCTCCCACCTTTCAACCAACTAGAGCATCCAGTCACAGGGGCACCACGATGACACCACTGGGTCAGAAAACTGAGCCACTTCGTGAAGCACTTACTAATGCTTCACATGGGTGGCAACGAACTATATGGTCTGTTTGTGAACTTTCCCAACACTGGGGTGGACGATGATTTAGACGTGGCTGTAGCAGCGCTGAATAGACATTTTGATTCTCAACTGAATCCGGACTAAAAATGTTTCAGGCTGCGACAGGGGCATCAGCTAGAAGATCATTCAGTAGACACGTTTTTCGCACGACTTCGCAAACTAGCAAGCACATGCACAGGGATCGACAAGCAGGGTGAAATCTGAGTCCAACTTATTCAAGTGTGCAAATCCTCCAACCTTTAGAAACTGATATTAAGCCAATCTGGCATCACACTCACTGAAATACTCATCTTGGCTAGGTTCCAACGAAGTGGCGGTCAGCTGGGCAGGAGCAATGAAATCAACGTTAGCTCGCTGCTCAGCTGCTCAGCTGCTCAGCTGCGGGAGTGGGGAAGGTCAATCAGGAATAGGTGGAGGCCATCAATTGGCAACCTGCATGAGCATGCTAAACAACCCTGGCCAAGAAGAGCAAGAGATCCTGGGAAAACTGCGGAGTGATCCGTCACCAGCCATGTGGAGATTCTGCACAGGGGAAAATGTGCCTAAAGTGCGGGGGGGGGGCGGTCCTGTGACTTAGCGAAAGTCTGTTGCAAATCCACCCCTGGACCTGGTCCAAGTACAAGAGGAAAGACGTTGCTGAACATAACGCGTTTGATGCTAGATGACAGAGGGGATGACCACAATCCCCCACAAGAAGCAGAAGGGTGTGATCTGCAGGATGAGGAAGGAGGAGAAGTATTCACCATATAATTCACTAGCCGGAACAACCAGTGATAAAGACCACCTCCAATTTGCCAGATCAATGTGAACGAGGTACAAATCTCAGCTCTCATCGACATGGGGCATCAGTTAAAGTAATTGATTTCAAGCAATTCCTGAAGCTGAGCCCCCACCCAGCAATTTTCCCCACAAAGGGCTTAAAATATACCTACGGAGGTACAGAACTCATCCTGCTTCGATGAGTCATTGAAGTTGCCAAAGGGGACATGAATACGAGGACTAAATTTCACATGACCAAAGACAATACTGCCACTCTGCTAGGGTGTCACATGGCCAAGGTCTTGGGAATAGCGTTTTTTATGTGGCAAGTTCGTCATTCTCACGCTGATGGCATATTGACTGAATTACCGGAGCTGTTTGACGGGCTGAGGTGCCTGAAGGATGTTCAAGTAAAACTCCATATCGATGACACCATGAGACCAGCAGCCCTGCATCACTGTCGAGTGCCGTTTCATCTTCACCCGCAAGTGAAGTGAGAACTGGAGCAGCTGGAGTGGAAAGGTGTAATTGAGAAGGTGACAGGTCTGACCCCATGGGTTTCACCATTGGTCATCACTACAAAAACCCAAACAGCCTTGAGATATAAGACTCTGCATTGATGTGAGACTTCTCAACAAGGCCATTCACAGGGAATGGCACATGATGCCCACTATTGACGAGATTGTGGCTGGTTTAAACGGTACGAAATGGTTCTCCAAATTAGACTTAAACTCTGGCTAGCACCAACTAGCGCTAGAGGAGCCCAGTCGATACATAACCATGTTCTCTACGCATGTGGGGCTTTGCTGTTTCAAATGTCTCAGCTTCAGAGTATCCTCAGCAGCTAAAGTTTTTTCTGGATGCGATCAGAGACCCTGTCTGGCCTGGTAGACGTGATCAATGACAGTGATGACATTCTCATCTTCTCCAGCACCCTAGAAGACCATCAAGCTTGACTAGGGTCACCTTACACCAATGGGCAGATTGCGGTCTGACTCTACACTGTCGGAAAAGACCTTTCTATGCAAATGACATTGAATTCTTTGGCTATCAATTCTTCACAGATGGCCTTCAAGTAGATCCCAGGAAGATTGAAGCTATCAAGACAGCCGCTCTTCCATGCAGCCCCTCTGAAGTCCACAGTTTTCTCGGAATTGCCAATTACTGCGGTCGTTTCATTCCCCAGCTCACCACATTATCAGAACCTCCGAGAGTACTGACACAGAAGGATGCCCCTTGGGAGTGGAAGTGTAAATCATCAAAGGCCTTCATGAGCATCAAGTAGGCCCTGCTACATGACGCCACCATGGTGTATTTTGACTTGACGAGGAAGACTGAAATAACTGTGGATGCCAGTCCAGTGGGACTTGGAGCAGTACTGCTACAGAAGAAGGTGAATGGTTCCCCATAGCTTATGCAAGCAGGGTCATGACAGCTGTGAAACTTGCTATGTGCAAATTGAGAGAGAGGCTCTAGCCATTCGATGGGACTGCAAACATTTTCATCTCTTTCTATGCAAACAGAAATTTTAAGTGGCGTTAGATCACAACCCCTTGTGCTGTTGTTTCCTGGCACTGCCCACAATGGACTGCCAAGCATCACATTCATAAAATCTTTATTTCGGTGTATAATACCATAAAAGATACAAACATATAACTCCTTATCAATGGTGCTCGAAATAGAATTTGTACAAAAGAATGAGAAAAAATTCAGTACACCAGATTCTAAGGAGTAAAATTTTTTTCCAAGATACAGTCTTATAAACACGAAAAAGATCAACAAGGAACATATCTTACTGTTGAAAATCAGTGTTAAAAATAGCTAGGATAAAAACTAAAGTGCAAGTGCATTTGTCACAGTTGTTATTCTGTAAGACCCAACAACTCAATGTAGTTCATTAGGGGCCCTTTACCCCATATACATTAAAGATAAGATTAATAAAACACATTAAAAATACTTAAAGCCAAGAATCGAAAGATGGGCTGTCCAGCTAGAGCAGTATTCCTTTGAGGTGACAAATTGGCCTGGGGGTCAACATCCTGGCGGATTACCTATCACGACAATCCAGTGATGAGGAAGGCCGAAACATACCAGGAGGATGACACGGGACAGAAGACTTTGTGAAGATGGTCATGGAAATCGCGTGTCCCTGATCACTATCTCTAGCCGAAATCATCGAACACACTAAGGAGGACATGTGTTTGCAAAAAGTGATGGAGGTGCTAAGAGGAAATCGGTGGAGGAACATCCGTGATGGTGCAGGTGGCTTAACAACAGAGGAACAAGAGACGCAGACCCAGCTATTCAGCTGTTAAGCAAACTCAACGAGCAGTTGTGGCTGGTGAGATTTGAAAGTGGTGAGACGTAAAATCATTGTCATACTGCACCGCAGCAAGCAAGCGTAGAGACCGAGCCCGAACAACCTTCCCCCCCCGAGAAAATTTTGAAAAAAGAGTAGACAAATGGTGCATTTTCAAGCAAATTTGAGAAAGCAAGAGGTTAATAAAGCAATTGTGAAAGTGCAGTTATTACATTATTACAAATGTAATATAACATAGGTAGCTTCTTATTCAGTATAACTACAGAGCTTCATAAGAGACTTCGAGATACAATGCATTGCTGAGTAATATCAAAGGAAATTTTTCTTTATTAGCCCCAGTGCTGTACCAAGACTCCAAGAGGAAATATGGAAACATGAAAAAGGGTCAAGGTGCAGAAAAATAGCCTTGAACATAAGCTTCCTAGCACAGGACATGAGCTCAGAAGCACCCACCCACATCTTTAACAGTCATACCTGCCTCGCCCAGGGAACTGTAAACCAAACACAGGGGAGTATTACATGTTTAACACCTCAGAAACCAGCTCCACACCTTCAGACTTCTTGCTGAACAAATCAAACATTCACCCCCAGTCACAGATCTCGGTTAAATCGATTTTTTTTGCATGCCACACCATTTCAGGTTGAACCCAGCCATATGCAAATCAGTCTTGACGCTGCTCCCCATGGGAACAGCCCAGCCCGAACTGCCACTATGACAAAAATACAT
Organism: Lissotriton helveticus; assembly: GCF_964261635.1. Taxonomy (NCBI): domain Eukaryota; kingdom Metazoa; phylum Chordata; class Amphibia; order Caudata; family Salamandridae; genus Lissotriton; species Lissotriton helveticus. The sequence goes on along the minus strand of NC_136061.1, from coordinate 646,549,878 downwards.
TATAAAAAAGTGGTTTAGATGTATTTTGCTACTGAGATACTTATTGGTCAAACTGCAGCATGCAACACAATTGTTAGAATTTAATAGCAGTCCCACAAGAACAATTAGAAAGGTTGCTACATCCTATGAGACACAGGAAAATACCATCCATTCCTCGACAAGTGTAAAACTAAAGGGGAGAACCTGAGAATGCACACTAGGATTGTCACTCTGCACCCTGGAGCCACGGAAAAATCTGTGGGGGGTGTAACTGGCACCAGGTGCGTTACTGTGGACATGGCTTCGGGGCCGGAGGAGGGAGATAAAAATGTGAGCACTGGTGATGTATCTCATTTCTGCAACCGAACAGAACCAACAGGTGGTTATGTCTGCATTGCTTGTATAACAATAACGTCTGACCACACTACAAAAACAAGATGAGATGGGGGGGTATTTTCACCAAACACAGAACTATTGGCAAACATATCAGCACCGGAAAAATGCAAGAAGCTTGGGCTTTGGGCTAAGGACTGTCTTCACGGTTAATTAAACACGCATAACATGACTATCCTCCTTCGCTTAGTTTTTTTAACAAAACAAACAATTTCGATTTATTATCAGAAATAACAAAACAAAAATTAAAGGATTACTACCAATTTAAAAATTACGACACAGCTGGGAGGAGGAGATCTCATTGTCCCAGCATATCTGTAAACATGTCCCTCTGTAAAGTGTTCCCACTCCATGCGACATTTGTGGCTTGTATGAAAAAGTCCAGTTGACAGAAAGTCAAAAACAGCTGTTTACGAAGCACCTTCGTTTTTACGGAGATGTAAAGACTCCTTGTGGTGATGTGACGTGGCAGCAGAGCAAGGTCATTAAATCTCAGCTCCTGCTAACTACGCCCACCCACGAGCACACACACAGTCCATGACATGGTACTAGCTCCGTGGCAAGAAAAGGACTGTGGATTCTTTAGCAGTGATTTTCTGATAAATGGCAATGGTAAAAATAGCATATGTGATTGTGCTTATGGCAACAGGTTGGAGATGCACCCAGTAAAAGTAAAGTGAGGATCATTGGAGAAGGTGTCTATCTCCATTGATGAATAATCGAGAGACTTCGTCAAGGATTCTTGCGCCCTTGCCAACAAGAGAGGGGACCATTACTTTGGCCGTCTTTCGTATAGGTATGCCAAGCATGTAATCTCTCCGGTTTTCTTGCCTTTTGTGGAATTAGAGTTAGTCCCTTCCCTGACTGAGACATTTTGGGAGTAAGCACTGGTTGGGTTTCACAGGCATAACTCTCTGAGACACAATGCAGGAAAAGGCATGTGGTCACATTTCCACTCTTTCTAGCTTGGTATTTGATACGCCTTCTTTCCTACATCCAGATCCTCGCGGCTAATTATTTTGTGGGCACATAAGAGCCTGTTGTGGCCGGCATTACGGATGGGGGGAGGTGGAAATGGAGTCGTCGCGCGGGGGGGGGATGTGGGAGGGGTTTAATTTAAATAAAAAATATCAAATACATAAAAGTACTTACTCAGCTTATGGATGGGCCTGACTCCTGACTCCCGCCATCCTGTGCCAATTCCTGCAGCTCTCCTCGTGACCTCGTCATCAGGAAAGGTGGCCTCCCTCCGACTACGCCAATCACTTGGTGAGGGCAGGGAGCGAACACCCCAGCTGCTCCATGTTCTCCTGCATTGAGAACAAGGGAGATTGGGCGGTCACGCTGGAGGGCAGGGGGAGTGGGTCGCCACTGTTGTGGGTACTGACTGTTTGGTGGGCTCCAGGGGCTGATCAAGCAGTCAGTACCCACAACAGTGGGTAAGCCACTCCCCCCCTGCCCTCGAGCACGACCACCCGCCCCCAACCTGACACTACTGCTTTCTCGCAGCGCGAGAAGCAGAAACATAAAATGGTAGTTTTTACCATTTTATGTTTCTGCTTCTCGCACTGCGAGAAAGCAGTGTGGCGATGCCCAAACGCCCTTATGGAGGAGCCGCCACTGTCAGCGAGCGTGATGAGGGGATCATTCTGCGAGGCTATCAGACTGTTGTTCCCTACAGCCTATGGACCAGAACAATAAAGGTAGCATATCAGTGACCCCAAAGCGTAGCTCAAACAAAAGTGCGCCTTACAGAGCAAGGTGTGGTTCCCCCGTATGGATCGTCTGATCCAAGAGAGTGTCAAGACATGCCACTCATGCATCATCATAGGAGGTGACCCCCCCATTGCACATGTCATCACCGAAGATGCCTGCTCCGAACTATGGTCATCTCTGACCATGGACTTTGGCAGTTTTTCAGACCACAGGATGACACTTGTCATAATTGACAGCTACTCTAAGTTTCCCGTCATGGAGTTGGTTTGCTCAACGGCGTTTGAGTACATACGGCCCGCTCTGGAGAAAGTGTTTGCACTCTTGGGGCTACCTAAGGAAATCTAGCCTGAGAATAGTCCTCCATTTCAAGGTCAAGAATTCCACGATTACCGCCACCAACTAAAAATTAAACATTGTTGCATCACTCACCAATGGCCACATGCCAACAGGGAGCTGGAACGTTTCATGAAAACACTGAAGAAGGTCCTACGAATTGGAGTTGAGCGTGGTGAAGATCCTGAGTGTAGTTTGCACCAGTTTCTATGAGTCTACTAACAAACGTCCCGCAGCACCACTGGGGGTGCTCCTAGTGACCTACCGATGAGAAGGCTTCTGCAAGATGTGCTGCCTGCCGTATCTAACTGGCATCCAACAGTTTTTGAAAAACAGGCCACCCAGGAAAGGAGAAAGGTGAACAATGAACCAGGTAGCCATAACAGGAGAGCTGTGAGCCCCACCTTGCAAGTCTATTGTGTGGTCATCAAAGATCGCCACCAGGGGTGGAAGTTTTGTACCCCTTTTGAGAGAGATGCATAGGAAGTAGCGGCAAATGTAGGAGACCGTGGTGACAGTGAAAAGAGGCAGCAGTGAAGTGTTAAGGAACGTGTTGTGATTCAGGAAGCTACCAAGCACGTTATAAACCAACAGCGACCCACGTGGGTGAAAGACATGAGCATGAACAGCGACAGTCAGGAAGAGGCCCCGGATCAGGTGCAAGAGGTGCCCCGCCACATCAGTGTTCCGATAACTGAGAGTCACACAGATGGGAACAAAGACACTCATGCCAGTCAGCCCAACTCTCAAGAGAATCTGAACACCAGAGGCTGTCCCTACCACCTACGGGCAAAACCTCAACCCAGCCAGAGACTCCGGGACTTTGTGTGCAGAACATCGTCGTAGAATGTGACTGCAGCTGGAATGCAGCTACCATGCTGACCCAAGGTGCTGGACACTTCGGGGCAGATTTACAAGAAATTGACGCATCTGTAGAGATGCGTCAGTTTCCCTGCACCAGCCTGTGATACCCTTGCGCCACCATGGAAGCGCTGTATTTACAATACAAAAACAACAATTGATGGACAGAATGCAGAACAATGTCATACATTCACACCAGTACAGAGATCTGGGCCTAAATACATTGTGTTTTTTTACTCACCATGCCATTCTAGTTTGAACCCAGCCATACGCAAATTAGTCTTGAACCTGTGGCCAATGGGAACAGTCCAGCCTGAACTGCCATGCCAGGCCCTCCCTGGACTGGAACCAAGTATCCTAGGACCGGATGCTTGTTTCCAGTCCAGGGAGAACCTGGCTTCGCAGTTCGAGCTGGACTGTTCCCACAAGGAACAGGCTCAAGACTGATTTGCATATGGATGGGTCCAAACTTGTATGGTGTGGTGAGTAACAGAATGATGGATTAAACCTAGATCCTGGTGACTGGGGGTGAATGTATACATTGTCCAGCATTCCGGCCATCAATTATTTATTTTGCTTATTATTTCTTTTGCGTATTTACAATACGGCGCACCATGGACCAAGGATTGTCAGATGCAAAAGAAATTCTTATGCATCTATTGGCCCAAAAGTCACGCATTGCTGGAGTCGTGTCGCAATCAGGGCGCAACTCCAGCAATGCTTGGGTGGGGCCTATACTTAATACACTGCATCACTCCTTACGCCTGCTTTAAGCAGGCGTAAGGTTTTGACGCAGTGGCATCCTAGAAGTGGCGCAGTGAAATCTTGAAGATTTCACTGTGTCACTTCTACGAGGCTTTCCCGCGTGGGAACACCGACCCTGCATAAATTATAACTGACGCAGGTATAATGTAATGCAGGGCGTTACAACATGACGCATCTCCCTAGATGCTTCACATTGTAAATTGGCTGCATTGTTGACTCCCCTGTTGCGTCACAAAAGTGATGCAACTGAGGTGCAAAAGTGCCGCAAGGGGCTTGTAAATCTGCCCCTTCATATTTACAACAGTATGTTCCATAGCCATGATCTTTTCTTTTTTTTTCTTTTCCTATCCTTTTCTTTCCTTCAATAAAGCTTTTACGGGTTGTAGGGCCAGATGTAGGAAGCCTAATACCGGTCGGTAACGGCCGAAATTACTGAATTTCGGCCGTTACCAACCGGTATTAGGCTTTTCAGATGTAGGGGCCTAATTTAGGGATCTGAATCGGTAATTTAAGGAATCAGTACATTACCGAATTCTTAAATACCGTTTCGGTAAATTACTGAATACTTAATGTAGGGAGCACTCAAATGAGTGCTTTTCCCATTTTAGGATTCGGTATTTACCACCAACTACAAGTTGGTGGTAAATATCGAACACCCCAAAAGAAGCAATTTTTTGCAAATTATTACAGTGCCATGTGGCAGACATACATGCCCTTAGGGCATGTTTGTGTGCCACATGTGCACCCATACACAATTCAGGGGTGCAACAGGGTGTCAAAGTGACACCCTGCCACCCTTCAATGTGTTCCCCCTTTTACCGAATCGGTATTTACCGATTCGGTAATTCCCATGCATTCCTATGGGCCTCCAGGCCCATGGGAATGAAAAGGAATTACCGAATCGGTATTTACCGAATCTTACAGATTCGGTAATACTTACCGAATTGATACCTACATCCCATTTACTGATTCTAAAATACCGAATCGGTAAAATTCGGTATTTTAGAATCTGTATATCTGGATTACCTACATCTGGCCCGTAGTGAGCTATCCGACCACAAAACCCGAGGGAATAAGGGCGTGTGACCGCTCAAGGTTAGAGTGTGCATGACACAGGCTAGGATAATAGACCCAGTTTGTTGGTCCTAGTCCAGGCCATTAACGGCTGATGCGCAAGTGAGGCAAGGCCACGCTTACAAAAACGTCCATGAAGGCTGGGCAGCCACAGCCGGTAGTAGGTGTAACTGCAGGGCGGTGACGTGGGGAGGGGGAGAGGGAGGGGCAGGGTGGGGGGTAGTAACGTATGGATTACAAACTTTAACAGTTAAGTAAACATTTAAATAAATAAAATGAATTTCGTTGCGTGCACTGCATCACATTTGGTGATGCAGTGCACACAACGAAATTCGTTTTATTTTTTAAACTCCGTAATCCATACATTACTACCCCACACCCTGTCCCTCCCCCTCCCCACGTCACCGCCCTGCAGTTACACCTACTACCGGCCGCGGCTGAGGCTGGCTTCCTGCTGTTCCCACTGTCCAACCGTTAAATGGCATAGGTGGGCCTACTGTCGCGTGGTGTGTGTCTGCGAGCCAGAGTCAACCCGCTGCACACAGACCGTCTCCATCTTCGGAACCCGCAAATAATGCGCACACACCCCTCAGTGATGCACTTACACCGGCGATCTAGCACAAAACAATGACATTTGTGATCCTGTCATTCATTCCTCTTTCTCTATTATTTCTACAGATGTTCTAAATACATAATCGTATGTACAATTATTATTTACTGAGCTCTTCCTGACTCTCTGGATCCTGTAATCACTTGATTCCCGCAAGAATCCTCTTCGGTTCCGTGTATTGTACACACTGGATCACATGATGTCTACATTTCCGCCAGCTGCTCTTAATTGCCTTTTAAATCTGATCCCGCACACCTTCTGCGGTCTCATTGCACCGTTTGTCAATACTTCCTTGCAATGATTTACTATGGTGTGCCCAGGAATGGTTCTGCGGCGGCGAAGTGATGAGGTGACCCTGCTCTCGGCACCACCTGCCGTGCTGGCCGTGTGTGCACTTTAACATTAAGCAGTGGCTTCAGGGGGTATTTCATGCCAGACTGCGTTGAAAAATTAACATTTCTTTCTTGAAAGCACGAGTGAGGCATTCTTCCTACCCCCACCCCCTTCCATTCTGACTTTGGCCCTCCCTCTCAAAGGCAATATTGATATGCACTGTCACCGAGTGCGTTTTATTGATCGTATATGCACTGTACTGCCTAATTGGTTGAGTCTCAGTACCGCATGTGATGATTAAATGCACATGTTTTTAGTCAAATACATGAACCTAGTGTTTCATTAATTCTCATGTACTGGATGTCATTGGGGCTAAACCACAACGCTGTAGTGCGAGCCCACACCCCACGGCACCAGAGCACAGGACATTCATCTTCCTAGCGGAGAGTTTTCCTGAAACAGTACATTAGCCCCAGGACCCGCCTCCCCGACGCACGTCCGGCCGTGTTATTGGCGCAGGGACTCATTTCCTAGTGTCGGGAAATCGAACTTCAAAAGTTGCAATTGGGGGCTCTCAGGCCAGTCGGACTAGGCCATATGTAACCCCAGGGCTTTTAGTGGGATAAAAAAACTGGGTGGTCTCTCAAATGGGCGTGGTCAATGTAATTAGGGGCGTGGCTTAAATACACACAAACTAAAAATCTGTGCTTAGTATAGTGTGCTGTCCGACTTGTATTTTGCTGTTTCTGTCATTGCATTCAGATATATGATACAACAAGTAACATCATACCTACAAGAAGTCAGGACTATTGGCTTTGTCCATAGTTGTTAGTTGCATAAGATAAATAGGCAGCAACTATTGCTTGTATATGATACTGAAAAAGCTTCGACTTAAAGCCCTGGTGTCACCAGGACAATGTTGCTGCTCCTGCGTTTCAAAAAGAGAAGGGAAATCCAGAGAGGAAATGACTCTCTTTAAAGGATTTCCCTTTCCCTACAACGCTCACCTGGCATGAGGTCATGCCTTAACTTCTCCACTAGTGAGAAGTGAGCAGTGTGAGGACACGCACATCTAAATCTGGAAAAACGGGACGGTCTGTGTCAGGGGCCAAAACTGAGCCCAATAGAGACCCGTTTCGAGGCCTCCTTTAAAAAACTGTTGGTGCTGAGACCCGGCCCACTTAAAGCCCTGAGTAACTCACTAGGAAGGGTAAACACTGAAAGTGAGGGAGTGGTCCTACTGCGGCATGAAATGCTGAGAAGGCACATAGGGGCACATGCATCAAGCATTTTTCGAATCGGCCAGTTTGCTAATGGAAAAAGGCTTTTTCCGATACATGTACCTTTTTTAATTCGCAATTTAGGTAATTGCAATTTTTTGCAATTACCTAAATTGCGAATGCATTTAGGGAATCGCAATTTGTGATTCCCTAATGCTGATGCATGTAGCCTTTCCTAAATGCAAACTGTGCATTTAGGAAACACTATTTACCATCAACTTCAAGTTGAAGGTAATTTGCGCATGCTTTGAAAAATGCACAAAAGTGCATTTTTCAAAGTGGCGTGCAGCTCACCCATGTCCTTTGGGCATGTTTATGCTACAAATGTGCACACTTACCTTTTTATGGGGAGTGCATCAGGGGCGCCTTAGGCCCCCGGGCACCCTTGGATTTGCATTCGCAATTTGCGATGACCAATTTGGTTACTGCAATTTGCAAATGCATTCCCATTCATTCCTATGGGACTGTAGGCCCATTGGACTGAATGGACTCACATTAGCTAATAGCGATTTGCAATTTGCGAATCGCTATTATCTAATGTTAAGGAATCGCTCCATTTATTGAGATTCCTACATGTTGAGATTACCAAATAGCAATTCCTTAAAAATCGATATTTGGTTATCGCAAATGAGGAGCTTAATGCATGTGCCAGTTAGTTCTGCTGGAAATTCCAGTTAAACAGTTACTGATGATTAGGGGAGGGCCTCATTAGGCAGCAGGGTTAAGTAAATTATGCGCCAAGAAAAGGTAAATTATGTGGTGTAATGCAGCACATTCTGTGATAGCATTATTTTATTACTTTCTCATTTTTACACTTTTTAACAATGTCTTGGCATTGTTTACACCTGATTAGTACTTATTTAACACCCAACTATTACAATAAGCAACAGAAAGATGACCAGTCAAACTATGCAAAGGGCCATCCGCTATGCAGCAACACACTTCGCTGTGCTTTTTGTAACTTTCGTACCGTTAAAGCGAGATTTTTTTTTTTGTTAAAATCTGTAGATTATGCAGCAGATGATAGATTATGTGCTTAATTTGAGCCGGTGGTTTCCGGTGCTCGGCACTGCACTTAACTCTAAACACTGGCATTTAAGGCATGGTGGCGGTGTCCGACTGATTCTCAGATTAGCACAGGAGTTATCTAATAATTCAATGTACATTAAATATGAATAATACCTGCTGCACATGCCTTTTTATAGCTGTGGGAGGCCTGGAGTAATCTGAATTGTCACATTTGTAGGAGTGTACTGTCTAATAGCCGTTACCGTCATTGGTAGTTCTGACTGGGGGAGCATGAGGTGCAATCTGCAGTGACCTCCTGAGAAGGGCCCTGGAACTTTCCGTTTTTTACAAATTAAGCACTTATTATGCGGGAAATGTGACAAACCCATATTTTTGCAAAAAATGCAGCAGCTGTACAATCATATAATTCCAGTGGCTCTACTGATGACGCTCACTAAATCTAGTTGCTGGCATGCAGATTTTCTGTATTAAAGAACTTATCAGGAGGACAGGGCAGTTGAATGTAGCTGCTTTCTAGAACTGACTTTGGGTGTCTAATGATGTCTGTTATTTTTACTGCGTGTTTTTGACCCAAGAAAATGTCCATTCTTTTTTGTGGGATTAAGCCTCATCGTACCCAAGTACAAAACCCATATGCAACAAGTGCAATCATCTTTGCATGCTCCACCTCACGTCCAATCATTCCTGCAACGCCAAGGAACGAAGAGCTTTCCTAATATTTGTGGAATTGTTTGCAAATCATTTTTTTGCGACCTATTGAGTGTTCAACGCGCCTCTGTCAGATTCTCACTGTGGAGGAATGGGAACCGGCCGGGCGTTGGCTGATGGCTCTACCAGTGCCTTTACTAGTGCCTGTCGAACCGTGCCCGCTCCTCCATTATGCGGTCACCCTTGGTGTGAAAGTTCCTGTGGCTAACGGCTATCCAAATGAGTTATTCCACCAACAACTTACCACGGTGAAGGAATGGATTTTATAGTAGGCAGATCATTTTTGTGAATTTCTTAGATGTGTCCTCCCTAGACAGCCTTAACTGAGCTTGTCAGATACGGGGTCGTTTAGAGGACAAGCGAGGGATGTAGGTGACAGGCTGGTGCTTGCTGAAGGTGAGGGGAGGAAGTCAGGCTCTATGTCCCAGAAACGGGAAGACCAAAAGCATATCCTTCCAGCATAAAGCCCAGGGGCGGTGGGTGACATTTGAAAGTGGTGGGCGCAAAGTGATTTGCATCCATCACCGTAGCGAGCGAGCGCAGCGAGCGAGCCCGAACCTCAAAAGGGGGGTTTGGGGGGCTTACCCCCCCCCATGAAAATTTTGGAAAAAATGAAGCAAAATCGTGCATTTTCAAGCAAATTTGAGAAAGCAGGAAGGTTAATAAAGCAATTGTGAAAGTGCAGTTATTACCCACACCGCCCTCACAGCCCTCACAGCCCACACAGCCCGCACAGCCCTCACAGCCCACACAGCCCTCACAGCCCACAAAGCTCTCACAGCCCACACAGCTCTCACAGCCCACACAGCTCTCAGAGCCCCCACAGCCCTCACAGCCCTCACAGCCCACACATCTCTCACAGATCTCACATCCCTCACAGCTCTCACAGCTCTCACAGCCCTCACAGCCCACACAGCCCTCACAGCCCTCACAGCCCTCACAACCCACACAGCCCTCACAGCCCACACAGCTCTCACAGCCCACACAGCTCTCACAGCCCACACAGCTCTCACAGCCCTCACAGCCCTCACAGCCCTCACAGCCCACACAGCCCACACAGCCCACACAGCTCTCACATCTCTCACAGCTCTCAAAGCCCACACAGCTCTCACAGCCCTCACAGCTCTCAAAGCCCTCACAGCTCTCACAGCCCTCACAGCCCTCGCAGCCCACACAGCCCACGCAGCTCTCACAGCCCACATAGCTCTCACAGCTCTCACAGCTCTCTCAGCCCTCACAGCCCACACAGCCCTCACAGCCCTCACAGCCCACACAGCCCACACAGCCCACACAGCCCTCACAGCCCTCACAGCCCTCACAGCCCTCACAGCCCACACAGCCCACACAGCCCACACAGCCCACAAAGCCCACACAGCCCTCACAGCCCACACAGCCCTCACAGCCCACACAGCCCACACAGCTCTCACAGCCCAGACAGCCCAAAACATCCAGAGACAAATGGTGCATTTTCAAGCAAATTTGAGAAAGCAGGAAGGTTAATAAAGCAATTGTCAAAATGCAGTTATTACATTAATAGATGTCTTAACATAGGTAGCTACTTACTCAGTATAACCACAGAGCTTCATACTATTACGCTGCTGAATTCAGACTATAAGACTTTCATGAAAATCTCAGCTCTAAGAGTAGCAGAAGTTGCACAGCAGTTGGGAAACAGCCTTTACAAAGCATTGGAAACCACGCATTACCTTTACCACGTTTCCATTAGAACGCATGTGACTTTATCACGCATGTCTTTCCACACAGTTTATAGTGCTTAGGTGCCACAGAATGTACTTAATAATATGCCATTTGATCAGTAAAATCTGTTTAGTCCCCAAGTAGAACAAACACTAGAAAACTTTTAAAAACAGAGATAACAATGCATTTCTGAGTACCTCACTCACAGTATTTTTTTTATTTAACAAACAAGTAGCAGCATATACTTTTTGTAAAGTAAATCAGCACGTCTCACTTTCATTGTAGTAAACTTGTCAATAACAAAAGGATCTCTCTGACAAAAGCAGTCACTCACTGACCTATTTACATCATATGCATGTTGTGATCTGCATCAGGTACATGTTCTTTGCAGCAGGCACATTAACCTTCTGTGCTGCCGCCTGCTGCCCTGTTCACTACTGGGACCACAAACATAGGCTAGCTCTGCCAGATTGCCGACGCACCTCCATATATAGGCCAACACACATCCCTTGGACATAAAGCACACAGTGCTGCATAGGAAGGCCTGCAGAACTCGCCCTTCAGACGGTCTCACTCAAACATATATTCCCTCCCTTTCTTCTTCCGGGATCATTCGCATCTCATCAGCTGCTCGCCGGATTGCCAGAAATCAGATAAAACCAGGCAAGACATTCAATGGCACAGTTATCAAAAGCACATGCTAGGGGCAAGATAGATAGAGGCAGATGACAGGGCAACCATTGGGTTGAGTTTGTGCTATATAAAATTCCAATAGAAGCAAAATGCCCAGGAAGGAACCATTTAAGTATTAATTCACTGTTGTTTGTGTCACAAACGTGAACACTCAATTATTGTAACCCTAGGGATTCAATGAAAAAACTATAATTGTATCAAAAATATATACATTTTTTAATTCTCAATACATAGGTAGCTTTTCTCAAAGGTAAAAGTCTGACAACAGGAATACTACCAAAATAATCACAATAAATACAGTGGTAGTATAAGAAACACCTTTCGCATACAATGTGGACAATTAATACAACCACATTCAAGTGAATTAACACAGTAAAATTCACAAAATATGTTCAAATGAATTTGAAGGTTTATGCAAAAAAGGCGTTATGCGTCGACGTTTCCGTCCTCGTTGGTCTAACCGATCCTTAGGACCATCTTCAGGACAAAACGGTTGCACAGGAATATATGTCTCATGAATAAGACCCAATGATAATATTCAAGACAAGCCAGACTGGTCATGTAACGGTAAGCCACCATACAACTTGAGCGGCAGAGAAACCGGCAGTACTCAGTCCCGGAAAACCCGACAAAATGTCCAGGAATCCTATAAAATTCCACACACAAAAAAGATCTTGGACCCTGTACTCCTTGTTGTTCCTCCCTTTCCCTTTCAGCAGCTTTTCATCAGCTGCTGAGGGGCCAGAAATGGGACACGTGAACAGCATTGTTTAGCTAACCCGCTGAGAATCTCGTGACCGGAAGCCAGTTAATGATGTCGCACTAAATTCGAATATTGTTTTATTACACTGGAACAGAACAGGGTGCGTGCGTGTAACACTAAGCACTGTAGTACTGTACATTGACTCACGACTAAAGAGAATGTGCACTCGGCAGAAGGCTCAACATCCTGTGAATCAAAACCACTTCATCTCTCAGTGCCTGCCTAACACCATTATTATGTCCGTCTATATTGGAACTAGTGCTCATGTAAAGCGCTCCACTCTGATGCCTTCAGTTCGGTCTAGTTCGCGCTAATATTAAACAAAACTCCACAAATATATATTTCAAAAAGGATGCGTAATATTAAATGCCTTTAGAAGCCAGTCTTTTGGTCTGAGATGCAAAGGGCTTTGATTCTTTGACAAATATTTCAGCACGTGACAAAGTATTGTCCAAGCCTGCGAAGGAATTAAGCTGTGAATTAGGTAACATTTATTAAGCTTTATTTTTGTGTTCTTTAAATGATACACTAATTAATTGCCATTAAATAAACGTCACCTGCTATCGCGAGATTATCAAGCATTTGCACTCTATATATATATTGCAATCAGGAACAAAAAAAGGGGCAATATCATGTCACTACCACATCAAGATTACAAACGATATATTGAATGCACCAAACTAAACATAAACTATATATTAACATCTCCGTCAACCTGCATTTTTAAAAAGAATGAAAAATGAGAAACCCCCTGAGAATCTCGTGACCGGAAGCCAGTTAATGATGTGTCACACTAAATTCGATATACTACCACAGCATTGGAAGAGGTCCGCGGCCATTTTGTACCACTTGAGAAGAAACCTGTAACTGTTCTGATGGAATTTTCACTAATGCAGCGATATGTTAAGAACACCAGGGCTAGTGAACAAGGTAAATAAGGAAACACTCCTCACAAGTATGTCAAAATGTAGGCAAACCCAAGAGGTAATTTACTGGTACAGTAATTAATTGCCCATTGACTTTAGTCGGAACAGGCCTTATTTGGGGAGGAAATAAAGGAGAAACATATAATGATGAGAACTTTTAGCTAAGCTTTCACTGTCTGCAGTGCTATTTAAAAAGCATTATAATCTTTTAATTCAGTACTTGTTATTCATTAACGAATAAGTGTCTAATACGTTAACTAAATATTAAGTTAAGGTATTTCCTTTGCATTCTTATTTATTCCATAATAATATATCCAGGAGTACAAGTCCCGAAGTGCAAATAAAAAGAAACCTTGTTTGGTGCAGCTTTTTACGCACAGATTTTGAAAGTGTGAGCTAAGCAAGTGACGTTAGTATGCAACTGAGGCATTGTGGGCAAGCTAATGAATCAGGAACACATTATGTGACTTCAAAATGGACATTACTTCCTGTCTCGCATTGTGAATGGCGGCCACAGAGCACATTCAGGCTGGGTAGATAAGCAGCAAGCAGTGGGAGCCTTGGGGCTACGGCTAGAGCTATCGACTTTGAAGCTGAACCAGGGTGAGCGTTGGCTCAACATCCTGTGCTTCTGGGCAAATCACGTATTCTCACCATGCCTATTGCCTACCAAAATGAACATAGCTACCAAGGTTTCAGGTTGCTTATGTTTGACAATTTCATGCTTTCAGTGTAATTAACAGTGACATGATTCAACGACTATGAGTGACACTTTTTTCATCATTATTGCTACATACACGACGAGTACAAATATTTAAAATGGTGCTCGATAACTTGTCATCGGCAAAAGCAAGTATTTGAAATCCTTCACAAGAACGAAAGCAGCTCATACTTCCATAGAACAGCAACCGCATGACCAGAGGCGCCATAGATCTCCCACATGATTGAATCGATTAAATTACACTTGAACAGAGCAGGCCAGGGTGCGTCATGCGTGTGTCTAAGGTGTAACACTAAGCACTGCAGTAGTACTGTACAAAACATCAGATCATTACAACACAACAGCGGCAGCCAGCACAAGCGCAGCATATGTTTTAAAATTCCTTTTGCAATTTGCACACATATACTCAGTCAGTAGTCAGAGTCAATTTAGACAAGAGCAGCACTGCACCTACTATTATTTATTCTTAATCTTCAATAGTTCTCAATCTCTACTCTGTGTGACTTCTGTGTATCTCGACGACTCGAGTGAAGATTGAAGGAGTGTCGGACGTCTGCTGTGCACCTGGCGACGACTAGAGAGAGCCCCCGCCCCCCTACACTAGAAACTTAACAGCAGCAACACTAGTGAAAAAACGTCACGGCGCGCGTCCCGAATGGCCAATCACTGCATGGCTTCACATGATGAAGTCACACAGTGATTGGCCATGATATGCAGTGCTCAGCCAGTGTGCCACCACCCACGCGCGGCATCCAATAATGGATTGCCTGCCCTTCTGCGCGGTGGGCCAGCCAATCCTGGCGCTGCATGCAGCGCCAGGATTGGCTAGGGGGGCACACTGACTGCTCGCCCTGGCGCGCCTTTGAAACCCGGGCCCGGCTACAGCAGCACCCCCCTGCCCTTCGGTCCGTCTCTAAAGGGGAACTTGACTGTCAGGTTAGTAAAGCGCATGCTCTGGCAAGATACAGGCCAAAAATCGTCATGCGCAGACAGTACTGCTGCTGGTGCCGGTCTGCTGCAGAAGACTGTCACTCAGACCAGCCAGCTCCACCCACCGCGCACTCCTTATTACATCGGGTGTGTCCCGAAGCGCTGCGCTGCAGCGGCGCTTTATTATTTGTGATGATGAATTATTTTAATTTGTGTGTTATCAGTGTGTATGTCACGGAGGTGCGTCCAGGCAGTGGGGCTACGCCCCTACACCCCAATGGACGCACCGCTGCTGGTAAAGCCCCAGCACCTCACACAGTCTTACGCAGAGGTTGGTGTTGATTCCTTCTGGGAACTGTAGCAGGGCACAAATCCTAAAAAAAGAAGTGGGGGGACGCTGACACCGGAAGTGACGTCACAACAGGAAGTGATGTCACGAAAGGTGCCGAGCTCCTCATCCCAGAGAGGCCAAAGAGTGAAGTCCAGGTGTTTGGCAGGGGGGACGGTGTCCCCCGATAAAATATTTGGAGGGACGCCGTCCACCCGCGCGGTACCCCGACTCGAGCCTGAACTGTAGAGAGAAACCTGCAGAGGCCACAGAGGACCTGGCTGGATGCAAGAGACAGTATATTTTGGGGGACATCATGAACTACTAGATGTGTTGGGTGATACTGGATGGGGGATTCAAAGATGGAAGTGGGAGTAAGGAATAGATGGGGGAAGGGGAAGAGGTGACCATGAAGTTGGTCACCATGACCCTGATTGTTTAGATCTACTCAGTGCTAGGATTTACTTCGGGAACCCATAAATTGGAGGTCAAGGTGTGGCAGAGGAAAGGGGGTGGAGTCACTGAGAGCAGAGCTTGAAAGGTGAAGTCAGGCAGTCAACTTATACATTTATCATAAAAGGTAATGAATGTGACATTTAGGACATGTGGAACAGTGAATCAATTCAAACATGCTTAATTGGTGACAAAAGGCTACATTTTAAAATATCCCACAGGGTTGACACCTGCTGCAGGAATCTTTGTCTTCCCAGCAATTTTGAGGAGATTATAATAGTGGTAAGAGAGTTAGTGCAGTTCTAGGAGGGATCAGTGCTTTGTCCAGTCCCCGTTTTGACTCATAAAGTAGCATAGAGGTTTAATGTGCCTGCTTCAAGTCACATTGGTTAAAATGTAATTAACAGATTTGTATTTTGCTTAGATAAGTAAGTTGGCTACTGCTGTCGCTGTTTAAAGTTGCAATCTTTCTAACATAGCTCAGTGACCTATATAGTAGCATCAAGGAGTTGCATGCAAACTGTATCATGGGTTTACATCCTTATTGTTTTCTTTCCTAATCTGTTGTTTTTCCAAGATTGAAAAAAGGTTTCCTTTGCGAAATAATACATTCTTGTAAGTACAGACAACCACAATCACTGCATTATGTTTCTTATCCTGACTTTGTGTTTCTCCTGACCATTCCCTCTTAACATATAATGTCTACAACTTTGGACGATATGTTATTCCTACACCTTATAACCCTTATTGTCTTATGTTACATTTCCTGGACATTGATTTACACACTTGTCTGATTTATGGGATCTCTGTGTGTGATGTAAAGGGCTCTGAAACCATACACTGATATGAGTATCGCAATAAAAAAATTAAATAAAACAAATGCTAGGGGCCTTTCAAATCCTTATTTGTGTAATTACTCATACACGCAGATCTTGCATGCATTAAGTGCACGCAAGTCTCTTAAATAGGAGGTTGAACAAGGTCAAAAACCTGCCACCAAGTCAGTTTTTCTATAGAGCTTATGAAGTGATAGCCTGTGTGCCTTGGTTTCCTTGGCATCTATGTGTTAGGTTCCAGAAGGGTCCCAGCTAAGATGATAGTTGTGCAAAAGAAGGGATGATGACCCTTTAAAACAGGCCTTTGTTTTAGGTTGGGTTGGAAGTAAAAATAAGAAAACCCCTTCACTGTCTGCAGGTGGCGACGCGAGCTCTGTGCTAAATTATTTCCCAGTGTCTGAAAATGGCACCAGAACAAATTCATAACGTTTGCCGCCGGAAATGGGATCTGGCGAGTTCCCTCTACTTTACCGCACTGGCTGGTTCCACCAATAAAGGATCATAATGTCGGTGGCCTTCAGTAGAAAGCTGATCCAGGCCATCAGCGGATTAGATGGCAGCCTGCCACTAATGAAAGCCTCATGTTCACCAATGGGAAAGAGCCTGAATTGCCCCTACTCTGCAATGGAAAGATGAGGAGGGCGTGGTAGAAGGGTTAAAGTAGGGGAGGCTGCCAGGGAGTATGGTCCACTTGCACTGTTCAACACTGCAGCACCAAACACGAACAGCTTACCGACCCTCTCTGTGTCACCGGGTGGCGCAGTCAACAGTCCGTCACTGAGACTGTCCCAGACACCCTGAGACAGTACACAGGGTAGCACCGCGGCACACTGGATGTGGAGCAGAGTACACACACGGTAGCATAATTGATGTGGAACTGCAGCACACAAGCTGTGGAGCAGTGTCCAGGCTACCACAGAATCAGTGGAAATGTGTACAGACTATCACTTAGACACATATAGTGTGAAAAGGTGTAGAGACTACCACTGTGGCCCACACTCTCACACAGGCTGTGGAACAGTGTACAGGCAATCACTGTGGCACTCAATCTCACACAGGCTGTGATACAGCGTACCGACTGTCACCGCGGCACACTCACTGTGGAAAAGTTTACAGACAATCATCTGGGCACACAGGCTGTGGAACAGTGTACAGGCTATCACTGCGGCACACAGGCTGTGGAACAGTGTACAGGCTATCACTGCGGCACACAGTTTCACAGAGGCTGTGGAACATTGTACAGACTATCACTGTAGTACACAGGTTGTGCAACCACATGCAGGCTATCAATGTGGCACACAGGCTGTGGAAGAGGACGCAGGCTGTCACTGAAGTATAAAGGCTGCAATGCAGCAGTGTACAAGTTAGCACTGCAGCACACATGCTGTGGAACAGTCTACAGGCTATTACGTCAGCAGACAGAGTGTGCAGCAGTGTGCAGGATATCTCTGCAGCACACAGATTGTGTATCAGTGTATGGCTCCTCTTCATCACAGAGGTTGTGGAACAGTGTACATGCTATCATTGCAGCCCATCAGTGTGGCACACAGGCTGTGGAAGAGGACGCAGGCTGTCACTGAAGGATAAAGGCTGCACTGCAACAGTGTACAAGCTATCACTGCAGCACACAGGTTGTGGAACAGTCTACAGGTTATTGCTGCAGCAGACAGAGTGTGCAGCAGTGTACAGGGTATCTCTGCATCACACCAATTGTGTAACCGTGTATGGCTCCTCTTCATCACACAGTTTGCGGAACAGTGTACGTGCTATCATTGCAACCCACAGGCTGTGGATCAGTGTACAGGCTAGCACTGCAGCCCACAGTCTGTGGGTCAGTGTACAGGCTAGCACTGCAGCCCACAGTCTGTGGAACAGTGTACAGGCTATCACTGTGATACACAGCTGTGGAACAGTGTACAGGACTGTAGCACATAGGCTATGCAACAGTGTATAGATTATCAATAGATGCTCTGGCTATGGAGGAGTGTTCAGGCTATCACTGAGGTACACAATCTTTTGGAAGTATACAGACTGCCACGGTGGCCCACATTTCCACACTGGCTGTGAAACCGTGAGCAGGTTTCACTGCAGCACATGCTGGGGAACAGTGTACAGGTTATCAGTACGGAACACAGGCTGTGAAACACTGTACAGGCTAGCACTGTGGCACACAGTCTCAAACTGTCTGACAAATAGTGAACAGGCTTCACTGCAGCACACAGGCTGTGAAACAGTGTACACTCTATCAGTGCAAAACAAGGGCTCTTGAACAGTGTACAGGTTATACGTTATAACTGCAACACACAGGCTGTGCAACACTGTACATACCATCACTGTAAAACACAGGCTGTAGAATAGTCTACAGGCTATCATTGAGGCTCGAAGACTATGGAACAAAATACTGTCTATTAAGGATATAAAATAACATGATAATAAAACATTTTTATTATCATTTTATTTTGAGTCTCCAGCCCCTCCCTGCCAGCCAAGGGAGGGGCGAGGACAGCCACAGTGACGCTGCAGCTGCAATACCAGGGAAAAGGGGTGAATGGTAGGTACTGCTAAATGTGCATGATGGTTTTGCCAGCCCCAGAGGGTTGGCCAAACCGTCATGCACACTTAGCCTGTCTCCACCTAGCTGTGTTGTACAGCTGGGTGAAGAAACCAACACAGGCTTCTAGGCTATGTCTGAGCGCTGAACTGAGGCTCCCAGACCAATCCTAGTGCTGCTCACATGCTGGAAATAGCATTCCCAGTATGTGAGCAGCATTGGGATTGGGAGCTGGGAGCCTGCCCAGTGTGCAGCAGGCTCTTGACAAGGACGCGAGGATCGGGAGGAAGGCGGACATTGGAGCACGTAAGTGCAATTTTAGTTATTTTGTAATTGTCTTTTTTCTGTTCCCCTCTCCCCCGCCCACCACTTCACAGTATGAGCGGCCACTCCTACAGTGTACACGCTATCACTGCAGGGCACAGGCTATCAAATAGTATACAGGCTATCTCACTGTGACACACAGGCTGTGAAAGAATGTACAGGCAATAACTGGAGTAAAGTCTGTGGAATAGAATTGTATTGCATTACAACATTTATATAATGCTTACTACCCCTATGTAGGGCACTGGTCTACATGGGTAGCATGCCACACTGTGTAGGTTGTGCAGTTGCAAGCATGTTGTCTTTGTTTTGATCCTGTGTAGGAAGTGTTTCTGTGTCCAGCGTGATGAGCACCGAGGTGCGGTTGTCGTTTTATGGGACTCAGCGCTTAGCAGTGGGATGGATGAAGGAGTGTGAGAGAAAGGCAAGCAGTTTATGGTTTTCAGTAAGCTGGCAGCTTTTAGGAGCTCTGCGGGTCCTTTTATAGTATTTCTTATGTTCATAGCCCACTTAGCTGGCTATTGCACTGGATTGTCCATTCTGAGATATTTATTTTAAAATTTATGGTCCTTAACAGGCATATGTTAAAGGGAGAAATGGTAGAGGGGCCTGCTGGGATGGAGTTTGTTAATATCATCCCTTAACTGATTGACATTGTGAAAAGCCAGGAAGCAGCCTTAATATGTAGCTAGTCAGGACCTGCGGTGGTTAACGGAATTAAAATCCTTCTGTGACATGTGACAGAACTCTTCAGTTGTTCTATGCCTGGTCAGATGGTAACAGGTGGTTTATTGCTGTGGTGAAGTGGGTGATGGGCGTGACCCTCTGAGGTTTTTTCTTAAGTGAGTATAAGAGTGTCAAGGTGTAAAAGGGAATCATTATGCAGACTACATGAACTTATTTTTTTTTTACTGCTGAGTGTTATCATATTATTTTTCGTGTGGGTTATATATTGTATTCCATTGTGATTGCATTTATATAGCACTTACTACCTCTGATGAGGCTTGGTAGCACTTTATGGCAGGCAGCACGCAGCTACAGGACCCAGTGTTAGTTGTTTTTAGGTCTCGCCTATGCCATTCCGCAAGGAATGGATAGGATGAGACTATTGGGGCTAAACTAAGAGCTAAACTAAGCTCTGAAAAATGCAGATTTCCAGAAGTGCATGTGGTCTCGTGAACCCGCTTCTATCCGCCTGCCTCGCATCACCACATGAAAGCCACACACACTTCAAAGGCTCCGCTCCCCGCCCCCCGCCTGCACTTCGCACTCTCCGACTTCCTCTCCCACCTCCCACGGACGCTCTTCCCATTCACGCACTCGTTACCATTTGCTCCCGAGCCTTATTTCTCCTCCCCCCTAATCACAGCAATGTCAAGAGCTTGTTTAAACTTGTTTTACTAGTATCACCCTCATTACTTTCATTTAGACCCAGGAATTTTCCCCTTCATAGGTTTAACTGCTGTTTCATTGTTCTCCGTTTTTGCATCAATATTGACGTGTAATACGTTTATCGATCTTACCAGCAATTCTTTGTTATGAGAATTCGCATCCTCCAAGTCCATCTGTGAGCTGGGACTCGTCTTTAAGTGAGTGGATTACTTTGGCTTGAAGAACAACTGCTTTCACTCTTTCTTCCTTTCGTCTGACATTATGCTTATCAGTCTCACCATTTCAATATGACTGCTACAATGGGGAAACAAGCATTACCAGACATGCGTTCCGAATATCGCGGCCTGCGTAACATTTTCTACCTTGAAACACAAGAGGGCGCCAGTCACAAACATATAAGTTACCTTTGAGTTGCACACCACCAAGACTTTCTATCATAGGAGCAAAATAGCCTGCTCATTTTTCTCGAAAAATATGAACCTTCAGGCCTTAACAATAATTGGCAAGCCGTTCCTCTATTAATTTTCCCTTAAAGGCGCACGTTTGTCCTTTTTTAGGTCAGGAGTAAGGTGCTCAACGTATCCCTTACTAAACGATGCAACCTTATGAGCAACCTTCCCTGTTTTTTTTCAGCACCATTTTTTAACCTCTCTGCCCACAAACGCAATGCAGCACCTATCTACATTCAATAGAAACAACTATTCTTTTTTTTTATCGCTACCACACATTGTGAAACCTTTCACTTTGTGCATTAATCATGTGGCCCACAAAAGCAGCAGCTAACTACATTCTATAGAAAAAAAATGGCTTTTCTTACCGCTACTGTACATCGTGAGTACTTTCACCTTGTTCACTAAGCTTGCGACCCACTTTAATCAAGCCCCGACCATTAATTAACAAAGACACATTCCGGCAGTCGCTCCTCCTTAACCCTCGGTAGTGCATACACTTTTCACAGTATTGGTGACTGCACACTCACACATTGCTCACTCACAGTAATGTAGCCCACACATACTGCACCCTCACACACACTGCCCCCTCACACATTGCGCACTCACTACTTTAGGCCACACACACTGCACACTGCACCCTCACACCCCGCACTCTCACACACCTCGCACCCTCACACACTCTCATTACACTGTGCCCTCACACACTGCCCCCTCACACACTGACCCCTCACACACTGCGCACTCACACATTGCGCACTCACATTGCTCACTCACACTACTTTAGGGCACACACACTGCACAATCACACCCCTCACACACTGCCACCTCACACATTGCTCACTCACACTACTTTAGGGCACACACACTGCACATTCACACCCTGCACCCTCACACACCCCGCACCCTCACACACTCATTACACTGCCCCCTCTCACACTGCCCCCTCACACACTGCACCCTCACACATTAGCCCCCACTCGTCGCCACCACAACATCACTCAGCGCCACCAAAGCATCAATCTGTGCAACCATTCAATAACAACTGGTTCAAATATGTTCTCTCAATGTTTCAAGCTTTATTTCAAATGTCACAAAAAATGTTAATATTTCACTTCTGTTCTTGGATTTTCGGCACAATAAAATACACTGAACATAATCTTCACAAAAGTTATTTACAAAAGTTTAAGCTATTGCCATTATAAATTACAATAAGTATTAATTATTTTAAAAAACATTGATATGTGTAATATCAAGACATCTAACTCACGGAAATACAACACATTGCATTACAAATGCTATAGGTGTCACATTTGCGAAAGTTATAACTATTGGCATTGTAAATGACAAAGCTATTATTTTCGCTATTTTCAAAACCAACACATAATATATAAATGCAATTACAATACAATAAATAAAAAAATTGTAATTTACAATACCAACAGCTCAAACTTTCCTAATGCGAGACCTATTGCATTGTAAATGCTTGTTTGTTGTTTATTGTCAGTTATTGTGATTAGTCTTGTGCTCTAAAGAAAACTATTCCATGCATTTAGTCAAGCGTCAATGTGGTAGATTAAATTAAAAAGAGTTAAGTGTGATCTTTAGTGGGAAGGGGTATGTGAATTTATGCTTCAGTGGGCAGTATTAATAGATGTGCTACAAGATATTAGGTATTGTTAAATTGCAGGGGTATGACTTAAAGGAGAGGTTGTGATCTTTGAAATGATGCTCGGGTAATTGGCAGAGATACAATAATAAGGATTAAGGCAAATGTGCTTGGGTCTTAGAGTAGGGTGTGTTCAGAGAGAGAAGGCATGCAGATGGAATTGATCCAGCGGCCTATAGAAAATATATCATAAACAACGCTACCCAACTTCATAACCTATAAACAAATATCTACACTAATTTATGGACCCATTTATAAACATGACATATTTTGGGCCTACTGAATCAGGTGGTCAGATTAAATCTATGTATACCTTATTTACAAATTATATACAATTATATACATCTGCGGAAAGAATATTGTCATTAGAATAAATCCTAACCATTTAAACGACCACCATTGGCGATGGAATCTAGCTAATAGTAACCTACACTTCTGAATAACCAAGACCAGCTTGTTTGTCAAAAGTAAGATTTTATTTACTAAATTATGGTATTTCAAAATGTAAATGTATTATTATAATTTTATTAGCATTAAAGTAAGCATGTTTGAAAAGCTTCATGAGAAAAACACATTTTAGTAAGAAATTTAAAGTTTAAGTAAGAATTAACAGTTTAGCATTTCTAAAACCTAAGTCCCTAGCTAAGCTAAATAAATGGAAATTAAAGTAAAGTTCTTTGAGGATTCTTACGTGCTCCACGCAAAGTCCAGCAGCACTTCACCCTCATCGGAAAGTCAGAAAGCAGCAGCCAGCCCATCCCTAAGGGCATGACTTTTTATACCTTTCTATGCTAACTAGACTAAGTGAAGGAAAGTTTTCAAAGATCCTCGAAGTCCCATTGGCTGAGAGTGACAAGTGACATGTCACCTACTTTTCAAAAGTTCCATTAGGTCACGTTTCTTAAAGACCATTGTCCTTTTCCGAATGCAACCAGAAGCTTCCTTAGTTTGCAACAATTGTAAATCAATATTCTCACAGTGTTCATTTTATTTCCGCGGATGCCAAGTTAGAGCTGACAAAATTGTCCTTTATCACATATTCGACCTTGGCCACGTCCGACAGAATGATGACAGCACATCAGTTTTTGCTTTGTGAATGCAGCTTTGACGAACACTTTTTTTCAGAAAGGGCTTCTCGTGTCTTGTGCAGAAGTAAAATTCAGCTTTAGCAAAATTGAGCAAACTAGGCCCAAAAGCAGACAACTTATACTTTCTAGTAATAAACAAAAACAAGAAAAGTATTAATGTAAGAAATAATGTTGGTTCTGTATCCACCCTAGGTTTACTAATTAATTAACCCTCCCAATTAGTCTAATGTTACCTAGCAAATGCAAACAAATAAAGCAGCGTTTATATCTACCAGTCTTCATTAATCCATGAGACTTATGTGCACCTAGAATAGTAGAAATGACATCACATAGACAAGGAAAAGCAAAAATAAGCACATGCTTCTTTAAGTTTGCTGCAGTTAGTAATGACAAAAACGAAAACGACAAATTATTTTATTATTTTGTACGAACAAAAGATGCAACATTTATGCACGTTTATGAGCACACATGTTAGTCCCCCCACGTGTAAAGTTTAATCTAGGTTGTATTAATACAATACATCACAAATCATTAATATTATTATTCATGTTATGGAAATGTGACTTTGCGAGTTTAAACAAAATTTTATTTTCTATCTCGCTCCATCAACTCCCTCATCTGGTGATTAACAAATCACCACACCAACACCCAAAATTTTGGTAATTTAAATTTCCGAGAAATTGATTCAAATTCATTTGTATCAGTAATCCTAAAAATCTGTTTCTGCATAATCTTTGGAATTAGCATAACGCTCTCTATGTAACTCCTGTAATTCAATCTCCCTTTCTTCTTCTTTTCTAAGTTTATAGATTCTTTTCTTTTCTTTCAACTGCTTCTTTCTCTTATGTAACAAACAACCTATTTTTGTCAAAATAAAAATGAATACTATTATAATCAAAGGTGCCAAAATCTTACCAAGAATTGAACTACCAATATCATGAAACCAATTTTTAATAGCTTGGAATCTTTTTGAAAGTTTCCCTGTAAAATCATCCTCTTCTAAAGGAATTATCTCAGAATGCATTTGTGTAATGTTTTTAATGTACATCTCAATATTCTTACTTTCATCAGGTATGTATGTGCAACAATGTTGTACATGTAAAATACCACAGACTCCTCCCTCTTTTGCTAGGAGTATGTCTAAAGCAAGACGATCTTGAATCACCATAGATCTGATTGCAACTACTTCAACATTCACTAATTGGAATCCATCAGCTGTGTCTGTTGACAATCTGTCAACAATTGTGGACAATTTTCTAATTCTCCCTGCATTTAGGGTTATACCAACAAAAGGTATTACAGCTTGAAAAATATCTCCCAGAACTTCTGTAAAAGTTTCTCTTTTGACTCTATTTACATAATTATGAATTTTAAACAATCCTTCTGAATCTCTATCAACATGAAACACTTTAGGAAAAACAATTCCCACATAACAAGTTCCATACCAATGGTCTGGAAGGTTGTAGTAGGCTTTGTCACCACAAACAAAATAAATCCCAGGGAAGATTGGATCTTTTCCACCTTTGAATCCCCAACCTCCCAAAATCTGATAAGTATCTTCACAGTTACTTGCACCTACAAAATAATTATCAAAAAGTGTATTATCTCTTCTAATGCAAAGCTTTCCACTAACTGGTTTATCTATGTGAATAGCAACATTTTCAAGCATTTTGCCATTTAATTTCTCATCCTCTTTTTGCCAGAATTTTGACTTAGTCTGCTTGACTAATTCATTTCTTTTGTAAATTGCTCTTCTCTCCTCAACCATATTCAAAAATTTCTTTCCCTCAGCACTCAATTTGCATGTTAGATTATTCTTGTAAGCATACTCGTAAGTGAGTTCGTTAGTAACAAGGAAAAATTCTCTCATTTGTTTCGCTTTCTTGTGCTTATTTAAAGCACCATCAATCTTTATATTCGCAAAAATCTCGTCAAAATCTGAATAGTAATATTCTAAGCGTCCAGTTTGATAAAATAAGCTAGTTAACACACTACATGTTACACCATATGTGAGAGGAAGCATATTATATGTCACTCCCTCCGAAACAGAAGCAGGTAACTTGACGCAGACATAGCAGTCTTTTGCATCCATTACCTTGACATATTCACTCAAAAGCTTTGTGAATGTATTACTTGAAAAATCACTAATAGATTTATCTTGATGAAAGTTAGGTTGATGATCAATAACTTTAGCAGTTGCACTATGTTTAGTTTGACTAACTAAAGCTTTGCTTGTCATGTTAACTTTGTGTAATTCTCTATTCATCTCTAATGGGATGATCACAGCTAAAACTAACCAGAGCAGAATTAAAATGAGCAGACACACCAGAGTCATCTTACAGCATCTCTTAAAAACAGAACACTTTGAAGTGCTCTCCTTAACATAAGGCATTTTTGGTTAGTTTTAGTTTTGCCACAAAATTAAAAACAAAATTAATTTTAAAATTTCTAAGACTAAAAATTTCTAAGACTTAAACTAAACTATTTATACCCCCCTTTTAAAATAATTTTATTTTTAAAACCCTAAACAAGTTTTCTTCGACCTTATGTCATACATAAGATTTCTTCCACTAAACAGTTTTTCTTCGACCTTATGTCAGCTAACAAAATTTCTTCAGCCTTTTGCCAAATTAAAATTTCTGTAGTTCAATCATTGTCACTAATTTCCTCTATTTCGTTTTCTTCTTCACTACTACCATAAATGTCAATTACGGGTGGAATTACTAAATAAGTCCACTCAGGAGATTTGTATTTCTGGTTTGGTCTCACTATTCTTTTTCCTTTTCTCGACACCACTTCAATTTTCCTTCCAACTCCCACTTCCTTTCCAGGACTCTTTTGACTACTGATTTCTTCAACTTGCTCTTTAGGTTTCTTAATCAACCTGACTCTCAATCTTCCACCAGGCCAGTAGTCTGCTTTTCTCACGTATTTCTTCTTTGGTTCAGAAGCATTTGATTCTGACTTCCAAGCCCTTTTCTTTCTGTTTTCACTTGCACCATCCACGTCACTTTCTTCTGTTTCGTAGTCTGAAATTTCAATTGACTCAGGAACTTCTCTATTCGGCAGTTTTACTCCTTCAGGAACACTTCTCTGATTTCCAATACTGGTACTTGGTAATTCGTCTTCTTCTTCTTCTTCAATTACCTCCAACTTCCCAGAATTTGGATTTTTGTTCCTTACTTCAGAGTTTGTTTTCTGCTTTTCGATTCTCTCCTGGTCTGAAACTTCTTTTTGTTTCGCTTCTCTGTCTTCAATAGAAATAACTGAATCCTCAGTTATCTTTCCTTTTAACAGATTCTCTTCACCTTCAGAATCGATTTCAATAATTTCCAAGTCTTTTCTTGTTGAATTTTCATTCACAGGTACAGGTTCCAGATGTCGACCTTCTTGTCGATCTTCAAGATCTGGATTTATTTCACCTTCTGCTTCAGAATCAGAATCATCTGTAGTATCACTTTCAACATCAGAACTTTCAGGAGTTGGTACTGGAATAGTATGACTAGGATGAATCCAACGTTTCAATCCTTTGCATTTTACAGCATTAGTAGTGATCAAAATTATTTGCCTAGGCTTCTGCCATCTAGGAGCCAGACAATTTCTTCTCCGATGTACTTTCGTTCTGACCCAGTCACCAGGTCTCAGGTCATGTGTCAAAACTTTCTCATTTGATTGTGCTTCAGTTCCCACCTGATTAGACACAGAAGTCACTATATCAGATAACCTTTTACAGTAATCCAAAATAGCACTGTCATTTATGCTCAACAGTTTACCTACAGGTACAAAAGCTTGTCTCATAACTCTTCCCATTAAAATTTCATGAGGACTCAAACCTGTCTTTTTATCTGGTGTACTTCTTAATGACATCAAAACAAGTGGAAGAGCATCTGTCCACTTTACACCTGTTTCAAGACACATTTTTCCAATTCTGTTTTTAATCGTTCCATTAATCTGTTCAACTACCCCAGATGCCTCTGGTCTGTATGCACAGTGTATTTTCTGCTCAATGCTCAAAGCTTCACAAATTAATTTCATTAGTTTGTTATCGAAATGGCTTCCTCCATCACTCTCAATAGTGACTGGAAAACCGTACCTTGGGATAATTTCTCTGAGCAGTAGTTTTGCTACTGTAATTGAATCACAATGTCTTGTAGGAAATGCTTCTACCCATCTTGAAAATAAACAAACGATTACAAGAATGTATTTCAAGCAGTTGTGTAAGGGCATCTCAATGAAATCCATCTGTAACCTGGTAAAAGGACCACCCTCTCGACCAATTATTCCTGTCCCCACCAATGATTTTCTGTTTGGATTCATTTGTTGGCAAGACAAACACCTTTGACAAAAAGATTCTGCAATTGTTCTGAATTTAGTATTGAACCAAGTTTCTCTGAAAAGTCTAATCATAGAATCTCTTCAAGATGTGCTGGACCATGATATAATCTGGCCATGTCTGCAATTAAACAATTTGGTAAGACTATTCTGCCATCTTTGTAAACCCACACTCCATCTTCTTCACGTGGTCTACAATCTGATCTTAACCACAGATCTTTTTCCTCATCATCTGCTTCATTTTGTAATTCTCTAATCTCATTCCATGTTTCTACAACTGTTGTTAGCATTAATGAATTTGAATCAGTTTCTTTACTTCTTTCCCGATTGTATGAATAACCTTTTCTTGCGCAGTATTTTGCCGTTTCATCTGCAAATGCATTGCCTTTTGAAATATAATCAATTCCTTTAGTGTGCGCTGCACACTTGACAATTGCGATTTCTTTCGGCAATTGTATTGCTTCAATTAATCTCCTTATGAAAACTGCATTTTTAATCGGAGATCCTGCTGATGTCATATAGCCTCTCTGAGACCAGAGTTGTCCATAATCATGTACAACTCCATACCCATACTGACTATCAGTAATGATTGTAACTCTTATATCCTTTGATATTTCACATGCACGAATCAAAGCAATTAATTCAGCTACTTGTGCTGAACGAACTCCTTCAAGACATGATGCTTCTTCAACTTCTTTAACTGTACAGACTGAATATGAGGCTTTCAAGACACCTCCTTCTGATCTCAAACAAGAGCCATCCACAAAGTAGACAAAATCTGATTCAGATAGAGGTCTATCTTTGATATCATGTCTTGGTTTCGTGCAGAATTCCATAACATCTAAACATTCATGTTCTGTTTCAATGTTATCAATGATCTCAGAATCAGGTAGTAATGTAGAAGGATTCAGATTCAAACATCTTGAAATTGAGACATTATCTGCTCCTAGTATGATTTTCTCATACTTTGTCAATCTGCTACTTGTCAGATGCTGAGTTTTACCTCTTGTCAACAATATTTCAACTGAATGAGGCACAAAAACTTTCACAGGGAATCCCATAATGATTCCTTCACTCTGTTCAAGACTAACACTTGTAGCTGCAACTGCTTTTAAGCAACCTGGTAATGCTTTTGCAATGGGATCAAGAACTGCAGAGAAGTATGCAATAGGTTTCTTTAAATTTCCATGTCTCTGAATTAACACGGACAATGCACATCCTTCTCTCTCGCTGCAATACAGTTCAAAATCTTTCTCATAATTCGGCATACCTAAAGCAGGAGCTTGGCATAGGCTCTTTTTCAAATTCTCAAAAGATTCCATCTCAATTTCATTGAGAATAATTGGATCTTTTACATCAGACTTTGTCAGTCTCTGTAGTGGTTTTGCAATTACTGAAAATCCACTTATCCATTGTCGACAGTAACCAACCATTCCTAAGAACATTCTGACCTGTCTTTGTGTTCTTGGAGGTTGCATTGCTTGAATCATTTTAATTCTCTCAATTGTTACTTGTCTTTTTCCCTTTGCAATTCTGTGACCAAGGTATTTTACTTCTTGTTTGCAAAATTGTAATTTTGCTGGAGACACTTTATGTCCCTCTTCTGCAAGGCGATTTAACAGTGTTATTGTGTCTGTCACACAATTTTCTCTTGTCTTTGCAGCTATCAACAAGTCGTCAATATACTGCACCAACGTAGATCTACCTGGTAAGTCCAAGTTTTCCAAAGATCTTTTTAACAACTCGTTAAAGATTGAAGGACTTTCTGTATAGCCCTGTGGGATTCTTGACCATCCGAGGGTCTTACCTTGGAATCTGAAAGCAAAGATTTCATAACTGTCTGGATGTAAGGGAACAGTAAAGAATGCATTGCAAAGATCAATGACAGTATACCATTCAGCATCATGTGGAATCTGGTACAGAATTACTGCTGGATTTGGAACCACAGGACAACATGGAACAACGATTTGATTAACCTTTCTCAAATCTTGTACGATTCTAAATGCTCCATTTGACTTTTTAACTCCCATAATTGGTGAATTACAAGGACTACTCTCCATTTCTTTTAATACACCTTGTTTGATTAATTTTTCAATTATAGGTGTAATACCTTCAATTGTTTCTGCTTTCATTTTATACTGTGGAATGTTAGGAAATTCTATTCCCTGTTTCAATGTAATTTTTACTGGATCTACGTTTTTCATCAGACCCATCTCGTTCCCAGTAAAATCCCATATATCAGTTTTCACTGTTTCTTTGAGTTCTTCAGGCAAATCTTTTTCTTCAAATGCAGGAAACAATTTTGTTTCTTCTGCTTCTATCATCATCATTGTCATTCTGTACAAACCATCTTCCTCCATTGTTTGTAACTCAACTCCATCAGGAGAACAATATATTCTGCAATTCATTTTACACAGAATATCTCTGCCTAGTAAATTTACTGGACTACTATTACAAACCACAAATCTGTGTTTGTCTCTATAATTTCCAATTTCAACTGGAACTGGATCAGTTAAATCAGTTTTAATTTGTTGATTGCTTACTCCAACAACTTGGATGGTATCCCCAGAGAGAGGTAGGTTTTCAATTTCCACTGATCTAACAGTAGAACGGGTAGCACCAGTGTCCACTAGAAAAGTGATGTCTACATCGTTAACTTTCCCGTTTACAAATGGACCAGACTGGTCAACCTCAAGAGTGGCTCCAACAACGCACTCTTCCTCCTCTCTCGGGCACCGTCAGCAATAATCTTCAGAATCACTGTCTTGGCTTTCTGTTAACAAAAATTGTTGTGAAGCATTTTGCATTTGCACCCTTTGTTGCTTTTGCTGTTTTTGCGGTCTTATTACCTGTTCATTTCCCTGAAATCCCACATTTGGATTATATTTTTGGACTCCCCCACAATTCGGAAATGGTGGTTGTGGCAATTGGTCCTGGCAATTATTCACCTGTTGTTGTTGTTGTCGCTGAATGTTTAACTCGTTTAACCCCTGTTGCATCTGTAGCTGTTGCTGCAGGTCAACACCATTCTGCATCTGTGGATTTAATAAGGGATTCTTTAAGTTTCTAGGAGGTTTAGGACACTCGTCTCTCCAATGTCCAATTTCGCCACAATTAAAACAAGGTAATCTTTGTTTCAATTCCTCAATCTTTGGGCTAAATTTTCTTGGAAAAATATTACCTTTAAGCTTTCCTTGTATCTGGTTCGTATTTCCAGTTTGAACAAAATTTGTGTTCTTATTACCCATGCTGGCAATTTGTTGCTCAGCCACTTTTACCTGAGCCCACATGGCTTTCTCCTTGAGCTTCTTTTGTCTCACTTCTAATTCATCACTGCAATACTTAGCTTTTCTCAGAATATCATCCACAGAAAGTGATTGCCATCCTACAATGCTATTCCTGATCATGTCTGCAATTTCAGGTTTTAGTCCATAAACGAATCTATAGATAAAATGACTCATGTCCTTTTCATCTAATTTTTCATAGCCACTGTATTGTTTAAAAATTAACAGTAACCTCTCATAAAAGGAATGAACTGATTCTTTTGTTTCCTGATTTGTCCTTTCTATTTTAACCCAATCAACTTCTTTGGGTGGAATTTTGTTTTTCATCCAAACGATCACTTTTTCGTAAAAATCCATTACAAGAGGATTTGGGGCACCTGTTTCTTTGATTCGTTCAGGTTCTGTTTTTGGCCAACTTATTGATATTTTGCATTCTGTCCAAAGATCTGATGGTACGACAATGTCGAAAAATCCATCTAAATCAATCCACAGAACTTTTGACACTTTGATAAATCTATCCACTTGTCTATACCACTCTACCGGTTTCTCCCTCAATTTTGGAAAATCATTTGTGAATAGCAGTATGTCCTGTCTTGACCAAGGGACATGAACATATCCTCCACCTGCAATCTCTCTCATTGGAAATTGTTTTGACAATTTTTCCAATCTTTCATCTTCCTTCTTTTTCGTCCATTTTACTCTCCATTTATTGAGTTCTCCCAGTTTTTTGATATAAACAATCAAATCTTTTATATGCACTATTCTTCCCATTGAGTTCAAACTCTCAATGTCACTTTCTGAAAAGTCTAGTCTGTAATGTTTTGCAAAATTCTTTTGTTTACTTACATCGATTTCAAGTTCCGTTGCTAGATCTTCTAATTGATCATATTTATTTTTAGTTTTCCACTGAATGATTTTACAAATGAACAATAGTTCATCATCTCGATAATAATTCAAACTATCTGGACCAATTGTTCCAATTATTAATTCTTCGATATTTGCTTTTAATTTAGCCACATCAAGTTTTGGAGTAGTTACCCTAACTTCAGGACTCCCTACATCTGAAATAGCACCCATTGGTGTTTTTGGAGATAAATCCTCATTAAAGGTTAAATCTGGCATTCTCGATCTCGAAGAGTTTATTTCGGATATGTCTGAGTAGAATTTTTCAGCAGCTTTTTGAATTTCTGCATTTAAAGGAATAGTTAACCCTGATTTGTTTGATTCTCTTTGGTCAAATACAGGCTGAACAGGACCAATCGTTACTGGAACTGTCACAGCTTCCATGCTTTTTGTCATTCGTTTAATTAATTCTTCTTTAGATTTAAAATATTCAGCAGAATCAGCTGTTTCAATATTTCTTGTTTCCCTTGCATAGTATTTTGGAGCTTCTCTTGCTCTTGGAGTCATTGCAAAATGTCTACCTTCATTTCGAACATTATCAAATTCTGGTCTTCTTGGAGTTTCAATAATTTCACAATTATTCGGATAAAGTTTAGGAGCTTCATTAATTGGAGGTGCACTCGGTGAAGTTTCAGTAGAAACCACCGGAGTAGACCATGATCTAGGAGGTCTCAAAGGTTGATTCTTTCTAGCTGTAGTGTATATTTCTTCCATAACTGCATCTTCAGATGCGCTTTCTATAGATTTCCCAGCAGGAGTACCCATGACCATTTCCTGAATTAAATACAATCCTTCACTCATGTTTCCCTGCCTCCACATTCGCAATCTGTCTTCATGAGTTTCTCTTCTCCATGGTGGAGTTTTAGTAGGCCTTTTAATTCCACTAGCTTCTCTTTGTAACTGATACATCTCATCTTCCCACTCAACTAAAGCTTCGAATTGAGTTGGTCTCGGTTTTGGAATAAGAGCGTTCATTTTTTCTCGTAAATTTCTCAAGACTTTTACATTAAATGAACCATCATCAGGCCAAGTTAAAACACCGTCGTTCTTTGTATAGCGTTTCCAGCTATCAAACCATAAAACAGTATGATATCCGTATTCACCTTCCATGTACGCTGCAGGTGTTTTATACTTATGAAGTAATTTACCACCTCGCGTTTCGATTTTCTTGTCAGGTGAGAATAAGTTTTTAAGTTTCTGAAATAATGTTGGCTTTTTCTCAACATGTTTAAAATGATAACTCATTTTTAAAAGTTAAATTTAATTCGTAAAATCGTTCGTAAAATATTTCCGGGATGTTCCGCAAAGCAACCAATCCGTGCGCGAAACACACCAACAAGCCAATGACAGTTGAGCTACGTCAGTTTCCTGCTCAACGAATAAAATTGGAGTTTTTCTGAAGGACCAATCAGCTTACAGGTCGTCAGAGACTCAAGAGCCAATCAGAGTATAGCTTGTGACGTAGGTCACCCAATCCCAGCGCGGCTCTGTGACGTATACAGCAGCTGCGGTTTCTCGCTTCTCACTCCTAGCGCTTACCCCTCCTTCACAAAATCTTTTCACAGCGCCATTTTAAGGACACTTTTCAGTGTAAATTAATTCTTTAACAATGACAATAAGGACTCATCCGTTCGTTTCACTATTTAGGATAGTTTACATACATTCAAGTATCCACACTTCGGAATAGTCGGCGCTATTCACACTAAGGATAAATTTCAATCGTCGGTAGAGTAACTCTTACCCCACCCTTCTAACACGTAAAATTATGAACTCGTTTTCCTCTGAACGCACCGCGAAGTGACAGTTCTAAGAGTTCCACTTGAACATAAATTACAAATCAAATTCGCACTTTCACACGGAAAATTCCCTAATTTCAAACACACATGAAATCCGTACAGGACTTTCACCTGTTTATAGAAATCATGCACCGTTAGCAAAATAACGACGTTATCCGTACAGGACTCTAACCTGTTTATAGATATAAAACATGTACCCTTACAGGACTCTAACCTGTTTATAGATAATCATGTACCGACGTTACTCTGCCCTTCATTCAAGCTCGGATATAACTAATACTCTTATCACAGTGAGTTTTATGGAAGGCGCTTTGTCCCTATTCTCATGCTGCTCTAATTTCTTAGAAAACCCTCACTTTACAAGATTCACACCTAGCCCTAACACTGTGCTGCTCGGCGACAACACTATGGTACACGGCGGTACCTCTTGTGATACTCGGCGATATCACTGCAAACAGAACAGATGACTTGCGTGACTAATTTCTCGCCACACAATCTATACCGGTATAGCTTACGGATAGCACGAAAAACAAACTCAACATATGTTAAAACATCGATCCTATTTCCATACCATAACACTTTAGTAACCCTTAGCAACCAACATATTACCTTGGTTACCCTTAGCAACCATCAATTTCTGCTACCAGAGAATTGATCCAGCGGCCTATAGAAAATATATCATAAACAACGCTACCCAACTTCATAACCTATAAACAAATATCTACACTAATTTATGGACCCATTTATAAACATGACATATTTTGGGCCTACTGAATCAGGTGGTCAGATTAAATCTATGTATACCTTATTTACAAATTATATACAATTATATACATCTGCGGAAAGAATATTGTCATTAGAATAAATCCTAACCATTTAAACGACCACCATTGGCGATGGAATCTAGCTAATAGTAACCTACACTTCTGAATAACCAAGACCAGCTTGTTTGTCAAAAGTAAGATTTTATTTACTAAATTATGGTATTTCAAAATGTAAATTTATTATTATAATTTTATTAGCATTAAAGTAAGCATGTTTGAAAAGCTTCATGAGAAAAACACATTTTAGTAAGAAATTTAAAGTTTAAGTAAGAATTAACAGTTTAGCATTTCTAAAACCTAAGTCCCTAGCTAAGCTAAATAAATGGAAATTAAAGTAAAGTTCTTTGAGGATTCTTACGTGCTCCACGCAAAGTCCAGCAGCACTTCACCCTCATCGGAAAGTCAGAAAGCAGCAGCCAGCCCATCCCTAAGGGCATGACTTTTTATACCTTTCTATGCTAACTAGACTAAGTGAAGGAAAGTTTTCAAAGATCCTCGAAGTCCCATTGGCTGAGAGTGACAAGTGACATGTCACCTACTTTTCAAAAGTTCCATTAGGTCACGTTTCTTAAAGACCATTGTCCTTTTCCGAATGCAACCAGAAGCTTCCTTAGTTTGCAACAATTGTAAATCAATATTCTCACGGTGTTCATTTTATTTCCGCGGATGCCAAGTTAGAGCTGACAAAATTGTCCTTTATCACATATTCGACCTTGGCCACGTCCGACAGAATGATGACAGCACATCAGTTTTTGCTTTGTGAATGCAGCTTTGACGAACACTTTTTTTCAGAAAGGGCTTCTCGTGTCTTGTGCAGAAGTAAAATTCAGCTTTAGCAAAATTGAGCAAACTAGGCCCAAAAGCAGACAACTTATACTTTCTAGTAATAAACAAAAACAAGAAAAGTATTAATGTAAGAAATAATGTTGGTTCTGTATCCACCCTAGGTTTACTAATTAATTAACCCTCCCAATTAGTCTAATGTTACCTAGCAAATGCAAACAAATAAAGCAGCGTTTATATCTACCAGTCTTCATTAATCCATGAGACTTATGTGCACCTAGAATAGTAGAAATGACATCACATAGACAAGGAAAAGCAAAAATAAGCACATGCTTCTTTAAGTTTGCTGCAGTTAGTAATGACAAAAACGAAAACGACAAATTATTTTATTATTTTGTACGAACAAAAGATGCAACATTTATGCACGTTTATGAGCACACATGTTAGTCCCCCCACGTGTAAAGTTTAATCTAGGTTGTATTAATACAATACATCACAAATCATTAATATTATTATTCATGTTATGGAAATGTGACTTTGCGAGTTTAAACAACATTTTATTTTCTATCTCGCTCCATCAGTGGCAAGGAAGGAGACAGTCATTTGAAAGAAAAAAGAGAGTTGACAATCAGAAGTTTTAAGTTAAGGTCAGTTTTCATGCAGGGTTTTGCAGGGTTTTTAGGAATGTCATGGAGGCTGTCTGAGATGGAATGAATCATGCCATCATTACATTTCTAAGTGGATCCCTATCTCCATGGTTCCTCACTTCAGTGTCTGTTTTCACCCTCAAGACATAGGTATGCAGGCAATACACTTCCCTGTCTGGGGATGCTGTCCTGATCTCATGCCGCCCTGTCAATTTGTAAGACATGCTGCAGCCGACTGTTCTTTAAATGCCCACTTATTGTTGGTTACTACACAGACTGATTTGATATAAGGAATACATGAGGGTCCCAGTAGCCGGCTGGGTCATAATAACTAACCCCACTGAAAAACACGGTACTTACCGGGATATGTAATGTTATTTTACTACCATGTGCAAAGCGCTTCTACACACAGGCAAGTATTATATTGTATTCTATTGAAGCATTTACACAGCCAATACTACCTCTATGTATGGTGCTAAAGCACTCGCCTACATGGGTAAACCATGTCAGATGTGTGGCTAGATGTGTACTGTCCTTGTTTTGATCCTATGCGGAAAGAGTTTCCATGTCCTGTGTGATAATCAGCGAGGTGTCGTTTTTCGAACAGCTTGGTCTTGAGGGAAATTCAGTATTCCAGAAGTGAGGGGACGGTCTGGAGTTGGATTGTGGGGCTTTTCTGCGATGTGGGAGAAGGAGCATCCTCCACTTCTGCTTTGGTAGATGCCGGGAGTATGGGCAAGTGAAAGGGAGGTGGAGTGTGGTCTTCTCAACGGGTGGTGGAAGTTCATGTTGTGGGTAATGTATGTGGGTCCTTGGTTGTGTAGAGCCTTCTGTGCCTGGGTCAGCAGCTTGAATTAGCATCGCTTCTGTACGGGGAGCCAGTGGAGTTGCCTGAGCTGAGGTGTGATGTGGGTTTGCCGGGGAAGGCCGAGGATGAGTCTGGCTGTGGTATTCTGTATGGTCTGAAGTCTCTGAAGGAGGATTGTGGCAATTCCTACGTAGAGGGCTTTCCTGTAGTCCAGTCAGCTGGTGATGAGGGCCAGTGTCACAGTGCATCTCGCGTGTTGGGGTGGTTATTTGAAGATCTTACGTAGCATGTGCAGCGAGAAAGCTGGCAGAGGAGACGTCTTTGATCTGTGATTTCATAGTGAGCTTGTTGTCAGTGATGATTCTGAGGTTTCTGGCGCGGTAGGAGGGAGTGGGCGCGGGCCCTAGGTTTAATGGCCACAAGGAGTCATTCAACGTAGTGCTGTTGTTGCCGAAGACCAGTATTTCCATCTTGTATGTGTTCAGCTGCTGGTAGTTTTCTTCATCCAGTTGGCAACGCTTGTCATGTATCTGTGGAAGTTGGTTCTGGTGGTGGTGGGGTCATCGGTGAGTGAGAGGATGAGTTGGGTGTCATCTGCATAGAAAATTATGTTGAGACCCTGAGATTTGATGTTCCTTGCCAGCAGGTTCATCAATGCATTGATGTGCATAGGGCTGAGGCATAGGGCCCAGGGGGACACTGCAGGTCGTCTGCTTGGGTTCAGAGGTGAAATGTGGGAGGTGGATCCTCTGGGTACTTCGGGTGAGGAAGGAGGTGATCCATTTGGGCGTAGCTCCTTGGATGCCGATGTGGTGAAGTCTTTCGATCAGCCTGTGGTGGGATACAGTGTCGAAGGTTGCTGAGAGGTCGAGGAGGAGCTACTGTTTCTCTTTGGTTGAGGAGGTTTTGGATGTTGTTGCTGGCTGTGATCAAGGTGGCTTTGGTGCTTTGATTGCTGCAGAATCTGGATTGGGAGGCATTGAGTAGCTGGTTCTGCTCCAGGTGAGCCATGAGTTGCTTGTTGATGATCTTTTCCAGTACCTTTGCTGGGAATCGGAGCAGGGAGATTGTCCAGTAGGTTTGAGTTTGCTGGGATCAGTGGAGGGTTTTTTAAGCAGTGGTCTGACTTTGGCGTGTCTTCAAGCATTGGGTAATGTTGCAGTGTGATAGAGGTGTAGAACATGGTGATGAGTTTCTGTCCAATCCTTTAGTTTCCGAGGTTAAAGATGTGGTGCAGGCCTGGGTCTGAGGGTGCTCCTGTATGGACAGATTTCATGATGGAGGTGGTGTACTGGGTGGAGAGGAGATTCCAGATGGTGAGTCTGTGGTTCATGTTGGTTACAATGGTGGCCTATCAGCCGAAGAAGTCCATAGGTCTTGGTTGGAGTTTGAAAATGCTGACATGGTTGTGATCTTCTCATGGAAGAAGTCGCTGATGTTGTCGCACTTCTCCCATGAGTGTGTGATGGTATTTTTGCCGGAAGGCCGGTTGGAGAATTCCTTAATGATATTAAAAACTTCCTTGGTGTTGGTTTTGATGAAAGCTGCTAGGGCTGTCCCTGTTGCCCTCAGCAGCTGGTGCTGGAGGTTGAGGGAAGTCTTGAAAGCTGCCTGTCGGAGGTGTCCTTGCTGGTGCGCCATTTCCTCTCCAGCTGTTTGCTATCTTTTGTGTAACAGCTTGCCTTTTTGCAGTATTTTCTCTGGGTGTTGCTCTTGATGGGGAAGTTGCTGTCGGCACAATTGGTGATTCAGGCATTGAAGTTTTTCACTCCCTGTTAAAAGTTGGTTGCAGTAGTGGGGTTGGAGGTGTTGAGCGCATTCATCCAGCTGGTCTCTGAGATTTTGTTCCACCTCCGGTGGGGAGCGCTGGCCATCTTGGAGGGTGGGTGGTGCAGGGGCTGGCGATGCTGAGGTGGATGATGTAGTGATTGGTACATGTAAGTTCTATGATGCGGCTGCATTTGATGTGGTGAAAATGTGTTTCAGCGTGTCACCTGCATTGTGTTTAGAGTTGTGGACAATCTGAGTCAATATGAGGCTGCCCATACTGTTGAGGAGGTGCACGTTGTTGTCGTTGGGGTCATCAATGTGGAAATTTAGGTCACTGAGGAAGATGTTGTCCTTGGAGTCTAAGGGTAGGGTTACAATGAAGTCTATGATGTTATTGCAGAAGCTGGAGCGCAGGCTTGGAGTTCGGCATGCAAGGGTGTCTCTGATGGTTGTCCTGACGTCCATGTGGAGCTTGAAGTTGAGATGTTCTATAGAGATGGTGGTGTTGTCTGTGGTGGTGGTGCACTGTATGGTCTCTTTGTGGATAATGGCTGTTCCTGCTCCCAGCTTCCTGGTGCGGTCCGGATTTCTAAATGGCACAACAACAACAAATGGCAATTCATGGGCATGCCAAAAGCCGATAGAGAGGATAACAACAGGTCTTGCAGACATCGCATGCACGCTGCCTAGGCTCGACCTAAAAAAGCAGTCTCACGTCTTCGTATGAGTTTTACGGTGAGATTTGTTGGCATTGCTTGGCAACAAAGCCAGTTTCAGGAAGTTCAGCCAGAGAACTTAATACCGGCATTATTGAGTGCAAGGTGAATGATGGTGCAGATGTAGGTAAGCAGACTGGGCACTCCTCGCCCTGCCATCATCGGAACTACTGCAATCATGATTACTGCAGCTGTGGAGGCTGGTATGAGGGTAGAGAGGCTGATCCGGTGACTCGTCAGGTGCCTTTCATGGACCCTGATTCCTCCCCAGAAAATCAGGAAGAGGATGTCAACGGATGATTTGTGCAGAGCACAGACTTGATGGAGGTACTGGCTCACAGAATGGATAATTTGAGGTTTTCGGATCCTGTAGTGGCACATATAGAGGAGCATTTTCTTGTGCATTATCAGCGCGCTGAGCCTGAATCCCTCGCACAGTTCTGTTGCAGTAGTGTTGGCCAATGAATGGAAGGATTTGGAGCACAATCGTTTTCTTGCTTTCTGCTGAAGTAGTATCCTTTGGAGTGTTTTTGGAGGAATCTCACTAAAGTTTTAAAGTTGACAACCTTATGGCAGGTTTTTCTACTCAGATGTGACTCTTCTCTTAGGATGTCCTCCCCTCTGATCCTGTGGACCAAAAAATTCAAAACTGCTTCTAACTTCTAGGTCAGAGATAATGCCTATTCTATGTATGCTGCGCAGTCCTTGTTATTGGATTTTCTGGTGTTGGCTGAGTAGATGGCAGAAGGTGCTGAT
Source organism: Lissotriton helveticus (assembly GCF_964261635.1). Lineage (NCBI taxonomy): Eukaryota > Metazoa > Chordata > Amphibia > Caudata > Salamandridae > Lissotriton > Lissotriton helveticus. Next base: position 646,509,357 of record NC_136061.1, on the reverse strand, counting down.
TGTTATTCTGTTCTTGTGTCCATGGAACAATAGGTCCATTACCTATCTGATATTTCTTATGACAGTTTGTGTTCTTCCACAGCAGCATCAGGGGCGGTGATTCCTGCAAGTAGAAATATCTGGATGTGCTCTTGGAAGATGCATGCCTCTTTTGAAATTGCCATTCTCTGGTTCCAATGTGTCTGGTCAGAAACTTGAGGATCTGGTCAAAAAGACTGTTGAAAATAAGAAGTCCATCACCCCACCAAAGCCTTTTGGTAGGGCTATGGGTTTTGGTTTCCATAGAACTTTAGCTAAAGTGTGGCCAGTGGTTCCTCTCAGGCCTTTCGATGGAGGGTTTGCAGATGGAGCACACTTGCTTATGATAAATCCTGCTTCCAGCGTCAATCCAGTTTCAACACTCAGAACCCCCCTCCGCCCCCTCCAAAAGCATGACTATGCCTCGCACCTGCCGATGGGAGAAAGCTCCAGGCTCCAATCATGTTTGGCGGAAGACAGTTTCAGATGCTTGGACTCTGGAGTTCGCGTCCTGTGGCTACACGATTCCATTTGTCTCTCCTCCTCTTCAGTTTTTTCAGGATTACTCCAGTTCCGCTGAACCCTATGAAGAAAAACAGTCTTCTAGAGGGTGTTCAATTGCTTCTGGACAAGGACGAGATTTCTGTAGTTCTCCCAGGGAAGGAAGGCTGGGGGCTGAACCTCATTTTAGTTCAGAAACCATCAGGGGCATTCCGCCCTGTGTTTGACTTGAAGGAGGTAAACAGATTAATTTGTCACCAGTTATTCAAAATGGTGTCTCTGCAATAAATCATGCAATTAACAAAAACAGGGGATTTTTTGTGTTCAATAGACATGCAGGATGTATACCTGCATGCACCCTTCCAACCAAATTCCTGTCAGTTCCTCCGGTTTGCAGTAAATAGCCTCCATTAGCAATTCAATGTCCTGCTCTTTGGGGTGGGCTCTGCCTCCATGGTCTTCACCAAAGTGGTGGCTCCTCTTTTGGATATTATTAATTCTGCTGGTATTCAGAATTTCCCATATTTGTACGATTGGCTCATTGCTTGTACAAGCAGATATTCAGCACATGTGTGCAGCCCTGAAAAAAAATTGGGTTTCTTCTCAACCAAGAAAAGTCCCATTTGAACTGTGACCCCTTCACAACTGCTCCATTTCATTGGGGTGGTTCTTCAGATGGATATGCGGCAAGTACTTTTATCAGACGAGCGGAGAGTGAGATTGATGTCTCATTTAGAGACTCTTCTGGCCCAAGAGACGGTTCCTGTGAGAATTTGTTTGCAGAGTCAAGGGGAGACGGTGTTGACTCTGGCCATTATCCCTGGGTGCCGATTACATTTGTTTCCTCTGGTTCTCTACCTGCTGCATTATTGGGATCCAATATCACAGGAATACAAATTCTTAGTTCGGTGACATTGGAGATCAAGAAAAATCTCCAATGGTGGTTGGTTGGTGGAGGCTCACTTGGGTTTCTGCTGACTCCCGTGCCTTTGTGCATAGTGACCACAGATGCAAGCAGAGTGGGCTGAGGTGCCATTTTTCAGTCTCATTCAGATCAGCGGAGATGTTTACCAACTCAGGCTTCCTGGTCATCCAATAGGAGGGAGTTGCAGCTGTCTTGATGGCCCTTCTTAGTTTTGCTCTGGTTATCAGATACCAGGCAGTTTGTGTTAGGACCGACAATCAGGTGGTTCAGCCACACATCAACAGACAGGGTGGTATGACATCCCTGAGTCTGAATCTCCTGGCACTGAGGTTTTGCAGTTGTGTGGAGTAGAATCTGTTTGCTCTGCCAGCAGTGTTTTTTTCTGGGGAGGGAGAATGGGCCTGTGGATCACTTGAGTCATCATTTTCCATCTTCAGGTTCCCTCTGTCTGAGCCCTTTCCTTTTTCATCAGATCACATTGAGGTAAGGAAACTTGTGGCTGGGTTTGTTTGTAACAGAGTCCAACTCTCCTCTCCCCTCCTTCTGTTCCCTGATTCCTTCTCAGAAGACGAGAGTGATAAACGCATTGTCGGTGCTGTGGCTGGTGGGTCTCCTATATTATTTTCCTCCATTCCAGCCGATCTCCAGGACAATGAGGAAGATTCATTCAGACCATGCAGAGGTCCTTCTGGTGGCTCCAGGGTGGAGCAAGAGGTATTTGTTTACCCTACTCATTCAGTTGTCTGTCTCGCCCCAGTCTAGGCATCCCGCTACGTTGAAGACGTATGAGCATCATTGGAGAAATTCTGAGAAATAATGTGAGGATAAGGCAGTGTCTCTCCGTGTGTGAACCCAGTAAGGTTTTGGAGTTCATAAGAGATGTTTATTTGTTGAGGCTGGCAGTTTCGACGACGAATCACAGTCTGTGGCGTGCAATCCAGGCAATTATGGGTCCTGATGTTTTGGCCATTTCGGGTTTGGCGTCCCATCTGTTGAGGAGTTTTTTTCTGAAAAGGCCTGTATTACATTCTCCAGTTCCATCTTGGGAACCCAAAGTCTTCAGGGTCCTCCGTTTCAGCCACCTGCCTCTTCGGATTTGCAGTTTTTATTGGCTACGGTGGTATTTCTAGTAGCCATCTGTTCCTGTAGGTAGAATGAGGAGAGTGGTGGATTGTCGTGTTCTTCTCCTTTTCTTAGGTTTTTTTTCTGATCAGGTGATTTTGAGACCCATCCTTCTTTCTCCCTAAGATACCTACGTCTTTTGATTGCTTGGAGGACATGTGTTTTTTCCGGCCCCTTCCTTGGAAGACAAGGTCTGGCTGCATATCCTAGATGTTCATAGGGCTTTGACCATTTATTTGTTTTGAACTGAGTCATTCCTTAAGGGGGATTCTTTGTTCATTATTTTTGACCTCTCTACAAAGAGTCTTCATCCCTCTTCTGCTACCGTGTATAGGTGGGTTATGCTGGCAAACACGAGGGGGCTTAATATTCTGTGGGTCAACAGCTGGCGTCTTCTATTCAGGGCAGATCGACCAGGGGAATTTCTGCATCCTGGGCTGTGTTTAAGGTGGCTTTGCTTCATGATATTTGTTGGCCTGCCACTTGGGTGTCCCCTCATACCTCTATGTCTCACAATTGGTTGCAAGTGGGTGGTTCTTCTTCTAACTCTTTTGCAGATCACGTGTTGTCTGTTGTACAGATGTCTGATTTCCTGTGTTATGTCATGATTAAACACTTGCTGTTGCAACTGTGGTTGTGTGTGTTTTGATTATGACTTACTGAACCAAAATGTGTCTGCTTGGGTATTGGCTCATGCAGTAAGGACTGGATGAGGAAGACATACGAGGAAGTAATGCCCGGTTACTGACCAGGAAATATTTTTACTCCAAGAATAGGTCTTCCTCGTCTCAGTCTTGAATTCCCATTCCCCCAGCTCCATCCTTCATTCTGGTTCTTATGGGCTTGGATATGTCAGGATGTGGTTAGGTGGGGTTTCCTGTTCTATGCCATGCTGCGATAAGTGTGGCTATATTGGGGGCATTTTCTGGTTGGTAAGGTAATCAATATCGGTTGTAGTAGGGGACTGCCCATGCAGTAAGACTGAGACAAGGAAGGCCTGTACTCAGAGTAATTACGTTTACGGGTAAGTATCCAGGCAACTGCGGTACCCAGGCTATGGCAGTGGCGTAGGAAGGGGGATGCGGTAGATGCATGCCGCCCTGGGTATCATCACTGAGGGGGGTGACAAAATGGCAACGAGGGTGGTGACAAAATGGTAAAAAAATGTGTAACTATCTTTTTCCCCCTTATTTCAATAATTCCAATGTGGGCGGGTGAGAACAAATTTTCCGCACCTGGTACCACATGACCTTGGTACGCCAGCGGGCTAAGGAACAGCGTCGCTGACTCTGGAACAGCGTAACAACGCTCACAACACAACCCAGACGGTGTAGGAGCATCGGCTATGATTGCAGCACTCAGACCATGGAGAGAGTATAGGCCACCCACAGAGCATCCCGACTGTGGAACGTGTAGTAATAGTCACTGCAGAGCCCAGACTGTGGCACGCGTCACTGCAGCGCGACACTGCAGCACCAAGACTGTATTAGAGTTCAAAGAAATCCCAGATAAGAACCTTGGTAGCACCACCACCCGTTTTCTGGTCAAAAAGAGGCCCGACGCCGGTGTAGTGAGCGCTATACAAATACAATTACCATTAATTGTTTCCCATTGCTCTTTCATTGTTACCCCAGCATGAACCCCCCATCCAGCCCTCAGTCCTGACACCCTGCGCTGGTTTTCCTGCAGCGCGAGCACTTCCCATTTCCCATGTTCACCTCGCGTATTTGCTCTGCGTCCCTGGGAGCCTGATGTAAAACTCTCTGCACACAACGTGTTATATATGCCTGCGTGGCAGAGCCCCCTACCCCGCCCTCACCCGCCCCACACACACCGCACACAGTACATTTCCAATCCCATACTCCCGATCGCGGCGGAGAAAAGATGCGGCTGCAGAAACTTCCACTTCTACATGACTCCTGTTGCCAGGGAAACCACATCACGGCACAGGAGTGATGTGCAAACTGTACATGGCGACACTGGACCGCTCTCTGTGCTCTGGCAGCTCATTCTGCAGGGCCTGTGAGTGTGCGGCTGGGAACCCCCAGGAGAGGAGAGGGCTCTGGGAGATGGGCGGGACGGCAAGCCTTTTTAGCAGATGCCGAACCCGTGATAGACTAGAGATCGCTGTCGCAAGCGGAAAATGAGTGAGATGAAAAACTGTGAGTGGTGTATGGTACCACCACATACATGTGAGGATAGGTTTAAGGTACACTACTCACACCATGGGGCGGGACTCATTTACAGTGACAGTAGGGTCCACCATGGGAATTCATAAGAGGCCTGCACAGCAGACGCTCTGCGCAGAGCTGATAACGGGCTGCAGGCACGGCCACCCCACGGGAGCCAGGCCTGCCCGAGCCGTGGGGATTAGTTCTAGACACGCGCATTTCCTGAGTTCTGCTCTTGATCCCGTCACGCTTCTCTGACAAATATCACGTTTTACAATCTCTCTTTTCACTTCCTCTCTTCAATCTCACCTGCATTTTGGCCTAATCCTGCCCCCATCTCTACCCTTCCCCCTTGCTTCCTCCGTTGTATTTCTTATAGGACAACATTTTGAAATGGAGGAAGGATGGCGCACACTGGGCCCCATTTATGAAAAGTGACGCATCGCTGCGTGAAAACAGCGATGCGTCACTTTTCATTGTGTCCTCCTTGCGACACCAATGATGCGTCATATTTACAGTATGACGCATCATTGCGCAAGGCGAAACAGATACGTCAGTATTTCTGACGTATCTGTATGACGCAAAAGTGACGCCTTGCCGCAGTGTATCACAAAAGTGACGCAACTCCAGCAATGCGTCCTTTCACATGGGGCAAGCCCCATGTGAAAGGGCCTGCGTCAGTCTTACGCCTGCTGTGAGGCAGGCGTAAGAAATTGACGCATTTGCTTCCTAGAAGTGGCGCAGTGAAATCTTATAGATTTCACTGCGTCACTTCTATGACCCTTTCTTGCGTCAGAACACCCCCCATGCGTATATTATACCAGGCGCAGGTATAATGTAGCGCAGACGTTTACAAAGTGACGCATCTACCTAGATGCGTGACTTTGTAAATATGGTGCAACAAGGCACATTTTATACGCTGCTGGTGCATCACAAAAAGTGACGCACTGGCGGCGTAAAAGTGACGCACGGCCTCATAAATGAGGCCCACTGTTTTTAGTATCACAGCACCCGCTCTCCCAGGTGCATTATGGTAGCCACCGTACGTGAATGCAGTCGCTTTAATTTACTCACAAACTGAACAGAACTCGCCACGTGCTTGTATCCATGGACACGTCAGTTTCTGGATTTGTGACCATCATTAGCAGAGAGTAACATGTTAGTTTGAGAGTACTTGCATACTGCTCATTGTTTCTCGGGTAAAGTACCATCCAGGAGCACGTGTGCACCCAGAAAGGCTCCTGGTAACTCTAAGGAAGCGCTCACAGTCCAGGGGAAGGGAGCACTCTGCTTGGTATAACATCGCCAGTTTGCCCAGATGGATTGTGGTAGATGCCGCCCCCAGCTCAACCGACCCTCTATGAACAGGTCGGACTGCTGTACGTCCCTGATGCCTAGCGCAGTGCCGGCAGACAACCGAGAAGGTTGTCCCACCTGCAGCATGTTGACTGCAGCCTGGCTTGATCCACCCTATGGAGCATGATTGTGGGGACAAGGCTAGCAGCTGGGGCCCTTGGATGCGGTTTGGACATATTTTTGAACTAACCAACCAATCGAGATCATAATGCTATGCTATATAATATCATAATGTTACGTGATTTATTCTTTGCGCTCACTTCCTGCCAATACTCATGTATCTATTTCGTTTCTTATATGCAATCCATGTACTCTGATGTCCTTAAGCAATGTACTTGGTTCTATTTTAAAACATATATCCAAAAGAAACTTAGTGTCCCTTCTAAAAAAAACTGAGCTTTTTAAAAAAAAAAAGATAAAGGGAACAAGGGGGGATTGTGTTTATTCTATAATGGTTCTCTCTTAAGTGAAAATGACACAGAGCGTTCCTATGTCCTATCTATAAACAACCCACTACTGTGTGTGGGAGGGAAAGAAACCCTTTTCTTAATATAGCCCTCACTCACTCTAATAGTGACATGCTTCATCATCGGACTCATCCCAACTCCTAAAGGTCGGGTGGGCTCAACTATGTTTCAGGGAGCACTTATGAGAAAAAGGTGTACAGGGGCGTGACATTAAGGATACAATTCCTCACCCACTCCTAAAGTATACTTCATTAGTGGAGTGGGAGGGAAGGTAAAAACACAATAATAGGGTATTAGGATGTGATGTTCCTATGACCTTAAACTAGACACCAACATGTTTCAGCCCTCTCAAGTGGCCTAGAACACGGACTTGGTCTTTCGTCTGGATGGAACGCGATGAAGTCACTTCCCCCAAAGATGTGATTGCACAACGGGTATGCAATTTGCATGTGGCACATTAAATAATTTTGTTAGAACAAGTCAAATACTTGCCACTGTTTGTTAAGAGGAATTATCCCACGTTAACAGGGCGTCAGCTACCAACGGGGCATGAGGGGGAGGCCTTGTAGTCACACATTTGTCAGAGGTCCATCCCTGCTACCACCTACTTTGTGCTCTGCTCTCCTCAGGACAAGCAGGGGACCAGAGCACAAAGTAGGTTGTAGCAGGGAAGGACCGTTGACAAATGTGTGACTACAAGGCCTTTCCCCTCTGCGCTCCAACATTTCCCTGTGCCAATGCCCCCTTAATGTCAAATAAACCACATATTCCTGGAGCAGCTCTCACTGTTCAAACTTACACTGTTTAGACAGTATCAGTCTCCAACCTGCCCATAGCTGGTGCATTACAAACTCCATGTAAAACACAGCATAACATATCTACCGGAGTCATCACATCAGATTACAGCCGGACCGGTCTCCTAAACTCTTTGCAAAGCATCATTTTATTCAGTTTACTGAATGAGCAACACATTTGATGTTCATTTGCCTTGTGTAAACTGGTTGGGAGGTCTTAGAGGAATCAGTGATTACTAGGCTCTAATTGTAACAGTTGGGGCCATTGAACTTTGGGGTCCTGGGAAGCCATACCATTGAACCTAACAGCGAGCACCAAGTGCACTCCTTATGAACTTGACCCTCAGGGTGGCAGAGCAGAGCAGTTCAAGGTTCTAAGGGAGGTGGAACGGGCAAGGCACTCAGATGGCTCAGAGCCCTATACCAGTGAATAAGTCAATGTGCAGCCTGTGTGTTGTCTTAGAAAATGGAACAGGCACTTTCATTTCCACCCAGTGAAATGGTACTCATAACATAAGACAAACGGTGTGAAAGGAACATCAAGCAAATCTAAAGTTACATAGGGAACGAACCAAGCTCACTGACTTTGGCACAAATTCTTTGCTGTAAACAAACTTCTGCCTGCATATTTTAACATCAGTTCTTTTCTAAAAATCAACTCCTGCTTCCAAACTTTCCATTTGCTTCAAGTGAAATGTTTCTAGAGAGTTTTATAGTGAGGAAGCTAGTCAGACCCATCCGTGGATAGCTCCTCCTCTTTGATGCAATGCTACTCCTTGTTTCAAGGGGGTCGCAGGCTCGGTCCATGGCCCTTGCTCCATGCTGTGTGCGCACACAGTGTCTCTAACATTATTTCAGACACACCAGGGGCCGTATTATCCAAAGTTACCTGGGGGCGTAATGGGCGATTGCGCCCACCTTGCATGCCACTAAGCACTTTGGTATTACTGATGGGGCCACACAAGCGTCTGTGACCCCTTCTGTAATACAGAAAGCACTGGGGCACATATAGCATCAGTGCTACCTCAAGAGGGCGTTCCCTTATTTGCATGATGGCCTGGTCCCACGCAAATGAGGGAATTACTTTGCCTCTGTGCCCACACCATATTATGGACGCCACAGCAGAAGTAAACATGCACTTAGGAGGCGCACTGAAAGTTCGCCACAAAAAGGTGGGGAACTGTCAGTGCACCCACTGAGGGCAGCCCTCTCAAGTGTTGAAAGAAGGTCCAATGGACCCCCAGAAATCCAACTGAGGGTGGGTGCAGTCACTCACTGCACTCGCCTGCAAGGGGATCTCTAATCTTTTTTGAAAGTGCAGGCCTGTTGCCTCCTGCACAGAGAAACACAGAGCAACTTTTAAACAGTAGCTCCATATTTCTCTTGAATGTGCTGACCCCAGGGCAACGCAAGTTTGCAGCTTCCCGCAGGGCAGCCCATTCTTACTAATAGGCAGCACATTCCCTGTTTGCGCACTGCTTTAAGGTGCGCCATGGCGCAAACAGGAAAAGTGCGCCCTATGTGTAATAGGACCCCCGTTTTCTTAGCTTCCACACACTTTTTGAAGAGTGGGACCGACTGATACACAGAGAGGTTACAGCTATAGGTAAGTAGGATCCAGGTGGGTGCCCTGAGCGGATCGCATGCCACACCCCAGCCTCCATTGTCTAGATCACTCAGCAGCCTACTTTTCTTCCGACGCTGGATCATTTCATCCAAACAAAACGGACTGTCCACTCCACAAAGGGTCGGATTGGGAACAAAATTAGGCCCAGTCACCAAAACAAAAGGCGACCCACATTTGTGGATAATGACCTTTCATGAATAATTGCTTAGTATCGGGAGAAATTTTAGGAGAAATCTCTGATAAATTAAGCCTTCTAAACTTGTGGGGTTAGTAGCATTGGCCAAGACTAGACGCACCAGTACAACTCAACCACAGGTCTCCTCACCTGATCTATATATTTCTCTACTTTAGGTGCCCAAATTTGATGGTCACCTATTGGTTCCTTAGTTTGTGCTGCCCTCAAAAATCCGAGAATATCATATATAAGGCCATGAGTGAGACAATCATGTTCAGCCTTCTTACCTGGAGGCTTCTGTTCACCCTCAAGGAACCATGGTCTTCCTCTTTCGGTTGTCACTTAGAAGCCTCTCTGCAAGTGATATCTTTGGGGACTGCATGCAACTTCGTGCTTGATGTCTTTTGTATTGTAGGTAGAGACTTGATTAAAATCTGGAAAAACTGCAGGAATTCACTCCAAATGCCTTTCTTTCTCTTTGTCTTGACAACCCTTTCTCACTTGCTGTGTACACCTCTCTCGTTCTTACTGACACTTTTACCCCTCTCTCTAGTTCCTTCTTTTTCTCTCATACTCCACGTTTCCTCTCCTTGGTGTCTTTCATTCTACATATGTGCTTCACTCAGTCTCTCATATTTCCCCTCTCTTTTCCTATCTTTGTCTCTATCTACAAATCCCCCTCCCTCTCCCACTCCTGTCTACCATGTGGGAACTTTCTTCAGCTATTTGTATAGCTCTTATGCCCTTATTCCTCCTCTCATTTTGTAACTTTCTTTGAAGGTTTATTTAATTTCTCTGTATTGCAAACCTTCCCTTCTTCTCCTGTCTTGGTGTCTCCAGTCAGCCTCTTTCACATGCCTTTGCCACTTGAATTTCTTTGTACTATACCTAATGTCATATTCTTATGTGTCTCATTTATTTCTGTCCTCCTGTGCCTGGAGGCAGTGCGAAAACCAAAGATGAATCCACAGGCAGAATTTCCTTTACCATTCCATCCCTTTGATGAAGGAAATGTCACTGGTGGATTGTAAACTATATTTAGCACTACCTCCTGGAGTTCCAACAACCTCTAAACTAAGCCCTAAACTGAGGTAGAGAATTAGAGATTGTGCATGTGAACTAGTAACCATCCTTCTGTTTTTCTCGTAGAACAGGAAATGTTTGATACCCTCTTCTGCCTTCCTCTCTTCTCCACTCCATCATTTCCTTCGTCATTCACTTTTTTTCTGTTGTTTTATATAGCGCAAACACTATCCAAAGGTATTGGAGTGCTTTACATGCACATATTGATTATTTTTTTAGGCTTGGGAAGATTAGGTAATTTGCTTAGAATCACAAGACGTTGAGCCAATGCTGAGACTCAAACCTGTTTTCCAAGTTCCAAAGTTGGCAGCTCTGGCCGTTACTCCACATGCTCTACCACTTTCCTGTCTCCCTCTTCTCTACTTTCGCTTTCCAGCTTTCTCTCTATCTTTAACAATTTCTGCCCTTCTCTCCACTGTCTTCCATCAATTCTTCACCCTAATCTCTAACCCCAGACTCTGTCCATATGTTTATATCTCTAGCACTTTCATTGACGCTCTTCTACCTTTCCTTTCTTCCTCACTTGATTTCCTTTTCCTCTTTCCATATTTTTGTCAGACTTCTCCACTCTGCAGTCTCATTTCTCCTTTTGTCTCTCTCCACATTGCTCTCCTCGCTTAATCAGCCGCGGTTGGCAGTAGGAGTTCCTGCAGGGCGGTGACGTGGGGAGGGGGAGGGGCAGGGTGAGGGGTAGTAATGTATGGATTACGGAGTTCAACAGGTAAGTAAACATATAAATAAATAAAACGAATTTCGTTGCGCGCACTGCATTGCATTTGGTGATGCAGTGCACGCAACGAAATTCTTTTTACTTATTTATATGTTTACTTACCTGTTACTTACCTGTTAAACTCCGTAATCCATACATTTCTACCCCCACCCTGCCCCTCCCCTTCCCCACGTCACCGCCCTGCAGGACGCTTAATCCATTGTCTTACTTTCCTGCCATGTCTATTCTCCCTTCCTTTTGTCCGTATGGCCCAGAATGAACGTTTTTCTCAGTAATGTAAAAAAAGTTGATATCCACAGAGATACACTTTTATTGTGCAACCTGAGACTCGTAGTTGCAAAAAGAGACATTGCCAAGCCCTGGGGAGGAGCAGACCTACCCAATAGGGCGGAATAGCGTGCCAGCATGGATTTGTACTTGGGGGCCAAGAAAACAACACATATGTCCCGAGGGTGTTCCAAAACGTTCAGAAAAATTTGGCAGCTGTGGCTAAGATATTATAACCTGCAGATGGTGGGGGTTGGGATTGATGATGTACACCCTGACACGTGGGATTCTTAAGTTGTTGGTGGATTGCTTCAGTGTGCAACTAGGTACAGCCATACCTAACCTAAAGAGAGGGAGGGGGAGGAGTACTGGAAGAGGAATTTCCATAATGTAAACTCTGTAGCCTTGAAAGTAACAAGTGATTGTAATAATGTTATATCTGATGTGTAGAAGACTCACCTGCTGAAGTTTTGGCTGATGTTTAAAAATAAAAACAGGTTTCTCTTCTATCTGAAAGGAGGATAAAGGATATCCACCAGGATTGTTAGGTCTATAATACATGCTTCTACTAATGATATACTGGATATGCTTGAACTTCGATCACATCGATCACTATTTAGACACGTGTAATAGACAAAATGTACACTAACCTGCATCTGTCAATCCAATATGAACACTCAGACTTGTCAATGTATTGTGCTAGTCAACTTTTGTGTGATAATTATATTCTGGCTAAGCTTATCTACCAAACACATGTGCTCTTGCCAATCCAACTAGCCATTTCACTCATCATCACTGTACAGCTGTACACTATCTCAGCTAATACCTTTATCCACTATGGCATTTGATGACCACGCTGTATTTTTTTATTCTTTTATTCTGTGTCTTTTTTTATCTATCTTCGTATTTGAAATAATAAATAAAAGTTACTGAAATCAAAAAAATAAAAACAGTTTAAAAAAATGCTTTGTGTTGTCAAAAGCGTTTTTCGTTTTGCTCATTTTGGTTGTTTGCGTTAATTTTTACTTTAGTTCAGTGATTAATTGGAGTTCCCTCCCAGTTTTTAAGATGATAAGGTGGCAGCGGGAACCTGTGGCTCGTCTGAGTAGAGCCTTTAGATGGCCACCACACGTAATCTGTCTCCCTGCACAGCCCCCTTTCACCCTGACCCCAGGTAGCATTAGTGGTAGCTGTGACACTCAAAAAGAGTACCACCACTTCCACTGTCCTCATTGCTGTCACACAGAGAGGCTTGGGGAAAGAGCTGACCCAACACGTGCTGTGCCTGGTCAGTTCGGCCAATTGTCCTACTGCACATGACAATGAATGAATCAAATGGCATTTAACGCCTTCCATGCTTCTGTCGGGCATCGGCCGTCGCGAGCAGTACCTCCGTAGTGCTGCGCACGTCCGTGGGCTGATGCAGCCGCGCCCACTGCGCTAAACTGCCGCACTGCAGCGGAATTGTTGCAGCGGTTAAATGGTTATAGAGTGCACTACTACTCCGAGGAGTGTCCCAGCGCTGGAGAAGGTCATCTGCACGCTAGAAGCTGGACGATTACATCACTTTTATTATTATAAACTTTATTTAGTTTTTTTGCACAAACCATAAAAGTACATATACATTAATAAACAATTTAAAAACACATTAATTGTAAACACATATCAGATAAAGTGCCAGAAGTGCAAAAGTGCGGTATCGTCCTTTCAAGGGGAAAAAGTGACTAATGCATTCATCACAAATGACCATTACATATCCAAACAATTTCTTAGCCTAACAGTCAATTTTAAAAATTCAGTGATATGGAGAATACTGTAATTATGCAAAAGTTGTAAATACATTAAAGCCGGTCTGATCTGAGTAAAATTAAGTTTTTTTAAAAGGGTTACCAGATAGCGCTTGCGTGGGTAATCATAAAATCTGCATAAAAATATAAAATGCAGCATATCCTGCGGAGACTTTCCGTCGCAGCGGCAGGGTGCTGCAAGTTTATTAAAAACATCAGTTTTGGGCCTAATCAGCAGATGATGAAAGAGATTTAACCTGAACCTTGTTAACAGGAACTTTTCATGAGAGGCTATTGAGCCCAACAAGTACGACTCTGCAGTTTCACATGTTTTCAGCATGACCAATTTTCTCACAAATTGTTTCTGGAGCTCCACTTCTTCCCTCTGGATCTTCCTATCCAAAAGGAAGTCCTGTTTGATTACCTCCAGATCCCCCTTTACAATCTTACTTGGATGTTCAAACAATTCCAAGCGGCCGAGCCTAGCAAAGCTAGATTTCACATATTTTCTCCAAGGGGAGCCCATTGCCTTATCCTGGGTCATATAGTCACTCACAATCAGATGTGTCAGTGGTATATCCTGATTCAACCACAGTTTTAACCAACAGGTTAACGGGCGTAAGGAGAGAATGTCACTTAAGTATTGCATCCCTAACTCTTCGTGTACTGAGAGATTAGGCGTGCCTGCAGGAACGCACAAGATATGCTTCAGAAAAAAGTTTTCAGCAATCTGTAGCTGCTCACCAGCAGCATACCCCCAAATTTCACTGCCATATGTGGCAGTTGCCACCGATTTTGCATTATAAAGTTTCAACATGGCACTGGTAGGTTTTTTCCCCAGTTTTGATGCAAAATTAAAAATGGAGGCATCACTTGCTAAACAGCCAGGTTTTCAGCTTCTTCCTGAAAATGGAAAGTTCTGGGGTGGCCTGAAGTGCTGGTGGGAGTAGATTCCAGGCTTTAGCTCCGAGATATGAAAAGGATCTTCCATCGATTCTTGCCCAGTGAATTTTTGGGATGGGGCTAGGTGGCCAAAAGTTGACCGTAGTGTCCTAGGCGGGGCATAAATAGAAAGCCTCCTCCTAAGGTATACTGCGCCTTTTCCGTGCAGAGTTTTATGCACAAGGAAACGTGTCTTGTAGCAAATCCTCTTTTTGATGGGTAGCCAGTGGAGTGAGTATAAATATGGGGATACATGGGTTCTAGGCATGAGAGTGAGAACTAATCTGGCCACCGCATTCTGAACCATTTGCAACTAGCTTGTATTACAAGTGCCAATGGATATATTGCACTTTCATTGGATATAATGCACTTGAAATACGGCGGAAGAGATATCCGTCACATTTGTAACAGAGTAACCCATAGGCCAAACTGTAAATAAGGCACTAAGTCTGTGTTCAGTACTCGCACACTGAAATACCAGGGCCTGGTGATGAGAAGAGAAGGACCCCTATGTAAGGAAGGCACACTTTTAGAACAGTCTAATTGGTGTACTTTGAAATCCACTGCATGAAAGTCTCCTGTATTTCTGAAACCACCCATCGCTGTACGATACTTCAGTGCGGAACGACTCGGAGACCAGCAAGGCGACACTGGGAACCTGGGAGCTACATGTCAGGTTCTACAGAAGAAGGGTTTAATAGTGAGCTACTTCCATAATCTTTATACAGTTTTAGGGCAATGGGCCACACATGCTTAATCTAAGACCCTACCAAATGCTCCCAGGCAAGGGATGGCGAGAAAGCAAGCTTGGGTTTTGTGGGAGGGAACCAGGTGTACAGAAGAGTGGCTGGGTCATGTCACGTGGATTGAGAGCTGGTTCTTTAGTCCTCTACACAGCTTTCTCGGACAGCAATATGGGGATGTGAGCCCCATTCCTGGGCAGCTCTCTCTGCTGGTGCACACTCTTGGTACTCCCACCTTCCACAACAGTTGTCTCCCCCCTTCAAAACAGAGTGAAGCATCACTCCTAGCTGAGTTCTGAGCTCAGTCCAGTTTCCAACCTGGTAAAGGGAACTGACAGTCCAAAACTCCAAGCATGGAGCTCAGAAGAGACCTCTGGCACACTTCTGTGTGACTCTGTCCTGTGTCAGGAGAATCCTGGCACACTGTCCTGGGTTCCGACCCCTTATTTATCATTGACTTGCAGAGGCAGATGTAGACTCCAAGAGCCCCCCTTTGTTGTGGGTTATGTCTGTTTTGGGTGCTTGTGTATTACACACAGGGAAGGGTGTCCCAGCCACAGGCTTTGATTTGTTGATTCAGAAGGAAGTGGGACGACGTTGTAGGCAACGTGACAAGGGATATGAGACAAAAGCACAACAGAGGGAGAGATATTCAGACCCATCATCTACAGAAAACTATGGGAATGCCTCTCTCTATGTTGCGCCTTTATCTGACATCCCCCAGGGGGAGGGAGAAGCAGAAAGAGGAAGGATTTACACTTTCAAGGCACGCGCCTTTCCTGTTCTTTAGGTTGCGTAACCCAACTATTTTAGAAATGGAGGCATAGCAATGTTCCAGGGCTTTCTCGCAATCAACATAGCACCGGAAAGCCTCACTTCCAGTTTGTAAGCCTTCCACACATAGGAAGGATTCCTGTCCACAATCAGTCCAGAATGCACTCAGGCCTAACATACACCCTACTCGGTTCATGCAACTCCACATTATCTGAGGGAGCTTTACCTGGAGGCAAAGAAGGGTTATTTGGGTCAGAATAGAACATTGAGTGTTGCAACCACTGTTGCCTTAGGGGTTTACCTTATTATTGAGTGCAGCTGAACACCAAGTACATCCCTCAGTACTCGAATCTTATGGCAGTGAAGTAGAGTGATCCAAGGCTTACTCAAAGAGGTAGTGTGGAGTAGGGACTCAGAACCCAAAGAGACATGTGACAACAGTCACCTAATCATTGTACAGCCAGTGCTTCTATTCAAAAGAATATATTGGCACACAGAAAAATACTATGCATAAATAGAATAACAAAACGGCATTGTGCAGTCATCGAGAAAGTAATTACTGTGTGACGGAGCAGTTAGTGGTGACTTAGGCATTATCTTCGGTAAATTATAGCATAGACACAGTCAGTGCAAATTATGACACACTGCCCCCTCTGGCAAAAGTGGTGGGTAAGGATTTTCTCACAACCCACTTGATTTCCCCCCCCCCCACCCCTGCCAGTGATTGTAGTCATCTTTATGGTATCCAGGTGTTGTCCCAAAGTCAACATCTTACACGGAGTTCCCTTATCCTTGCACGGTGCAGTTCATTTCAGTTATTGGTGAGATGTGTTGGTTTCTGGGAGGCGTGTCTGCATTTTTTCTAGTGGTGCATAGTTCCACAAGGCTCACTGTCAGAGAGTGCACTGACTCTGCCCAAGCCCAGCCTCCCTGGCCTCTTCATCCTCTGTGCAGGTGCAAGCATGTGCTCTGCGATGGTGTGGCTGCTTGAACACCGGTGAGGGGGGATTCCAAGCTACGCTCACTGCGGTCGCAATTGGTGGGTCTTGGGGATCTTCCTGGGCCCAAACACAAACCCACAACCAGAGTTTAGAGACCACCATAGGCCCACCATAGGTTGCCCTGATGATCAAAAGTGGAGACAGAGATAACTGTAGACTGGTTTTGGTCTGGTTTTAGCACCAACTATCAAAACGCACTTTGATTTCTGCTGGTGAGGCTGCAAAATGCGATTCCAAGCTTTCGGTAGGGCTTTGCAATCACAGGCACTACGGCTTCTTTTGCAGCAATTGTTGAATGCAGTTAGGATTTTTCACGATTATCAAGGTGTCACAGGAGCTTCTACTTCTCTGCTCACTTCAGGGTAAGCATGCTTGCGAGGCCTCACCACCTGGAGGACGGTGCAGACCCTTCCCTGGGTGCAGTTGGCTGATTGCAGAACTTCCTGCTCCAACTTCTCACAGCCCTCCTTTTCTAGGCAGCCTGTCTTTCATGCAAGAGAAACTCCTCCACCCCTTCTCAATAGCCGGTCAGTTCTTTCTCTCAAGGCAGGCTCAAAGGAACTCTTCTCCTCATAGACTACATAACTTCAAGTTTCCTATACATGAACTTGGCATAGGAGAATTGGTAGTCAGTTACCCACAACTCTAGAGCACAGAAGACTTTCTGCACTGCTTGGGACCCTAGATTCTGGATGATTACAAACCATGACACACTGACTGATGGTTTCTGTCCCATACTTAACCTAATCTGCAGACAGAACTTGCACCTTGCCCAGGAATGCACAGTACCAGTGCAGAAAGGTCCTACATTTTGTGCATTCCTCCCAGACAAGTCTTCCCACAGAATCTGTATTGTAGTATCAAATATAAGTTGGGGTAGCAGTGGGTTCTCCCTTAGACCCAAAAAAGAAGCTTCCCAACTTAACTACCTTTCAACTTGTGTGTGTCTAATACTTCTGGAGAAGGGAGCAAGGGGTCTCCCTATACGTCAAATGGACCCTCTATCTCCACCCTTGACACAATAGACTCTAGTCCACCGCATATAACTCCTGCAATTCACCATTTTGTATTTCAGGCTGTCTCCAACCCCCCTCATATGAACCACTCAGGAGCAAGGGATCAAAATGGATTCCTGGCATGCCAAAGTCATACACAGCCTACATACTCCAGGCACATTCTACACCACTTACACAAAGTAAATATACATACATCAACCATGTTTTGCATGGATGCAGCACAGGACCAGGCTGAAGGGGAAGGAACAATTCAATTTAAAAATAAGATAGGTCAGTAGGCAACTCTCCTTGGAGGGTGACGGGTAAAAAGGTCTGTTGTAGCACTGCAATCTGTTGCTGCCACCATAGTCAGTCCAGCCCAGTAAGCTGATGGTAGTAGCACTCAGTATACGATGCTACACGTGGTGTGCCCTCCCCAGACCATATAACCCCGCTCTGTATTACATCCCATGTCACAGTTGGCTTTCAGAGAAAACTAATAATTGTTGTGTCTGCTGAGGTCAAAGATCATCAGGTAGGCGCTTTGGGAAACACAGGGTATGGGTGAAACCTACCTTATCAATGAATGTTCATTTTGCATCCCAACAACATCCATATATTCATTGAACATTATACCATTGCCTTGCATTTATCCCAGCTCTCATACATGCTCCAAGATAATTCAAATACACCTCATTGGGTCCATTTTGAGCATCATCTTCTCTCTGCAACAAATGGTCTTGCAATTTTATATGGATCTGGTTCAAGCCGCATAGATCCACGCAACCCCCTTTTGTCTGCAATGCGCAAGATATGGCAAAGAGCGCATCGTATCTTGGGCATTAATTCTCGATTACATGTAAAGGCTTCTATATGGAACAACTCCAGAATATGCATTAAAGGTAGAAGCTTTCTATGGACTCAATGGAAATCGGCAGGCATTCTCACACTAGACCAAATTCTCCATGACGGGGATCTTAAACCCCATCACAGTTAATGGATGAATTCCACTTACCCCCGCTGCAGCATGCCAAATACGATCAACTTAGAAAATCTCTTCTCAAAGCTCTTGGTTCCACACCTTGGTCATTATCTATATCACCAATAGTGTTTTATTTACAAATTTGGGGCAAACAGAAAGGTGTCATTTCAGGTCTCTGCAAAACAATTACATCTCAATTATTTTCACACCCATTATCCTGCGCTCTCCGACATGAATGCCAAACACGTTTACAGACTTCTTTTTCAGATATGGAATGGATGAATATACTAGATGCTTTGGATAAGGGAGCTCGAGAAGCTTGTTTAAAGTTTTGCTTATTTAAAATTCTACATGACTGGCATTGGTCTCGGGCTAGATTAGATAAGGCAGGCTTGTTACCGCATTCCAATTGTTGGAGATGTAATGCTTCTGGATGTGATATTGTTCATATTCTTTGCACGTGTCCATTGGTTAAAGATTATTGGTCTTACATAGGTCAGACCGTACATAAGTCTATCTCACTGCATTTACCCCTTGCTACAGCTAATATTATTTTTGATGATTTTAGAAATGTTCTCACTCTTTCTAAACCACAACCGCGTTTCCTACATTCCCCGCTTGCAACTGCTCAAATCTGTATATTAAGACAATGGAAATCTTCCACTCCACCATCTCAAGAGTCCTGGTTATCTGCTATGATTCAAAATGCTTCGCATGAAAGGATTATATATAATATTCAAGACCAACTAGAGTTATTTTCACAGATGTGGAATCCTTTTCTGCTTTCTTAACATGTTTGTATTTGTTATCATTTAGTTTTTAACACTTGATTTTATATGCTTTTTCAATCTTTCCTTTATATATTGTTATACATATTTATTATCCTAGATAGCATAATATTAAGTATTTTTCTATATATGGATTTACTTTCTAATTTATATCATATGATTCTTACCCTTATAACTTGTATTTGAGTTTTCTTGTTTTGTTTAAAGATTCTGAAATGCTAATAAAAAGTGTCTATGATATATATGATTTGTTCCACTGGCACAGCTTGTGTGCTTTTTCGGTTTGAAAGCTGTGGCGTCCCCCGGAGTGTGTATTCCGTCATACACTCTAAAAACTCGTAAATTGCGTACCCCTACAATTGGGGTGCCGTCCCCCGGTCACTTGCCTTAATCCCTTTATATTAGGGTTTATTCCATTCATCCATATATTACAACATACTGTTCATTGTTTTTGATTATGTAAATTTTTATTTTTTCTTTCTTTGCTTTTTCTTTATTTACTTTTTCATTTTTTCTTGACTTTTCATGATGTATATCCCCTTATTTTCAATTATTCCAATGCATTTCGGCTTATAACAAAGTCTTCATCAGGGAAATTATTTCTACAACACAAAAAAAAGCATTCATTTGTATATACATTCATTTATACACGAGCCAATCAGTACGTATTATACAGCATTCTATGTGTTAAATACATCTAAATCGATGCATTAATCTCATCACCGCTTGCTGGTTCATAGCTAGCTTATCGTATGTAGTTACACTCCTCTATAACAGATCCTAGTTAGGTTGACTAGGTATACAATTGGCGTGATCACAAAATTAATGGCTACAATCCTCCCAGTGCCCTTATTTTGAAAAAAGCTCCCCCCGTCTTACTTCAACTGTGTGTGGCAGCGAGTTCCCTTCTGTTTGTATCTCGATAAAGTATCTCGTATTTTTTCCCGGTTCGTATTTGAATGAAAGCGTGTCGGGTTAACGTTAAGATGATCAATACGTGCCTACGCACACAATTGACATAAAGAATGGACTTAAGTATTGGGCGCCATCTTAGTGGTGCCTAAACTCTGCTGTTAGTGTTGGCGACTGAAAGGTGCATTAAGTTAAATAAAACGTGAGAAAAAATTGCAAATGAGAAAATACAATAAAAATAAAAATGTGGATTTGTTCTTCTTTGTCTCATACGTGTAGCTAATTATGTAAACACGATATATGTGTAGCACTTAATAAAATGATAAAAGTATTTTGTATGGTAAAGTGTTTTTAGCTTCAATTGATTATACCTCCTAATTGGGAAACAAGAATATCCATGATTATTAAAGATAACAATTAAATTCTACCCTGTCATTCATTCCGTGTGGTTTGAGAGTCTCAAGGAAATAAATCCAAAAATTCTCCCTTTTTAATAACTGTAAATTCATGTCTATTCCATCAATGTCTCGGACTTCCTCCAAAATTACAAAACGCAATTGACTCACAGTATGCGATTTTTCCATGAAGTGGCTTGCAACATTCGATTTTATTGTTTTATTCCTTATGTTTGATTTGTGTTCATTTATTCTTGTTTTTATTTTTCTTGCTGTCTTTCCAACATATCCATAGCCACATGGGCACTTCAATAGATAAATTACATTTTTCGTATCACATGTAGCCGATACCTTCAATTTGATATTGTTTCCTTTCCTGGGGTGTGTTATAGTTATTCCTCTAATTATGTATTACAATTATAACATGGCTTTGTTCCATCACATTCTTTCGTTTCCTGTGTCTTGTTGGTTTTAAGTATTTCTCCTAGATTTTTCGCTTTTTGATAAGCAAATATGGGCTTTTCCACAAAACCATTGTTGAAATCTGTTTCTTGTGTTAGTATTGGCCAATGTCTCAATTTGATATTTTTTAATGCTTTGCTTTTATTAGAGTATTTAGATACTATTACCATTCTGGTTTTTGATGTTTTTTTACTTTGAATGAGTAGTTGTTCTCTTGTCTTTAGTTCACATCTTTGTTTGGCTACTGCCAGTGTTTTCATGGGGTACCCCCTTTCCTTGAATCTCTTTTCTATTTCAACTATGCGTGCAGCTGCTTGTGTAGGTGTCGACACTATACGTTTTACTCTAATCATTTGAGAAAAAGGTAAATGATTTTTTAAATTTTCCTGGTGAAAACTTTTGTAATGCAATACATTGTTTCTGTCGGTGGGTTTACGAAAAAGATCTGTTATAAATCCTTGCGATGTTGTTGTGATTTCTACATCCAAGAAGTTTATCGTTGTCTTCTGTATTTCCCATGTAAATTGGATGCGTTCATCTCTTAGGTATAGTTCATTTATGGCTTGGGTTAATGTTAATGTGGTACCATCCCATATTAGGAAAAGATCGTCAATGAAACGTAAAAGCATTTTAACATGTTTTTTCCATGCTTCTTGAGTTAGTATATGTTCCTTTTCAAACTGTGACATAAACAGATTTGCATAGGCCGGAGCTTCTGAATTTCCCATGCTTGTACCAGTAAGTTGTTGAAATTACTGTTCCTTCCAGTTAAAGTAGCTGTGGTGTAACGTAAATTCCAATAGTTGCATTATAAACACCTGCATGTCAATGTTTAAATCCGATTGCAAGAGTGCATTTTCAACTGCTTCTATTCCTTTATTGTGTGGTATAGATGTATAAAGAGCCTTCACATCCATGGTGCATAATATCAATCGCTCTTCAGTGGTAGTATCCACTTTTTGTAATTTATTTAGCAGGTCCGTCGTATCCTTAACAAATGTATCCATCTGTGTTACACTGGGTTGTAGATACTTGTCTATGAATTGTCCCACTGGTTGGTGCATGCTTCCTACATTGGACACTATAGGTCTAAACGGTGGATTTTTCAGATCCTTATGAATTTTAGGTACCATATATATGGTTGGACTTTTTGAATGTTGTGGCAACAAAAATGTTCTTGTACGATCATCAATAGTTCCATTACTGTAAACTTGATCTATTATGAAGGTTAGATGTTTGCAGAATTCATCCCTCGGATTGGTTTCCAATTTCATGTAAGTGGTAGTGTCTGCTAGATGAGTCTCTACTGCTTGTTCATAGTGTGTGGCGTTCATGATAACTGTAGCTCCTCCTTTATCTGCTTTTTGGCAGATTATGTTTGGATTTTCCGCTATTGATTTGTGGATTCCCCTTTCATTTTGTATTAAATTGGATTTTCTAGGATTCTTGGTATAATTCAGTTTAGACAAATCCGATTTTACTAAATTTTCAAATAGGTCTATTGTTTTATGCCCTATTGGTGGCATGTAGGTGCTTCGTGTTGTCAATCCTCTTAATTGATCTTCTTTTGCTTGTTCTTTTGGTTGGATTATATTGTCAAAAAAATGGGTTAATTTGATTTTTCTGGTTAGTTTAAACAAGCTGACTTCTAATTCCAATCTTGTTGTATTAGTAGTTGGTACATATGTGAAACCTTTTTGCAAAGTGTTTAGCTCTGTCTGTGTTAACCTTGTGTCTGAAATGTTTATCACCAAACTATTCGGGTCTATGTTACTTTTTTGGGTTTGTCCTTCTTTGTTGTTGTACTCCTGGTATTTGGTCCTTTTCCTGTTGCTCCTCCTGGGTCTGCCCTTTCTAAAGGGCTTACTACTAAAAAAGACTCCGTACTTGAGTGTGCTTGTTCACTCAATTGTTGTTGTCCTATTAGTTGTTGTTTTTCTATTCTTTGTCTTGGTTGTCCTTTCCTTTGTTTGCTTGATGTGTCACTCCCTGACGATGATATGTCTGTTTGTTGTTTATCAGGTCTTGTTTGACGTGTCCGGGCGTATACCTCCGCCCAAGTGTAGACCTCTCCTAGTTTGTAATCAACCGTATCCCTACGGAATTTTCTTATTTTGCGTTCATTCACTTCCTGTGAGTGTTTTGTCAGTTGTATATTGATATCTTCCAAGACTTTCGTTCAGTCTTCGGATGACATAGAGTTAGTGAGTTCTGTTGTTACTGTAACAATTTCCTTTGACAGTTCATCCAAAATGTTAGAAAGTTCTTCGATGAGCAAGAGGATTAGATCTAACGAACATTTATTAAGGATAGCATACCATCTTTCTTTGAATCGTGCGTTTTTACATAAGGATGGTTTTATTGCGATCCTCAATCCTCTCGGAATGCGCTGTACTCTATGATATTTTATCAATGTGGTCGCATGTAGTCTTTGGTTTATCTCCCTTTTAGATAGGATAGATAAAAAATGTCAACACAAAAAAAACAACAACCATATATAATACGGATGAAGTGAAGGACCCAGTGGAGGAAGCTTTGCTGGTCCTTTTTAATGAGAGAGGTAAGCCAACATTTCTCTCTGGAAGCCAACAGACAAAAAGGACCAATTCCTTCTAGTAGAAGTAATGCTGCCACCACTGCTGGTGTCTCTGAACCCAGTGAAAAGATGATAGTCAGACTTAGAAAGAGGGGTGCACTTCGGGTTTCTTTTAGGACCTCTGAGGCCCCCGTGGGATCACAAGTTGTTATACAAGAGGCCTCCAGTTAACTTGAATGGCTGTTGGGTTCAATAAGGTAAAAAACTAAAAATCTGCAGAGACATTCATTGACATGCCACAGGTGTAACACGCGGCAGGGGTGGATACTCTCAAGAGCCATACATGGGACATTTCTGTCCCAACATGCAATCCTTGTGTACATTGAGAAACCTGGATTTTACTGCTGGGTAGTTCCATGAGCCTAACCCTTCACTAGTACGACCAGTAGGTCCCAAGCACACTTTAGTCCATGCACATGTGTACACGCAGGTGCACCTGAAACCATGACATATATTCAACTTCTATAAATGAGCTATATCTGGCATAATATCTAATAAAACACTATAAATCAGAGTAAGGCACACAGATCAAGTTTCTAGATATAAAAGTTCCTGAGTTATGGACCAAATAGGTATGGCAAACCTTGAAACTAAGTACCACAAAAAACACTAAGTGTATTCTATGATTATAAAATTATTACTCGTTGTCAAAGTTAGTCAATGGCAGTTTCGTTCCATGGGAGTGGGAGGTGTTCCTGTAGGTACAGTGGCCAGCTAATCAGCTTCCAGTGTACAGGGATAATGTAAGGCCTTCAAGAGGATTACTGCAGATTGTATTGGACGAATTCTCCCCAGAAAAAGCCTTTGCTACTGCTTGTTGTGTGTTGGGAGGGGGGATATACCCTCCTATTCTCAGGGATCAATTAATTTCTGGGAATGGTAATGGAGTGGAGTATGCCCCAGTTGGAGTGAAGCCTCCTGCGGTAGGGCTTTCCTGCCCTGGGTGGTTGTCACTTGTCGTCGGGGTGAATGACCGCAAAAGTAAACGGGTTAGTGCATAAAAAGGAGCGGTGTAAGGCGACCAACCACTGATCTGATCAGTATGTTATCCCTCTTGAGGAGATTTACACTAGAAGTGAGTCTCGGTCTTTTACTGTTCCTGTCGTTGTTTGTGGACTCACTTTGTATATCATAATTGCTGTGGTTACATAAACATGATTCACTTGTTGTCGCTTGCGCTCATGCCATACGGTTGTTGCATGATACACCAATGCTTGGAAAAGCTTTGATCTGCCAACTCTTGTTTGATTGTAAGATCAGCACAGCAATACAATTGCGATTGTTTCTTCACTACAGACTATTTATCTTTCATGCATGAATGTAAAACCAATAAAGAGATATTAAAAATAGAAGACAAAGTCATGTACTTATAACCTGCAGCAGGGCTAGCTTTAGCGCTGGTGGCACCTGGTGCAAACATCATTTTTTGCATCCTCCCACCCCTAGTGAACTCTACCATGGATTCCCTCCCTACTACTCTCCAACAGTGCCCATCATCTCTCCATAGCCCCTCTCTCACATACATTTCATTGTATAATGGCGCGGATTGGGGTTGGCTTTACTAATCATAATTAAATCTACCTAAACTAGCCCTTTTTAGCAAAGTAAGGAAGAGATAGATAATGAAAGTCTGGGGAAACCATAATGTTCTAACCCATACCATGCACTTTGCATGCAGCTCTATGATGACAGTTTATAGGTCACTGTCCTATATGAGCACAGTCACTTATGAACTGCTGTAACAAAATGGTCTGGGTGACAAAAGCAGAAATCAACTGAGCTACCCACCTAAAATACTGATCTGTGAACTGAATGGTATATGTTCTTTGATGCAGGCATATTAACGCTCTGTGCAACGTTATGAGGAGTCAAAAATGGCACTAGACAAAATTCTGATCTCTCTCCAGCAGGAACATTAATCATCAGAGTTATCTTGACATTTTTATTGCTTTCTGAAAACTGTTGGACAGCACAAGGAAGCTGGCCAGGACTCCTTCAAGGTGCTCTTTGGCAGGCCTCATGGATTGGGCGGGACAAGTTCCTAGCATCTTAATGGGCAATCACAGCTGCTCTAAATGTTAATGTTTCTTAAAGATGTACAGTGTCAAAAGACAGGGGGCCTCATTTACAATATTTGAACGCATGACAGTGCAGCAAGCCTTCCTGCTGCGCTGCAATGCATCAAAAGACAAAGGCAGGAATGAACTGTATCTACAAGATATGGCGCATTCCTGTTCTTTTCCCTGTGCTAGCTCACAATGGGCTGCCATGTGCCAACGCAGGCACCCCTGCGTCATCGTGCAAGGGTGTCTGCGTTGTAGGGGTGATTGTTTTTCTGCAGGAAGGGAACCCTCCCTGTCCCATAACCATCACAAGAGATGTTTTCCTCTTTCTCAGCACACATAGAAAAAGGAATATCAAGGAGAAATAATGTTATTTCACCTCATTGTGCCTCCCTTACGCCTACCCTGGGGAGGCATAGGAATCTGATGTATTCACAGGTTTACAAAACCTATGGCACACTTGGCCGAAAGAAACAAAGAGAGTTTCAACATGAGATCGAATCCCTCTTGCCTCCTGGTGTGATTGCACAGAAGTCTGACAAGCAGGTAGATAGGCATAGGTTTTCAGTCAGGTAATATGGCTAGCTAGTGATTTAAAAACTGGGCTCTAAGACCAGATCCCACTCTTAAAGGTTTCCAATGATCCTGTTAACTCTTCTGTGAAGTTCTGATTTCTTGGATATCAGGAATGGCACGCAAAATCAGCAGGGAAAGACCAAGGCAGGGATGGCTCCAGTATTATCAGCCACAATTCCCAGTTCCACAGGAACACAGCTAGGCCCTTGAGGTCTTCAGGTCAATGCTTCACAGACCAATGGTGAAGCAATCTCTCCCATAATTTTCACCTGTGATTATAAGCCTCGTACAAGCTTGGGAGCACACTGGATGGCACGGGTTACCATTTTGGTGCCAATGCTGTGGAGTACCCTTTCGAATCAGAAACTCCGCTTGGCAATAGGGTCTAGCAAGAAATGTTTCATTGAAGCACAGACTGGGGATGATGCACCTAATATCTTGAACAGCAGTCTCTGTCTGTCTGTTACTAGCCAATGAATTATACATTTGCTCTTGTTGGGTTCCCTGGTTGCTAAAGGTTTTCAAAAGTTTCTAAAGTACCATGCAGGTTGCATCATATGTCGTCATGGCAAACCTGCTGAACTCCAGACCCTTCTTGAGATGTAAGGATGATGAACACATGTGCCCTTTGACTAAGCACTCCTTCTCCCCTTGTTGGGGAAAGATCCAATATATATACTCTGGAGTCTCAGCAAACCCGCTCAGAGAGTCCATAGTGCCTATGGAGCCACTCACAATTGAGGTATGGTATGGCATCCCTTGCCAAAGCACTCCCTCTCCCCTTTTTGGGGAGGATCCAGTATGTAGGCCTTGGAGTCTCAGAGACCCCCTGAGAGAGTCCACTGCGTTTAGGGAGCCTCTCGCAACAGAGATGGGGAAATGATACCACTTCCCCTGGGATCACAGCTTACTGGACTTTGGACGCAGCTTTGAATCGTCTACCGGTTTGAGTCCACGTCACCCTCCCCCTCCTCTTTCCATGCTGTGTCCCTCACCCTCCCCTCCTCTTTCCCTCCTCCATTCTCTGTCTACTTCCCCTGCTCTTACCCACCCTTCCCAGAATCTCTCCCCTTGCCTGCTTTTTCCCTTACGTATATGTCCTTTTTGTTTGTCTTGACCTTACTTGTAACTATGTTGCCAGGCTCTAATAACCGTGTAACCTTCGTAACGATATAACCTGCAATTATGGTCTGATACTCATGTAAAGCACTCTGATACCCATGGGTCAAGCCAGCGCTATATAAAACCTTTTAAATAAAACCTTTTAAATAAATAAATTCTCCTAAAACAATGGCCAGGGATGGAAAGGGATTGGCACAAATTTCCTTTCAAACAGGTCTGTCTGCATAACCCAAAGCTTAGCTTCTACACCTGAGTACCGAAATCTCTAGGATCAGACTCCAGGCTTACTGGCTCATATACTCACCCATTAATCAAAGGTAAATAAATTAACCCACTACCCTGTGCCTTACAACTAATTTTCAATAAAGTTTGTGAGTTTATATAGTTCACAATAATGTAACCCTATTGGGATTCATTCAACACCTTAAAGCCCTGGTAACAAGAAACATTTATCATTCAGTTGGATTTAAACACAAGAGACATAATTTAGGTACCACGGGACAGGCCATGTGATCGTAGAGGGCTCCTTGGCTATCTTACACGGAAACTGGCTGCTCTCTGAAAGCTCCCTGTGGAATTGGGTCTAGTATATGTTGTTCCCACTGATTTAGTGACTGGTACAAGTGGTCCCTGGATATGGAATCCCAATTTGTACTCCAAAAGAATATCCTATGTAACTATTTACCCTCAATGGGTTAGCTATCATGTGTCTTACTAGTCACAGAACTTCTGCTGAGAGTACTGGGTACAAGAGGTAACCCTTCCAAACAGATTCATAGAGCTTCTCATATTGAGATCCAGAGGTGCTATTATGTTGATTATCTGGGAATAAGATTTCGCATTACAGAAGTCTGCGCTATACGGGAGGAAGAAGGGAAAGAAAAGGGGCTTGAAAAATTGCATGTGATATATAATCATCTTAGTACTCAGGCCTTTGTAACTTTGTAGACGTGCGCCAAAAGAGACTGCTTCAGAGGCCTCAGAACAAGAGGTTCTCTATTGACCATGGATACACTCTTTCAGTTCTTTTTTCTCCATGCCCTTGGTTTTGGAGGCAGCACTGCATAGGCACATAGATGAAACGTCATTTTTTCTCTCACTAGCCCAGGATATGGGGGGCCAGGTACCATTCCTTGTAAAATTGGGAAACATTGCCTTAGCCTCCTTGACTCTGCTAGTGTATCTCTGTAGAGCGGTTAAGGCTTGCTCAGAGGACGTGATGTAAAGTATATTTTCTGATAGAATATATATCACATAATTGATTCACTTAATAAAGTTCAATATCCAGTCAGGGGTATACATCTTTAATGTACAGTACTAAAGCAAGAACAGTCAAGAAGTAACCAGAACTTATGTGGAAAACGTTTTGTGGTCACTCAGAAGCAATCCAGTCTTTGGAAGTCACAACTCTCTTTACAAGCAGCCAGGCAGCCAGTGGCAGTATACAATATATCTTTATTGTATACTGCCACTGCCACTGCTCATTGACCACGTAGAAGAGGAATCTCAAAAAGCAAAAACTGAAGTGGACAATTTAACCAAGCACATTGAGGACTCCAACTGGGCTGAAATTACAATAAAAAAGTACGAGATTCTCAATAGAACAATTGATGAATATGAAGAATACATAATCAAGCGGAAGAATCGCAAATTTCGCCTTGATCAGATTGATTATCAATTTGGAAGGGTATACACGTTTGCAAAAAAATACGATGCCAAACCCTTAACCAATTCAAACGAGGAACAGAGTCCCCAGCCCTCAGCAGCTTCATCCAGTTCGGACGTAGAATCACCAGCAGTGAATACAGAAAGTGACAACTCTAGATGCAAGGTACATTTTTTCGAGGAGGTACTTCGATACCGGCTAGGTATAAAAACAACAAATGCAACAAATACCACAATGTCGGAAGGCTCTCCACAATACAGACGACTACCTACTACGACCCAGGGAGTAACGACCAGGTCAAGGAAAAAGGAACTAGAGAAAATACCAGCACAACGGTGAACCTAGTCAAATATCTATCAAACATGACCCTATCCAATCAAGCACTGAGTGTCCTTAACAAAGGTTTGTCCTTCTGCCCACCAGTGGTATGGAATCCCACAAAACACAAATAGATCTCTTTAAATTTACCAGGAAACTGAAACTCAAAGTCTTCTTTGCCGATTGTCCTGAAAGACGATGAGACTTACCACAATCAGTGTGTTCTAAAATGTCTATTCAAGATCTCACTAATGTGGATCTACTAACTAATCTTACTGAACAAGAAATAGATTCAGATATCATAAACCGGACAGCTACGGAATTGGATATTGATACCTATCTGTCCACAAACACAGGCCTGATAAAAAAGATCCACTTTCAACCCTCAATTACCAGTAGGCAACAACATAGATGCCTTCCACAGTGCGGTCACCAATGACCTAGAATACTCCCAATACCTGAAAAAGTTAAAATATCTACCACAGAATATAACAAAGGAGGAAAGGAAAGCAATCAAAACATTACAAGGGTGAGAAGATCTGATCCTTAAAGAAGCGGACATAGGGGGCAACCCAGTAGTCCTACATATCGATGGCTATATCAAGGAAGCAGAGCGCCAATTGTCAGATAGAACATGCTATCAACCATTGTCACAGGACCCGACACCATCAACTTACTGCCAAATCAAAGAAAAAATTGAGCAATGGTATTGACTTGGACTTCTATCCCATGAAGAGAAAACATTTCTTTTTATGGATCACCCAACAACGCCCACATTCTACTTGCTGCCTAAAATACACAAAGGCACATACCCACCACCAGGTAGGCCGATCATAGCGGGAATACATTCACCATGCTCGAGATTAGGAGAATTCGTGGACAAGAAATTGCAGGGTATCATGAAGGACATTCCGTAATTTATACAAGACTCCAAATACATACTCCTTAAACTACAAGACATCTCTTGGGAATCTGATTTTGTACTAGTATGTACTGACATTGTCAGCTTATACAACTCCATCCAACACTCTGTTGGGATACGAGCAACAAAACAATCTCTCTAGACCCAACCTGCAAACTTCCTGGAAACGAACAAGATGGTTTCAGAAATGCTTGAAATTTGTTTGGAAAACAACGTCTTCAGTTTAACAGACAACTGTATAAACTAACTTGTGGTACTGCAATGGGGGCCAAATTTGCGCCTCCGTACGCATGTATCTTGATGAGCCACGTCGAAAGGTACTGGCTGTGGGACCCCCAGTTTGCCGATTTCACCTCCCACATTATAATGTGGCGAAGCTACATAGACGATAGTCTGTGCATCTAGCAGGGTAACATACCTTTATTACAAAGATTCCTGAACACTCTGGATAGGAATCCCTGTGGTATCAGAACCACCTACAACTACTCAAGAAAAGAAATACATTTCTTGGACCAAACACTATACGTCAAGGACACCACCGTACACAGCAAACTACATAGGAAGGAAACAGCCACGAATTCCATCCTAAGAGCGGAAAGCTACCACCCAAGGTACAACATTAAGAACATACCAAAGGGAGAACTTCTACGAACTTGCAGGAACTGCAGTGAAGAGCAAGTATTCTTGGACAAAGGGAAAGAGGTGATATCCCGATTAGAACAAAGAGGATACAAACGCAACAGTATGGTAAATACCCTAATAACGATCTCCAAAATGGAACGAAAAAATACTCTTAAACCAAAAACCAACAAGGAAGGGAATACAGTAATCCGTTTCATCACCAACTTCCACAATGGACACCAGCACATAAGAAAAATCCTGAAATGGCACTGGCATCTCTCCAACATACTCCAAGCCTCAACAAACATCTCAAACTGTATCCTGAAATGACTTTCTGTCAAGCCCTGAACTTAAAAAGAATACTGTGCTGCTCTGAATTCACAGATAAAAGGAAACAAAAACCACATTCCTAGCCAGACCAGCAGGTTTCCATATCTGTCGTAACTGTAGCATAATTAAACTTAGCACAAATAAAACTACTCGAGTACCAATGCCACAAGGAAAAAACGTAACCATCACAGAATGGATTGACTGTAATAGTAAATTCGTAATCTACGTTATACTCTGTCCCTGCAACAAGGCCTACATCGGAAGCACCATACGGCCATTACGAATTTGCATCCAAGATAATTACAGAAATATCCACAAATACACCACAGGCCGCCTGTTGACAGATCGTTTTCATCAGGAACACCCCCACAAGAAAGAGTTATCTTTCTTCGGCGTGGAACTGATACAACAGACTAAACGAGGAGGTAACCGTGAACTCAGACTAAGGAGAAAGGAAAGTGAACTCATCCTCTCCTATAACACGGTGAAACTGGGCCTGAACAAAGATGCCGAAATGCATGTCTGGTTAGGTGATGAGTGATACGAAGGAACTGTCCTGGCCCTCGCCTTACTTTTACTGACTTTCTTGCAAAAAAATGTACTGAACCATATTACCAGTCACAAAACACTCTCCGCATACAACACACTGCATGTCAGTTCAGATGATACGTGAAATGCAGTCAAGTATAGTTTGATACTTCAAGATGCTTGGTGAACAATACTGCACTAGTTATGACTGTCTGTACTTAACCATTCCTATAATCCTCAAATCATTTATGAGATTACTTATTGCTTCTAGATGTACTCATACATCCTCTTGAACTCTCTGTTGCACGATACTTTCATTTACTTTCTTCTATCTACTTCCCCTCCCTTCCTCCCCCTCCCCTGCCCACCC
Source organism: Lissotriton helveticus (assembly GCF_964261635.1). Taxonomy (NCBI): domain Eukaryota; kingdom Metazoa; phylum Chordata; class Amphibia; order Caudata; family Salamandridae; genus Lissotriton; species Lissotriton helveticus. The sequence goes on along the minus strand of NC_136061.1, from coordinate 646,477,228 downwards.
CACCGATTCTGATACTAATATATTTTGGCCAAGTCATGATTTCTAGAGGACGGATGATTTTCCGTCATTACGGCTGATATAGCATATTACTTGTAAAGGTGGTGTCTTCCCTTGCCACAAAAGACAGGACGTCAGGTAGTGAGGGTATATAGTATTTTAATTATATATCGCTGCAGGAGAGCGCCGGGACGTCCGGTGCCCTCGGGGTTTATCGGCCAGCTCGTGCTTCTCCAGTGCGACCCAAACTGGCCGCCACGTGCGCTACGTGGTTACGTAGCACGCAACCACTAGAGTGCGACTCTACATATCTCCCTTATTTTATACCAAACATGAATTACCCTGTCTCTACATAGGTTGGCTAATTTCCTTCGCCCAGTTCATGGTCTAGAAATCTTGTGGGTCTCACAATCGCTCTGCCCCCGCGTCCGTCTTACCGGGGTGGAGGTCACTTCCCTGGGACTGCTCACTGCTGGGCTCATCGCTTTATCTTCCTGAGTACCCGGCCTTTCTCTCCGCGGAGTCTCTCTCTCTTCTCCTAGATGGCTTCTTGCTAGAGGGACCTCATTGTCCCCTTGATCTTCTCTTTGTCCCCCGGCCCCCATGCTTCTTTCTCCTTCTGGGCTATCGATGTCATTCTCCGTTGACCTCTGGTCCATCATTGTTTGCTCTCTATCTTCGGGGGACCATTGTAGGATCCTACTACACCGGGACATGCGATCTTGGGATCACACATTCCCGTCACTGAGCAATGCTGCCCTGTCATACACTTCTTTTACCTGTAAGGGTCGACTGTATTTGCTGTCACCTTTTTTCTGAAGTACAGCCAGTTTGACCCTCACCCATTCTCCTTTCTCCAGGGACGTTTCCTTCACGTTCCTCCTCCTGTTGTAATGTTCAGTATAGATCATTTGGGCTTTCTCCAGATCGTGCTGCACCTCCGCAGGGGACCATTTGCTGTTTACAGTCTTTTCCTTCCACGCCAAGTTGTCTTTAGTGAAAGGGTCCGTACCCCTTAAAATCTGAAAGGGGCTGTACCCCGTACTCATGGGGGTGATGTAGTAGGCCCATATCATATTTTGGACTTCCTTTTCCCAGTCCTTGCCCATTGTGATGGGCGCTTGGATGGACCCCATTAAGACCCTGTTAAAGCGTTCCACTTGTCAGTTTCCGGCAGGGTGGTAAATGGAAGTGTGATGGTTTTGATGCCATTCCTCTCCATATACTTGTACCATTTCTCCGAGGTAAACTGGGGACCATTGTCACTTAGGATCAATCTTGGTATGCCTTCTCGGAAGCAGGTTGACGTGAGAAATCTAAGTATTGTATCTGTGTCCATTTCTTCTTGTATGTGCACTTCAGGTCACTTCGAGTATCTATCCACAATGACACATAGGTATTTCGCGGTGCCCTGGGTGTCTAGTATGGGCCCCAGAATGTCTATGGATAACTCCTACCATGGGTTCCTCGGGTTGATGAATTTCTCTAAGGCTGGCCTCAGAGGTGTCATAGTCTTGTCCGCTCGCTGGCATTGGTCGCACTCTCTCACGTGTCTCTCTGTTTGTATGTCCATCCCCGGCCACCAGTACATCTGCCTGGCCCTCATTTTTGTTTTCACAATCCCTAGGTGTCCTTCATGTAGTATCAAAACACACAAGATGATGGACGGAATGTTGCACAATGGCAAACATTCATCCCCAGTCACAGATCTGGGTTTAATCCATCGTTATTTTGCTCACCAAGCCACCCCAGTTCAGACATGGCCATATGCAAATCAGTCTTGACCCTGTGCCTCATGGGAACAGTCCAGCCCGAACTGCCAAGCTATGTCTTCCCTGGACTGGAATCAAGCATCCTAGGACCGCTTTCTGGCTATCAGCCGTCTTCAGCCAGAATAGCTTGACTCCAGTGGCTTAGTGAGCACGGGACCCACGTCTGGGCATTCCCTTCCCACATAGGGTGAACAGCAAAACACACAAGATGATGGACGGATGTTGCACAATGGCAAAACATTCACCCCCAGTCACAGATCTGGGTTTAATCCATCGTTATTTTGCTCACCAAGCCACCCCAGTTCAGACATGGCCATATGCAAATCAGTCTTGACCCTGTGCCTCATGTAGTATCGCCAACAAGCGCGGTACCAACAACAAAGGGGGAACAATTTTATCCCCTCGGTACATGAAGGTGCCTTTGTCATCCAGGGATAATTCCTCTCGCACTTCATAAAATTTCTTGAGGGGTGTCCGCAAATGTCTCTTTTCTGGCCATCCTTTGACGATGCATTCGTTTACTTCTTGGATGTCCAGATCTTCTCCGTATGCTTCAGTCCACTCTTGGTTGCTAATCACCTTCTCCGTATCTTCCATCAAGGCCACCATTTCCTCACTCTCTTCTGCTCCGTCCAGTGCTCTTTCCATTGCTGCAGCCCTACCGAGGTAATCTGCTACCCTGTTCTTATTTCCCGGAATGTATTCCACGTCGTATCGGTATTCGAGTAATTTTAGAGTCATCTTGGCTTTCCTAGGAGTAGCACTTGCATGTCTGCTGGACATGAGCACTTTGACGAGGGGTTTGTGGTCAGTCTTCAATTGGAATCTTGTGCCCCATAGGAACTGACGGAATTTCCCCATGACCCATACCACTGCCAGCATCTCTTTCTCTATGACGCTGAATTTTTGTTCTGTGGTTGATAAAGCTCTGGAGGCGAAGCTGAGAGTTTCCGTATTTCCATTTCTCCTTTCCTGCATGAGGCTGCTCCCAGTCCTTTGTCGCTGGCATCAGTCGTAAGCACTGACTGTCCTTGGGTATCATATCCTTGCAGGGGTATGGCTTGGCTAATGTCGTTCTTGATGCCTTCGAATTCTCTCTGCGTCTCTTCTGTCCATGCAAACACTGTTTTGTCTCTTATGAGCTGCCTTAGGTGATGCGTCTTAGTGGCAAAGTGTTGTACGAATTTACTATAATATTCAGCCATTCCTAAGAAGGACCTTAATTCTTCCTTGCTGGAGGGAGACGAAGCGTCACAAATGGCTTTTACATTTTCCCTTTTTGGTGTGATGCCATGCTCTCCTATTTCGTGTCCTAGGTAGGTGACTGAGGCCATTCCAAGACGGCACTTTTCCCACTCTGCCGTTAGGCCCTTTTCTTCCAGGACATGCAGCACGGGGTCCAATTTCTTGTCATGATCATTCCGGTCTTTCCCCATCACCAATATGTCGTACTGGAAGTACTGCACCCCCTCTATGTCCTTGAACAGACGGTGCATTAGTTTTTGGAAGACAGCCGCTGCCGATGCAAGTCCAAACGGCATCCTGCGGAATTGGTAAAATCCAAAAGGTGTTATGAACAACGTTAGTTTCCTGCTCTCCGGGTGCAATGCTATTTGGTGATAGGCTGATGTAAGATCAATGGTGGAAAACCATTTCACTCCCTTGGTCCTAGCCAACATTTCTTTGATGCGGGGTAGCGGGAATTTCTCCACGATGATGCACTTGTTTAGTTCCCTCAAGTCCACACAAAGCTGGACTTTACCGTTAGGTTTCATCGCTACCACTAGGGGCGCCAACCACTCCGCACAGTTTATAGGTTCGATGATTCCATTTTCCTCCAATCTGCGTAGTTCCAGTTGTACCGCCTCTCTCACCGCGATGGGAACATTCCTCACCTTGTGAGAAACTGGCTTGGAGTTCTCCTTAAGTTCTATCCTGTGTGTGAACTTCTCTAATTTGCCGCCCTTTCCTCCAAACACCATGGGGAAGCCTCTTTTCATTTTCTCTAAGCCTGGCCAGTGGCCAGGTGCTTTCATCAGTACTTGTGTGTCTCCCCCTGGATCCAATTGTATGCCTAGGTCTCCTTGATCCTTCCAGCCTAGGACCGACGGACCTTTCTCTGCCACATACAGCTTGCACTCCGCACTCCGTCCGTTTAATTCGAAGGTTAGTGCTCTGTAACTCACCATAGGGATCGGTTCTCCCGTGTATGTGACTGGCCTTATATCCGGGGGTTCTAACCGAGGTCCTAGGCGGGGCTTAAACCTCTCATTCCACACTGCTCTTTGGACGATGGTGTACGGTGAGCCAGAGTCTACTACTATTCTGATCTGTACTCCTCCGATCATCATGTCACATTGCGGTTTGCGGGATCGTGGGATGTCTATGCCTAGCACTTGGTCTTCCACGCACAGCACAGTGTCCTCTTCTCCTTGCTCTCTCTCCTCTGCTTCTTCCGGATCTTGTTCCACATATTTCACGGTGTTTCGGCCTGCCGTCCGGCGACACACTTTTTCGTAGTGTCCTATTATGCCGCAGAACATGCACTTCGCTCGGAACGTTGGACATCTTTTGTCATAGGCCTCGTGAGCCTGGCTGCCACATCTATAGCATGTGTTCCTGCCTCCTCTGTTCTGCTTTCCTTGCTGCGCCGATTTTCTGGGCCATCTGTTGGGTCCTCTACTGCTTGTCGTCGAACCTTTGCTCCTTCCCGCTGATTCTTTGTCGTCTACTCTGTTCACCATGGGTCTCGGGCCTGTTTCCCTCTTTGCTGCGTCAGCGCACCGTTTAGTCAATTCGGCCTTTTTCACCATGCGATCACCTCCTTTAGCGTGGCTTCTCCGCTCGCACACAATTTGTCTTGCACCATTTTATTTGTGGTGTGCATGACTATCTGGTCCTTTATGAACTCATGATGTAGCGTGCCGAACTTGCACGTCGACGCCAGCTTCTTCAACGCGGCTACATATTCGTCAATTCTTGCTTCCTCTGCTGGAAATTGTATCGGTCTATAGACGTGCACACTGCTGGCCGGTAGTGCTCATTTAGCTCTTCAATAGCGTGTCCGAACACCTCATCGTCTGCAGCTTGCCTGGGCTTGGGTACCAGGTTCTGGAAAATTCTAATCCCTTCCGGGCCTAAGTTGTGTAAAAGTATTCTTTTCTTCTTTTTACTGGTGAAGGCTTCTTCATTCTCATCCTCTAGGGCTTCAATATAGTTCAGGATGTACTCTCTCCAGTCCTCCTACTTCATCAGGGGTTCTCCCGGTTTTGGTAGGAATGGAATCGGCATCGTCAGTGATGATGTCTGCGCACACATTTCTGCGCGTCTTGCCGGTTCTATCTCCTGGCTTCTCGGGCTGCCTGGTGCACTTGTTTCTTCGCCCTGCTCTGGTTACAATTGGGGACTCTCTGCGCCCCTTGCTCCTGTCATATTAAACGCCATTTTTCCTTTTGCTGCTTCTGCACACAACACTTAATTGTTGATTTAGCTTTCAACCTAGAGGTCGTTGTGATTTGCATGAGAGTAATATGTTATTGCTCTGATATCGGCTTTGCTTAATAAACTATGTCTGTACAGAGAGTGCTGAAGCTTCAAGGATAACACGATACAGAATTGTTATGAGGTCTGATCTCCGCACCTTCATAGACATAACATAAGTGCAGCTTCTGCCAAATTTAGGCTTTAGGCGGGTTTTATATTGCTTTGCTTAGAACACAGACACACACTTGATGTGGTTCGCATGCAGAGAGAGCTGGTGGAAGCAGATGTGATCTCTTCATACTAGGATCTTGAGGTATGGGCCCGCCCTGATAAAACCCAAAGAGACCTTCTTAGATATTAATATAATATGCTAGTTAGGGAGGGTGAGAAATAGGTGTTGTTAACCCTTATTCATTACAGCATCTTAGCATGCTGTCACCATTTGCATTTTATGGACTAGTAACTATGCTGATAACTTTGCTTCTGATAATATGTTTCCTTGTATTATCTAAGATACTGCGTTTGAGAAAACGGCATTAGTAAATAAATATTTCAAATGTGCACGTGTCCTCATTTACTCCACGTTCTGGTTTGAAATGATCGTATAGCGAAAGAGTGCTCATGTGTTCCACGTGATCTGAGGTATTGTAAGTTCATGTTCTGGTTTGTCTAAACATTGGGAGTTTGTTATGACCAATGAGACACTGTAGCTAGCCTGGTAAGGGGTTTTGGGTACTGAGGTGAGTTTTGGGTCACCCTAATTTACCGAGGTTCCAAATCTCTATGCACAGTTCTGTGGGAGAACGGAAACCCTGGGACATGGCGCCCAACCGTTGGTGGTCTTATATCATGACACTCGAGTAGTAGATCGTTCAAACCTTAACCCCTTCACTGTCGTTTCCGGAAAACGGTGGTGTCGGACAAACCTACCTATTTTTGAAATAGGTCTTTTCAAGCTTGAATCTTTCTAAAACGGTTTCCTTGAATTACTACCCAGTTGTGCTACAAAGTTTACTTTGTTTCTCTAAGTTCCTGTGTTATCATGGCCCAGCCTGTGGACATCCCGCAGCATAGTCACATTGCGGTGCGCAACCATTTACAGACTTTCCAAGTCCCATTGGAGGGCTTGGCTGTGATTTTGGTGGTGAGTGAGGATGCAGCTTACCCATACGAACTGTTTTATTCGTGGGTGATGTTTCCGGCTGTGGACGCTAATTCTGGTGTGTTCCACAACTACACTGCCTCACCTGTACCGAATGAATATACTCCGTACAGGGCACTGGAAATACCTATTGATCATTGGCAGCATCGCGTTTGGTTTGGTGGCGCCCTACCCCATTCGTTGACCGCTCCGAGGTTAGGTCCTTTGTCCATTCCAGGCGCAAATTGGCCTGTTTTGGCTGGATTTACCCCTCATCCTCAACACGGCAATTGTACCCTAGCGGAGGTACGTAGGCTACATGTTGTCTCAATTGCCGTGATTCGTGCTTTAGTGCAATACATAGGTCGTCATCTCCCGGGTGGACCCCCGCGGGGTCCGGCTCTTCCAGCGGAACATGGCGGATTGAAGCTCAATCCGGTTATGGTCAATGCAGTGTTTGGTAAGCGACCAGAGGATAAGGATGACTTTCCTTTTTGGCTTGCCGAGAAATTTGACCAACTGGAAGCAGTATTTCCTAACACGACTCCTGGTGAAAAACATAGAATCTTGACGATTAGTTTACCTAAAGATTTAGCTCCCGAACTCGATGACTGTGAGAGCTGGGGGAGGACTTTTGCGGCCGTTTATGCGCGGTGTTTCGGCACCCCGTCTATGACTGTACTGCCTACGCTCATTAAACGTGTTCAGGACGATCACGGACCGGAAGCAGCGGTTGAATTGGGTATGCGCCTGTGTGGCTCCTTTGAAATAGTTTGCGATCTTGTACTTGCTAATGTCAAGGGGGACGCTGTGAACTTTCAGGTGTTTAACGCATTGGCAGCTATTCCCGATGCCGAAAAACCCTGCCAGTTGGCGAAGATTGTAGTGGCTGCTTATAAAACAGTGGGTCGCACAAGTAAGGGTCTAAAGTATTTTTCTGGCAAAGAGAAAAAACAACCGCAGGGGCAGTGTGCTCAGGCAGATGTCCAGCCCAAGTCCCAAAAACAAAATTGGCCTAAGAAACAGAATCAGGGGAAGCAGAAACAGCAGACTCAAGAATCTTATCCTGCGGCTCAGGTACCTGCGCCGACTGAGAGAGTTTATGACTTGCGCGATCGCGCGAGGATTAAATCACCTGATCGATTTCAGGTTTCTGATCAACGCTCTCCTCATTCCTTTCAGGACTCATCGGCTCCGAAGACCGGTGGTGGAGGAGGCGGAAGGGGACGAGGTGGTCAGCAAGGACGTGACCAGCCCCGCAAGACAGACGGCATGGGTCAGCAGACGGCTCAACGCCGAAGAGACCGCAGTTTGCCAAAAAGAAAGTCGCAGCTTTAACAGCCCATCGATATGCCACAGAAAGCGAGAACGCGGCTATAATGTAGTTGATTTCACAGCGGCTTCGGAATCTGATGTGGGCTCTGACCTTGCTGGACAGCGCGGCGGAGATTAGCATTGTGAGAGAGGCCCTGCGTCCACTACTGGGGGTGACAGCGACTGATGTTTACGTTGTGATAGAAACAGCCGATACAAGACTTGCTCCCCCTGATAGACTTTATGAAATTGTCCTGTTAATAGAAGGTGACAAACAACGTACCATCACAGGGGTGTTTTGGCAAAATCTTTCATCTACGTATGACATTTTGCTTTCGGAGGCTGACTGGCCCCCACCTTTTGTGCTCGCGGCGCCACGAGGGGAAGGGGTAATCCTCCCGAGTTTCGCGAACACTGTCTCAAAAGAGCATGCGCAGCATTTTGCAGAAGAGTGGGCTAGGGCTCTAGCGCCGGCTCTGTACCGCAACCAGTGTGGTTGGGATAAATTGTCCCCATGCCAAGAGATTCCTTTGCGGTCTCAGCCACAGCCTCAACCTCAATATCCCATTCGACGTGAAGCCAAGGCTTCCGTCGCGGCAATCCTTGAACAATTGGAATATCAGGGAGTTATTGAAACATGTGTGTCACCGATGAATAACCCTCTTTTTACTGTGACCAAGCCTGACGGATCGTATCGTTTGGAATTGGATTACCGGCATTTAAACTCGCATTGCCGTAACTGTGCAGTACAGAATACTCACGGCTCTGCCCTAGTGGATAGTCTAGTGCGTAAGCATTTTAAAACAACACTTGACATTTCCAACGGTTTCTATGCCCACAGATTGGATAGCTTTAGCTCCCAATGGACCAGTTTTACATGCGCTGGGGTCCAAAAACAATTCCGGTGTCTCCCAATGGGTTATAAGAATAGTCCTGGTATATTTACCGCCCGCATAGTCTCTCTTTTGGAGAGGATCGACCCAGATGCTTGCTCGTATGTGGATGACATATATCTCACAGACGACGAAATTTGGGAGCATCTGTGTCGTGTAAATTCGATTATTTGTAACTTTGCAAACATGGGTTACAAATTTAACTTTGCAAAATCGCACATTGCTGAGTACACAGTGTTGTTCCTGGGCTATGAGCTCAACAATGAAGGTAGAGGTTTGGTTCCTCACTTCGTGGAGAAATGCGCACAGTAGCGCGCTCCTACAACATTGAAAAAATTACAGTCTTTACTGGGCTTTTTAAATTTCGGGAGGACCTACATTCCGGAATATGCCCAGCGTATCAAGCCTTTGTTTGCTTTGATACAACCAACTTTTTCCAAATCATGCTGGCTGCCTGAGCACTCAGCCATCTTGCAATCCTTGCAGGCTGATCTGCTCGCTTCTAAATTCTTACTGACTCGTGATAACCACACCAACCTGGTAATAAGAATAATTCCTGGGACAGTGGGTTTCACGTACCTCACGTTTAATGAAGGAGACACAGTACCTATTGCTTACAAGTCACACTTGTACACTTCGGCTGAAATGCGATTTCCCACTGTGGAAAAGGTTTTAACAGCTGTGCAGATGGCGATTCTTAAGGAACGAGCTCTGTCACAGGGGAAACGCATGTTGGTTGTTACACCCTGTCCTCATTTGGAGGCAGTTACGAAAGCCAGTGTACCAAATTCAAAAGCTTTGCACCCTCGGTGGATTCAATGGGCTGCGTCCTTGACGTCCACGGATGTCACGTTTATTTTTGACGCCTCATTACGGTCGCAAGAGTACTTGCAGTATGCATTTGTTCATCCTGCTCCTCTAGCTATGCGACCTTTGGAGGACTTCCATTGCATCATTTACACTGATGGTTCGGCGCAGGTTGCGCATGGCTCTAAACACGCCTACGTTTCCGCATGCGCCATTGTGGTCGGTGCCATGGTGAACGATGAGTTCAAGTCCAAGGCAGTACACACGCAGCCTCTAGGGGACTGCACCGCACAATTGGCAGAGCTTCGTGCTCTCTTACTAGCGTTGGAGTACGCGGATCCTAGTGTAACTACTCTTATTGTGAGTGATTCTTACTACTGTGTACAGTCTTACAATGAAAACTTGTTCTTTTGGATTCAGAATGATTTTTGTGATTCCAAGGGTAGCACAATAAAACACAAGATGATCTGGGTTCGAGTGGCAGAGCTTAAGGCTACGTTGCCACTCGTTTTTGTAATTCATACTCTCGGCCATCAGCGGGTGGGAGTCCACGCTGTCGGTAACTCGCTTGCTGATGAAGCAGCGAAATCAGCGGTGTCTACATACTTAGTTGCAGCAGTTACTCGGTCCAAAAGTAAGATTGATGATGACATCTTGGCGGCTGTTGCTGTCACTGAGAAGGGAGGTAAACATCCTACGGGGTTCCCTTCGAAGTACACATACCACTTAAGTCCCGAAAAGGTTCCTTTTGTGAAAATTCCTGAAGTTGGAGAACGTTTAATTCCCAACTCGGATCGCAGGGCTACGTTGATTACAGCGGCACATGAAGGTGTGGCGTCTGCGCATGCGGGCGTCTCGGCCACTGTAACTCAATTACAACAACGTTTCTGGTGGCGGGGACTGTACAAACAAATGCGAAATGATGTACTTCAATGTGACATTTGCCAGCAGATTAAACCTTCGACTGCTGCGTGTCCGCCACAGACACAGTTGTACATTTCTAATAAACCACTAGGTTGTGTTTATTTAGATCACTGCGGTCCTTTTTCCTCTGATACTGCGTATAAGTACATCTTAGTAGCAGTGGATTCATGCACACGCTTTGTATGGGTCTGGCCCCATCGCAGCGCTGATTCACGGACTGTCATTAGAGATTTGCGTGTCTTTGTAGGGATTTTCGCCTGTGGTACCTTCCATTCGGATCAGGGTCCGTCTTTCGCCTCTAAGGCGTATAAGGATGCCATGACTTCGATGTGGGTCCAAGTCAAGTTTTAGTCTCCCTACAGACCTGAGGGTAACAGTGTAGTGGAGCGAATGAACCGTGATTTAAAGCAATCTTTGACAGCTCGAGTTATAGGCACTGGCAGAAACTGGCTGGCCCACCTCAATGGCGTGCAGCGTGCTCTTAATAATCTCCCTAGAAGGTCTCTGGGTGGGCGGACCCCATACGAAATGCTTTTTGGCATCAAGATGTACATCCCTGACCTTGACGGTCTAGACTGCGTGGCTCGCGCCACAACCTTTGACGTAGATGAACATTGCAATGTTTTACAGGATCTACAAGAGACCAGAGACAGTCTTGCTAAGGAACATTTGCCCTCCACATCGGATGTTGCGTTGCAGATCCCGGTAGTCGGCTGGCTACCCCAAGTTGGAGAAGTGGTTCGAGAGAAGATCGATAACAAGAAATAATTTGCTCCTTCCTATCGAGCTCCGGTTCCAGTCCTTGGACTGAAGGGCACAAGGACAGTCATTTTACCACCGCTTCCTGGTCGTAAGGAAAACAGGTTTATCTCAATTGACAATGTCAAGATACACAGAGTGGCCGATTCTTCTTAGCATGACACCGGCAGTTTCCTGTCCTTCCATTGTGAGAAATTCAGTTTTGGCCTTTGCTTCTAATCCTGAAACTGAAGTGGCCATCGAATTGCCTGCAATATCCAGTCCTTTATTAAGTACTTTGCCTGGTGCTGACCTTGATGAAATAGACTACACTTACCTCACTGACTTATCCATGCCTGATCTGCAAGCACGTTTGGCCACAGAATCCAGATTTTCATTTGACACTGTTCCCATTGCCTCGAAGAAAACCTCACGTTTTGCAGTTTATGCCAGCTTATTTAAAAAACATTTTTTGATTTCCCCTTGGACATATATTTGGCTGGTGCTTTTTTCAATTTACCTTTTTATGTCTATTGGGTTTGTGTTTTATTTTTTCCGGATTGTAAATGGACACTATGTCGAGGAAAGAACATGCATTCGACATCTCAATGGAACTTAGGCCCCCCTTTCCTCATCGCATTCTGCAGACAGGCTGAAAAGAGACTTGACATTTGTTAACATCACTGCTTGGCCTGTCCTTGATGGGATAGTATGGGATGCCGTTAGATTTCAAATTCATGGCCCTACTGAGGTTGTTAATGTCCCTAATGTACTTAGAGTTAATATGGGGGATGTAGTGAAACAAAACATACGTTCTGATAATTGGGATGTTCAGGCCGTAGAGTCTTTGTTTTCTGGTTTGAAATACTATGCTGCCTTCGATGCGGAAGATTTGTACTTAGAATCTGCTAATTATGGTTATTTGTTTTGCTTTCAACATTTTGGCAATCACTTCTTACATAAAAGTACTTCTAGAAGGAATACTGTTAATTATACACAATGGGAGCATTGCCCCGCTCCTAAACAATGCAGTTCACGTACTTTTTTGAAAAAGTACACTTATTTTACTGACTTCAGTCTAATCCCGAGTCCTTTTATTTCAAAATGACACAGAAGCCTATGTCCAAGGTTAGACTTACCGATACCAAATTATTGTACTCAAAGTCCTTTCTTGATCAGCTGGCTGTTGGCGGCTATGAATTGTGGAAGGAAACTATTGACCTAAAATCAGTTTGGGGTTCTAAAATCTGGCAGGTACAAGGCACTGAGGCTTTGCACCGTGCTTGTCTCATCCCGAATCAAATGTTGTTTTTGAATTCCTCTATTTCACAGACAACATGCTTTGGATTGGCTACTTCTAAAAAATTGAATACTCCGACCATCCCTGAGTTAGAAGAATATTCTGGCTGGAGTAATTATACTCAGTTTTCGATTAGGGACTTACAGACCCTATTGCTGAATTCATCCTTTAACATATCCAGTATGGATCCAAATGGTTGGCTGATGTGGCACAGAAGTGCTGATTCATGCCAGCACCGTTTTCTGGGTTTGTCTGGTGGCTTTACACAGGTCAGACCTGATCCACGTTTTGAAACTGAACATTCTGTCACAACTTACTCGGTGGGCAAATTATGTCAAAATTGGCTGAAACATTCTAAATTGTCTGGAGTTAAATTACATCTCGCGAAGCTAAATGATGATGTAGATTTAAATGATTTCATAAAAGGCCCGGCTAGTGTTAGATCAAAAAGGTGGATATATGCTATTTACAATGAAATCTGGAAGACATCATAGATTGAGGCGGCGACACGCCTTAGAGCTATAGATCAGGCCAATCTAGAAAAGGTGCTTGCTGTGGTGGACAATAGTATTAACATGCTTTCTTCCCGCATTTACACGTTGGATAATATTGTATCTTCTGTAGTGGATATTGTACAGGATGAAGTGTCTGTATTGTACCACGGTCAAAATCAATTGCGTTCTATTATGCAATTTGCGTGGACCCTACAAACACTTAAGTCTGGCAAGGTGCCATGGACCTACATGAAATTCTCCTCTCTCTTTGCCCCCTTTAATTTAACTGACAAGCAGCGTCTGCTTTCCATGCGAGATGCATCCTTCTCAATGTTACATATTGAGAGATTAGAGTCCTTGCCTTTTTCTGTGGCAGAGGCCACCGCTGCAACGTGGCTTATCCACGGTTTGATAACATTACCTTTTGCTTTGTATAAATTTACAAATTGTATGCCATATGTTGCCATAGGTCGATATGAACCTTTAGGTAGTGCGTTTCTCCATGAAGTCTGGTCCCTTCCTTTCACTTATAGATGTTTGAAAGACGGACAGGAGGTTTATCTGAATGGGGAGGAGTGTACAGAAACACCAGATCACTCATTAATGTGTAGACACATACAATTGCACGGTTCTTGTTACCAGGACAGGCCAAACTTAGCCTGTGTTTTAAAAGGGACTCCAGTTCCAGCAATCATCCCGACTTTTACCTTATTGGGGAACGGAAGTTATTTACTTTTAAATAATGAAGATTGTTGCGGGTTAATTAAAGGTGTTGCTTATGTGGTAACAGTAACTGAACGTGTGGTTTGCTGCAAAAATGTGCTGTACCCACCCACGCATGGGAACGGGGATGTTTCCATCTGGCCGCGCATCCCAACCTTGAAAGCGGAGTTCAATGGAATGAGCAGAATAAGAGCTCTATTGTCCCAAAAAGAAGTGGCCTTGAGTTCAGCTCGAGAAACATTCGTGCTCCACATAGCTAACACCCGTACAGAGATTCAGGCCCTTTTAAATACTAATTTACCGTTGCATTTCAGCGAACTGGTTCATTCAATCTTTAACGCGTCCTCGACGACGGGGCTGGCGCACTTTTTTAAAATAGTTAGCAGCGGTCTCGTGACTTCGTTTGAGAAAATATTTGAAGTCATTCCTGCTTTCTTTCATTCCATTTTTTCAAGTCTGTTTGGTGGATTCCCGGTTTTACTGGCACTAGCGGCAGGCGTTCTGGTGATTTTTTGTTTAATTAAATATGGATGCCCTTCATGTGCAAGAAGCCGCGCAGCCCCTCCTGGCACTGTTTCGCAACAGGATGCTTGAATATTATGACACACTGCCGCTTGCGACTTTAAGCACGGCGTTTGGATTATCGTTTCGAATTTCCTATTTCACCTGTGTCCAGCCTGTATTTCATTGCCTGAGCTGTGATTTTGACTGGGCCATTGATTTGTGTCTCTGCAAGACGGTTTCTCCTTACGACGATTTTAATCAGCTGATGTGTCCCGTCGTGGCTCACGAGTTGATTTGTTCTGGCGATAGGATTATGGCCTTGGCATTGATGCATGGACTAATGGGTCCTTGGAACATTCTCGCTGCAGCTCAAGATTTCTTGGCTCAGAGCTTTCTTGAAAACCCACCGAGTTGTCCTCTGATGGTGATAGAGGCTCCGGTACTAGAAGAGCACGTATGTTCTTTCCCACTTTTGAATTGGATGGCTGAACTGTTTTCGGATGAAGACGGTGATTTCATGTTGAAGGCAGTTGCTGCATATTTTGCATATTCGGTCTTGCCTTAAAAACTTTCTTGGTTTCTGATCAAGACACCTTTTTCTTTGCATTTTTTTTTCACCTCCCAGACCTATTGACTTGAGTGCTGATGAACACAGTCTTGACATTTTTAATTTTTATATTGGTTCATGGAATTTTTTTTCCATCAATTATTAGCATTATACCATTGCTCATCGTTCTTGAACTCTGCTTTCATGAAGATGCCCTTATCTTATCTTATCTTGTCCGTGCTCGGATCATGGGGGGTGTCTTATAGCTACTGTTTATCTTTATAATGTGTTAAGTTAGCATAGGCTTATTAAATGTTTAAACGCCATTTTTCCTTTTGCTGCTTCTGCACACGACACTTAATTGTTGATTTAGCTTTCAACCTAGAGGTCCGTTGTGATTTGCATGAGAATAATATGTT
The DNA here is from genome assembly GCF_964261635.1 of Lissotriton helveticus. Taxonomy (NCBI): domain Eukaryota; kingdom Metazoa; phylum Chordata; class Amphibia; order Caudata; family Salamandridae; genus Lissotriton; species Lissotriton helveticus. The sequence continues at coordinate 646,462,172 of NC_136061.1, read as the reverse complement.
ATTGCTCTGATATCGGCTTTGCTTAATAAACTATGTCTGTACAGAGAGTGGTGAAGCTTCAAGGATAACACGATACAGAATTGTTATGAGGTCTGATCTCCGCACCTTCATAGACATAACATAAGTGCCGCTTCTGCCAAATTTAGGCTTTAGGCAGGTTTTATATTGCTTTGCTTAGAACACAGACACACACTTGATGCGGTTCGCATGCAGAGAGAGCTGGTGGAAGCAGATGTGATCTCTTCATACTAGGATCTTGAGGTATGGGCCCGCCCTGATAAAACCCAAAGAGACCTTCTTAGATATTAATATAATATGCTAGTTAGGGAGGGTGAGAAATAGGTGTTGTTAACCCTTATTCATTACAGCATCTTAGCATGCTGTCACCATTTGCTTTTTATGGACTAGTAACTATGCTGATAACTTTGCTTCTGATAATATGTTTCCTTGTATTATCTAAGATACTGCGTTTGAGAAAACGGCATTAGTAAATAAATATTTCAAATGTGCACGTGTCCTCATTTACTCCACGTTCTGGTTTGAAATGATTGTATAGCGAAAGAGTGCTCATGTGTTCCACGTGACCTGAGGTATTGTAAGTTCATGTTCTGGTTTGTCTAAACATTGGGAGTTTGTTATGACCAATGAGACACTGTAGCTAGCCTGGTAAGGGGTTTTGGGTACTGAGGTGAGTTTTGGGTCACCCTAATTTACCGAGGTTCCAAATCTCTATGCACAGTTCTGTGGGAGAACGGAAACCCTGCGACACTCTTTCTCTCGCTGACTCCATCAGGGCCTCTGCCTGGTACGCGTCTTCCTCGCCTGGCTTCTTCCCGGTGTGTCTACCTACTCTTCTTCCACAACATAACGATTTCCCTTGCGGCTTTCATGCTTTGACCATTGTATCTTAGTTCACAGTGGATATGACATGTCCTTCAAAATATGCTAACAACAAGTGTTCATATATTTATCAAATTTTATTTTCTTTTTTTCATAGAAAGTGTATATATATCACAAAAACTTTTTTTTATATATTTTTTCTTTCTTATATATCATCATTTCTTTGTTCACAAATTCATTGTACTTATTGTAGGCTGTTAGGACAAATATAAAAACATATATTTCATCATCATGATACATTTTTTCACTATTTTATACTATACAAAAATTGAATAAAAAAACCTTGATATCCACACCTAAATCACATTCACCAGTCACTCATCCATACACTTGCATACAATACATTTAACAACCAGCTACTCCTTCTGTACATGACGTTTAACAGAGAACAACTCTGACTGAGTAACCACAGAAAATTATATGGGATCACACGCCAGGTCGACGCGCGTTCCGGTGGGCTTTTACCACCTTCCTCAGGACCTCCACAGAATCCCTTTCTGCTTATTGGGTGGATACAGGATATCTGTAATAGCAAACACAACTTGTTGCATATATCCTTAATCAAAAACAATTAGAGAAGGACAGTCATTTGCAACATATCTTTCTTACAATTTTATGACTTAGTTGGAGTATGTATGCACACATATTAGATAAATAGCACTCATACTAAGGACCAATTAACTAAAGTGAATTCTAATGTCTATTAGATGTTATAGAAAGCCTCCAATTACACTTCGTGGGTCTCTCTATAAGAGACAAAAGGCAATAACTTTTGTGGTACATCACTGACCCTCTGATGTCACAACCCTCTACTATTAAAGGACATAATCATGTCAGGGTACCTAGTAAGTCACTTATGCATGATTTAATCTAGTTTCAATACTGATATTAAGAATTGTACTTACTCCTCAGTTTAATGTGACTGGAAGTCACGTGGTCTATCCCAGGGAGCTTTATTTTACGTTAGGCTCCTACAAAAGAAGTACATTTTGTCTCAAAGACATAGATCTAAATGAGGTTAGCTTGGCAGTGAAAACATAAGAAATTAATCTTACCACATATCATGGACATAATCTTTAATCAAGGCTATTCTCGAGGTGACCCCACTTTTCCAGCTTTTAAGCAGATCTCCTCTTCAAACTGTGTTTCTAAAATATATATCATTTTGTAAATTTAGGAAAAGTTTATTTTAATAAAGATGTTTTTCAAAGAAACCTGGCGGATGAGACAACCAAACACCAACCTTTTGCATAATATTCATTTTGGCTCTGCTTATATTTCTTTCTTCATAGAATTGTTTAACAAGATCAGGGAGGACTTCACCTTTTTGAATATTGCCTAGAAAAAGTAGAACGATATACATCTGGCATTAATGTGGGCTTGTCGATTTCGAAGCCTCGAGAGGTTGATCGCTGAAAACATTTTCAACAAAGACAGACTCCAGTCTATATTATTGTAAACTTACTGCATCAAGTATTTTTTAGGAGAGATAACAACCCGATAATGGGACATCAGGTTCCCGAGTCAAATTAACTATTGTGCAGTTTCCCAAATTACACTAACCATTGTCTAGAATAACGGGTCTCCTATTGCCAAATACCAGACTTTCAGTGATGGTAACAATCAAAGAAAAAGAGAGCCGAGATCTAGTTTAGCGCAGTGTTGTGCTTACCCTGTGTTCTTTGTAATGGGTTGTATATTTCAATCCGCCAGTACTTTCCCTATGATGCCGATCAGCGTTTAAATTGAGACGACATGGCGCAAAATTGTTAATCACGTGGCTCAGTTGTCCTCAACATCGAGAACGGACGGCTACGGAAAAGCGCTTTACTTTTATCGATGAGCGCCATTTCATAGTGGTAAAGTATAACCGAGAACGGAGGGCCACGGAGAAGTGCTTTACTTTTATCGATGAGTCCCATTTTACAGTGGTAAAATCTAACCGAGGTTAAAGCTATTTTCCTCTTGTTTTGTTGTACATATATTACAAAAATATATATGTGTGCCATGGTGCGAGATAATTCATGATATGACTACGTTGCCCTAAACATAGAGAACGGACGACCACGGAGGTGTGCTTTGCTTATGTTAATGAGCGTCATTTGTAGTGGTGAAATATGACAGATTAAAGCTATTGTCCTCTAGTTTTAATGTACATATATTTGAAAAAAGATATAAATGTCTTGCCTACTAATTTCGCTAAGAAAATATCGATGTACTTGACATATATAGATATGACACGATCTACCCTTGACCAATATGATCATAATATCTTACTAATCATATATTTGTCATGATGTACAAAAAATGTAATTAAATCACAAACGAACTCACTCTATGTCTTAATGACACTTTAGATTGGCAGATACTTCCAGGAGATTGCTCATATGTACACAATGCAAAGTGTTCACATAGCTTTATTTCTAATACAGTTTTACAGATTGTTCGTTCACAGTGAGGATTATTTCCAGTTCCATCTAGCTTATCGATGCAGTATATATGCAATAATCTCTATATTTGCAGTAATGTGACAATTAGAAGATCGTCTGACAGAGGGATAACGTTTCTTTAAGAAACGTCTCTTATCCGGAGTTCTTTGTCACATACCAAGGTATATCTTCATTTAGTCCTTTACGGATACAATCAAGATGAAAGATCCAAAAACTTTCTCGCTTCTTACGAGTGATTTCCATCAGTTGGCCCATTTTGTTATGCACCTTTTCTAGTATGCACCATTTCAGTTCACATTCTTTGTGATTAACCTCTAGACAGTGTTGTACTATTGGGGCTGTAATTCTTTTTGTTCTTATTGCGGACTTATGTTCACTGAAACGGGTCCGAAACTCCCGGCCCGTCTCCCCTATATAAGCTAGTCCACAAGGACATAGTAGTAGATAAATGATGTTACTACTTCTACAATTAGTGAGTGATCTCAATTTAATATTTATGTTGTTATAACAGAGATGGTCTGTTGTCATTGCTGCATCACATGCGTGGCCTGAACCACATTTGTGATTTCCTAAGATGACTGGACAGCCTGTCAATGTTGTTTGAATATTCTGTGGTCTGGGTTTGTTTCTAGTATGAACCAACAGATCCCTGAGGTTCCTGTTCCTTCTGTAGGCAATCATCGGTTTGGGAAATTGTGTCTCCTCACCTTCAATTTCCAGAATACGCCAATTCTTGTTAATGGCATTTTTGATTTTGTAGTTCAACGTAGAGTGATTGATGACACAAGTGATTTTACCGTGTGGTTCTCGTCTAGTGCCTCTCAAGAGAGCGTGCCTATCATAAAATTTTGCTCTTTTAAAGGCTTGGCGTACGAGGCGATGTGGATAGCCCCGATTTATTAGTCTCTGTTTGAGTAATTCGCCATGTGTTTGGTAATCAATTAAGTTTGTACAGTTGCGTCTAATACGGAGGAATTCCCCAAAGGGGATTGAATCCTTTTGGCAGTGGGGGTGGAAACTACTAAATTGTAGTATCGTATTTTTGGCAGTCGGCTTTCTGAATAAGCTCACCTGTAACATACCACAACTTCTATCAATTGTAATTTCGAGAAACTCGACTTGTTTTGTACTGTAGTTAAAGGTGAATTTCAGGTTTTGGTCACTTGTATTTAGCCGTAAAATGTATTCTTCCAACTGCTTACCATCACCTCGCCAAACAAAAAAAATATCATCAATAAATCGCTTCCATAAAAAAACATTCTCAAGAAATGGAGCGGCTTCATTGAATATATTTTTCAGTTCCCACTCCCCCATATACGTGTTCGCTACACAAGGGGCACAAGATGCCCCCATGCTTGTGCCTTTTACTTGTTTAAACAGGGACCCATTGAAGTCAAAATAATTGTTCAGAAGTACAACTTCCAAACATTGCAGTATGAATACATCTGGTCTGTCATTGGGGTATTTTTACAGGAGGGCTGACACAGAAAGTAACGCTTGACATTGAGGTATGTTGGTATACAACGCCTCAATGTCAAGCGTCACTAGGATGTCTGTAATAGGGTTGAATGTGACCCCCTTTATTTTTGCAATCACGTCGCCTGTGTCTTTGATGAATGACTCGTATCTCTGCGTTAATGGGCACAAAAATGTGTCCACGTATTTCGAAAGTGGTTCTGTACTAGAACCTATTGTTGAGATTATCGGTCGCATCGGTGGATTAAGCTCACTTTTATGGGTCTTTGGAAGACCATACATTGCGGGAATTACAGGGCATTCCTTATTGAGAAATGTGTATTCATCATCGCAGATATATCCTTCCCTCAATGCTGTCAAAGTCATCTCTTTTATAGATTTGTTCAATCGCAGGAGTTCTCTAGGTTGAGCCGGTCTGTAGTGATGTATATTGGCCAACATCTCTTCCATTTTTTTATCATATACTCCTTTGTCAAAGATAGTTATGCCACCACCTTTGTCACAAGATTTAATCACAAGGTGGACATTATTTCCAATTGTCTTCAAAGCTTCATTTTCCTCCTTGATAGGTTAAAACCAGGTCTCCCTGTCCCTGTCGTTAGACGATTGATATCTTGTAATACTTTTTGTTCAAAAATCTGAACTTCAGGTCCTACCATGTCAAGGGTGTGAGTAAAAGTAGATGGCGGTTTACATTGAGATAAATTGTCATTTTCTTGATCGATTGCCCTACCCTGGAAATACTTCTTCAGTCTCACCTTCCTGAAGAACGCAAAGAGGTCTTCGTGCAGTTTAAATTTGTTTAGAGATGTGCAAGGGACAAAGGACAAGCCACGGCTCAGTACTGTGGACTCTTCCCTACTAAGATGGCTCGATGATAGATTGTAAATAGGTTGAATATCTTAACAACTATCCACTTTGTGTACCTCTCTCTCATCTACCACCAATACTGCTGGTTCCGAGTTTTGACGTATCGTTGTTGTTGAGGTTGTGGGCTCATCATTTGATGTCCCCCTCTGTCCTGTTGCCAATGCACATTTCTCCCTCTGTAAGGGCCTCTCGATAAAAAACCTCTCCCACTGCGATTTTGCTGCGTTTGTCTGCCTCTAAATGGTCTGGTGATATAATTGCCCATTCCAGGATCGTGATAATTATCGTTATCTGATTCTGAGGACCCTGTATCAGAGAAATTAGTATATTGTCTTTTATAGCTGTAGTTGTAATTAGATGTAAAATTACCCTGGGTTCCACCCTGATAATATGTAGGGTTTAGATACGGATAAATCTTTTCTCTGGTAAACCACCGTATGTCTTTTTTCAATTTTTCAGATTTCTTATTCATCAAATATGTATCAAAATCTTTCATTTCTGATACAATTTTTTCTAATTTATCTTTGGAGTCCTCAACTGCATTTGAAGATTGTAATTTTTCTTCTAAGTCTGAAATTTCTTGACTTAAAACTCCCATGAGTTCCTTTGCGGTCTCGATGATTAACATCATCCAGTCCCTGGAGCAGCGGTTTGAAATCAGTGACCACCGCTCCAGGAACTTACGGATTTCCACAAATAATGCTGGGGCATTACGCACTCTCAACCCAGAGGGTATAACTCCTACTTTTAAATATTCCAGCATATAAAATGCATGGGATTCAATACGTTTTAATTTTTTCTTCATATTTAGTAGGGTTAGCCATTCACTATTATCACCTAGTGAGGGTGCAGCGGACCCAGAGCCATCTACTACTTGACCTAATAGGGAGTTAAATGCCTCATCTGTGAAGCCAAAGGTCTGTAGGCCTTCCATGTTTATAGGCGAGGGTTATTCAGATCAAGATTTTGAGAATTGTAGTATGATATATCTGTTATTATCTTAATATCTCTACAATTTTGATGTAAAGAAGAAAATTAAATACGGTTGGAACAAACCAAAGTAAAGAGATAAATGCCTGTTTGAAAAACAGTGTGCACATACAACTCCAACAGGTCAATTGCTTATGACTAGAGAAAACACCAACACTTATTTAAAAAAGAATCCCACAGCTAAAGAACCGTGTATACAATAGTATGAAAATGGGGACCCCCTCTCAATGTTACTTATAGCCAGGGAAAAGAGGGGAAAATATCAAATACACAACATAACGATTTCCCTTGCGGCTTTCATGCTTTGACCATTGTATCTTAGTTCACAGTGGATATGACATGTCCTTCAAAATATGCTAACAACAAGTGTTCATATATTTATCACATTTTATTTTCTTTTTTTCATAGAAAGTGTATATATATCACAAAAACATTTTTTTATATATTTTTCTTTCTTATATATCATCATTTCTTTGTTCACAAATTCATTGTACTTATTTTAGGCAGTTAGGACAAATATAAAAACATATATTTCATCATCATGATACATTTTTTCACTATTTTATACTATACAAAAATTGAATAAAAAAACCTTGATATCCACACCTAAATCACATTCACCAGTCACTCATCCATACACTTGCATACAATACATTTAACAACCAGCTACTCCTTCTGTACATGAGGTTTAACAGAGAACAACTCTGACTGAGTAACCACAGAAAATTATATGGGATCACACGCCAGGTCAACGCGCGTTTCGGTGGGCTTGTACCACCTTCCTCAGGACCTCCACAGAATCCCTTTCTGCTTATTGGGTGGATACAGGATATCTGTAATAGCAAACACAACTTGTTGCATATATCCTTAATCAAAAACAATTAGAGAAGGACAGTCATTTGCAACATATCTTTCTTACAATTTTATGACTTAGTTGGAGTATGTATGCACACATATTAGATAAATAGCACTCATACTCAGGACCAATTAACTAAAGTGAATTCTAATGTCTATTAGATGTTAAAGAAAGCCTCCAATTACACTTCGTGGGTCTCTCTATAAGAGACAAAAGGCAATAACTTTTGTGGTACATCACTGACCCTCTGATGTCACAACCCTCTACTATTAAAGGACATAATCATGTCAGGGAACCTAGTAAGTCGCTTATGCATGATTTAATCTAGTTTCAATACTGATATTAAGAATTGTACTTACTTCTCAGTTTAATGTGACTGGAAGTCACGTGGTCTATCCCAGGGAGCTTTATTTTACGTTAGGCTCCTACAAAAGAAGTACATTTTGTCTCAAAGACATAGATCTAAATGAGGTTAGCTTGGCAGTGAAAACATAAGAAATTAATCTTACCACATATCATGGACATAATCTTTAATCAAGGCTATTCTCGAGGCGACCCCACTTTTCCAGCTTTTAAGCAGATCTCCTCTTCAAACTGTGTTTCTAAAATATATATCAGTTTGTAAATTTAGGAAAAGTTTATTTTAATAAAGATGTTTTTCAAAGAAACCTGGCGGATGAGACAACCAAACACCAACCTTTTGCATAATATTCATTTTGGCTCTGCTTATATTTCTATCTTCATAGAATTGTTTAACAAGATCAGGGAGGACTTCACCTTTTTGAATTTTGCCTAGAAAAAGTAGAACGATATACATGTGGCATTAATGTGGGCTTGTCGATTTCGAAGCCTCGAGAGGTTGATCGCTGAAAACATTTTCAACAAAGACAGCCTCCAGTCTATATTATTGTAACCTTACTGCATCAAGTATTTTTTAGGAGAGATAACAACCCGATAATGGGACATCAGGTTCCCGAGTCAAATTAACTATTGTGCAGTTTCCCAAATTACACTAACCATTGTCTAGAATAACGGGTCTCCTATTGCCAAATACCAGACTTTCAGTGATGGTAACAATCAAAGAAAAAGAGAGACGAGATCTAGTTTAGCGCAGTGTTGTGCTTACCCTGTGTTCTTCGTAATGGGTTGTATATTTCAATCCGCTCGAAAACCGCCAGTACTTTCCCTATGATGCCGATCAGCGTTTAAATCGAGACGACATGGCGCGAAATCGTTAATCACGTGGCTCGGTTGTCCTCAACACCGAGAACGGACGGCTACGGAAAAGCGCTTTACTTTTATCGATGAGCGCCATTTTATAGTGGTAAAGTATAACCGAGAACGGACGGCCACGGAGAAGTGCTTTACTTTTATCGATGAGTCCCATTTTACAGTGGTAAAATCTAACCGAGGTTAAAGCTATTTTCCTCTTGTGTTGTTGTACATATATTACAAAAATATATATGTGTGCCATGGTGCGAGATAATTCATGATATGACTACGTTGCCCTAAACATAGAGAACGGACGACCACGGAGGTGTGCTTTGCCTATGTTAATGAGCATCATTTGTAGTGGTGAAATATGACAGATTAAAGCTATTGTCCTCTAGTTTTAATGTACATATATTTGAAAAAAGATATAAATGTCTTGCCTACTGATTTCACTAAGAAAATATCGATGTACTTGACATATATAGATATGACACGATCTACCCTTGACCAATATGATCATAATATCTTACTAATCATATATTTGTCATGATGTACAAAAAATGTAATTAAATCACAAACAAACTCACTCTATGTCTTAATGACACTTTAGATTGGCAGATACTTCCAGGAGATTGCTCATATGTACACAATGCAAAGTGTTCACATAGCTTTATTTCTAATACAGTTTTACAGATTGTTCGTTCACAGTGAGGATTATTTCCAGTTCCATCTAGCTTATCGATGCAGTATATATGCAATAATCTCTATATTTGCAGTAATGTGACAATTAGAAGATCGTCTGACAGAGGGATAACGTTTCTTTAAGAAACGTCTCTTATCCGAAGTTCTTTGTCACATACCAAGGTATTTCTTCATTTAGTCCTTTACGGATACAATCAAGATGAAAGATCCAAAAACTTTCTCGCTTCTTACGAGTGATTTCCATCAGTTGGCCCATTTTGTTATGCACCTTTTCTAGTATGCACCATTTCAGTTCACATTCTTTGTGATTAACCTCTAGACAGTGTTGTACTATTGGGGCTGTAATTCTTTTTGTTCTTATTGCGGACTTATGTTCACTGAAACGGGTCAGAAACTCCCGGCCCGTCTCCCCTATATAAGCTAGTCCACAAGGACATAGTAGTAGATAAATGATGTTACTACTTCTACAATTAGTGAGTGATCTCAATTTAATATTTATGTTGTTATAACAGAGATGGTCTGTTGTCATTGCTGCATCACATGCGTGGCATGAACCACATTTGTGATTTCCTAAGATGACTGGACAGCCTGTCAATGTTGTTTGAATATTCTGTGGTCTGGGTTTGTTTCTAGTATGAACCTACAGATCCCTGAGGTTCCTGTTCCTTCTGTAGGCAATCATCGGTTTGGGAAATTGTGTCTCCTCACCTTCAATTTCCAGAATACGCCAATTCTTGTTAATGGCATTTTTGATTCTGTAGTTCAACATAGAGTGATTGATGACACAAGTGATTTTACCGTGTGGTTCTCGTCTAGTGCCTCTCAAGAGAGCGTCCCTATCATAAAATTTTGCTCTTTTAAAGGCTTGGCGTACGAGGCGATGTGGATAGCCCCGATTTATTAGTCTCTGTTTGAGTAATTCGCCATGTGTTTGGTAATCAATTAAGTTTGTACAGTTGCGTCTAATACGGAGGAATTCCCCAAAGGGGATTGAATCCTTTTGGCAGTGGGGGTGGAAACTACTAAATTGTAGTATCGTATTTTTGGCAGTCGGCTTTCTGAATAAGCTCACCTGTAACATATCACAACTTCTATCAATTGTAATTTCGAGAAACTCGACTTGTTTTGTACTGTAGTTAAAGGTGAATTTCAGGTTTTGGTCACTTGTATTTAGCCATAAAATGTATTCTTCCAACTGCTTACCATCACCTCGCCAAACAAAAAAAATATCATCAATAAATCGCTTCCATAAAAAACATTCTCAAGAAATGGAGCGGCTTCATTGAATATATTTTTCAGTTCCCACTCCCCCATATACGTGTTCGCTACACAAGGGGCACAAGATGCCCCCATGCTTGTGCCTTTTACTTGTTTAAACAGGGACCCATTGAAGTCAAAATAATTGTTCAGAAGTACAACTTCCAAACATTGCAGTATGAATACATCTGGTCTGTCATTGGGGTATCTCTGCAGGAGGGCTGACACAGAAAGTAACGCTTGACATTGAGGTATGTTGGTATACAACGCCTCAATGTCAAGCGTCACTAGGATGTCTGTAATAGGGTTGAATGTGACCCCCCTTTATTTTTGCAATTACGTCGCCTGTGTCTTTGATGAATGACTCGTATCTCTGCGTTAATGGGCACAAAAATGTGTCCACGTATTTCGAAAGTGGTTCTGTACTAGAACCTATTGATGAGATTATCGGTCGCATCGGTGGATTAAGCTCACTTTTATGGGTCTTTGGAAGACCATACATTGCGGGAATTACAGGGCATTCCTTATTGAGAAATGTGTATTCATCATCGCAGATATATCCTTCCCTCAATGCTGTCAAAGTCATCTCTTTTATAGATTTGTTCAATCGCAGGAGTTCTCTAGGTTGAGCCGGTCTGTAGTGATCTATATTGGCCAACATCTCTTCCATTTTTTTTATCATATACTCCTTTGTCAAAGATAGTTATGCCACCACCTTTGTCACAAGATTTAATCACAAGGTGGGCATTATTTCCAATTGTCTTCAAAGCTTCATTTTCCTCCCTTGATAGGTTAAAACCAGGTCTCCCTGTCCCTGTCGTTAGACGATTGATATCTTGTAATACTTTTTGTTCAAAAATCTGAACTTCAGGTCCTACCATGTCAAGGGTGTGAGTAAAAGTAGATGGCGGTTTACATTGAGATAAATTGTCATTTTCTTGATCGATTGCCCTACCCTGGAAATACTTCTTCAGTCTCACCTTCCTGAAGAACGCAAAGAGGTCTTCGTGCAGTTTAAATTTGTTTAGAGAAGTGCAAGGGACAAAGGACAAGCCACGGCTCAGTACTGTGGACTCTTCCCTACTAAGATGGCTCGATGATAGATTGTAAATAGGTTGAATATCTTTACAACTATCCACTTTGTGTACCTCTCTCTCATCTACCACCAATACTGCTGGTTCCGAGTTTTGACGTATCGTTGTTGTTGAGGTTGTGGGCTCATCATTTGATGTCCCCCTCTGTCCTGTTGCCAATGCACATTTCTCCCTCTGTAAGGGCCTCTCGATAAAAAAACTCTCCCACTGCGATTTTGCTGCGTTTGTCTGCCTCTAAATGGTCTGGTGTTATAATTGCCCATTCCAGGATCTTGATAATTATCGTTATCTGATTCTGAGGACCCTGTATCAGAGAAATTAGTATATTGTCTTTTATAGCTGTAGTTGTAATTAGATGTAAAATTACCCTGGGTTCCACACTGATAATATGTAGGGTTTAGATAAGGATAAATCTTTTCTCTGGTAAACCAACGTATGTCTTTTTTCAATTTTTCAGATTTCTTATTCATCAAATATGTATCAAAATCTTTCATTTCTGATACTATTTTTTCAAATGTATCTTTGGCGTCCTCAACTGCATTTGAAGATTGTAATTTTTCTTCTAAGTCTGAAATTTCTTGACTTAAAACTCCCATGAGTTCCTTTGCGGTCTCGATGATTAACATCATCCAGTCCCTGGAGCAGCGGTTTGAAATCAGTGACCACCGCTCCAGGAACTTACGGATTTCCACAAATAATGCTGGGGCATTACGCACTCTCAACCCAGAGGGTATAACTCCTACTTTTAAATATTCCAGCATATAAAATGCATGGGATTCAATACGTTTTAATTTTTTCTTCAAATTTAGTAGGGTTAGCCATTCGCTATTATCACCTAGTGAGGGTGCAGCGGACCCAGAGCCATCTACTACTTGACCTAATAGGGAGTTAAATGCCTCATCTGTGAAGCCAAAGGTCTGTAGACCTTCCATGTTTATAGGCGAGGGTTATTCAGATCAAGATTTTGAGAATTGTAGTATGATATATCTGTTATTATCTTAATATCTCTACATTCTTGATGTAAAGAAGAAAATTAAATACGGTTGGAACAAACCAAAGTAAAGAGATAAATGCCTGTTAGAAAAACAGTGTGCACATACAACTCCAACAAGTCAATTGCTTATGACTAGAGAAAACACCAACACTTATTTAAAAAAGAATCCCACAGCTAAAGAACCGTGTATACAATAGTATGAAAATGGGGACCCCCTCTCAATGTTACTTATAGCCAGGGAAAAGAGGGGAAAATATCAAATACACAACATAACGATTTCCCTTGCGGCTTTCATGCTTTGACCATTGTATCTTAGTTCACAGTGGATATGACATGTCCTTCAAAATATGCTAACAACAAGTGTTCATATATTTATCACATTTTATTTTCTTTTTTTCATAGAAAGTGTATATATATCACAAAAACATTTTTTAATATATTTTTCTTTCTCATATATCATCATTTCTTTGTTCACAAATTCATTGTACTTATTTTAGGCAGTTAGGACAAATATAAAAACATATATTTCATCATCATGATACATTTTTTCACTATTTTATACTATACAAAAATTGAATAAAAAAACCTTGATATCCACACCTAAATCACATTCACCAGTCACTCATCCATACACTTGCATACAATACATTTTACAACCAGCTACTCCTTCTGTACATGAGGTTTAACAGAGAACAACTCTGACTGAGTAACCACAGAAAATTATATGGGATCACACGCCAGGTCAACGCGCGTTTCGGTGGGCTTGTACCACCTTCCTCAGGACCTCCACAGAATCCCTTTCTGCTTATTGGGTGGATACAGAATATCTGTAATAGCAAACACAACTTGTTGCATATATCCTTAATCAAAAACAATTAGAGAAGGACAGTCATTTGCAACATATCTTTCTTACAATTTTATGACTTAGTTGGAGTATGTATGCACACATATTAGATAAATAGCACTCATACTCAGGACCAATTAACTAAAGTGAATTCTAATGTCTATTAGATGTTAAAGAAAGCCTCCAATTACACTTCGTGGGTCTCTCTATAAGAGACAAAAGGCAATAACTTTTGTGGTACATCACTGACCCTCTGATGTCACAACCCTCTACTATTAAAGGACATAATCATGTCAGGGAACCTAGTAAGTCGCTTATGCATGATTTAATCTAGTTTCAATACTGATATTAAGAATTGTACTTACTTCTCAGTTTAATGTGACTGGAAGTCACGTGGTCTATCCCAGGGAGCTTTATTTTTTGTTAGGCTCCTACAAAAGAAGTACATTTTGTCTCAAAGACATAGATCTAAATGAGGTTAGCTTGGCAGTGAAAACATAAGAAATTAATCTTACCACATATCATGGACATAATCTTTAATCAAGGCTATTCTCGAGGCGACCCCACTTTTCCAGCTTTTAAGCAGATCTCCTCTTCAAACTGTGTTTCTAAAATATATATCAGTTTGTAAATTTAGGAAAAGTTTATTTTAATAAAGATGTTTTTCAAAGAAACCTGGCGGATGAGACAACCAAACACCAACCTTTTGCATAATATTCATTTTGGCTCTGCTTATATTTCTATCTTCATAGAATTGTTTAACAAGATCAGGGAGGACTTCACCTTTTTGAATTTTGCCTAGAAAAAGTAGAACGATATACATGTGGCATTAATGTGGGCTTGTCAATTTCGAAGCCTCGAGAGGTTGATCGCTGAAAACATTTTCAACAAAGACAGCCTCCAGTCTATATTATTGTAACCTTACTGCATCAAGTATTTTTTAGGAGAGATAACAACCCGATAATGGGACATCAGGTTCCCGAGTCAAATTAACTATTGTGCAGTTTCCCAAATTACACTAACCATTGTCTAGAATAACGGGTCTCCTATTGCCAAATACCAGACTTTCAGTGATGGTAACAATCAAAGAAAAAGAGAGACGAAATCTAGTTTAGCGCAGTGTTGTACTTACCCTGTGTTCTTCGTAATGGGTTGTATATTTCAATCCGCTCGAAAACCGCCAGTACTTTCCCTATGATGCCGATCAGCGTTTAAATCGAGACGACATGGCGCGAAATCGTTAATCACGTGGCTCAGTTGTCCTCAACATCGAGAACGGACGGCTACGGAAAAGCGCTTTACTTTTATCGATGAGCGCCATTTTATAGTGGTAAAGTATAACCGAGAACGGACGGCCACGGAGAAGTGCTTTACTTTTATCGATAAGTCCCATTTTACAGTGGTAAAATCTAACCGAGGTTAAAGCTATTTTCCTCTTGTTTTGTTGTACATATATTACAAAAATATATATGTGTGCCATGGTGCGAGATAATTCATGATATGACTACGTTGCCCTAAACATAGAGAACGGACGACCACGGAGGTGTGCTTTGCTTATGTTAATGAGCATCGTTTGTAGTGGTGAAATATGACAGATTAAAGCTATTGTCCTCTAGTTTTCATGTACATATATTTGAAAAAAGATATAAATGTCTTGCCTACTAATTTCACTAAGAAAATATCGATGTACTTGACATATATAGATATGACACGATCTACCCTTGACCAATATGATCATAATATCTTACTAATCATATATTTGTCATGATGTACAAAAAATGTAATTAAATCACAAACGAACTCACTCTATGTCTTAATGACACTTTAGATTGGAAGATACTTCCAGGAGATTGCTCATATGTACACAAAGCAAAGTGTTCACATAGCTTTATTTCTAATACAGTTTTACAGATTGTTCGTTCACAGTGAGGATTATTTCCAGTTCCATCTAGCTTATCGATGCAGTATATATGCAATAATCTCTATATTTGCAGTAATGTGACAATTAGAAGATCGTCTGACAGAGGGAAAACGTTTCTTTAAGAAATGTCTCTTATCCGGAGTTCTTTGTCACATACCAAGTTATTTCTTCATTTAGTCCTTTACGGATACAATCAAGATGAAAGATCCAAAAACTTTCTCGCTTCTTACGAGTAATTTCCATCAGTTGGCCCATTTTGTTATGCACCTTTTCTAGTATGCACCATTTCAGTTCACATTCTTTGTGATTAACCTCTAGACAGTGTTGTACTATTGGGGCTGTAATTCTTTTTGTTCTTATTGCGGACTTATGTTCACTGAAACTGGTCCGAAACACCCCGGCCCGTCTCCCCTATATAAGCTAGTCCACAAGGACATAGTAGTAGATAAATGATGTTACTACTTCTACAATTAGTAAGTGATCTCGATTTAATTTTGATTAGTAAGATATTATGATCATATTGGTCAAGGGTAGATCGTGTCATATCTATATATGTCAAGTACATCGATATTTTCTTAGTGAAATTAGTAGGCAAGACATTTATATCTTTTTTCAAATATATGTACATTAAAACTAGAGGACAATAGCTTTAATCTGTCATATTTCACCACTACAAATGACGCTCATTAACATAAGCAAAGCACACCTCCGTGGTCGTCCGTTCTCTATGTTTAGGGCAACGTAGTCATATCATGAATTATCTCGCACCATGGCACACATATATATTTTTGTAATATATGTACAACAAAACAAGAGGAAAATAGCTTTAACCTCGGTTAGATTTTACCACTGTAAAATGGGACTCATCGATAAAAGTAAAGCACTTCTCCGTGGCCGTCCGTTCTCGGTTATACTTTACCACTATAAAATGGCGCTCATCGATAAAAGTAAAGCGCTTTTCCGTAGCCGTCCGTTCTCGATGTTGAGGACAACTGAGCCACGTGATTAACAATTTCGCGCCATGTCGTCTTGATTTAAACGCTGATCGGCATCATAGGGAAAGTACTGGCGGTTTTCGAGTGGATTGAAATATACAACCCATTACGGAGAACACAGGGTAAGCACAACACTGCGCTAAACTAGATCTCGTCTCTCTTTTTCTTTGATTGTTACCATCACTGAAAGTCTGGTATTTGGCAATAGGAGACCCGTTATTCTAGACAATGATTAGTGTAATTTGGGAAACTGCACAATAGTTAATTTGACTCGGGAAGCTGATGTCCCATTATCGGGTTGTTATCTCTCCTAAAAAATACTTGATGCAGTAAGGTTACAATAATATAGACTGGAGGCTGTCTTTGTTGAAAATGTTTTCAGCGATCAACCTCTCGAGGCTTCGAAATCGACAAGCCCACATTAATGCCAGATGTATATCGTTCTACTTTTTCTAGGCAAAATTAAAAAAGGTGAAGTCCTCCCTGATCTTGTTAAACAATTCTATGAAGAAAGAAATATAAGCAGAGCCAAAATGAATATTATGCAAAAGGTTGGTGTTTGGTTGTCTCATCCGCCAGGTTTCTTTGAAAAACATCTTTATTAAAATAAACTTTTCTTAAATTTGCAAAATGATATATATTTTAGAAACACAGTTTGAAGAGGAGATCTGCTTAAAAGCTGGAAAAGTGGGGTCGCCTCAAGAATAGCCTTGATTAAAGATTATGTCCATGATATGTGGTAAGATTAATTTCTTATGTTTTCACTGCCAAGCTAACCTCATTTAGATCTATGTCTTTAAGACAAAATGTACTTCTTTTGTAGGAGCCTAACGTAAAATAAAGCTCCCTGGGATAGACCACGTGACTTCCAGTCACATTAAACTGAGGAGTAAGTACAAGTCTTAATATCAGTATTGAAACTAGATTAAATCATGCATAAGCGACTTACTAGGTTCCCTGACATGATTATGTCCTTTAATAGTAGAGGGTTGTGACATCAGAGGGTCAGTGATGTACCACAAAAGTTATTGCCTTTTGTCTCTTATAGAGAGACCCACGAAGTGTAATTGGAGGCTTTCTTTAACATCTAATAGACATTAGAATTCACTTTAGTTAATTGGTCCTGAGTATGAGTGCTATTTATCTAATATGTGTGCATACATACTCCAAATAAGTCATAAAATTGTAAGAAAGATATGTTGCAAATGACTGTCCTTCTCTAATTGTTTTTGATTAAGGATATATGCAACAAGTTGTGTTTGCTATTACAGATATCCTGTATCCACCCAATAAGCAGAAAGGGATTCTGTGGAGGTCCTGAGGAAGGTGGTACAAGCCCACCGAAACGCGCGTTGACCTGGCGTGTGATCCCATATAATTTTCTGTGGTTACTCAGTCAGAGTTGTTCTCTGTTAAACCTCATGTACAGAAGGAGTAGCTGGTTGTTAAATGTATTGTATGCAAGTGTATGGATGAGTGACTGGTGAATGTGATTTAGGTGTGGATATCAAGGTTTTTTTATTAAATTTTTGTATAGTATAAAATAGTGAAAAAAATGTATCATGATGATGAAATATATGTTTTTATATTTGTCCTAACTGCCTAAAATAAGTACAATGAATTTGTGAACAAAGAAATGATGATATATAAGAAAGAAAAAATATATAAAAAAGTTTTTGTGATATATATACACTTTCTATGAAAAAAAGAAAATAAAATTTGATAAATATATGAACACTTGTTGTTAGCATATTTTGAAGGACATGTCATATCCACTGTGAACTAAGATACAATGGTCAAAGCATGAAAGCCGCAAGGGAAATCGTTATGTTGTGTATTTGATATTTTCCCCTCTTTTCCCTGGCTATGTGTAACATTGAGAGGGGGTCCCCATTTTCATACTATTACCTACTCTTCTTCCTCCTACACTCTGCAGGGTTGCTGTGGGGCCTGTTCTCGCCTCCCTTTTCCCTGGGTCACTGCCCCCTTTGTACCTGGTTAAATTTGTGAAGGTGCAGCTCTTGTGTGTCCTCTGGTGCCACTGCCACACCCTCCTGCTGTGCCTGTGTGTTGTTCCCTCGTGTCTCTGCCTGTCTTCCTAGGCTGTGTCAGGCCTCGTGGTGGTGGATTCTTCTCCCTTCTTCGTTTTATTTTATTTTTTTCTCTGGCCCGCCCTCGTCGCCACTGTAAAGGTGCTGTCTTCACCTTGCCACTAAAGACAGGACGTCAGGTAGTGAGGGTATATACTTTACTTAGACTACACAGGCATCATCGCGCTCTGAATGACGTATAACCATTTCACTTTTCCCGTCTCCACGCATATCCAGTGACTTGAGGATTAATGTCTTGACCTATGCTCCGTCACCTGTTTAAAACTGATTTCACCACCCACTTGAACCACATATTCACAGGACAAGCAGGCTATGACTATACAATCGCGTTAAACTTTATACCTGCGTCCATCAATCTTCTCACCGCCACCCCACCACCGGACCCCACCTATTTCATTTCTCTCTTTTTCCCCATTTCACATGGACCCGTGGACCGATCAGGGACGAAAATATGTAAATATTCCTCATTTTTTTTACTTCCGATTTGCCTCGTAAATATGCAACTTATTCCATAACTACATGTCTTCATACTATAAATCATATGTTGACCATTGCACCAAATACATAATAATGATTGTGATTTTATGATGCTTTCTACCACGGTTTATTGAATCTCGCTAACTATATGTATTATGACCTCTTGGCCACTTTGCAACCACTTTATCATTAACAATATATACCTGTCTGACGTAATGACTGGCACTATGTCAACCATGGTTGTACCATATTTACCCTTATGGTGCACCATGGCGTAAGCTTCGCTATTTGAAAAAAAATTATGCAGATGTTATGGCACAGCAAAAACTAACGCATCTGCAGGAAAAGTGTGGTAAAGCAGATTTGAGTCACATAGAGCAACCCAGACCACCTTTGGGTCACTTTTCACTGAGTGAAATGTGAAGAAAGTACAAAAAACAATGCAATTAAAAACAAAAATGCCACACTTCACAGAAGGCAGCCATGTAACAAGGAGAAGAGACAAGCAGCCAGGACAACAACCCTGACAACCCCAGCACCAGCCAGAATGTCCAGACAGACTCCCAGGGGAAGAGAAAGATGAAGTATAGCTTCAGTGAGGAGGAGACTGAGATCCTGGTCACTGAGGTGACAGACCCCCAACATCAGCTGTTTGTCACCTCAAAATTGCCATGCGCAAAGAAAGAAGCTATTTGCAGTACATATTGGCCAAGGTCAACAGCGTGGAACAAGCGAAGAGGACAGTAACCTTCTTGAAGAAACACTGGCATGACATAAGGCACAGAACAAAGGAGAAACTGGCCCACAACCTGAAGGCTGCAATGCATACCGAAGGAGAGAGTCAAGTGCCCCAGGAGGGGCTGGATGCCTTGGAGGGGCGGGTGGCAGCTGTCATCCTATAGGAGTTGGTGGCAGGAGTTTCAGGCCCTTGAGGAACAACAAGACTTACAGGGTAAGTCACAACAGGGGCAATGTGGGCAAAAAGGTCTTGTCGTGCTGTGCAGTTAGCCAAGGATCAGCACTCCACTGTGCCACGTGCAGGGCAAAGGGCAGCTTTGTGAATCATGTAATGTTAAGTATCACCCAAATGTAAGTCACACTGCCCAGGTACATGCTGGACAGCTCATTTTAGCTTTGTCATGTTTCTCCCTTCCATGTGTGAAGTGCTGCATGAGTCCACGGTCCCCTCTGTGAACTGCAACTTGTAGTTGTATGTACAACATGAGTCACTAGAACTGCAAGTCCCACAATACCCTGCAAAATACATGGGACCTTATTACAAGAGGACTGTGCTGCTGGAGCCTCACTTTTAAGTACACTCTGGTGGTGTAGGCCTCTCAATCATATCCATGATGTGCCACTAAGCCACCCTGTGTGGTTATGATTGGCATCATGTATGGATTAAGGCAAAGCAGTTCAAAGCGCTGCCTTGCCTTACTCTACATCCATGTGGCTAAGCCTGGCCTCCCAGAGATGTGTGTGCACTATGAGCTTCCACAGCGTCAAGATAAGTGACGTTCTGAGGGCAAACTGGGATTGTAAAAAGTACCTAGGTGGGGGTAGGTGGTGAATGTAAATAATTTACACCACTGGACTATGTGTGTTGAAACTAAAGATGGTGTGTGGCTCTGGGGGGACTCTGACAGTGCAGTGCATTGTAGTCACAGGCTGAACACGTACACCTGCCAGTGTGTGTGCATGGGGATATATTGCATTGGAAGGAGATGAGAAAGC
Organism: Lissotriton helveticus; assembly: GCF_964261635.1. Classification (NCBI taxonomy): domain Eukaryota; kingdom Metazoa; phylum Chordata; class Amphibia; order Caudata; family Salamandridae; genus Lissotriton; species Lissotriton helveticus. Next base: position 646,441,289 of record NC_136061.1, on the reverse strand, counting down.
ATATGTGTATAGCAAAGTAGTCTGACAGTGTGACACTTGTGTCGTAGCTGGGAAGGGATGACAGAGAGGTGAAGATGTAGCACGTGCGAGGAGGGAGTCTTGAGGCCAAGTGTCTCACCATGCTACATATGTCAAAGTCATAGAAGCTGAAACAGGGATCAATCAAGGGATAGGAATAACTAGTTTGCCACCATAAATCCCTTAATTCAGGGATTGTAGGAGGCTGAGGTGAATGGGCCCAGTTGTGTGGCAAACCTAGGTAGGTACATGTCACCAATTCCAGCACTACTACCATGTTGGGTTCAGGTTGACCCAGAGCCCTCAAAAACAGGCTGGCATGCCAGTCTATTGAAAATGGTCACACACGTTGTTGGTGTGTTAGGCACATGAGAGTCAATGTAGGATCTGGGTTCCATCAGTGTGTGGCAGTAAGTTGTGTCCCTGGTCCAAAATAAGAATTTCCAGAATAAACATGTACGCATACAAGTGAGGGTACCTGAGTCAATGATTGTGTGATACTCTGAAGATAAACCACTCTTGCAATGATGTCATGGGGTGAGTGTCCCTGTTAGCAATCTACATACTTTCACTGGGCCCTTCCCCTCAGAGTTGCTACACTATGCCACTGTTCACTAATATGGAGTCAAGTGTGTTTGTACTTCACTCACATCAGTACCACCACTCAGAACTTCATCCCAAAAACATGCCCTCACACATTCCTGTAGTGTATCAAGGTTGGAAGCTCAGTAGAAGATATGTGTGAAATACAGAACCCTTGGCAACATGAATACACAATGTGCATGTAAGACAGTACAACAAGGTAGAGTGTTGTGGTGTATGTTGTACTATGTGAAAGGCAGACTGCATGTACATAACTAATTAATATCCCAAGCAACATCACTACCAAAGGACTAAAGAGCTGAGTACTGTTCACAGGGAATGCCTGGGGATTAGGTGCAATGTGCATAGTAGTGGTGTCAATATGTCTATATATATGGGGGCATATTTACATACAAGCCCAGAGCGCCCATGGAATTTCACTTTTTATGTCGTTGTGGCCGTGCACTGGGCTTCCCCAACTCTACAAGGACCCGTAAAGCCCCCCCTGCGTGGCTTTTCATGGCTTTGGGATTATGGAGAAAGGCAACGCAGCACAAGTTGCTGCATTGCCTCACACTACAATGGGGAGGTGTGCCCATGGGCTTCATGGTGGGTGTTCCCAGGTAACAGCCATGGTATTTTAGACATTCCCAGATTTAAAACAAGCTGGAAACCTGGCCATGTGTCAATATCTGATGACTCCCAGGGGAGGTGTAAGGAAGGCGCAGCAAGAAGAAATAACATAATTTCCCCACAATTATTTATCTTCCTATGTGTGCTGCATTCAGCACACAAACAGAAAGAGGAAATAGCTTCTATAGCTTGATTTTTGTCAGGAAGGTGCCCCTTCCTGCACAAAAATATAGCCATTTGTGCCTAAGCGCTGTGGAAGAGGACTGGAATGTGCAGCATCTTATAGATACCAGACATTCATGCCCTGTTCTATTTGCAATGCTGCCTTGCGCAATGAACTTGTAAATGAGGGTATGCTTGTCAAACTTTTGACTGATGTCAGCAACTGACATGGATCTCCATCAACATAAATCTTTTCCATTCCTGAGGATGAAACACCAACTCCTGACCAGCTGCATATCCTGGAAGTGGATCCTGTGGAGGATGACAGACTGCAAGGCCTCAACCAAGACACCCTCCAGAAAATCCCGTCCTCCATCCAAACACCATCTCCGGTCACAGTAAGGGCCAATAGCATTGCGGGGTCTCCAGATCATCTGACTCTTACCCACCAAACACCACCTGCCAGCTCACACATGATTTTGAGGACCCTCAAATAGTCTTCCAGCGTCGTGTGGTAGGAGTCTGGCTGGAGCTGGTAGATGAGGTGCAGGTGGGGACAGAGATCATGGTGAGTACCCTAGTGGGAGTCCATAGGTACCTCAGTCTCAATAATGACAACTCAGAGCCTGTAAGAGGCACCTATCATCTGCTCCATGGCTGGGACCGTTCCCTGGCTAACATCACAGGTGTCATGAGGCAGAAGCATGAGCGAATGCCCTGCCAGAAGCAGGACACCTATATGACAACAATGGGTGCCTACCACTTTAATGTTGGTGCTGTGCTGGCAAAGCAGCAGGTGCTTCTCAGTGCTTTGCTGCCTTACTTTTTGGTGCAGAGAAATGCTGCTGGAAACTGGGGGTCTACATATTCAGCCCCTGGTGTGTGTGCCTCCATCGGCTCCACAAACTTCAACACTACCCTCACATGAGGCACCAAACACATCAGAGGACACAGTTGTGGACCACAGCTCTTTGCAAAGTAAATCTGTCCTGTAGCATATCTCTGTGCCACATGGCCAGCTTCTCCAATGAGCCTGTGCTTATGCCCATGCCAGTGTACCTCTCGACATGCTTCGTTATCAATTTGCTTGCCGATCGTTCGATCTCATTTATGGACTGTCTATATGGACTTTCTTTCTGAATGCCAATTTGGTCTTCCTCCTCACTGAAACACCCCTCTCCTCAACATGTCCCATGACATGTATCCCCATGGACTCTGGCTGGACATCCAATGGCTCACTAACCAAGTAGGGGTTGTTGCCCCAAGGACTGCCACTTAATCTTTGCTTGACATGTGAAAAAAATACTTTCCAGATTCAGCATGTTGTATTCCTACTCATGATTGCAGTAAGAAGACCATGGTGGATGTGCAGACTCTTAAGACACTACATAACATCTAAAGGGAAAGGTGTTTGTGCCACCCAGGGGTAAATATGCACAGTGCATGCTTAATAGTTTATAAGATCCCGACCTGCTACTAAACATGCTAGTCACACCCAAGGTCACATGAATGAAGTGCAGCACTTGTCAATCAGTCAATGGTAAGACAAGAGGGGTTACAATGAGTAATCAGATTAGAAGATCCCTTAAGTGACTCCCTTGCTAACTAGAAATGCTCTACTCCTTTGGAGCTCCACCTAGTAACACATGTATACAAACACTGGCAGGAACTCCTACAGCATGTGCTTCAACCCAACCTAAGCAGATGTCACAACTGTCAAGCCATAAATAAGTAAGCAGTTGTGAAAGTTAAAAACAGAATTTATTCACACACAAACAATCTTAACATCTAAATATCTAAAACCTACACTAATCATACCTATCTAAACTATACCTAATCTAAACTAACCAGACTTAGCTATGCTATCCTACCTTAAAACTAACCTACCCTACCTAATAGTAACTTAGCATACTCTACAAATATAATACAAAAGACAGGTTAAACATAAACCCCAAACCCCCTTATTACACAATTGCACATGAGGCTAACAGAAACTTCTGCTATACACAAACTACCTAAAAATGAAAAACTAAACAAATATATACACATTAGTTGAGTCGCGAGCCACAGTGAAGGAACTGTGGCGGCATATGTTTGGTGACAGCAGACAAACTAAAGATTCAAGTAGTAGTAACATAGTAGAATGGTGAAATAATACCAATGTCAACTTTCAGCATACAATGAATTGTTAATGAAATTAGGCACTAGCCTACACATGGTGATTAATTGTAATTTTATTTAACGCTGTATAGTTAGCAGGTATGATGTTAGAAGGAAATTATATGCATAATGCACTTACATTTTATTTTAACCATGAATTCAATGTTCACATGAATTGAATTAAATTAGTGTGTATGATTTAGTCATTTATCATTTGCACAATGAACTTTTGATTGATATTAATGAGTACAATTGTGTTCCTAAATAACAAAAGGAATTATTTGTGATAATAAAACAATTTATGGGGTTTAAGAACGAATGTTAGCATCACCAGATATACTTATGTGGATACCGACGTAAAGCAAAGTCTTTCTTCAGTGGCAATGGTTGATGCGACCCATGTGACCCGAAATATCCGATGGTTTTTAAGATATTGTTGTGAAACAAACGCTTGATGTGTGATCAAGTTTTTTGACCAAGAGGGGTTTGGTCCTACTAGGGTCAGGCGGGACCTTATAAACTTTGTAATGAAAAAATAGGCCTGACCTGCTGTTTAACAATGCTGTTTGAATTTATAAACAGGCTAAGACCTTTATCTATTTTAAATGGTCTGACTAATTTAATTACTATATTTTGAAGCATCCATTTAACTAAACAAAATGCCTGTCAAAAAGGAAACACATAAATGAAATCTATCTTCAAAGATCAAGAAAACATACAATGTGCATCAAATCAAATATAAACAACATATAAAAAACATTACAGTTCAGAAAAATGCCAGTTGAATATTTCATCCATAAACAACAACAACCACTTCATCAGTTCACGTTACATCACTTTGTGTACATAGTACAGAGGTTGTTGCACTACTGGGTAAACCTTTGCGAATCCAATGTGCATCTCTATTTGAACATAATGCTACCTTTGGACTACTATAATTTTAATGACCCTGCAGGAAGGTAAAAGCGTTTCGATTCCCGATAGTCATTTCCGGGATTCTCATCAGGGCTTTGGACTGGACAAGGGGTGTCCTGGAAAAGCCAAAAATAATTTGGTTAGGATTATTGGTTAACTCCTTAGCACCAATTTTAAAGGGTAAATATCAAATTGAAAGGATTAGCTTAGTTTTAGAACTTCTTTTTTAAGAAGTAACACTGTTGAATCTTAGGACAGAAAGATTGTTTTTATTGAACTGACCCGGACAATTATTTATTCAGAGGAATTTCGTTAGGATAGCTTAAGAGGGGAACAGACTTACATTTAATTCTTGTGGTGGCCTTTTGACAATTTTTTATGATGAATAAATTCTGTGGAAGATGGGAAAAGAGAAAAGTTCAAATTTACGTTACGGGAACACGGGCATCACAACGCGTCATGGTGGTGGTGCAGGGCGTTCATTAAAAAACCATGCACTAATAATTGGGTCCATATTCGTCTATTCCTGGAAATTGGATGGTGTTTGGCGAAGTGTGCTGCATGTATATATATATATATATATATATATACATATATATATATATATATTTATATATATATATAAATGTATATATATATATATATATACATATATATATATATATACGTTAGCTCCTACTGCACTTCGTTCACGCACTCAGTACACGGGTGCTGTATTTGCGGAAAGTGCCGCCGCAAAATATATTGCTCCTCGTCCTTATGTCCTTACAAAAAGAGACACAGCACTCACGGGGGGGAAGTCATAGGTTTTATTTCAGACTTCCAAACGCACCAGACGCATTTCGGCTTGCGCCTTCCTCTGTGGTACAGGGGTATAGCGGCCATAGCCATTTTTTTATACATACACATGTGATCACTTTCAAAATTAAACATAAACACTAAAAAAGGACAAATCACCTTTCATTACACATATAGTGTGGGCGCCATCTTCTAATGGTGTGAATACATTATTCACTTAGCCACAGCCTATGTCGCTGTCACTTGTTACTCATTATATCGCCCTGGATGGGCTTACGCCTTTTCACAATCACGCCCTGTATGGGCTAGTGTATTACATTGTCCTCAATTACTCAAAAACGTGCTTCCCAAATCATAAATCCAAATTGTAAATACAAAATATCAAATACTAATACTTATACTTTTGATAACATCCAATTTCATTTTACATTATTCACTCAGCAATGCAATATTGTATCGGCAATTCTGTTCTCATTTCATCTCGGAGTGCATCCCAACCTCTTTAATTTCCAGAATATCCCAGGCTAAAGAGCCCTTTAACCTAGGTGTGTTGCTAGTTCCTCATGACTATTGAGCCCATTCGGCGCCTTGGTACAGAGATCTATTATATACCTGGATTCCAACCTGCGTAACTTCATTAGTCTATCACCTCCTCTTACGCTCATGGGAACTTGGTCTAATGCAAAGTAGGAAATTAATTCATTGTTACTACCATGGAATTTCTGATAGTGTCGCGCTACTGGATAATTCGCATCTCCCTTATTGATGGCCCTTAGATGTTCTAAAATGCGAATTTTAGTTTGGTGGATGGTGCTGCCTATGTATCTAAGCCCGCATGGGCAGGTTAAAGAGTAAACTGTATATGGTGTCGTGCACGTTAGAAACTTTCTTATTTTCATTTCTTTTCCCCCTACTTTGTATGTTAGTGTCTTCTTGCTTTTCCTACACGCTTTACACCTCCCACATGGGAAAAAGCCTGGGGGATGATCTCCAAAGGGTTTTACAACTGGTTTTACTGAATGACTCCTTGTTAGTGTATCCTTCAAAGCTTTCGCCCTCCTGTATGTTATCATAGGCCGTGATGGTAAATCTACTCCTATCACTGGATCCGTTCTCAAAAGATTCCAGTTCCTTCTCATGATCCCCCGGAGTCTATCTGCCCCTTTTGAATAAGTTGTTATCATTCTGAGTGTATTTGCACTCTTCTCCTTGCCTGCGTTTTTCTCCTTCAGTAGATCTTTTCTATCTATTTTCTGTACTTTATTTAAGGCCTCTTTAAGGTTTTGCTTACCATAGCCTCTAGCCTTAAATCTGGCTACGCTGGCATGTGCACTGTCTAAGAAATCTTCCTCCTTGGAGCAGTTTCTTTTAATCCTCAGTAATTCCCCGTAGGGAATACTGTGGATTAATCTAGGGGGATGACTGCTCGTGGAGTGTAAAACTGAGTTCCCCGCCGTGCTTTTCCGATACAGTCTGGTGGCAATTTTTCCATCCCTCACCATTACTTCCAAATCCAGATAGTTTACTTTAGTGCAGCTGATTTCTGCTGTAAATTTTAGATTAAATTCATTTGCATTTAACCTTTCTACATAGTTGGTTGCTGTGTCCATTGATCCCCTCCAAATGAGGAAGAGATCATCAATATACCTATACCAGGCTACGATGTTCTGTGTCCACTCCCCATTTCTCTGAGCCCAGGCTACATGCTCCTCCCACCATCCCACAAAAAGATTTGCAAAACTCGGGGAGTAACATGTGCCCATAGCTACTCCAGTTAATTGCTGGTAATGCTGGTCTTCATATAGGAAAATTTTATTTTTCAGAATGAATGATAATAGTTCTAACAGCATTTTATTATGTTCTGTGAACTTAGCTGATCTAGTTACCAAGAAACTTTCAATGGCTACTAGGCCATCTGTGTGGTCAATATTCGTGTACAGACTAGCTATATCCATAACTATCATGCAATCACCCTCTTTCCACACTACATTTTCTATGTGTGTTAAAAAGTCCTTGGTGTCTTTTATATAGCTACGCAAAGTCTTTACAAAATCAGTAAGAAAATAGTCAATATAAACTGACAAGTGTTCCAAAAGACTTCCTTGTGCACTCACGATTGGACGTCCTGGGGGTGTCTTGCTGTCCTTATGGACCTTTGGTAAATGGTAGAAACTTGGCGTTACCGGATTCATGCACCGCAGATACAAATATTCCTCAGTTGCCAATTGTCCTTTATCATACCATTCTCGTAGCAATTGATGACAATCAGTTATACTTTTCAAATAGGTCTCCTTCCCAATCTTTTTGTAGCAGTTTTTATCCGCTAGTTGTCTCATTGCTTCCTTATTATATGCTTCATAGGTTTGCAAAACAATGTTCCCCCCTTTGTCCGAGGGTTTTACTATTATATTTACATTCTTTTCGATGTTATTTACTGCTTCCCAATGCTTCAATGTTAGGTTATTCGCTTTTCTATCAATTCTATACCCATCTTTTTTCCGCCATTTTAGCAACTCCTTTGTTACCGTGTCTACAAACACGTCTATGTTGTCATTCGGCATTTGTGGCATGAAAGTTGATGCTGGTCTAAATGGGCTGTTCCCTCCTTCTTGTTCTATCCCTGTGTATTCAGGAATGGCACCTCTTTCCTGACTTGCACATTCTGCTTCCAGCATATTTAAGTCTTGGAGGGCTGTCAAGTCTTTAACCTGCATAATATCCATCACATTCGGAGCTCTTGTGTTCGTGCTCTTGATTGTTTTTTTTTTTTTTTTTGGGGCGTAATTTGTAAAACTTATGTCATTTTAGTTTTCGTGAGAATTTGAACAGATCTATTTTTGTCTGCACATATTCCAGTTTTTTATCTGGACAGAAGGATAGTCCCAACTTTAGCACATGCTCCTCTTCCTTTGTAAGTATCCTCGGAGTTAGATTGATTATCGTGAGATTATCTTCCGGGCATTCCTCATCTCTCAACGCCGTTTGTTGTATCTTTTGCTGCGACTCCGGGTCAATGGTGGCGAGAAGTTGCTTTTTGCGCCACTCGCCCCCTCTCCGCGTTGGTCGTTTCTTTGTTGATCTGGGGGTTTGCCTCTCCCCCCCTTTTGTCTTGTTTCGAACTCCTCGTGAAAAGGAAGTTTGTGCCTTTGTTGTGTCCCCGTTGCATTTGTTCTGCTTTTGGCTTGTTCATTTTCAGATAGCTCTGATTCCGTCGTATCTTCATGTTCGCTACTTCGGGTATTTTCTTTATTTGCCAAGGCTCGTATTGGGGCATCATATCTCTTGGCAAACGTTAGAACTCTTCCCATTTCGTAGTCTCGCTCATCTCGTTCATATTTTTCCTGCTTTCTCTGTCTGATCTTGTCTTCATACGTTTTCAGTCTTTTTTCCATAGCCTGTCGGTATTCCTCTTGTTTGCTTTTATCATCGTTTGCCGAAATTTCCTTTTCTAATTCAGCAATATCCTTACGTGCTTTCTCATGATCGCTCCATGCGAATTTAATCAAGATTTTTAGCATCCCTTGACACGAGACTGCAGTGAACTCTGACCATTCTGTTAGTAGTAAGGGGTCGGGGTTTTCATAGGCCGGGATCGTATATATGCGAAGACCCCTTGGGACCCTATTGACTTCCACGTATTGCTGTAGTGAGGTGGCCTCCCACCATTTTCTCACTTCCCGTTCAAACAGTCTCTCAAGTCTAGTAAATTGCTTTGCCAATGTGGTTACTGTTGTTGTTTCACCAACCTTTTTGGTACTACCGTTAGTTCTTTTCTTAAAAACATTTTGTGCCGCTTCTCGTCGATCCGATTCACTGTACATTGTCGTGCCCCTCTCCTCGCGTTTGCCGGTAAACACAGCTGTCTCCGGTTACCCCCTCGTGTTGCCGTTCAAGCTTGTTTGTTGCCTGCTCCACGCTAGTTGTCAGCGTCTTGCTTTCCCATGGCGTCCTGTTGCTCGAATGGCGGTGCGTTCTCAATTATCTGTTAGCTCCTACTGCACTTCGTTCACGCACTCAGTACACGGGTGCTGTATTTGCGGAAAGTGCCGCCGCAAAATATATTGCTCCTCGTCCTTATGTCCTTACAAAAAGAGACACAGCACTCACGGGGGGGAAGTCATAGGTTTTATTTCAGACTTCCAAACGCACCAGACGCGTTTCGGCTTGCGCCTTCCTCTGTGGTACAGGGGTATAGCGGCCATAGCCATTTTTTTATACATACACATGTGATCACTTTCAAAATTAAACATAAACACTAAAAAAGGACAGTCTGAAATAAAACCTATGACTTCCCCCCCGTGAGTGCTGTGTCTCTTTTTGTAAGGACATAAGGACGAGGAGCAATATATATATATATATATATATATATGAAGTCCGTTTTCTGCAAAAGCAGAATTTTCTCGCGCACTCCCAGCTCCGTAATTAATGACCAGTAATCCGGAAAGGTTTCTGTCATTTATTCTCCATAACAGCTTATAGCCAGCATACTGCTCGACGCGTTTCGCGGCCCACACCGCTTTCTCACGAGACTGTGTTTACAAATGTTTTGTCTACCAGGTGTGTTTAAATAAAAGGTGAAGAAAAAAACTTTTTGTTTGACAACAGGAAGTCACCCAAAGCATGCGGCAAAAATGGAATTAACACCACATGAAAATTCACACCCTGTAACCGTTAATACAGAGACAGACCAGGAATTGGAAATAATAAATCTGTCAAAAAAGAACCTTATGTAATTGGAAATAAACATCCTAAAAAGAGGTTTAAACTTTTGTCCTACCAATGAAATTGACTTAACAGAAACACGAATTGATCTCTACAAATTCGTGAGAAAAATAAAATTAGCGAAACTGTTTGCTGAAAATCCAAAAATGGCAAAATATCAAAGACAAATTCCCCAATCAGAAATGACTTTGCCATCAAGAGATTTGGAAGGCTTTGTCACCTTGATGGAATTGAATGAGGACCCCGAAACAGAAACAAGAAATATCGAGACATACTGCACCCAAATTGGGGCTGGGTGTAGTAAGATGCGACCTCCTTCCAAATTTTACCCACAATTAACTCCGGGTAATAAAATCGACGTGTTTCATGAATGCTTGATCAAGGATTTGTATAAACTATCAAAACCAACAATGAAGGACAATCACATGGTGACCAGCAAGCCTTGAACAACTTACAAAAGGATACCCCAATCGAGATAAAAATGGCTGACAAAGGCGGCAATGTCGTCATTCTGGAAAAAGACGCCTACATGAAGGAAGCTCATTCGCAGCTAAAAAATAAGGAATATTATGCTAAACTAATGAGCAATCCCACAGCGAAATGGAAAGAGGAGTTGGATAAAAAATTAGACTTTTGGCTCACTCAAAATCTGTTAAATGATGATGAAGTTAAATACTTGAAAACGACACATCCCAAACTGGCTACCATATATTTCTTACCCAAGATACATAAACACCCCACGAAACCACCAAGGAGGCCAATAATCTCGGCCTAAGAGTCGCTATTGGAGCCCATGGCTAACTTTTTGGACATATTTCTATTGCCCTATGTGAAAGGGTTGCCCTCCTACCTACAGGATACAGGTGACCTATTAAGATATCTCCAGGAAACACCGTGGCAATCAACGTATAAACTGATCACAATGGATGTGGTTTCTTTATACTCGAATATCCAAAATGATAATGGTCTAAGAGCATGCAAACACTTCTTGGCAGAGCGTGATATACAGTACACAAATCATAACGAAATGTTATTAGAAATGATTATGCTGTGCTTGGAACAAAATGCTTTTATGTTCGGAGACCAGATTTACAAACAAGTGAAAGGGACGGCAATGGGTTTTTCTTTTAGCCCATCATATGCCTGCCTCACCATGGGTCTCTGGGAACAAGAATGGGCATGGAAGAGCGACAATGAAAGATTTCAAAACAAGACCATAACTTGGCTTCGGTACATTGATGACCTGCTATTGGTCTGGGATGGTAGCAACGAGGAATTCAGTGCATATTTCAACATCTTGAACAATTCGGACTATAACCTCAAATTCACATATGAGATCAGTGAAACCAGGGTGGTATTTCTCGACACTGAAATATTAATCGAAAACAACAATGTACAAACGACATTACACCGCAAGGTCACAGCAACAAATTCGGTGCTACATGCACAAAGTTTCCATCAGTCGAGTCTAATTAAAAACATCCCCTACGGGGAATTCCTCAGAATCAAAAGGATATGCTCAAGCAATGATGAATGGTCAAAACATCGACAAAAAGCTGCAGTAAGATTCAGAAAAAGAATGTACAACCAGGGCATAATCAACACAGCGCTAAAAAGAACAGAAACCAAAAACAGAACTGAGCTAATAAAAGTAAAGACACCGAGTATAGAGGAGGAAACCAAAATAAGGTTAATAACAACGTTTTCCACAAGTAACAAACAAGTTATGCACATTTTGAGAAAGAATTGGCATATCCTAAAGATGTACAGTACTGCAGCCAAAATAGTAGGGGATCATCCACAGGTGACAAGAAATTCAGATGGCAAATAAACGAACATGGAGCATACATCAACTAATAAACTGCAAGCGCCAATTTGCGGTCTACATAATAGAGTGCCCATGCGCTTTGAAATACGTGGGCAGCACAAAGTGCGAACTCAAAAAATGAATTCTCGAACACATAAGAGCTACAGTGAACTGTGATCGAAGCAATGCTGTTTCAAGACACATGTAAAAAGTACATAACAGCAATTGGAAGGAATTGAAATTCTATGCAATTGAAACTGTAAGATGTCACCCACGTGGTGGGGATCGTGAAAAGATTTTACGACAGATGGAATCAAAGCACATCTTAAACTTCAGAACTTTAACCCCTCACGGTCTGAACCAGGATGAGGAATTACATTACCACCTTTAACTTTACATCCGTCTCTAAGAATATCTCACATGTGATTTTTGAATTTAATGTATTTTCTTCCCTCTAAAATGCATCATGAATTTTTTAATAATTCCCCCCCCCCTGGTTTTGGGGTCACACACACCTTATCACTTTAATGTAATCACACCACTAGGATACATAGCAGCCAAATGCATATAGTCAGGAAGCAAATCCAAATCTATAGAATGAAATTAATATCTTTTGGATTCAGCAATGGGACATACACATATAGCCTCAAATTTTCGGCAAATATGAAACATCGTAACCCACTGGAGGGATTAAGTGAAAGACATGAATCAATAATGGAGATAGTTAAAATCACAACAAAAATACTGTACGGGTTGTAAGAATAGCCCTTACACAAAGACCCACTGGAGGGGACAAGCAGGAGACATAATTAAGATAAGGGGATGATATACTCCCTTATACATCACAGGGCCACTAAGTTACATATTCATATAACGAACACAAACAGAAATGAGGCTCAAGACTGACTAAATTAACATCGATCAATGCACTACACATACCACAAATCTTAGCTATGTGAAAGAGGAAGTCACGACAGTCAGGTGACTTCCTGTTGTCAAACAAAAAGTTTTTTTCTTCACCTTTTAATTAAACACACATGGTAGACAAAACATTTGTAACAACAGTCTCGTGAGAAAGCGGCGTGGGCCGCGAAACGCGTCGAGCAGTATGCTGGCTATGAGCTGTTATGAAGAATAAATAACAGAAACCTTTCCGGATTACTGGCCATTATTTACGGAGCTGGGAGTGCGCAAACGGACTTCATGAATCGCAGCAAGGCTCTGCTGCACTCGAACACGCACCGCAAGAGAGCGCTCGGCGGTCCCTGCCTGGGCCACAAAATTTGTATATATATATATATATATATAGATATATATATATATATATATATATATATATATATATATATATATATATATATATCTATATATATATATATATATATATCAAGGTCCACAAGTTACCCACAGGGCGGGGCTCACTCCCACATCAGCGCGTTCCACATAAGCGGAGACAAAGGCATAACCAGCGACAGCAGAGCCTGACGCGTTTTGGGATCCTCCCTTCTTCCAAAGGCTTCTCTGCTACCGAATGACAGCCAACAAAAGACATCGGTGTTTGTCCCTCTATTATTGCAACACTAACACTCAGGTGAGTAAGCATATCCATACTGCATTCTGGGACCGGTAGTCTTTGCAATGATACCCCAGTGGGCTGAAGGCTGTAATTCAGTAAATAAATTCTATAGTCACAGGTGTGCCTCTGCTGTTCTCCCCCGTTCAAAATTGCGCCAGATAGGCCTGATCCGCAGTTGTTTCAACCAGCAGCAGAACCGCTAAGTATTTGAGGCAGTGCGCCCCCCGGCCGGGTCAGCCGTACAAATCAAGGTCCACAAGTTTCCCACAGGGCGGGGCTCACTCCCACATCAGCGCGTTCCACATAAGCGGAGACAAAGGCATAACCAGCGTCAGCAGAGCCTGACGCGTTTCGGGATCCTCCCTTCTTCAAAGGCTTCTCTGCTACCGAATGACAGCCAACAAAAGACATCGGTGTTTGTCCCTCTTTTATTGCAACACTTACACTCAGGTGAGTAAGCATATCCATACTGCATTCTGGGACCGGTAGTCTTTGCAATGATACCCCAGTGGGCTGAAGGCTGTAATTCAGTAAATAAATTCTATAGTCACGGGTGTGCCTCTGCTGTTCTCCCCCGTTCAAAATTGCGCCAGATAGGCCTGATCCGCAGTTGTTTCAACCAGCAGCAGAACCGCTAAGTATTTGCGGCGGTGCGCCCCCCGGCTGGGTCAGCCGTACAAATCAAGTTCCACAAGTTACCCACAGGGCGGGGCTCACTCCCACATCAGCGCGTTCCACATAAGCGGAGACAAAGGCATAACCAGCGTCAGCAGAGCCTGACGCGTTTCGGGATCCTCCCTTCTTCAAAGGCTTCTCTGCTACCGAATGACAGCCAACAAAAGACATCGGTGTTTGTCCCTCTTTTATTGCAACACTAACACTCAGGTGAGTAAGCATATCCATACTGCATTCTGGGACCGGTAGTCTTTGCAATGATACCCCAGTGGGCTGAAGGCTGTAATTCAGTAAATAAATTCTATAGTCACGGGTGTGCCTCTGCTGTTCTCCCCCGTTCAAAATTGCGCCAGATAGGCCTGATCCGCAGTTGTTTCAACCAGCAGCAGAACCGCTAAGTATTTGCGGCAGTGCGCCCCCCGGCCGGGTCAGCCGTACAAATCAAGGTCCACAAGTTACCCACAGGGCGGGGCTCACTCCCACATCAGCGCTTTCCACATAAGCGGAGACAAAGGCATAACCAGCGTCAGCAGAGCCTGACGCGTTTCGGGATCCTCCCTTCTTCAAAGGCTTCTCTGCTACCGAATGACAGCCAACAAAAGACATCGGTGTTTGTCCCTCTTTTATTGCAACACTAACACTCAGGTGAGTAAGCATATCCATACTGCATTCTGGGACCGGTAGTCTTTGCAATGATACCCCAGTGGGCTGAAGGCTGTAATTCAGTAAATAAATTCTATAGTCACGGGTGTGCCTCTGCTGTTCTCCCCCGTTCAAAATTGCGCCAGATAGGCCTGATCCGCAGTTGTTTCAACCAGCAGCAGAACCGGTAAGTATTTGCGGCGGTGCGCCCCCCGGCCGGGTCAGCCGTACAAATCAAGGTCCACAAGTTACCCACAGGGCGGGGCTCACTCCCACATCAGCGCGTTCCACATAAGCGGAGACAAAGGCATAACAAGCGTCAGCAGAGCCTGACGCGTTTCGAGATCCTCCCTTCTTCAAAGGCTTCTCTGCTACCGAATGACAGCCAACAAAAGACATCGGTGTTTGTCCCTCTTTTATTGCAACACTAACACTCAGGTGAGTAAGCATATCCATACTGCATTCTGGGACCGGTAGTCTTTGCAATGATACCCCAGTGGGCTGAAGGCTGTAATTCAGTAAATAAATTCTATAGTCACGGGTGTGCCTCTGCTGTTCTCCCCCGTTCAAAATTGCGCCAGATAGGCCTGATCCGCAGTTGTTTCAACCAGCAGCAGAACCGCTAAGTATTTGCGGCAGTGCGCCCCCCGGCCGGGTCAGCCGTACAAATCAAGGTCCACAAGTTACCCACAGGGCGGGGCTCACTCCCACATCAGCGCTTTCCACATAAGCGGAGACAAAGGCATAACCAGCGTCAGCAGAGCCTGACGCGTTTCGGGATCCTCCCTTCTTCAAAGGCTTCTCTGCTACCGAATGACAGCCAACAAAAGACATCGGTGTTTGTCCCTCTTTTATTGCAACACTAACACTCAGGTGAGTAAGCATATCCATACTGCATTCTGGGACCGGTAGTCTTTGCAATGATACCCCAGTGGGCTGAAGGCTGTAATTCAGTAAATAAATTCTATAGTCACGGGTGTGCCTCTGCTGTTCTCCCCCGTTCAAAATTGCGCCAGATAGGCCTGATCCGCAGTTGTTTCAACCAGCAGCAGAACCGCTAAGTATTTGCGGTGGTGCGCCCCCCGGCCGGGTCAGCCGTACAAATCAAGGTCCACAAGTTACCCACAGGGCGGGGCTCACTCCCACATCAGCGCGTTCCACATAAGCGGAGACAAAGGCATAACCAGCGTCAGCAGAGCCTGACGCGTTTCGGGATCCTCCCTTCTTCAAAGGCTTCTCTGCTACCGAATGACAGCCAACAAAAGACATCGGTGTTTGTCCCTCTTTTATTGCAACACTAACACTCAGGTGAGTAAGCATATCCATACTGCATTCTGGGACCGGTAGTCTTTGCAATGATACCCCAGTGGGCTGAACGCTGTAATTCAGTAAATAAATTCTATAGTCACGGGTGTGCCTCTGCTGTTCTCCCCCGTTCAAAATTGCGCCAGATAGGCCTGATCCGCAGTTGTTTCAACCAGCAGCAGAACCGCTAAGTATTTGCGGCGGTGCGCCCCCCGGCCGGGTCAGCCGTACAAATCAAGGTCCACAAGTTACCCACAGGGCGGGGCTCACTCCCACATCAGCGCGTTCCACATAAGCGGAGACAAAGGCATAACCAGCGTCAGCATAGCCTGACGCGTTTCGGGATCCTCCCTTCTTCAAAGGCTTCTCTGCTACCGAATGACAGCCAACAAAAGACATCGGTGTTTGTCCCTCTTTTATTGCAACACTAACACTCAGGTGAGTAAGCATATCCATGCTGCATTCTGGGACCGGTAGTCTTTGCAATGATACCCCAGTGGGCTGAAGGCTGTAATTCAGTAAATAAATTCTATAGTCACGGGTGTGCCTCTGCTGTTCTCCCCCGTTCAAAATTGCGCCAGATAGGCCTGATCTGCAGTTGTTTCAACCAGCAGCAGAACCGCTAAGTATTTGCGGCGGTGCGCCCCCCGGCCGGGTCAGCCATACAAATCAAGGTCCACAAGTTACCCACAGGGCGGGGCTCACTCCCACATCAGCGCGTTCCACATAAGCGGAGACAAAGGCATAACCAGCGTCAGCAGAGCCTGACGCGTTTCGGGATCCTCCCTTCTTCAAAGGCTTCTCTGCTACCGAATGTCAGTCAACAAAAGACATCGGTGTTTGTCCCTCTTTTATTGCAACACTAACACTCAGGTGAGTAAGCATATCCATACTGCATTCTGGGACCGGTAGTCTTTGCAATGATACCCCAGTGGGCTGAAGGCTGTCATTCGGTAGCAGAGAAGCCTTTGAAGAAGGGAGGATCCCGAAACGCGTCAGGCTCTGCTGACGCTGGTTATGCCTTTGTCTCCGCTTATGTGGAACGCGCTGATGTGGGAGTGAGCCCCGCCCTGTGGGTAACTTGTGGACCTTGATTTGTACGGCTGACCCGGCCGGGGGGCGCACCGCCGCAAATACTTAGCGGTTCTGCTGCTGGTTGAAACAACTGCGGATCAGGCCTATCTGGCGCAATTTTGAACGGGGGAGAACAGCAGAGGCACACCCGTGACTATAGAACTTATTTACTGAATTACAGCCTTCAGCCCACTGGGGTATCATTGCAAAGACTACCGGTCCCAGAATGCAGTATGGATATGCTTACTCACCTGAGTGTTAGTGTTGCAATAAAAGAGGGACAAACACCGATGTCTTTTGTTGGCTGTCATTCGGTAGCAGAGAAGCCTTTGAAGAAGGGAGGATCCCGAAACGCGTCAGGCTCTGCTGACGCTGGTTATGCCTTTGTCTCCGCTTATGTGGAACGCGCTGATGTGGGAGTGAGCCCCGCCCTGTGGGTAACTTGTGGACCTTGATTTGTACGGCTGACCCGGCCGGGGGGCGCACTGCCGCAAATACTTAGCGGTTCTGCTGCTGGTTGAAACAACTGCGGATCAGGCCTATCTGGCGCAATTTTGAACGGGGGAGACCAGCAGAGGCACACCCGTGACTATAGAACTTATTTACTGAATTACAGCCTTCAGCCCACTGGGGTATCATTGCAAAGACTACCGGTCCCAGAATGCAGTATGGATATGCTTACTCACCTGAGTGTTAGTGTTGCAATAAAAGAGGGACAAACACCAATGTCTTTTGTTGGCTGTCATTCGGTAGCAGAGAAGCCTTTGAAGAAGGGAGGATCCCGAAACGCGTCAGGCTCTGCTGACACTGGTTATGCCTTTGTCTCCGCTTATGTGGAACGCGCTGATGTGGGAGTGAGCCCCGCCCTGTGGGTAACTTGTGGACCTTGATTTGTACGGCTGACCCGGCCGGGGGGCGCACCGCCGCAAATACTTAGCGGTTCTGCTGCTGGTTGAAACAACTGCGGATCAGGCCTATCTGGCGCAATTTTGAACGGGGGAGAACAGCAGAGGCACACCCGTGACTATAGAACTTATTTACTGAATTACAGCCTTCAGCCCACTGGGGTATCATTGCAAAGACTACCGGTCCCAGAATGCAGTATGGATATGCTTACTCACCTGAGTGTTAGTGTTGCAATAAAAGAGGGACAAACACCGATGTCTTTTGTTGGCTGTCATTCGGTAGCAGAGAAGCCTTTGAAGAAGGGAGGATCCCGAAACGCATCAGGCTCTTCTGACGCTGGTTATGCCTTTGTCTCCGCTTATGTGGAACGCGCTGATGTGGGAGTGAGCCCCGCCCTGTGGGTAACTTGTGGACCTTGATTTGTACGGCTGACCCGGCCGGGGGGCGCACCGCCGGAAATACTTAGCGGTTCTGCTGCTGGTTGAAACAACTGCGGATCAGGCGTATCTGGCGCAATTTTGAACGGGGGAGAACAGCAGAGGCACACCCGTGACTATAGAACTTATTTACTGAATTACAGCCTTCAGCCCACTGGGGTATCATTGCAAAGACTACCGGTCCCAGAATGCAGTATGGATATGCCTACTCACCTGAGTGTTAGTGTTGCAACAAAAGAGGGACAAACACCGATGTCTTTTGTTGGCTGTCATTCGGTAGCAGAGAAGCCTTTGAAGAAGGGAGGATCCCGAAACGCGTCAGGCTCTGCTGACGCTGGTTATGCCTTTGTCTCCGCTTATGTGGAACGCGCTGATGTGGGAGTGAGCCCCGCCCTGTGGGTAACTTGTGGACCTTGATTTGTACGGCTGACCCGGCCGGGGGGCGCACCGCCGCAAATACTTAGCGGTTCTGCTGCTGGTTGAAACAACTGCGGATCAGGCCTATTTGGTGCAATTTTGAACGGGGGAGAACAGCAGAGGCACACCCGTGACTATAGAACTTATTTACTGAATTACAGCCTTCAGCCCACTGGGGTATCATTGCAAAGACTACCGGTCCCAGAATGCAGTATGGATATACTTACTCACCTGAGTGTTAGTGTTGCAATAAAAGAGGGACAAACACCGATGTCTTTTGTTGGCTGTCATTCGGTAGCAGAGAAGCCTTTGAAGAAGGGAGGATCCCGAAACGCATCAGGCTCTGCTGACGCTGGTTATGCCTTTGTCTCCGCTTATGTGGAACGCGCTGATGTGGGAGTGAGCCCCGCTCTGTGGGTAACTTGTGGACCTTGATTTGTACGGCTGACCCGGCCGGGGGGCGCACCGCCGCAAATACTTAGCGGTTCTGCTGCTGGTTGAAACAACTGCGGATCAGGCCTATCTGGCGCAATTTTGAACGGGGGAGAACAGCAGAGGCACACCCGTGACTATAGAACTTATTTACTGAATTACAGCCTTCAGCCCACTGGGGTATCATTGCAAAGACTACCGGTCCCAGAATGCAGTATGGATATGCTTACTCACCTGAGTGTTAGTGTTGCAATAAAAGAGGGACAAACACCGATGTCTTTTGTTGGCTGTCATTCGGTAGCAGAGAAGCCTTTGAAGAAGGGAGGATCCCGAAACGCGTCAGGCTCTGCTGACGCTGGTTATGCCTTTGTCTCCGCTTATGTGGAACGCGCTGATGTGGGAGTGAGCCCCGCTCTGTGGGTAACTTGTGGACCTTGATTTGTACGGCTGACCCGGCCGGGGGGCGCACCGCCGCAAATACTTAGCGGTTCTGCTGCTGGTTGAAACAACTGCGGATCAGGCCTATCTGGCGCAATTTTGAACGGGGGAGAACAGCAGAGGCACACCCGTGACTATAGAACTTATTTACTGAATTACAGCCTTCAGCCCACTGGGGTATCATTGCAAAGACTACCGGTCCCAGAATGCAGTATGGATATGCTTACTCACCTGAGTGTTAGTGTTGCAATAAAAGAGGGACAAACACCGATGTCTTTTGTTGGCTGTCATTCGGTAGCAGAGAAGCCTTTGAAGAAGGGAGGATCCCGAAACGCGTCAGGCTCTGCTGACGCTGGTTATGCCTTTGTCTCCGCTTATGTGGAACGCGCTGATGTGGGAGTGAGCCCCGCCCTGTGGGTAACTTGTGGACCTTGATTTGTACGGCTGACCCGGCCGGGGGGCGCACCGCCGCAAATACTTAGCGGTTCTGCTGCTGGTTGAAACAACTGCGGATCAGGCCTATCTGGCGCAATTTTGAACGGGGGAGAACAGCAGAGGCACACCCGTGACTATAGAACTTATTTACTGAATTACAGCCTTCAGCCCACTGGGGTATCATTGCAAAGACTACCGGTCCCAGAATGCAGTATGGATATGCTTACTCACCTGAGTGTTAGTGTTGCAATAAAAGAGGGACAAACACCGATGTCTTTTGTTGGCTGTCATTCGGTAGCAGAGAAGCCTTTGAAGAAGGGAGGATCCCGAAACGCGTCAGGCTCTGCTTACGCTGGTTATGCCTTTGTCTCCGCTTATGTGGAACGCGCTGATGTGGGAGTGAGCCCCGCCCTGTGGGTAACTTGTGGACCTTGATATATATATATATATATATATATATATATATACATATATATATATATATATATATATATATATATGCTAACAGTCTATAGTATAAAAACTACGATAGTAATATATATATATATATATATATATATATATTCACTGAAAAAACCATAGGTTATAGACCATATATAGTTAGGAATTAGCATTTACAAAACCTTGAAAATTCACTGAAAAAACCATAGGTTATAGACCATATATAGTTAGGAATTAGCATTTAAAAAACCTTATTTTACTCACACAAAACCATTGAAATTCCATATATAGTTAGTTGCACTAACTATATATTGCGCACCCGCAATCCACTGCTGATGATGTCACATATTACATCATTCATGACATGGTCAGTGACATCACTGATGACATCACTGATGACATCTGAAATGACATCACTGATGACATCACTGATGACAACATCCAGTGACTATGTTTCTGTAAAGTTAAAATATGTCTTACATATTGAAGAATGAGTGGATGTATAAGTGTCTGGACGAAGGATTTAGTAGGTGCATGACTGAATGTATGAGTGAGTGATTAAATGTGTCTCACTGAGTGCATGGGTTAGTGACTAAACTGTCTTAATTTGTGCATCATTATGTCTGTTGTTCTGTAAACTGCTGCATGTGTTGATCAGTAGCTATATGAGTAACTATATGGGTTATTGATTGATTGCCCAAGTATTTGCATGGGAGACTGAGTGTGTGTGTGGCTGGATGGGAGGTGTGTGACTCTGTACAGATCAATGTGTACTTGTATCAATGATTGTATAAGAGAGTAAGTATGTGTTAGTATATGGTTGAAAACGTAAGGTGCTCTATGTTTAACTGTATAGAGTAGAAAATGGAAGTGTGATTGATTCTTTACAGGACTGACTAGGTGTGTGAGTAACTCCATGGATGAGTGGCAGAGTGTGAGTGTCTGTATAGGTGTATGAGTGCATATGATTGTGTTGTAAACATGAGTGATTGTATGTATGAATGATTGTATGGGTGAATGAGTGAATGTGTGTGTAGACGTAGGAATCAGTGAGTACGTATGTAGTAACTAGTATTGGTGTGTCAATGGTTTCAAAAATTATACTCTGTTTTTAACACTGGGTGAAACAGAGGTTATATTAAAATGTGAGGAGATGCATTGTATTGTCACATGAATGATATCATCAGTGATGTGGTCATTGATGTCAAATGAGATGTCATCAGTGATGTCATCAGTGATGTCATTTGAGATGTCATCAGTGATGTCATCAGTGATGTCACTGACCATGTCATGAATGATGTAATATGTGACATCATCAGCAGTGGATTGCGGGTGCGCAATATATAGTTAGTGCAACTAACTATATATGGATTTTCAATGGTTTTGTGTGAGTAAAATAAGGTTTTTTAAATGCTAATTCCTAACTATATATGGTCTATAACCTATGGTTTTTTCAGTGAATTTTCAATGTTTTGTAAATGCTAATTCCTAACTATATATGGTCTATAACCTATGGTTTTTTCAGTGAATTTCAATGGTTTTTAATAGCAAATATCATAAGCTGTCGAATGTCAAGTACGTGGTAAGAATTTTTTTTTTCGTGTTTATGCACACTGATCTGCTTTGATTGCTGCCCCCCACCCCTCATTTCTATTAGGAGTACTCTCTCTTTGCAGATAGTGAAGGGTAGTTAACGCAGCCCTTTCCCCCTTTGTAATCCGTCGTGCCTGCTTCTCTCTCCATTTGATTGATTGTTCTCTTTGGTTCATTCTCTATTTACAAACAAGCACAGAGTCGCAATACTCTGTTTAGTCTTTGCAGATAGCGAAAAATCGTGTAAAAAAACAAAAGGAATCGAGCAAAATCAGTAGGCCACTAATGGGATCTCTTTTGACCTCGCTAAAATAGAAACATTAGGAACAACCTGTTGAAAATAGCAATGCGTATGTATATAAGCGGCGTTCATTTGTGTTCACAGTACCCCTTGTTGATTGTTTCAATCGAGCATTGAATTGTTCGAAGTTAATTCTCTTAACGATCTTCTCTACCTGCAAACGAGGAAGAATAGGAATATTCTATCTCCCTTTGCAGATAGTGAAGGGTAGGTAACGCAAGTCTTTAACACGTCGTACCTATTTCATTCCTCATTGATTGATTGATTGTCCGAACATTGACTGTTTGGGAATTAGTTCTTTTTGGAGGTATTCCCTGTTTGCAAATAAACGTAGGAAAATCTTTGCAAGTAGTGAAAGGGTACGTAATGCGGACCGTTCTCCCCCGTTGTAATCTGTCATGCCTATCTACTCCCCACTGATTGATGCACCTTTTTCACCCGGACCATTTACTAGAGATACGTCATCTGGCCCGACCAGAGAGCACCCCTAGTGAAAAGGACATATGCAATAATAACGAAGTGATCACTGTATCCTGTTAACAGAAACTTTACCATGAAACAACCTGGAAAGAAAAAAATAGGAAAACGAAAATCAGTAGGCCACTGATGAACATGAACTTTTATTAAACAACGAACAAAGAAACGATAACATAACGTAATGATAAAACCTATTAATGTCCTAGAAACAAGAAAACGTTAAAATATGCCAGTGGTGAGAGACCAGAAAAACAGTAAGAGAAACCAAATCACCCCTCGCTGTCCCACCGCCTGCCACGCCAAAAAAATCGATAGACTAGGGAAAATGCAAGTCAGTAGAACATCCACCCCCACTCTGGAAACTTCCAAGGTGGGGCAGGGTTCCGGCTACGCCCAGCCGGGAGCAGCCCATATAAGGCAGGTCCTGCTGCCACGCCTCGGCCAGGAGATCCTAACGTAGGGTGTAGCCGGAGGAGAGGCCGAGACCAGCGGGACCCGGCCAGGGGATTGCCTTTACAACGCTGAACAGTTGCAGGGGGGGGAATGTCTCCTCGACCCTCCCCTCTCTCTCCCAGTCCGGCCGCGGTGGCCCTTGAGAGTTGCAGGTAGTCCCGCCACATGCTCTTCCGGTCCGACCACCAACGGTCGGGGGGCCGAGGCCGACGGGATCCGGCTGCAGCCGATAAACCAAGAAACCCGTTCATGGGGCCAGAGCCAGGGGCGTCCAGCCGACATCCACCGGAAGCCCGGCCCGAAGACGGACGGGACACTTCTTTCTTTTATAATGGCTGCGACAACACTGGAGGGGGATGTCTTGCACATGCCTCCGACCCCCCCCTCGTCCTCATCGCCTGGTCCGGCCATAACAAATCTCAAGCGAGACGCCGTGGGGTGCACTGGGAGGGAGAGACGGTGCGAACAGGCCTCTCCCGCCTCCCCAGGTGGAGGCTTCCCAGCTGCACCCTCAGCGCTCCAGGCGGTGGCATCCTAACAACTACAGTGCTGCACAGTTTCGGAACGACCTAGATAACGGTTCTTCCACTGTGGCCATGCTGCAACGTCTCGCCCGGCAGGGTGGAGCCCGTCCGCTCATGTGACCCCGCGATCGCCGGTAGCTGCCGAACTCTCAAAATGGCGGTCGACCTGGCAAGAGCGGGCCCAACATAAAGAAATGGCCCGGTCACTGGTTGACTCCACCACCGTAGTCCTCCACGACCTTGAAGATTCTAGAGGAGCCGCGGGAGTCTCCGACCCCCGATGGGGAATGACTGCCATGATCGCCCGTGGAGTGACGAAACTGTATCCGCGGGACGTCGGCGCTCCCATGCTGGCGCCAGCCTCACTTTGAATTACTACAATCCTGCAGACCTCACTTCCGGTGAAAGCACAGTGTGACCCGGTAGGAAAAATTATTGCACCCCCTCCCCTTTTTGACTGATAGTTCAAAGCACCGATCCTTTCCTTTGCCCTTTTAACGGAACTTTGGACTGCCTCCCCCTCTTTTACATTTTCTAGAGAAAACAAAACATTAACCACTACATTAGCATAGCAGTTGACACCAGAACTGTTTTCAAATTGAAAACCAACAACATCTTCAACAGAATCCTTTTTGTTTCTGCTGTGACCCTGCTACAGCACAGGCATTGTCCCCAGCAGTAATTCTGCAATGCCGGTAAGAATAGCTGTGGTGCCTACTGGACTCACTCACCCCCGCGGCGCCCCACGCCGTTTTTTGCTGGGCGGCAACTTACTAGACATCACTTTCGTGCCATCTAGATTTCAGCGCGTTCTGCTGCCTTGGAACTATTCGCACAACAGACCGCTACTGACAAGAATATTTCATTATTGGTGCTGTCAATTTCAATAAATCTATTGGATAATTAAAAAGAAATTGCCACGGTCTCTTCGTTGTTTAAATGTTTTTACTGTTTTTGTTTTGTTGTATATATTTATATGTTATTAAAGTTTTATATTCCTACTACTTTGTTGGAGTGCTATATATTTTTAATGTGACACATAATTGTAAAAACTTTGATGTACAAAGAGTCATTCCTGGAATCTTCCGCTTCAGGCTCGGTCCCCTCCCCAATCACAATACAGGATGGTTTTCAGATAGTAGGAACGCGTGTGCTGTGACGGATCACATCGGGTGTGGGCCTTGATCTACTATAACTCCTTTGAAGAGGGGTGATTCTTTACAGCTGGGGCCATAAACTACATCTGCAGGGCTAGCTGATAGCCTAGGACCGGCCTGGACATTCGGACACAGAGGAAGAGGAGTGTCAGAGGGTGCGGTAGTGAATAGGGCGAAAGGGAGGTGTCAGGCGGGCACAGAGTGTGATTCTCAGGGAAGAGCAGCGCAGATGGGGGAAGGTTTATTGCCCATGCATAAGACAGAGAGCGGTGGTGACCAGTGCCTGGGGGAGATGCTTACGAGGGTGAGGAGCCATGCTACGAATCGACAGCGTGCAGAGAGTGGGTCTGGTCAAGACATCTAAAATGGCTGCCGTGCACGACAAAAGTGTGGCATTTCAAAAAAGGCAAGATGGCGCAGACAATGTTTTTCAACACTTCCTCATTTCCTTCGAATCGAACGTTAACAGACGTTGGGGCATATTACCAAAGTTAAGCGATATTTATCGCTAACGATGCTTACCAACCAATTTTTTACCACTAAGCATCGTCAGAAATTATCGAAGATAAACCTTACTATTATCAAGGTTTATCGCAAATGCGATAATAAACGGCCGCAATGCATGAATATCGCTAAAAACTCAGCGATATTCATGCATTACCGAGCTAATACTCTTAGCCATGTTATCCACCTCCCATTGGATAACATGGCTAAGAACTGCTCAGGGCAGGTGTTACTTTTTGGAGATATTCGCGCTTAGCGCGAATATCTCCAAAAGTTGGTAATAGGAGATAGATATCTTGCATGTTGTAATGCAAGTTATTGTGGTATATGGAACTCATACCATAATATCTCAGGAAAGCAGAAACTGATCCTTTTGGGACCGCCTAAAAAGGCCTAGGGGGTGAGGAGTACTCTACTTTGCCCCCTTTTCACGTTCCGAACTATTTTATTTTACTCTCTTCTGTAATTACACAAAATACCAGCGATAAGATGCATCGGAGACACACACTGAGAGAAAGGAGGCCGGAGATGAAGAAGACATGTCAAATACACATTGGAGATAATATAGTGGCAGAAGGGAAGTAAATATGAGTAAACTTACCATGTAACATAAAAATGTTGCACTCTATACTATAAGTCTCATTTTATACTACAATCACTTCGCTACAACCTCATAAATTAAAAATAAAAATAAATAATGTCTCAAACAATTTTTGATTTCTAAATATAAATTTATTCTTCAGAATTTTCTAAATTTGAAACAACTAGTAACATGTCCTCATCAGTAATTTCCTCTTCAATCATCTCATCTGGAATCTCCTCATTAAAAGTCTGCAATGATGATTCTTGTAACTCTATGGTCTCCAAACACTCGATAAATTCGCCATCAAGAGATTGATCAAAAAAATCATTCAAGTCATCTCCTCCTTCTGACAATATTTCATTATTGGTGCTGTCCATTTCAATCAATGTAGTGGAATCATTCAAGTCATCTCCTCGTGACAATATTTCATTATTGGTGCTCTCAATTTCAATCAATGTAGTGGAATCATTCAAGTCATCTCCTCCTTGTGACAATATTTCATTATTGGTGCTGTCCATTTCAATCAATCTAATGGAATCATACAAGCCATCTCCTCCTTGTGACAATATTTCATTATTGGTGCTCTCAATTTCAATCAATGTAGTGGAATCATTCAAGTCATCTCCTTGTGACAATATTTCATTCTTGGTGCTGTCCATTTCAATCAATCTAATGGAATCATACAAGTCATGTCCTCCTTGTGACAATATTTCATTATTGGTGCTCTCAATTTCAATCAATGTAGTGGACAATTCAAAAGAAATTGCCACGGTCTCTTCATTGTGAGCCATTTTATTTTGAAATTGCTTGCTGTAAATTGCAGAAAAAAATAATCACTTTCATTTATCGTTTTTAGTAATACATAATATAAAACTAACTTCATCAAGTATTTAGTATAACAGAAGGACTGCAAATAAATAACAGAAAACATTTTTCAAATTATCTTCAAGTGTACAACATAGTTCCCCTTACAAATTAACAACTCACCTTTTTAAAAGTAGCAGAAGTGTTAGTACTGTGTAAATCAAACACCAGAAATTCACCACCAAAAATTCCTCACAAATGTACCTCAGACAGTAGTATCACAAAATGGCTGTGGTTTCCTCTCATTTGACATATATACATAACCAATTAACTTTCATCACACACAAATACAAAACCAAAGTAACATTTTAATTGGTTCTAAATTTCAACACTTTCAAATGTGTTTTCCCCATGCAATTTTCCATAGGACATTTACATACGTCTACAGCCTGAATGGCTGAACGGAATTACACCAAACTTGGCAAAATGGTACATCAAACCTAAGAGGTCAGGAAGGATCTACTATGCCCCCTTATGGTCATTTCCCCCTTCGCTTTGGCCTCCTCTTGTCTCTCAATCCTACCGAGGGACAAGATGGCGGCCGCTACGGACTGTTTGGAATGTTGACAGACGCCGGAGAACCAATCAGCTTCGCAAAGCTCCGTAACGCGAAAAGTACGCGAAGCGGAGCGCTGTTACAGATATATATCTTTTTTTCAACGTTAATTTCTCAAAATCCACTGGAGCACATATATTGAGACCTAGCAAAGGCACATCGGGCTACCAGTCCCTAATATTTTGCCAAGTTTCGTGCAAATCCATTCAGCCGTTCGATTATTATTATTTTGTTTTTTTTTTGCCCCGCGGGGCCCTTTTAAAACCTCCACATCAAACCTAGGGGGTCAGCGAGGATCTACTATGCCCCCTTATAGTTATTTCCCCCTTTGTTTTGACCTCCTCTTGTCTCTCGATCCTACCGAGAGACAAGATGGCGGCCGCTACGGACTGTTTGGAATGTTGACAGACGCCGGAGAACCAATCAGCTTCGCTTCACAAAGCTCCGTTGCGCGAAAAGTCCGCGAACCAGAGCGCTAACCGGTCCGCTGTTACAGATATATATCTTTTTTTAAACGTTAATTTCTCAAAATCCACTGGAGCACATATATTGAGACCTACAAAAGGCACATCGGGCTACCAGTCCCTACAATTTTGCCAAGTTTCGTGCAAATCCATTCAGCCGTTCGGGCTAAAAGTGAGGCCAACCGCCCCATGGAAAACTCAATGTTAAAAACACGTTTTGGGACCCCCCTTTTTTCTCGGCCCCCACTGGACGAACCCCCCCCAAATTTTCAAGGGCTGCTCAGAAACAAAATGTGCCATTTTCCTGAAAATTTCAGCCGATTCCGTCCACAAACGCCAAAGTTATTAGACATAGAATTTTCAAAAAACCCATAGAGAAAAAATCCTAACTATATATACCTACTGGCGACCGCCAGTAGGTAATATATATATATATATATATATATATTACTATCGTAGTTTTTATACTATAGACTGTTAGCATAGGTTAGGATAGGGGTTAGCATAGTGGCAGGGTAATGTAGTTACACATCATCCATTTATGTGCTCTCTGGGGACTTCCATGCAACATGCCAATCAGCTAAGTGAAATGAGTGATGTGTTGCAAGTACACATATTGTGCCTCAGCACTGCTTCACAGTTATGGCATATGCACAAAGCACACATATAGCAACATAATTTGACCCACTGGCAAGTAGTTGACTCATAGACAGAGTTTTGCGATCTACCTCCCATTCAACAGACCTGTTGGATAATTTTCAAAGACTCACACATGGATATACCTGGAACACTACAGCATAGATCACCAACTAAACATCAGACAGGAGTGTGTGGTCCTTGACATACTTAATATTCTGTCTCAACCAACCTGTGCGGATTGTTACCAAGAAGCACATCAACTCACACTCAGTCCATGTGATAAGTGTGTACATGCATGTTGTATAACACAGATTTGTGAGTGTTTAGAAATGTATATTTCTGGTAATTGGGAAGAAATTGTTTAATGGAGAGAAATCCTGTGGATAAAATATGGGCAGCTACAGCATTTGGAGGAATGTAGAAGGGTCTGTATGCTGAAAACACAGTGCATACATGCCAGTGGTACTTTACACATTGGCCTATTGTTTCACAAAACCATGCAAGCCTATGGAAACAATTCTAATATGGGCCATTGGCTCGATGGGGCAGGAGTGAGGCATGTTACAGCATTGCCATGTGTGGACTTGTGACATGTCCCAGATACAAGTACAAAGAAAAAGTGGTCCGAGTTGACAATATTATGTCTATACAAATATTCACTTCATACCAAAAAACACCACATATAATTCAATATAACGGAATCTAACTGATGCAATATTCTTATTCAAATTGCATTTATTATCCACATGGAGATATTCATTGGAGTCTTAATGAATTCATCATAGTATAATTAGTAGTAAATCATTCAATGTAATTGTATATTCATTACATTCAAATAGTGCTCTCAATGGTGGTTAAAGAGTGAACCCAAGTAAGTCATTGGCATAGACAATGGACTTATGCACTTACTGCAACAAATGAGGACATGTGACTTGAACACTGGTTATGCTATCTGGAATAATAAATGCTAAGTATGCCACCTCACATATACATATGCAGCATCTATACTAGGATGGAATCATGTTTTGGTATAGGGAGCCTGCTCACAAGCTCACCCAAATCCATAGGAGTCCACACTTTAGCTAGATGTTGTACTACAGGTGCATGTATGTTACATCAAACAATATGCTATTTGAGTGACATGAATATCTGAAATGCCTTCAATCATTTAGCCTGTACCAATGTTAATAGGGTAGAGGGAAGTAATCAGCAGGCATGTGCTTGGTATGATGTGAACACACATCTTGGTTAAATGATCATTGTACACATGTCAACATCTGATGTGCTGTTGACTGCTGAAAGTTTGCTCTGGGATATGTGTTACACCCCAAACACATCTGTGTCCTGGCAAAAATATGACTCAGGTCAAACGTACTGTGTAAGCCTATTCCATCCAACATTTGTGCCACATACTTGGGGTAACATTTTGGCAATTTTGGACTACGGTAAGCGTGAGAGACACTATGACTTATTCCCAGCAGTAGGTTTTGGGGAAGGTGATGGCACATGTGCCATAAGTATCCACACCATGCTGAAACAACAATAGCAGCACAGCATATTAAGAGGCATCCATCATGTGGGCCTGCATACATGGCTAATCATTCCACATGACAATTTAGCCCTGTCATTTGCACTTAGAATTTTGTCCTACTTCTGTAACAAATCTACATGTAAGGTGCACCTTGTTTCCGCAGACTGATGATGCCCCTTGCACATCTCACTGCAACCCATTTCAGCAAACCCACACAATCCTTACAGATCCCAGAAACAATGAGGTGACACTCACCGGTAGCATTGCGATGTTGGAATGTCGCAACCTTTGCAGTGGTGTAAGGGTTTGGTCCACCTACAAGACAAAATCATGGTAATTAGCTCTGTGAATGCTGACCATGTACACTGTGCACACATGAAGCCCATACATTGTTTTCACAAATGCCTGATATTGTCTGTAGGTTGGACTTGTAGCATGAGGCACAGTTGGAATGTCCTCATGATGGACATATGTATGCCATGTTGCAGTGTATTCAGATGATAGCAGCCACATCTCATATGAGGTGCACAGAGATGCACAGAGTGCAGAAAAGGTACAAGACCAGCCTACCTTGTAATATGGTGCAAGGGTGCCTGGCTTTGACGCCTATGTGAACAGTCCAAATTGATTGACCTCATTCTGCATAATATGACAGTGCTGGGACCTTGCTACACATGTCAGACAATAGCCATGCTTGTTTTGCACCTTCAGTTAACGCCTTACATGTGACCAGTGCACTGTAAATGAACAATGATAAATCAAGGCCCATACAGGCTCATAAAGGTATGAGGATGTTGTTATGTATCAGAGACGTATGGGTGACACCCTGTCAAACCTGTGGGCTGATGTCATGTGAGTGCGCTCCCCTGCAACATATGGTGGGTGGCCCACACAGTTCAGAGTCAGAAATTGCGTAGCAGACTGAATGACAAGGGTCCCTGCACAGTATGGGTCCCAATCACCTATGTGCCTCCCCTGCACTACACGGTCGGCTCTGGCTATTGTAATGCCCCTGTGAACAGGCTCCTGTTTCATGATCAGTGTCTATAAGTGAGTTGGACCGTATCAGGCCATAGTAACCTATATACATATCTGGCCCTTCCAATTACAAAACTGTTAAGACTCTTTTGCTACAGCTAAATAGCTGCAAGCTAATGGTATGTAGGAACGAACCGACAGCCCCACCAACTTATATCTTCAGGTGATCCAGGAGATCCCGCTCCCAGCTGATGATATCAGTCAACCAGTGTTTGCATTGGTGGCCAGTTCGCTCTGCACCAAATATTCTTGACATCTGAAAGTGTACCTTCTCCCAATTGTGCAACCTGTCTTGGGTTGGGTAGTCCAGAATTACCCTGCCTTCACGTGCACTCATATTGGGCAAATATTTAACCTGCAGCCACAGTTGGTCCCCAAACTGCTCCTCTGTCAGATTCTTAGCCCTGCCCAACATCTTCCTACATGCCCTAGCCATTCTAACAACCAACTACAAAAAACACTATCCCATACCCATGCCCCTTTACCTATTAACCTCTTTTCAAACAAATACCCAAAAATACAAGACCCAGAACAACACAAAATACAATCACTGGAAACCTGTGACAATTTAGGGGCATGACGCAGAAAGCACTGACACCAAGACCAGGAAACAGCACAAAGTCTCCAGCACACAACAAACACCTCCACCATTCAGCACAGACAAAAAGACAGTAAGTGAAAGTGAAAGAAACGTCACACTTTCCTGTGTGAATGCGCCACGTTTCCGATCTAGGCGTCAATTTTCCTACTAACGCGTCTTCTTTTTCTGACGCTTCGCTAGACAAATATCCAATTTGCTCGTTACACTATGGCCGAAGCATTGTTTTTGATGGTTTGCCCTTGATGCGTGGCTTCCACCTGACGCTCTTCTCACTCAAGCTTCACGTTTAGTGGTAAAGCACCAGTCTTACAACGAAAGGTTCACATTTAATACAAAAAAGTCACCTTTCATACTATAGAGTCATCTTTCCTAGTCAAACATCACTTTTAGTGGTAATGCATGACTTCCAATGCTAAAGAGTCAATTTTAGTACAGAAAAGTCACCTTTCATACTCAAATGTCACTTTTAGTGGTAATGCTTGACTTTCCATGCTAAAGAGTCATGTTTAGAACAGAAAAGTCACCTTTCAGAATATAGAGTCACCTTCCCAACTCAAACATCACTTTAAGTGGTAATTTGTGACTTTCCATGCAAAAGAGTCACATTTGTTTTTTTGCATAGCTTTATATAGCGTGAACTTGACCCGAATCGGGTATCAGAGCCCTTTACGTAGCACCAGTTACGTTACATGAGGCCACACATTCTTTTTTGTTAGGCACAGGGAGATTACGTGATTTGCCCAGAATCACAGGATCCTACTCAAACATGTTTGATTACTGACACATTGCTGTGGCAATAGGTAAAGCACAAGTGACACACAACATATGACAATGCACAGTGCATTGTTTCTGAGGCTATGACGTTGATGCTTCTAACCTGATTTTACATTTCTGAGGGCTACTTCTAGTTGATGAAATGTGTGTATGTATATGTTTTACTGGCACTGTGACAAAATGCAAAGACAAGTATTGGTTTCAAATATTTATCGTCATATTGAACCTTTATGCAAAGTTGGTTAATTTTCTATTACAAAACATGTCTATTACATAAAGAAATGTTGCACAATGTGTGTGCGTCAGTGATTGCCTAAAAGCAGTGTTTTGGATGTCTCTAACCTCGGTATCCTCCTCTTCCTCCTCCTCCTCCATCAGGACCTGCAGTTGTGGGCCCCGTCCCAGTGGGACATCAGTACGCACAGAAATATTGTGTAGTAAGGCACACACCAAGATTATTTTGCTGACTACTGGGGGGAGTTAAGCAATCAACCCCTTGAAATGTCCAGGCAGTGGAACCTAGCCGTGAGCAGTCTGAAGGTTTGTCAACAATGTTCCTGGTCTTTCTGACAGCCTGGTTGTAGGCCTTCTCTGGCTTTGTGTGGGGATATTCATATGGTGTCATGACCCATGACTAGATCCCATGTTCCTGGTCAGCTGAAAGTGAAGAGAAAGGACAACTGGCAACACTTTTTCAAGCTGTTACTGATATATGGCAGGCCATGTGTGTTATGTGTAGTTACATTGTCATACAGATTTCTAACATTGTTTTCACAATATATGTTAGTCATACCGTTGTTGACAGATTGACACTTTTCTCTTCCATTGCTCTGTGTTATAGCAAATACTGAGCATGTGATGATACATTGGTTGTTTTGACATCCTGACTGTCACCTAGATCCTATTATTTTCTGTGATGTCTGTTTGGAGATTCTCCTGACCAGTCTATGTTATGTACTCCCACTACATGTGCGAACCTGCCAATTGGAGATCTAATATTTGGGTAGTTGGTCCTTCCTAAGCAGATAATCACATAGGAGACATGCCAAAGACTGAATGACACATGCATATGTGTATAGTAAACAACAGATGTAGGTGGTGGGATAAATGACATTCCTGATGAACCATGGAAGTGGGATGTACCCCACAATGCACATGGAATCCCTCCTTTGAACACTGATGCTACACAGCATTTGGCCTTGCAATGCTTTGCTGTGTACCCTTCCACCATTAAACAGAAGCCATAGTGGATTTGCGTGTCTTGACATTGGTAACTTATGGGTTTGTCTGAAACATGTACCATGATGCATGGTGCAGGTATGAGCCACACACCTCTCACATATGTTCCTATCTGTGTCAACAGATGATGGGTATTATGTCATTCATTTCTGACTGTTAATGGGTGTGTTAGGTATCTGAGTTCTGCTTACCTACAAGTAGGCCATTCCCATATTGTCCATTCTGGAACTGGTCATTAACGATGGAGTGCCTGAATATGTATGCATCATGCATGCTTCCAGGGTTTCTTCACCAGCATTTGATGATGAGGTCCCAATGCTCCATGATAGCCTAGACATTTATGGAGTGGGTGTTATTCCGGTTCATGTAGAAATGGGATGTTGCTTCAGGTGGTACAAGTTGCACATGTGTGCA
The DNA here is from genome assembly GCF_964261635.1 of Lissotriton helveticus. NCBI lineage: Eukaryota > Metazoa > Chordata > Amphibia > Caudata > Salamandridae > Lissotriton > Lissotriton helveticus. The sequence goes on along the minus strand of NC_136061.1, from coordinate 646,407,002 downwards.
GTTCATTGCACCAAGCACAGGTTAGAACCCAGTGATGGCATAGAAGCCTTGTATGATCTCCAGCTGCAGTTCCTGGGTGATGGGGAAGAGGAGGTGACGGGGTGTCAGATGGATGATAGAGAAGGAATGATGAGATAAATGGCTGGAAGTTTCCGGCCACTCTGGCGGCGGTTATCTGGAAGGACCCCAATGCCAGGATGTGTAGTAATGCCATGAACTTCACCTGTGGAGGGATGTTGGCAGCATTGTCAGCTGTTGACTGCAGCCTTGGGTCAATCCGGTGTAGCAGCTCTACAATGGACTCCCTCCTCAGCTGGTAATAGGTGATTACCTCATCCTCCCTGAGTCCTATTAGAGTGGTCCGCTGGCGATAAACACGCTCCCTTCTGCGTTGCCTTCATGGTGATGAGGGAGGGTGGGGTGGTTGGTTGGGGTGGGGTGAATTGTGGTTGCTGTCTCATTGCAACTCCCAACTGCAAAATTACTACCTCCATGGTGTAGTTGTGGTTGCAACACTGTCCTGTCAAGCTTCTCTATGTATAGCAAACTCACTGTGTTATTTGCTATGCATGAGTTTCATAGGCGCAGGATTTTTTATGTTACCGGACCTCTGTGCCACTGAGGTCACCATACGTCACTTTTCTAAAATCTAGTAAATATCCATGTGTCAGTTTTACGCTGGAAATTATGACGGATTGGCTACCGCGCATATATTAATACTTTATGGTTCCGACTCAAGTTACTTTTGGCACAGGAGTCCAAATAGTGACGCATCCTCCAAGATACGTCGCCTTGTAAATATGGAGTAGTGATTGCACCACTACTACCCATGTCCATGTTGGATATTAGGTCTTTATCCAGATGAGCGCCATAGAGAAAGAAAGCCGTACAGCAGCTTTGACAAAAACTGTACAACCATCACATCTCTCCAGTGTAAATAATTTAGCAGCATCCAGGGAAAAGGCTCCCTGACAAAGCGCTGTAAGCCAAGTGCTCTGAAATCCTGTCACATCCCCTGACACTGAGGAAACAGCCTCGGCTTGAGTCGTGTTGCGCTGTGATATGTCTGCATTACTCTCTACGGATCTAGGCGTATGCCAAACAGTCTATGTGCATCTGCATGCAGTATCTCTGAATGGGTGCTGGGTTTATGTACAAAGTGGTCATTTGTCTGTGTGTGATTTTATCGCATATCATGTGTTTCAGAATTTTATAGTAATGATATTCTGTGCTTTCATCAATATTTTGGTAGGGGAACTGCAATGGTTCAAAATTTGGTTACCGCACAGGGCACTGTTTACCCTACTTTCTAAATGATTATGCAGACACTATTGTGAAATCAATTCAAGGGAGCCAAAAGGCCACCCTGATGCACCCCCACAAATGGTATTTGTGCTCATGTGGCGCACACACATGCTATAAGGGCAAGTGTATGCTCCACATGGCACTTAGAAAAATGAAATTTTGTGCATTTTTCTAGGGATTTGCAAATTACCATCAACTTGAAGTTGATGGTAATTTGCGATTCCTTAATGCAAAGTCGCCTTCTGAGAACGCTTCTTGTGTTGCATTTAGGGAATCGCAAATTGCGATTCACTAACTGCATTCTCAAAATAGGTAATTGCAAAAATTGTGATTACCTATTTTGCGAATGCCTTTGGGGTTGATGCATGCCACAAGGTTGATTACTGGTCAAAAAGGGGCCGATTCTGAAAATCTGCCCGTTTGTGTCCAGTAAATAACTTGATGCATGTGCCCCAAAGTATTTCCACACTATCTATCCAGTTAATCATCCTTATAGTTAACTTATTAAATCAGTCTCCAATTTGGGGTGTTTGTACACCATTGTGCACCCTGCAGCACAATTGTACAGAGACCCTCTTGCCCTAACCATAGTGCGCCTCACTGTTTCCGAGTCCTGATGATGACCTCCCACTTACAATAACTCAAAACGTTGTTGACTGTAGACAAACTCACAGGTTCAGTGAGAGTACTTAAGTTATATATACACCATTGCAACCTTGTATAGCAAGCAAAATAAATGTTTGGAATGTTTCAATTGTTGATTGATTGGTCCAGTGCTTAATTTGTAAAAAATTAAGTGCAGGTGCACAAATATTTTTGAGGAGGCCACACCGACTCCCCTGGCTCCACCCACGTCCTATTTGGCACCACCCACATCCACAAGTCTAACACATCAGAGCCACTATCTCACTTCTTGAGTTACACAAGAAGATGAATACCTGGCTCTTCACATAAGCACCTCATGAATGAAGTGAAGAAACACAAAGCAAGACAGAAAGGTGAGATCAGGATAGGGTGTAACAGGTAACAGTACTAAAATATGCAAGTATGTACTTTTGTGCATACACAGGATATCCTTGCTCCCAATGCAGACCCTTAGTGAAGCATTAGAGCAATAAGTATCCTTCAACTACATCTTGTTAGTAGTGGCATGGAACATAGCCATCTACTACCAGGTTTATTGTAAAGGTAACAAGACAAAATATCGAATTCAAAATATAGAATGGACAAAATATTGAATGGACAGAATATAGTGGTCAAAAATATCGAATTGAAGGTAAGATAATATCGATTTTTTAAAATATAGAAAGTCAAAATATCGAAGTATATAATATAGGTATTAAAATATATCGAATTTTTTATAATATCAAATTTTTTAAAGTGTTTTGTATGTTAGTATATGTGTGAAAAGTGTTTTTGCGTAGTTTAATTCTGTAGCGGGTTGTAGGTTTATAGGGGAATAGGGTGGGAAGTAATTTAATTATATTAGATTACATATTCATTTTTAGAATTATTTTTAATTTAATTTTGCGTTTTAGTTCTGTAGAGGGTTGTGGGTTTATAAGGGAGTAGGGTGGGAAGTAATTTAATTATAATTATTTAAATATTTTCATGTATTTATTGGTATTCATTTTGAAATAATTGTTAATTAATTTTTAATTGGTAATTAATTTTTATTAATTATTTAATTGATAATTATGTTAATTGTATTAATTTATTTTCTGTAGCGGGTTGTGGGTTTATAGGGGGATAGGGTGGGAAGTAATTTAATTGTAATTAAGTAAATAACTTTTATTTATTTATTGGTATTGATTTTTCCTTTATTGTTAATTAATTTCTAATTGGTAATTAATTTTTATTAATTGGTAATTAATTTGTATTAATTTATTAATTGATGATTACGACAATTGTATTAATTTATTTTCTGTAGCCGATTGTGGGTTTATAGGGGAATAGGGTGGGAAGTGATTTAATTGTACTTAATTACATCTTAAAATAATTTATGTGTATTGATAATTAATTTACTGTGAATTCATTATTAATTTATTAATTTTTATTATTATTTAGTTTTTGTTATTGAAAATTAATTAGTTGTTAATTAATTAGGAATAGGTACTTCATTTTAATAACTAATATTTATTTGTATTTATAATTGATTAATTATTTAATAATATAAAATTGGCAATTATTTTTAATTAATGTTTTATTGGTATTGATATTTAATTTATTTTTATTAATGTATTAAATCATTACTTTTCCTATTGTTAAATTCACTAGAGTGGGAATAGTAATTTTTACCCCTACACTATCCAACACTTTCCCTACTGTTGCACTCTCTGGAGTGGGAATAGTAATGTTTACCCCTACGCTATCCAACGCTTTCCCTACTGTTGCACTCTCTAGAGTGGGAATAGTAATTTTTACCCTCCCGCTATCCAAAGCTTTCCCGACTGTTGCACTCTCTGGAATGGGAATAGTAATTTTTACCCTCCCACTGTCCAGCGCTTTCCCTACTGTTGCACTCTCTGGAGTGGGAATAGTAATTTTTACCCCTACGCTATCCAACGATTTCCCTACTGTTGCACTCTCTGGAGTGGGAATAGTAATTTTTACCCCTACGCTATCCAATGCTTTCCCTACTGTTGCACTCTCTGGAGTGGCAATAGTAGTTTTTTACCCTCTCGCTATCCAACGATTTCCCTACTGTTGCACTCTCTGGAGTGGGAATAGTAATTTTTACCCTCCCGCCATCCAACACTTTCCCTACTGTTGCACTCACTGGAGTGGGAATAGTAATTTTTACCCTCTCGCTATCCAACGCTTTCCCTACTGTTGCACTCACAGGAGTGGGAATAGTAAATGCTACCCTCCCGTTATCCTATGGTAAAAATATTGTATATTTTGTATTAATATTATGTAATATATATATATATGTATTAAAAAATAAAATTGTATGTTTTTTTTTGATAACTTTTAATTATTTAGGGGTCGATTCCGATTCGGGAAACGAATCCGTACGACGAACGTATTCGTAGCTGTTTCCGTATGAATCATAGTAATCCGTCTGAATCGCGTAGTACGATCCGTTGGCTCGAAATACGTATGAGTTGTCGCGAACCGTACGAAAGTCAAGGGTAAATCCGTACGTCATAGACCAGCACTGTAAACCGTACGAATCGTAAACATGCCTTACGACCCGCCAAGTACGATCTGGACCGGGGAATGGGGACGCGATTCGTACGGATACGTCGGGTATGAGCAATTCGTACGGAGAGCTACACTATCGCATATGCAATATACCCCTAAATTCAAGGGGTGTACCCAGGCGGTGTACGCACCGTACACGTACGACCTTGGGGGGTACGGACCGTACCCCTATGCACCGTACACCTACAGTCATGGGGGTACGCACAGGGACATACGCACCGTACCCCTGTAATCCAGGGGTGTACGCACCGTACCCCTGCAAAGATGGGTGTAAGCACCGTACATGGGGGGTCCGTTCCGTACGCATTTCAACTCGAAATCTGGTTTTCCGGACGTTTTAAGCTACCGTAGCAAAAGCGTCGTATGGAGTGCTGTCGACACGAATCGTACTTGCTGGGTCAGAAAAAGCTGCTTCAATCCGTACGGACGTCGCATACTGCGTGTACCGAATACGATTCGTACGGATTATTGAGTCGTACGGTCTTTGGTATGAATCGTATGAAGAACTGCTTTGGGTACGCATCGTACGTACAGGTACGGTTCTCCGTACGATTCGTACGGGAAAAAGGCTCCGTTCGACGATTCGGACGGGATTTTACCGGATCGGAATCGGACCCTTAATAATTTTAAGGTTATTTAAGTATTTTTAAGTATGTTTTAGTTAATTATGTTTATTATTTCATTAATTTTAAATTACTTTTAAGACATTTTAAAAAAATTGATATTTTGACTAACTATATTTGTTAGAACGATATTTTTGATTCGATATTTTTGTACTTACCTGTTTGGAGATAGGAATTCAATATCTTTGCATTCTATATTTTTTTCTCAATATTTTGGTAATTCTATATTTGTGTATTCGATATTATGTCAGTTATCCATTGTAAAACAATGCCGAGCAATCCTTTAATCCAGTAGTTCTTAACCTGTAATCCAGGGACAACTGAGGGTCCAGAATGCATATTTTAGGGTGTCCAAGACTGCTTAGAAATATGATTAATATTTACAGATCAGTAAAGAGAAGATAAATAAAGAAGCAAAATGATGTAAAATTGACATTTTTAAAATGTTCTGTAAATGTGAATGAATTTGAAATATAAATTGGTATCCTCATTCATTCATGGGAACAGTCTGTACAAGTACATCAAACAGCATATATTATGGATGAAGGGTGGCTTCAGTTGAATTTAGAAAGTTCCAAAATACCCATTAAAATTTTATTTATATATTTGTTTGTGAATTAAACAAAATATGTAATCAGGTGTACCTGTTTGTTCAATGCTTTTGTCTGTTTTGTGTATTGTTTTGGGGTTCACTATCAAAATTGCTTACAACAGGTGGCCCGATTCCAGTCATGATTAAGTGGCAGTCCCCAGACTCTGATTGAGTTAGAGCCCACAGAGGTCAATGGGTTAAGAACCACTTCTATAGTTTCAGATCAACATACAAGCAAATTGAGAGGGTGAGAGAATCAGGGACAAGTCACATGACTTCCAGTTCATTAAATTCTGTACCCATAATGAAAACTGTACTCTTTCTTCTGCTTTAGTTTCTTTTAGTACAGGTACCTTAGCTGTTTTCTTCCCAACCATAAAATGGCACACTTGAGCAATTGGTTTATTATTGACTAAATTACACATTGTGAGACTACAAACTATAGGAGCTCCGATCTCATTCACTTCCATTTCATTCAGTGCCGTTTGTGTTTACTCTAAAAACTGACAAGTTTACAAAACTTGGCTTGCACGTTATACCTCACACAGTTGAAATAGGTGACTGTATGACATTGATCTTAGTTGAGACAGTTGTAAGCAATTGAATGGTTTAACTCATTGGCCCCTGGTGTCTCCAAATACTTTTCTTTAAACTGAAAAAAAGGCATCAAGGGCCTGTCATCAGAAATATTTCACAATTCATAAATTGTATTAAAATGTCCATTGCATAACCATTAACCCGCTGTTTACAGCAATTTGCATCCACACTTACATTTAGATCATTTGTTTTCAAGAGAAACGTGGTTTAACTTCTTCCCAACTTACTAATAAAAGACTAAGGGCATCCATGGATCTCTGTGAAGCTATCATTGTGGTCAATGCGCAGAAAGCACTAGCGCTTTACTTAGCAGGTCCCATGCTGAATGCACCAGCTCAAAGTTTTGTTTTTCAAAAACAAACTGCAAAAGCTCTATTTAGTTACTGAAAAAATGGCCTTGTCATGCAGGGAATTTTCGACCAGTGCAAGAGGGTAATTTATTTGGCTTTCCGTTCAGAAAGGAGAGGCTTGACCTGGTTGTCTAGAACAGGAAAAGTCTACAGCAGGACCTTTCTCCTAAATAGGATGGACAGTTTGACGTAGATTGAGTAATGGACTAATGGGAGATGAGCTACCCATCAAAAGAGTTCTTATGTCAGAATGAGCATGGTCTCTTCCATTAGAAACATGGTGCTTCTTCAGGCTCCAAATAGAGGAGGGGAAGCAAGAGTTTAGTGAACAGGACATGACAACTCTAAATGAGACCCAAAGTTTGGTACATAGAGAAGGTAAGATAGAATTGCTAAAGTTTAAAAAAATAATTCCAGCAAACTTGTTCTGTGGTTGCATCCCTGACTTACACATTTCATCCTGGCTACCATTTCTTGGAAGCTATTCAGTTTGCTGAGCATTTGCATTTTGCTTACTGACTGATGGAGCACATTGAAACAAATAACACTGAGATTGGTCAGTGACCCTTATTGTATGTGGTGTGCAGTGTAAGTGGGGCCACTAGAATTCTGTTTTTCTGCATCTGTAGTGGTTTCCACATAATTATGCCTTTACTGCATCTGTCAGATGATCTACCATCTACACTACATCATCTGAATATCAACAAATATGTTTTTCTAACTTTGACAGCTCAAGTGTTACGTTACTTAAAAAAAATCAAATATGAAGCCATATGGTGGCAGACCCTCAAACCATTTACAAATGTGAACTGGTCAACCTTACAGTTGCCAGCTGTTATCCAGGTATGAAACTGGTACTAAAGAGGTGAATTCTTTTCCGAGATAATATTTATGTGCTAAACTGTGAAAACAGCAAAGTAATGGGACTGCAGAATGTGCCTTATTTGCTCTTCATAACTGCATAATTTAGTCAGCTCTGCCCATAATTTGGGGCTCCATTGTTCCATAATTCCAGTGGCCCCGAGTTATACCACTGCAATAAATGGGGCTAGATCATGAGCGAACAGATTTTATTACATCTTCCTGATCTGTCTGGCAGAGCACGCAATTATATGGAAAATAATCCTTTTTAAACCTCCTCTTCTTTGGAAAAAGAATCTTTTGAGAATCAACATGAAAAATGTAGTAGTCAGTAAACGCCTCCTTGAACAATTACATTTTAAACTAACTGGTTTGTTGTAATTTTTTTGTCCCAACCCTATACTATGTGACTAAATGTGAAGAAGTTTGTTTTTAAGACTAGAAGAAAAACAGCACGCCTAAGCACACCTTTGGCCTGTAGAGTGCCAGCAAGAAATACTTCGTTTTCGTTAAGTGCATATGGCATCATTCTGCCTTCAGAGAGTTAAAAGCATTTTGCTTTTGCTTCACCCCCAACACAAAAGAAATAACTCTTAGAACCCCATGTCACCCCGTTCCAATGCTCTCAAAATGAGTGTATAAACACACAGGCTGCACATACGTCTAAGAATTTTTTAAGGGAACATTTTCAGTAAACGCGACTTGACAGCTTACCAGTTTTCAAGAAAGGTTACGAACTACTGGCATGAGAGGCTTTATAAATAACCACTGGACAAAAAGCAAAAGAGCTACAAATACTCTGATCCATGGTAACTCTAAAGTGACATATACAAGAGCTTACTGGCCTGTTTAAATACAGCAAGCAGTGCACTTTTAATGCTGCTCACACTCTGACGCTCACCAACCTGAACAAGCATTGGCATAGCCAATAGGTCTCGCTTTTGGGAACTTATACGTGATTAGCCTTGCAACACTTGGTGTTGTTTAATGAAGGAGATTGTGCTGGATAACTAAACACTTATAATGTCCCAAATGCGAGACCTATTGGCTATGCATTGGGGGGCCTTATTAGTGTCTTGTTAGAGCTATTGAATTTGCCAATGTTTCTAAGCTCTGCTGTAGAGAAGTGTGGCTGCTGTGCAGCATGCTGAGAAATTGTAATTAAAAAGTGTAAGAAGCACTGAGTGATGCTGTGGTGTCATTGAGTGATGCTGTGCTGGCCCTGAGTTATGCAGCGGAGGCATTGAGTGATGCTGTGCTGTCCCTGAGTGATGCTGTGGTGGCCCTGAGTGATGCTGTGGTGGTGCTGACTGATGCTGTGGTGATGCTGATGATTCTGTGGTGCGGCAGAGTGATGCTGTGGTAGCGCATAGTGATGCTGTGGTGTTCCTGGGTGATGCTGTGGTGGTCCTGAGTGATGCTGTGGTGGTGCTGAGTGACGCTGTGGTGGTGCGGACTGATGCTGTGGTGGCATTGAGTGATCCTGTGCTGGCCCTGAGAGATGCTGTGGTAGCCCTGAGTGATGCTGTTATGATGCTGACTGATGCTGTGGTGATGCTGATTGATGCTGCGGTACTGCAGAGTGATGCTGTGGTATTCCTGAGTGATGCTGTGGTGTTCCTGAGTGATGCTGTGGTGGTGCTGAGTGATGCTATGGTGGTGCTGAGTGTTGCTATGGTTGGGCTGAGTGATGCTGTTGCGTCCCTGAGCAATATTGTTGTGTGCTTAAGTGACGTTGTGGTGGTGCTGAGTGTTGCTGTAGTTGCGAGGAGCGATGTTGTGGTGGCACTGAGTGATGTTGTGGTGCCCCTGAGTGATGTTGTGGTGGTGCTGAGTGATGTTGTGCTGGTGCTGAGTGATGCTGTGGTGGTGCTGAGTGATGCTGGGGTGGTGTTGAGTGATGCTGTGGTGGTGTTGAGTGATGCTGTGGTGGTGCTGAGTGATGTTGTGGTGGTGCTGAGTGATGCTGTGGTGGTGTTGAGTGATGCTGTGGTAGCGCTGAGTGATGTTGTGGTGGTGCTGAATGATGCTGTGGTGGCGCTGAGTGATGTTGTGGTGGTGCTGAGTGATGCTGTGGTGGTGTTGAGTGATGCTGTGGTGGTGCTGAGTGATGTTGTGGTGGTGCTGAATGATGCTGTGGTGGCGCATAGTGATGCTGTGGTGGTGCATAGTGATGCTGAGGAGGACCTGAGTGATGATGTGGTGGTGCTGAGTAATGCTGTGGTGGTGCTGAGTGATGCTGTGGTGGTGTTGAGTGATGCTGTGGTGGTGCTGAGTGATGTTGTGGTGGTGCTGAGTGATTCTGTGGTGGACCTGAGTGATGCTGTGGTAGCTCATAGTGATGCTGTGGTGGTGCTGAGTGATGCTGTGGTGGACCTGAGTGATGCCATGGTGGTGCTGAGAAATGCTGTGGTTGTGCTGACTGATGCTGTGGTGGTGCTGATTGATATAGTTGTGTCCCTGAGTGATGCTGTGGTGGTGCTAAGAGATGTTGTGCTGGAGCTAAGTGATGCTGCATAGGGCATAGTGATGCTGTGGTGGTACTGAATGATACTGTAGTGATACTGAATGATGTGGTGGTGCTGAGTGATGCTGTGGTGGCACTGAGTGATGTTGTGGTGGTGCTGAGTGATGCTGTGGTAGCTCATAGTGATGCTGTGGTAATGCTGCGTGATGCTGTGGTGGACCTGAGTGATGCTGTGGTGGTGCTGGGTAACGCTGTGGTGGTGCTGAGTAATGCTGTGGTGGTGTTGAGTGATGCTGTGGTAGCGCATAGTGATGCTGTGGTGATGCTGTGGTGGACCTGAGTGATGCTGTGGTGGTGCTGAGTGATGCTGTGGTGGTGCTGAGTAATTCTGTGGTAGTGCTGATTGATGCTGTAGTGGTGCTGAGTGGTATAGTTGTGTCCCTGAGTGATGCTGTGCTGTTGCTGAGTGATGCTGTAGTGCTGATGAGTAATCTTGTGGTGGTCCTGAGTGATGCTGTTGTGGTGCTGAGTGAGGCTGTGGTGGTGCTGACTGATGCTGTGGTGGCGTTGAGTGATCCTGTGCTGGCCCCGAGTGATGCTGTGGTGACCTTGAGTGATGCTGTGGTAATGCGGACTGATGCTGATTGATGCTGTGGCACTGCAGAGTGATGCTTTGGTGGTACTGAGTGATGTTGTGGTGTTCCTGAGTGATGCTGTGGTGGTGGTAAGTGATGCAGTGGTGGCGCTAAGTGATGCTGTGGTAGTGCATAGTGATGCTGTGGTGGTACTGAGTGATGCTGTGGTATACCTGAGTGATGTTGTGGGGGTGCTGGGTGATGCTGTGGTGAAGGTGAGTGATGCTGTCGTGGCCCTGAGCTATGTTGTGGTGTTCTTGAGTGATGCTATGGTGGTGCTGAGTGATGCTGTGGTGGCGCTAAGTGATGCTGTGGTAGTGCATAGTGATGCTGTGATGGTACTGAGTGATGCTGTGGTGTTCCTGAGTGATGATGTGGTGGTGCTGACTGATGCTGAGGTGGTTCTGAGTATTGCTGTGGCTTGGCCAAAAAATAAAGCCTGCCAATGGAAAAAAACAAAAATATTAACAATAGATGTAAGAAAATATGTCATGAAAAAGTATGCTGGAAAGAAAGATGGTACTTTGCATTTTGAACCAATAGTATAAAGTTTCGCCATTTAGTACAATTTGATGCGGAAATAAATATTATCTATTAAAGATATAGAATTATGAGGTTACGTGGATTACTTATGTAAACAAATAGTATAGTATGGAACAAAAGCCAAGCAAAGGGAGTAAGTTAGACTAAAGATTCAGATTTGATCATCACTAAGAAAGCGGCGAAGAAATCATCATGTGAAAGTAGCTGTACTGTGGTCGTTCAAGTATTTTGTTTAAACATCATGCACACAAGTCAGAACTATTCTTACAAATGCACAAAGAAAAGGAGTTTTGTCAAATATCACTCATGGCAGGCTGAAAAGGTACCAGAAAAAGTATTCTTACTAGACACAATTTGGGAGAGAAAGCGAGAGGGAAGCTAGATGGCGCCTAATCTTTGGGAGAGCAAGCGAGAGGAAAGCCAGAGGGCGCCTACTTGAGCGATGCGAGGAATGTGCGTTACTGTGCGCGTAACCGCACACTCTAGGCCAGCAAAACCTTGTGGTTGGATTTCTAAAGCCCACTCATTAAATGTCTCACCAGAGTAGCGCATGCGCTGGCTCAGGCGAGACCTAAAAAGGATACTTCTTCCACTTAACAGCACCGAGTGCTGGGAGCGCTCGTGAAGAAAAAAAACATGGCTACAGCTCTGTGTTTGCAGTTATATCCACTGAATGATGAATGGCATCTCCCTTCCCGAGCGCACCACTTCCGATTCAAGGTCAAAGTGGTTCCCTTGAGCTTGTATGTGTGTACATGTGCCTCATGATAGGTCAGGAGGTCAGGACGTCCAAATTTTATTGTTTTACAGACAAAGCCAGCCGGCAATTAACCCAGGCAGGCATGGATTTACCCCGCCACATCAGCTCTTCACTGGGGAGACAGAGGGAACTTAGGGCCATATTATCAAGAACGGTGATAACATTGTCGCCGATTTAGCTAAGGCGGCGATAAGGGGCTTGATAATATGCGCTTGAGAATTCCCATAGAAGCCCAGATTCTGGGCTTGTATCGGAATTCTCAAGGGCATATTATCAAGCCCCTTATCGCCTCTTTAGCTGCAGTTTCCGGCCACTAAAGCGACGATAATGTTATCGCCATTCTTGATAATATGGCCCTGAGTGAGTTGATATTACGTGTAGACCCGGCCCTAAGAAACAAGTGCCGGTGCTAAGCACCAGAAAGCACCGGCACAAGTTAAGCCCTCATTGGTCTTAAGTATTCTAAAAATGTTTTGGAAGGTCCCACCCTCATATTATTAATCAATGTTATCTCAAAATTAGTCCACTGTGAACTTTGTTGCATCTAGCATATTAGAGTATTTGATGTCAGGTGAGGTGTTGTGTTAACTTGTGCTGTACTCTGTTACATTGTATGCTTGTTAAGATATGATACGGTGTTGCAAGCTGTACTGCCTTACGTGGTACGGACATATATAATTCCATCCAAAAGTTTCTTGTAGAAGATTTTTCATGCAAACCCTTGTTGAGCAAGAAATCTCTCATAATGAAAGTGGTCGGAAGACAACTGCGCTTGTAAAAGGAGCAGGCCCAGGCGGGATCAGACGGTGCTTTAAATGGTCAGGTTGTCGGAGTACTGGAATAACGCAAACGGACAGGAAGTGAGAAGCTTTTGATACGACACGTGATTTTTATGCCTTTTTTCAGGAAAAAAGAAAAATGTGATCCTTCATGAACCGTTAGGTCACAGCTGCTGAGCGGCATGCTATGCCTTTAAGTAGCATTTGGAACATACCATCTTCCAGGTTGGGCCTCTTTGTTTGAAGCTGTCTCTTTTTAACCTTTTCTACTTTTGTGCTTCTCAAAGCTTTCAGTTTAAAAAAATAAAATATGCATAGTTGCAAAGCACTAAGGTTTTCATCTTTGCTCACCGCTAATCCTACTAAGCTGTTTAAAGATGAATGCACTGCAGGAAACAAAGATTCGATTGAATTTAGGGGTGTGTAAAATTAGCTTAATTTGCTTTCACATAATTACACAGAATTTAGGCACAATTACCTAAAATTACGGGAAATGCAATTTGCCACTTCACGCAGAATGTTAAAATGAAATGCGTCCTCACATCAATTTGTGGCACGAGGACATATTTAAGCAAAAGCACTGCAATCAATAGTTGTTCCCCAGCATTCAGGATCATTTTTTTTTTATCAAATGGCACCATTTCTGATACATTTTTACAGCGAATGACAAATAATTATGGAAAGTGACGCAATAGTGTAACTTCGGGAATTTCACATAGCAATCGTCCACTGAGAAAGATGGCCTCCTATAGTGCGACCTCTGCCGCGCCCGTCACCACGATCAACATACAGGCCACCGGGTGTGTCCGCATCGATCCCACAGGCTTGATTCGGATGCAGCGATCGTGGTGAATGGTTTGACAGCGGATTGGCTGCATTTGGGGCAGCTTTCGAGGCACAAGGTATTAAGGCACTTTGTCCCTCGTGTCGCGCTTGTCTCCAAAATGCCCGACGTGGGTAAATCAACCTAACAACAGTCTCTTCCAAGCGGCACGGACCGGCTATATCGCGCTATAGTACAGCGCAAGTGCCTCTTTCCAGATACATTGCATACCTGAAACCTGGTAGGTGTGCTTACCCTAGGGTGACCAACTGGCATTGGTGCAAATTCAGGATGGTGAGTGTAAAAATATAGGACAAAGGGTCAAAATTCAGGACACAAATTCAGGACAGGAGGTCAAAATTCAGGACAAAACTTCAGGACAATTGGATAAGTTTTACGGACACATCAGAGGTCGCGCAATGGTATTTAAGTAAGCCCAGCCATATCCAAACATATTCAACCATTTGCAAACCTATCCATCATGTATCCTTCCATCTTTCATTTCACTCATCCATCCTTTCACTCATCCAGCCATTATCATCCATCCACCCTTTCACCTATCCAGCCATCCTTTCACTTACTATCCATCCACCCAGTCACTCATCCATCCACCCTTTCAGTCATCCATCCTCCCTTTCTCTCTCCATCGACCCCTTCACTTACCAATCCTTCCTTCCATCCATCCACCCACCCACCCATCTACTCATGAATCCATCCATTCTCCCTATCACTCATCCATCCTTTCTCTCATCCATTTATCCTTTCACTCCTTCACTCATCTATTCATCCTTTTGTCCATCTACCTTCCTTTTCACTCACTCACTCATCCATCCTTACATCCACCCTTTCGCTCATCTGTCCATCCATTCACCCTTGCACTTATCAGTTCATCAATCCATCCATCATTTCACTCATGCATCCACCCACTCACTCACTCATCATCCACCTTTTCACTCATCCATCCTTTCACTCATCCATCCACCCTTTTACCCATCCAGCTACCCTTCCACCCATACATTCAGCTATTTACCTGTTCTCTCTTCCATCCTTCCACTCACTCATCTATCCATCCATCCATCCATCCTCTCATTATCCATCTATTCAATCCTTCATTCATCCATTCACCCTTTCACTAATTCATCCAGCCATCCCTTCACTTGCTCACTCGCTCACCTTTTCATATTAATTTTGAGCTGAGCCTTTTTGAGAAGAGACCCATCAAGAACTTCACCCTCGCTGCAGGAGCCATTCCAGGACTGGGACAGAAGCCACCCAGGGCAGAGACAGCATCCACCACAGGGGGGGACAGGAGCCATCACTGGGGGGTGGGGGGGCAGGAGCCATCACAGGAGGGGGAACAGGATCCACCAGGGTGGGCACAGGGGTGGGCATGCCGTATTCTAGTATCATCTTGGTCTCTTCTAGGGTGGGGTAGGGCTCCTCACCCCCTCGTGGACAAGGCAACGATGAGACAGGCTCTCTTTCCAAAATGAAAATGTTAGTTTTGCCCCCCTCCCCCCTGCCCCCACTCTGATGTACAGTACTTAAAGGAGATACTCCAAGAGAACTGATTTAACTGATAGTCCTCGATACTTTGTTAATCAGTGTGGGTGCGATTGTACCATTTCTTTATTTACTTACATTATAGACTGCATGTTTGAAGAACCGAGGTTTACTTACAATTTAGTGACAGTAATTACGCTCACGTGCTGCCTCGGTTTAATCAGGGCCGGTTCTAGGATGTTTGGGGCCCTGGGGAGAAATGGAATGTGTGAAGCCCCTCTAAATTGCGGAGACATGTCGCATTCAGGGCTGTTTGCATCAGAATAAGATGCCCCTGCAGCTGGCCCCCCCTCAGTCACCTTCAAGCACCTTTAACAGCTCATCAAAGGCTGAAGGTGTCAGGCTTGCCACCCCGCTGTGCCCCTCCAGTGCTGCCGGGTATCTGAGCTTTTGTACTGCTGTCTGCCTTTGAGTGTTACACCCGACCTCAGCATCGGAGTCAAGAAGGGAGGTGGGGGCAAGCTGTGCAGGCTTCAGGGAGTTGCAACCGGTGCCCTGTTAAAATTACGGACAAATGGCGTCCGTTAAAAGATCCTTCACGGACAACGGACAGACGGCCGAAATGACGGACTGTCAGTGAAATTTACGGACGGTTGGTCACCCTAGCTTACCCATGTTTTTTTTACCTCCCCTGCACATGCATTCTGATACAGGATCTACTCAACATTGTTCCTGACCCCAAGATGGCCACCATGGTAACAGGCTGCTTCTTCTAGAATTCTCCTAGCCTTAATATACTAGCCACTAGTAAGATAGTAGTGCAGGCACTCCCTACTGAATTAGCAGCTACCCATCTACCAGCTACTATTTAGCTATCTGCAAGCTTTGTGCATATTGTTAATTCATTGGGAACCCTGTGACATTGTGTTCCTGTGTCTCAGCATGCAAATGTAGGGGCCTCTGTGAACCACCTTGGAACCACAAACCATAATTGGGTTCTCCCTTACCAGTGTTCACACTTTGCCCTGGACCACCTGCATGCCCACCCACCTAAACAAGGCTCGATAAGGGCGTAGTTGCCCTCAGAGTACTCCACATTGAAGTTTTATTTCACTAACATGGCAGATCAAAGAACATATGATGCAAATGGGGTGCTTAGGACATAAAACCTCCTACCCCAGACTTCCCCCATCAAATTGAAAACGGACAACAGTGCAACACTGGAGCTAATTATATAAAAACGTGACACTGTCCACACCCTTGCACAATCCACGAAGAAAACCACAGAATCAATGCAAACTGATGCAACCTCCCTGAAACTAGACATGCTATTGCTGGGAGGCAGAGTCACTGAAGCAGAAGCATGCATAAGTCAGCTGGAAGACCACAAACCCAACACTGCTAAGGCAATTACAACTACTACTGTGAGAATGACCTGCCTGGAGAAGAATATCACTGAAGTAGAGGACAGAAACAGAAACAGAAGGGATACCCTGCAAGTTTTTGGGCTCTCAGTAGGAGCAGAGAATCAGGCCGCATACTGCACAGCATTCATAGAAAAGTGGTTCCCAAGTCCTAGAAATAAACTTTGTTAAAGACTTCAAAATCATGCGCACTGACTATTACCTCATCTGAAGCTGACTTGAAAGGCAGATGCCGTCTCACTAAATTACACAATTCAAACTCTTTTAGGGTGGTGATTTCTACCTCCCATGTGATGGCATACTAGACAGAAACTCTGCTTTCCCCTTTTAGACCCAACAAGTCTTATAAACAAATGCTAAACCTCTGTAAAACACAGAAACTAAATGATGTTTGGAGACTCTGTAACCCTACAGGGGTACAATGTTCTTCTCCCAGCCCCACAACTCCTTCTAGCGTATCAATTGCATCTTAGCACATGATCTACATGTTACAGCTACCTCAAGCCACACCACTGAACCAATCTTAGTATCCGGTCATGCCTGCATTTCTTTGCTCTATGATATTTCTTATGCCACATCTACAACCAAAACATGGAAAATGAATGACCTCCTTTCAGAAGACCCCATATTTAAGGAGCCAATCAAAAAAAAGAAATTGAAAAATACACAGAAATAAACAGAGACTCGGTCTCTAATCATCAAATAATGTGGGATGTGTTGAAAGTCACAATTCAAGGCCATATTATTAAACTAATGTATAAGAAAAACAAGCAGGAAAATAAAGCCTTAGACCAACTGGAACACCAAATAAAGTCACTAGAAAAATCTTTCCAGAGATAAGTCACAACAAACCAACTGACTAAACTCAAATATGAATTCAACAAAATCCTAAGTAGGAAAGCCCACCTTCTAAATCAAAGAAATAATGGCATCAAAGTTTGTGGTCAAAACAAAGTGGGTAGAATACTCGCTTCTTATTTAAAACAAAACTACTGTAAACATTGGATAATTTCTATAACAACCTAACATGGTATATCTCCAACAAAGAGAAAGACTGTCTAACCACTTTTGAAGACTTCTATCCCAAACTCTATGCAAAAGTAGTGACTCTTCATATGAATCCTGCTTAGACTACCTTAAGGGTATTAATATCAAAAAAGTATATGAGGAAGTCAAACTCTCCCTTGAAACCCCTATTTCTCGACATGAAATCCTATATGCAATTAAAAAACTCAAACCTAGGAAAGCCCCAGGCCCCTACGGCTACCCAGCCTCCTTCTACCAAATGGGGACATTCTCTTTAGTTGCCCCTCTAGAGGACCTTTTCACCCATTTTTCCTCCTCTGGCGCCCTTAAAGGTACATCAGCGGAAGCAACGATAATAGTTATTCCCAAAGAAGGGAAAGATCCTTCCAACCCTAAAAACTATCAACTTATATCCCTAATAGGTTCTGATTGCAAACTATATGTTAAAATTCTTGCACTAAAACTAGAACCGATACCTAACAAAATGATGCTTCCCTCTCAAACTGGCTTCATCAAATGCAGATTTAGTGTGGACAATATCAGAATATTCAGCCATACAATAGGGATAGATGACGTCCTTGACTACCCTGCTTGTGCGAAAGCTTTGGAGGCAGTGAAGGCTTTTGTCAAGGTCTCTTAGTATTTCCTCTATGCCACTCTTACTGCCATCAACCTGGATCCTTCCTTCATCAAAATGATCCTTGCCTTGTACAGAGAACCCAAAGCCAGAATAACCATCAATGGCAGCCTATCTAAAACCATCAATCTCCAACATGGTACCAGACAAGGCTGCCCTCTCCCCCCACTTTTATTCCTCCTAACACTGGAACCTCCTCTGACACAAATAAGAGAGGACTCCTCCATATCAGGCATCCTCTTCAAAGCAGGAACACAGAAAGTGGCTGCCGACATTCTCCTATTTACCTCCCAAGTAAATATAGTCCTACCCAACATCATGTCCAGGTCTTAGGTTATTGTCTCAATAAAGACAAAACTGAGTCGCTTCCTCTTAATATACACTGCAACAGCTTCATTATAAGTGACCTCTGCTTCAAATGGGCCCCTGACAAAATAAAACTCCTAGGTCTATGGTATTCTAAAAACCTAAAAGAGTCCATAGATCACAATGAGAAAATGGTCTTATCCAAAATCAGAGACATCGTAGACAGCTGGTCCACTTGATACATAATTTGGTGGGGATGGATTGAATCAGTTAAAATGATGATTACCCCACTCATCAACTTCCTAATCAGCATGTCACCGATTCAGTTTCCTATTTCTTCTTTACCAAAATAGATGCAATTGTCAGCAAATTCTTATGGCAATCCAAACAACCTAGATCACTGGTTGGCCTAAAGTTGCCGGACTATAGGAGATACCAGCATGCATTCCTAGCTCAATAAGGTAGCCTGTGGCTCTCTACCTCGAACACCATCTCCGCCTTGTGGCTTGAGATTGAAAAGGTGCTAGCGGAACCCCTCTTTTGATCTCTCTTATTACTACTAAGAAACTAATAGTGGAACACTCAACAAGCATCCTCACATGCACAGCACAAGCACTCCACAAAATAGACAACAATCTCCCAAATAAAATACAATACTTCACTCTGGCCTTATTGTGGCACAACAATGATCTGAAAATAGATGGATAAATGTTACTCTTAGAGAACTGAGCACGAAAGTGCATACTATACATATGAGACCCAGTTTCCCCCTGCAATCCTTCTCTCAATTCAAAGCTAAATTTGACTTAAATGACTTAGACTTTTATCTCTTTTTAAAAAATTAAGTTATTATCTCTAGGCATAAAACCCCAATGATTGCTGACCTGCCCACAACTCTACAGTCATACTCCAACAGGGGGCATTTAGCCTCTAAACCTTACTCCCTCCTATCACCCTCTAACGAAACCAACACAAACAAATAGGAATCACTCCTCTATGACACTAATAACCCTACAGACACTCCATTGAACTGGCTTCATATCTGAGCGACCCTCACCTCTAACAAAATCTCACCAGCCTTAACTCAGAGTAGATAGATACTGGGTGGCGCATCCAACACTTTGGACAGCTGCTAAACTATTGAGACTAGACCTCTATAATTTTGACACATGCTGGAGCTGTGAGAAAGAGCCAGGAAACCTCAGTCATATACTACTAGAATACATCTACACTAAAAACGTCTGGGCTGAATAGATAAAACCATGTCACAAATTCTGAGTTTCACATAGACACGAACTCTTGCCCCTATTTTCCTTGGCATCCTTACCCCTGACACACACTCTAAGTTAAACAAAGAAGACCTCCGTCTTTGGGTTATTCTTGTATCAACTGGCCTCAAATGCATTCCATCCGAATGGAAAGACCTTTTCTAAACTATGTCCACACACCTGATTCGAATGGATAGAATTCAACAGAGGGCTAGACAACTCCTTGACTACATTTCTAAAAACCATCTCAAGAAAAAAAGATACAATTTGGTCCAAGTTAGACACCTTTATTCAGAAATTCAGAATACAAACCCATAGTGTCTTCCAACCCCTAACCCCTTCCCCTACTCACTCCCTACCCACATCCCCCTTCCTCCCTGACACTCCACCACCTCTAAACATCCCTCCCCTCTCTTTCCACTCTCCTCCTGCCTGACCTATTTTTTCTCTTCCCCCTTCTCTTTCATTTCCTCTTTCCCTCCCCTCCCCTCTCACACCCACTCTCCTCCTGCTTGTCCTATCCTCTCTCTGGCCTGCTCTCTTTCAATTCCTCTCTTTCCCATCATAACCCATACGATCAGCAGGGGTAACCGTCTTCTGATGGCCACCTACTAGTCAGATCCTTGTAATCTTCTGTACAAACACCATTAAAACCCCACGGCCCTGAACATAGTCTACAAGTACACACACTATCTACGGTACACACCATTTCCCCCCACCATAAACCAGAGTATTGATTTTAACTGCCTTTAATGTTACTCCAACGAAAACTTGTTTTCCTTTCCTCTGTATATCTTTACTGTACCTGTACTTTACCCATGTACACCCCTCCTGAAATTACATAAAATATGCAGGTGAAATTTTCAATTTCGCCCAGGCCTAATTGAGTTCCTGGAACTTTCTCCCTTTGCCTCCCACTGGTTGGACTAACTTGATGAAGACACACATGTTTTAAACAAGTTTGATTTGCTCAGAAAATAGGATGAGAGCACCACCATGTGGTGAACTGTCATAAACAATTACTGATGTTAAAAATATAACTGTGTGCGTAGCACCGGAAAGCAACAGCACAAATTAAGCACTGATTACAAGGCGGCAGTAGAGAGGAGTATTTATTTATTTATTTATTCATGCATTTTTATATAGCGCGGACTTTACCCGAAGGCGTCAGAGCGCTTCACATTAGGAACAGAGATGAAACATAATGAGAAACATTACAAAAGAACAGATTGCAAAAACATACGTTACTTACATAAGGTAATAGTGACAATTGTGAGCAAACAAAATACATGAGGTAGTAAAAACTGTGAAATACATGAGGTAGTAAAGGTAATAGTGACAATCGTGAGCAAACAAAATACTTGAGTAAAAATTGTGAGCAACCAAAAATACATGAGGTAGTCAAAAGTGCACAAGAGGGAAGTGACAAGTGTGCAGTTATAAGAGAAAACAGAGTATAATTTGAGGTATAGTACTGCAATAAGTGCTAGACACTCAGGCACAAGAACAAGCGTTACGTGGGCAAGGTGGCACTTGTGCAAGTATCAAAGGTAAAAACATGTGAGAGGTAGCAACCGTGTGTTACAAGGGCAGAGTGGTATGTGCATGTTACAAAAGGGCACCGAACACCAGTACATGGAAAATATTGCAAAAAGGCAGACCCTCCAACCACAAGCATACACTGGGAAGGCACTTCCATGGTCATGGAAAGTAGAAATTATCAGTAGTGGGAAGTCTTCCTCACAAATAGCAAGAGGACGTGAATTACTTTTGGAGGTGTCTCTGGATGAGGAGAACTTTGAGGTCCCTTTTGAAGGCCTGGGAGGAGGCGGTGGTCCGGAGCTGAGGTGGAAAGGAGTTCCAGATTCTCACTGCGTTGCCTGAAAAGGATTGGGCCATTGTTCTTTCCTTCTTGAAAGTGGGAGGTTCAAGCAGTAGATTCTCCGCATTGCGTGAAAGTCTAGAGCCTCCAGAGAGTTTCAGTTTATCCGCCAGGTAGCGGGGAGATGAGGAGTGCAAGGCTTTGTGGGTAATGCAGGCAGTCTTGTAGATAGCTCTAGCCTCGAAGGGAAGCCAGCGGAGGGTGGATAACAGCGGTGTGATGTGATCGCTTCTTTTGGCCCCATAAATGAAACGAGCTGCTGAATGGAAGACAGACTTAAGTGGGGACAGGTGAGATTTGGGGAGGCCAGTAAGAAGAGAATTGCAGTAGTCTAGTCTAGAGAGGACCAGCGATTGCACCAGGGTTATAAGGTCCTGCTCCGGGAAGAAGCGACGGATTCCCCAAAGAAGGCGCAGTTGGTAGCGAGCAGATTTTGCAATAGAATTGATGTGGGGAGTTAGATTGAGTTTTTTGTCTAGAATGACACCAAGGGATTTTGCACTGTCGACAATGATGGGTTTATTGTTTAGTAGATTCATCTGATCCATCCATGATTGAACCGGGGGAGGAGAGAGTGAGGAGGAGAAGAGGAGGAATTCAGTTTTGGAGGGATTCAGAATCAATTGATGAGTTGACATCCAGTTTTGAATGGGGTCAAGAGTAGATCTTAGGATGGAGAGATCATGAGTGGAGGCAACCTTGAAGTAGAGTTGAGTGTCGTCTGCATAGAGATGATAGTGAATCCCAGATTTGCTTAGGAGGTTTCCCAGTGGTTCTAAGTAGAGATTAAACAATGTTAGTGCTAGTATCGAGCCTTGGGGAACACCTTGACCCACCGCCACAGGAGAAGAGAGACTGTTCGCTATTTTGATCATTTGAGATCTGTCAGAGAGGAAGGATGCAAACCATTTAAGCACAGTGCCCTCCATGCCCATTCTCTGTTGAAGAATATTGAGGAGGGTGTTGTGATTAACAGTGTCGAAGGCTGCGGAAAGGTCAAGGAGAATTAGCAGACAGGACCCCCCTGAGTCGAGTATCCTCAGCGCATCATCAACCACTTGCAGAAGGGCTGTTTCAGTGCTGCAGTTTTGGATGAAGCCGCACTGACAATTGTCAAAAAGATCATTGTCCTTGATATAACGAGAGAGTTGTTTTGCTACACATCTTTCTGTGATCTTTGCAAGAAAGGGAAGGTTAGTGATGGGGCGGATGTTGTTGAAGTCATTCGCATCAGCAGTGGGCTTTTTAAGCAGAGGGGTGACCTGCCCAGTTTTGAAGGAGACAGGAAGGGAGCCTTGCCCGAGGGAGAGGTTGATCAGGGTATTCCAATAGGAAAGGGAATGGGTATAGAAGTCAAAGGCAATGGCACTGGGGATAGGGTCAAGAGAATGGTTGGAGGGCTTTGTTTCGCGTATGCACTTGAGAAAGGCATCTTCAGATATGGGGTCAAAGCTCTGCCAAATGGCTAAGGATTTGCGCTCTTCTGGAGGTGTAGGATGAGCAACCTGATCCACAAGTGATTTCACTTTTCCATCGAAGAAAATAGCGAAATCCGCTGCTCTCTTTGAAGAATCCTCCACCTTGGAGGTTGGGGGAGAGCAGCTTGGAGTCTTGATGAGATCGAATAGTTTTTTGGGTCTATTTTTGGCGGATTCAAGGAGGGTTTTGAAGTGCGTCGCTTTCTCAAGGAAGATGTGTTTGTGGTACTTGGATCTTGCTGTGCGAAGCATGGCTAAATTGTCATTGGAGGGCAATTGCCTCCATTGTTTCTCCAGGAATCTTAGCTGCTTCCTTTCATCATAAAGGGATTTGTTGAACCAAGGTGCTGAGGGAGTGGGCCTTATCCTTTTGTTTTTGAGTGGAGCGACGTTATTAATTTCAGCTGCAAGAACTGTGAGGCATTGGGAGGTGAGATCGTCAACAGCTATGTTCGGGTCTAGCCTTGGAAGAGATAGCAAGGCTGATTCACAGAGGGGACCGGTATCAATGTTTTTGGCATCACGGAACCAGGAGATGGCCCTCTTGGGTTGGCCAAGAGTTATAGAGTGTGAAAGTTGAAGGGAGAATGGGATGAGGTGGTGGTCAGACCAGTCTACATGAATTGGGGTAGTAGTAGAAAGCATGCCTGCTTTAGAAATAACAAGGTCCAGGATTGCGCCTTTGGAGTTGGTTGACTCAGTGCAGTGTTGGATAAGATCATTTGCAGAGAGGAAGGTGGCCAGTGAGTTCGCAGAGGAGTCTTTCGGTGCGCCCCAGTGGAGATTGAAGTCACCCACGATGGTCTAATTGTCACTTTGAGAGTATTGGTCGCTGATGAAGTCTTTGAGATCTTCTATAAACGAAGAGCCACTACGAGGCGGGTGGTAAATGATATGGAATCTGAGCGGTGAACGGTGTTGCAATTGAAGTTCAAGAGAAAGGCATTCAAAGGTGTGGGGGGAGCTGGTAGGAGACGCCTTAAGTTGGAGGGCGTTTCTGAAGATGACTGCAAAACCTCCCCCCGTGTTTTCAGTTCTGTCATTCCTAAATATGGAGTAACCTGTGGGTAATAGGAGATCAAAAATAGAGTGAGAGGTATCTTTGAACCAGGTCTCAGTGAGGAAGAGCATGTCAAGTTTGTGAAGGGTGATGGTGTCGGAGATTTCAAGTTTGTGTTTTTCTGCAGTTGTGAAGCATACAGCGCAGCTCTGTCAAGACTGTTTTGGTGACGGGGGCACTTGGGCTCTGAAGAGTGATCGGGATATTGTACATTTGCGGGGGTGCTCGGGAGGGTTTAGGTGGACGCTTTGTTCTGACAGAGGTGATGGTCGGAATAGTGTAGACAGTGGGGTTGCTAGGGTATGCCTGTTGAAGAAGGGTGGCGTTCAAGGGCTTGTGTGAGTTAACGATGTTTGCAGACGAAAGGTTGAGCTTGGCTGTGTTGGGGTGAGGGGGCGAGGTGCAACTCCGGGGAAGTTGGGAGGGAGTAGAGGTACATGGAGGGGTGGAGATCTTATTATTATTATTAAAAAAAAAGTTTATAAAGCGCGTAGTCCCCCTGAGGTATCCCAGCGCTGAAAATCCCTACATCTGAAGGTTCCGGGGGCGAAAATAAAAAAGGGGAGGGAGGGAGGACAACAGATTCAGGAAGAATGAAGGTAGCATTTAGGGGAACAGGTGAGCTTTCAACCGTTTCGTAAAGCGTAAATAGCTAGGTTCTATTCTCAAGTCTCGGGGGAGAGCATTCCAGAGGCGAGCGGTGTGGACCGAGAAGCGTCTTCCACCCGAGCGAGCTTTCTTGAATCTAGGAAGGGTGATAAAGGACTCCTTATCCGATCGAAGAGATCTTGGGGCTTTGTATGGTCTTATAAATTTCCTGAGAATCGGGGGGCCTAGATTCTGCAGTAGTTTATGCGCCAAGCATAAAGCTTTGAATATTACTCGTTCCCTCACTGGAAGCCAGTGAAGGAGCTTCAGTGCAGGTTTGGCTGAGGCTCTGGCAGGGGTATTAGTAAGGATTCGGGCGGCCGCATTTTGGATTCTCTGTAATTTATTCAGAGTTGCTTCGGGCGCGCCCAGGTAGATAGCGTTGCTATAGTCGAGCCTGGAAAGTATAAGGCCTTGAATGAGAAGTCTCTGCGAAGTACGGGGAAGTAGGCGCAGGATCTTTCTCATTGATTTCAGTAGCCCGAAACAAGTACCGGCTACTTTTTTTGCTTGGGTAGTGAATGAGAGGTCTGTTTCGATCCATACACCCAGGCTTTTTACTTCCTGTTTTGGGTCAGGGGGAGGACCCAGACAGGGTGGCCAGATGTTCTGAGGGAGGGCGAGTCCTTTCTGACCCAGCAGGAGAATATCCGTCTTTGAACCATTCAGTTTTAAGGCTGAGTTATTCATCCACCCTTGTATCTGCGTCAAGCAGTTGAATAAATCCGCAGGTTGTTGGCTAGGGTGGGAAAGGGAGACCACTAGTTGAGTGTCATCCGCATAACTGACGATGCTCACTCCGAAGGGGTCACCACCTCCTCCAATGGGGACATGTAGATGTTAAACAATGTGGGGCTCAGGGAGGAGCCCTGAGGCACCCCACATTGGAGGGGTATTTCGGAGGAGCAGGTGTTGTTCTCCCAAACCTGAAAGGATCGTTGGGCCAAAAAGGAGGAGAGCCAAGATAGAGCCGTGCCCTCTTAGAGCATAAAAGGGAAATGGCAGCTGTAAGCTGGGAGATGGAGGTTATCAGGGAGCCTAGCGTATTTTCCAGTGAGAAAGAGGCAGAACATGGAAGGTTGGGTGGCTCAATTGAAATAAGGGGGGGTGGAATTGGTGGTGGAAGGCAGGGAGAGGTTGGGGGACAGGAGGTGAGTCGGGGGTGGGGTTCACAGGTGGGGAAAGGTGGAGGTTGGGGGCGGGAGTAAGTGAATTGGGGGTTAAGGGAGAGTTGTCACTGTTGGTGTTGCAAGAGGGAGAGGAATTAAGGATAAATTTAGAGGGAGAAAGGTGCGAAACACGTCGGTAGGGAAGAAGGAGGGGGGAGGCCTGTGTGGCATCAAGGGAATGTAGGACGTTTGGGAGGAAAAGAGGAGCAGTGGTAGCGGAGGTTCTGTCCGTTAGGAGAGGTAGCAGTGAGGGAACGGTCATCTGGCAGAGTGACGGGGGTTGAGAGAGAGGGAAGTTGAGGAGGGAAAGTGGTTCTGCTGGGCCCGAGGGAGGGAGATGGAAGGGGTTACTAGGAGGGGAAAGGGGGTAGTGCGGCAATACTGGAGGAGTAGGAGGGAGGAGAGAGATGCAGTGGGAATGAGGCAAAAACGGGGTGAATGACGAGGGGATGAAGGGTTGGAGAGGAGGGATGGAAGGAGGGCTAAGGGGAGCATAGGGAAAGTTAATTGGGGGAGAGTGTTGGAGGAGAGGTGGACTAAAGAGGGGGGTGATGGGAAGAAGTATGGGGGAGGAGAAGAAGGGGGTGATGGGAAGAAGTATGGGGGAGGAGAAGAGATTGGAGTACCGTGATAGTGCAGATGGGACGAGGAGCGTGTTAGCTAGTGGTAAGGCTGAAGTAATGTGGGAGGGTACATACTGTGGGGGGGAGGAATAGGAGATGAGGTAATTAGGGGGGGGAAGAGGGCCGACCTGCGCTTCTCGAGAGTGCAGCCAACTGGAGTGAGGTGGGGTCGGCGGAGGAGAAAGGGAGTAATGGGTGGAGCTGGAAGGAGAGTCCAAGGGAAGCCCGGTTGCAGAGGGGGGGAGTAAGGAGGGGAAGAGGTGGTCAAAGAGCGAGAGGCAGAAGTCTTTGCCTTGGATCATGACAGTACCGTTGTTATAGAGTGAGATAGTGAGGTAGCCATTGAAGCACCCAGAGGGGGAAATTTTTAGTTGTTTCCCATATGGGATAGAGGAGGAGGAGGTGACGTTAAGGGAATTGTAAAAACTGTTGGACCAAGAGGGGGTGTCGCGAGTGAAGAAGATTAAGTCGTTTTTGAGCCTCCCAAGATGACCATTGTAAAATTGATCCACAAAAAGCGAGTCTGGGAAACGTTCAATAGTGTTATGCTTCAGTCGTTTTATTGTAGCTTTAGACTGGTCGGGAGGATAAATGATTTTGTAGCAATTGGCTCCAGACTTAACTCGAGACGTGGCCATGTTGAGAAGATGAGGCGAAGGAAGGTGGGAGAAAGATGAGAGGGGTGTTACTGGGAGAGCGGTAGTGAGGAGAAATAAGAGGGCAAAAAGGGGGCGCATAATCCGGGTTAATGTGCCGTCAGGCTGTAGAAAGGCCTAAACGATGCAGCTGGCACTACTTGCTGCGCAGCTGTAAAAGGCCTAAACGGTGCAGCTGGCACTGCTTGCTGCGCAGCTGTAAAAGGCCTAAACGGTGCAGCTGGCACTATTTGCTGCGCAGCTGTAAAAGTGTTTAAAATAAATACCACACAATTAAAGAGTTAAGCGGATGGCTATTTTGATGGAGGAATGCATTACTCGCAGACGATGTCCGATTGCTGCAGGAAGCACTGGCCGTGAAGATGAAACATCTGGAAGACAGGCTGTGGACACACTAAATACAGCTCGGTAATTAGGCGTGCAGGTGCGCGCTGCGCGCGGTGTCGAGGTCTCCTATTCCGCCATTTTCAGGTCAGGCGGCATGACACAGCCGTACTGAGCCAATATGGGGACCGTTTGAGGCTGGGTCAGTGAGATTGAGCTAAAGCAGGCAGTTTCAGGCCGTTACAGCAGTGCAGTACTCGGAGTCGGGCGGCGCCAATTTTGGAGCACATGTGCAAGTGGTGCCAAACTTGTAGGGCTTATCCGGGAGTCAACAGGGGCTCTCCGCTCACACTTCCACAGTTTAAGGTGCCAATAGGCGGGCCTGTAGGTGTGCCGGTGTAACATAAGGGCAAGCGGCACTGGACGCGCATTGAAATCGCGCTGAGTAAAAGTTTCATGGGCTCACCTCCGTGCGCGGCGTCGAGGTCTCAAAATTACGCCAATTTCAGGTCAGGTGGCATGTGCTGGTCGTGAAACAGTAGTACTGAGCCAGAATGGGGACCGTTTGAGGCTGTGTCAGTAGGATTGAGCTGAAACAGGCAGTTTCAGGCAGTTTCAGCAGTGCTGTGCACCTTTCTCATAAATGTCTGTAGGTGGCGCTATTTTAAGATCCACAGTGAGTAATGGCCCTTTAAATTCGAAAGATTGTTTTCCTATATCTTTGCAGTTTTCTTTGCTGTTTTATATAGCGCGACTCTGGCTCGAGAGCACTTCAGCGCTTTGCAAGAGAACCAGACACCTTCCAGGCACGGTGCTGCCTTGGACGCTCTTCAGATGTCCTCGAGGCGCCCTGGGCCTGAGTCAAAGTAAGGCCCCCTACTGCCTGCAGTGGAGAACTTGTAGGGCCCTCAATAGACGAATTCGTGCCGATTTTCAAATGGCGCCTGCCCTGTCCCGGGCGCCGCCATCTTAAGGACAGGCAGCCATGGCATAACAGACCAAATGCAATTGATTGAGACTCGGGGGCCCTCTGCTTCTGGATGGCGGTGTGCTGTCGCCCCTGGTCCAAGGTCGCTGTCTCACAGGGCTGTCACCACAAAATCCACACCGAGGCTGCTCCTAAGCCGTCTCGCCAGCGTGGTGTGGAGGCCACAGTAAGGGACAATTGGGGTGTCTCTAAGCTGCCATGTTGAGGTCAAGCATCGGCTGGTGCACCTCGCCGGAATCTGGCCGCTGTGGAGTGGTGGGGGTTTACCGAACAGTCCCTCCCTCAGCCAGGAGTCTGATGGCTCACCTGGGATGTGAGAAACCGGCTCCCGAACCGCAGCTCCGGTTGTTCTGTGTGTCGAGGGTGTTGGCCGCCATTTTAGGGTCAGGCGGCCTCGGGGAAAGCAGCAGTCCCACTCGTGTACCTCGTGGCGGGCAGCGGCGTTCCCCTCCGCCCAATATCAAAGGATCAGGCACTCATTAGGAACCCACTGAAGGAGGGTCTCCGTAGGGGGTCGCAGCTCCAGTGTTACGGGGCGATGCAGGATCGGGACGCCATCTTGAGTCCTGGCGGTGGAGAGATGTCGTCCAGTCGCCGTCGGGGCTCCGGTTCCGACTCGGATGGCTGTGCTGCAGTCAGTATAGCGCCGGAACAGCGGTAAGGGCAGGTGGTGCTTGAAATGTCCGCAGTGAGCTGCCCCTCTCCGAGTCCGATGTTAGTGGCGGGCAGGCACCATTATGTCTCCAGCAGCCTTCAGCCCACTCCTCCCCACATTTTCTCGAATCATCCTGCCCATATTAAACCTGCCCATATTAAAGCTGTATTTCTTCCGCAGACAGCCCAATCTGGAGCTGTGCCCCGAGGTTGCAAACAAACACCCTGAACACCTCACGCTGTTTCCGTGCTTTATTACAGGGAGCTGAGGTAGAGTCGAGCCATGTTTGGCTTAGCTGTGAGAACCGAAAGGTGAGCTGAGCCTTCAACATATTTGGCATGTAAATCGTGCAACAAATTCTCACATGAAAGTATTTTAAAGTCTTTTAATTCAGAAAAGTGTACTTATTTAACTTGCGGGCGCATTTCATTCACTTCGGAGCATTAGACTGAATCACTGCTTTGAGAGGCATGTTTTTCAACGATGATGCCATTAGCGAATGCTGGGGCATATTATCAAGACAGGAGATAAAATTATTGCCGCTTTTTCGGCAGAAAACTGCTGATAAAGCGGTGATAATGGGCTTGATAATATGCTCTATGAATTTCCAATCGAAGCTCATGTTAGATGTGAAGACATTTAACATGGGCTTCGATTGGAATTCCATTGAGCATATTATCAAGCCCATTATCGCCGCTTTATCTGCAGTTTTCTGCCGATAAAGCAGCGTTAATTTTATCTCCGGTCTTATAATACACCCCGCTATTTTTGGCCTACGGTGTTGTTATAGGTGATACTAATGTCCACAAAAACATTTCTATAGCCACACCCTGATCTGATGCATTTCAAGGTGCACTCAAATGTGCCGATAAAGGAAAAAACACAGTGAAATAAGATAATTGCCTAGAACCACACAACGTGGCCAAGCAGGAAGGGAAGTGGCGATTGATCCCAGGTTTCCTGGTTCTATAGTTCAGCCACTAGAAGGGCGTTTCACCCATTTTGCATCAGTTACCAGAGATTAAAGAATATATATGTTACCTGCTAAATCAAATAGAAACAAAAAGGCGTTTTAGAAAATGATGAGTGAGATGAGGCAGGCTCACCCACCTTCAAGCAATAAGTGTTCAATTGTTTCCCCCACACACATACATAGGGGGAGCTGTATGCTCCACATACCATCAATGGGTGGGCAATGAGCCTTATGAAGTGGTTTATGTCTTGATAGTTCTAGTCTTTCTAACCCCAGGCAAAATTGCATTTGCCATTTAGATATCCTCTTAAAGTAACAGGTAAGAGTTCGGTACATTTGTGTTGAAAGGATGTAGTCTAGACGCTGTATTTTCAAGTTCATATGTTTAATCAGGTAAACAGCGTATCAGCACAGCACCAACGGTACAGCAGGATGCTCAGCTCTGGAATGAGGGATTCATGAGATAACATGCATCACCATATTCCATGACATAGCAGGGTTCCATGCATCTCTAAGATTACAACACATCCCCCTTTCAATAAGGGAGAAAACAAACAAAAAGAACAAAAATATTAAATGCAGTAAGGAAAAACAAGAAAAGTTGGCAAAAGGAAAACATGATACAAGAGAAACATTGCATCAATATAAGACATAGCCTCTTAGCTTCACAGGAGGATACCTATATCTACCAGAGGAAGTGTCAGCTTTCCTGTTGCAAGTATCTTCACTCAAGTGGTCATAATTATCAGAAAAACTACTCTCATGTGGTGCATGTCAATTTGAGGATTTACCAGTGTATCTCACCAGTCTAGACATGCTCCACATGCGACCCGTGTCAACTTTCACAACATTTTTTTTGATGGCAACAATGGTGAAAGGACCCATGAAACTAGAATTCCCCTGAGGAATATGTCTTGGACTTTTCACCATAACACGGTCACCGATGCACCACTTGTTGCTTTTCACACGCATCTTGGAGTCATAACTCAATATGTATCTTTGCAGATAATCAGAAATCCTAGCACACCTCGTTTCAACAGAAATACCCATATCACTACATGTAGGGAGCCAAGAAGGGTATAACTTCAAAAAGCCTTCCTTCCCCTCCAGGCTTCAAAAGGAGACCTCTGCATGACAATTTTAGGAGTACGGCAGTGTGCCCACCATGTATCTCTTAAAACACCGCTGAAAGACAACCTTAACTCTAGAGCACGCTGAGCGCAATTTTTGACAACGTGGTTCATCCTTTCGGCAAACCATTGGTCTGCGGTGTATACAAGGCAGTTTTCTGGTGAATTATGTAGAGATCCTTAAAAAATTTGCACTTTTTCATGAGACACAACCTGCATCCCATTATCCATGACCAAAAATGTAGGCACACCCTCAGACAGAAAAACATCTCAAAGGAAATCGATAACAGTTTTAGTGTTCACAGTGGACACACACTTTGTAACCACCTACTTGGAGGTGTAGTCCACTAGCAAAAGGACAAAACGTTCATAGGAGGGCAGAAGTTCAAAAGGACCTATGATATCTAGGTTCAATTTTGACAACACAATATCTGGGACCTCTACAGGAGATAAGGGCGCATGATTAGGAATGCAAGACTGATCTCTGGAGGCACACAGCACACAGTCTTTAACAACATTTTCTGTCATGTGGGCCATTCCTGGCCACTAGAATCTTTCTCTCACACAAGCCTTGGTGAGACTTCTCCCCAAGTGACCCTCATGAGCTATATTAATTATTTTGTCCCTAAACTCAACGCGAAGAATCACTCTGTCACCCCTCCTGAGATTGCCACAATAAAACGACAATTCATCTCTCACAGGCCAATATGCTCTCGATTCTTGATCTAACGACTTGTAGTCAGGCCACCCATGGCTAGTCCACATTTTGAGAGAAGAAAAAGTTTTGTCATTCTTTACACCATCCAACCATTCACCACTGGACAGGGCTGACTCAGCAACCCAACATACACTCTTAATTTCATTGTCATTCTGTTCGTACTCAACAGGCAACCGACAGAGACAATCGGCGGACTTGTTGCTGGGGTCAGGTATATATTGTACACAAAAGTTATATTCCTGCAGACCTTCACTCCATTGCCTGAGTCTGGGTGTGATACGTTCACTGTGACGGCATGAAAACATTTGGACTAAGGGGTGATGATCTGTCCTAACCAAAAATGGGATACCCCAGAGATAACACTTAAAGTGCTGCACCGCACAAAACACACTCAAGGCCTCTCTCTCAATACACAAGTAAATATTTTCCTCGTCCCTGAGAGCCCTAGAGGCGAAAGCGATTGCCATCTCCTCCCCATCCACAACTTGGGAGAGTACCGCCCCTAACTCCTTGAGGCTGGCATCAGTGGTTAAGATGGTCTTTCGGTTGACATCAAAATACCCTCGGGTGGGCATCCTCCCAATTTCAGATTTGATGTGATCAAACACTCTTGGGCAGTCTTCAGACCACTGAAAATGCGTACCCTTCTTAAGAAAAGCCCTGATGGGTCCAGTCACACTAGCAAATCTTTGCACAAACTTGGAATAGAACTCGGCGAGTCCCAAGAATGACCTCACTTGTTCGTTATTGTTAGGGGTGGGGCCTTCATGTTACTCTCAGCAAGTTCTAACTTGGGTTGGATCCCCTCTCCTGAGATCACATGTCCTAAATATGTAACTGATTTCAACCCAATGCGAAATTTTTGTTTCTTTACAGTATGCCCCCTCTCCTTCAACTTCTCCAAAACACAGGTTAGTGTCTCATCATGTTCTGTTTCACTTTTGCCATAGACCAAGATGTCGTCCTGGAAGAACATAATGTTGAGTATTCCTACCAGGACCACCTTCATGACCCGCTGGAAACATGCCGGTGCTTATGCCAACCTGAAGGGCATTCTTAGGAAGTAATAAGCTCCCAGAGGTGTCACGAAAGTTGTAAGATGCCTCGAGTCTTTGTGTTAGAGAATTTGGTGATAGGCTGATGATGAGTCTAACACACTGAAAATCTGGGCTCCTTTGAGCATACTAAGGGACTCCAAAATATTGGGCAGGGGTTGGCGATCCACCCAAATCTATTCGTTTACACCTCTCAAGTCTACACACATCCTGACGCTGGCACCACCATCTTTAGGGGTCAAAACAATGGGGGCCAACCATTCTGAAGCTTCTATCTCCTCAATGACTCCCAAGCTTAACAGTCTTTTGAGTTCAGTTTCCAAGGGCCCCATCATCATATTAGGTACTCTTCTCACTTTGTGCACACAGGGTACAGCCCTCTCTTTGAGTACAATTTGGTGCTCAAACCCTTTAAGAAAACCCAAGGTATCCGCAAAGCCTTCAGAATACCCATTGAAGTGCTCGCTACCGTTATCCTCATAGTCCATTAACATGACTTGATCCATGGGATCTTTTGCGCTGGGATTGAGCATGATACCTAAATCACGCTGGTGTCTTCATCCCAACAAATTGTCCACTCTTTCAGCTATGTAGACTTTACCAACAGTACGTCTATTTTTAAACTGGACACAAGCCTCAACATATCCAAGGACATTCATTGTTGCCCCACCATAACTGACAGGATTTATGTCAGGTGGCAACAATGTTATGATGTCCAAACCCCCAACCTCATCCAATTGTTTGTTGCCAACCATGGTGAAAGGCGATCCAGAGTCAGCAAACACAACAAAGTCATAACCGTCTACTAAGATGCTGCACTCAGGCATTGTTATTTTCCCTGCATCGACTACACCACCATTATCACTGATACTTAGAACCACAGTGCGCACAGTCTCAGCCCCTTTCTCTGGGTTACGAGCTATTATAGAAGACTTGCAAACCCAAGCATAATGTCCTTTGACACCACATTTGTTGCACACTGGCTCTCTGGCATAGCAATGAGGATAGTTGGAGAAGTGTGAGAAACTCCCACACCTAAAACACTTAGAATTGGGAAACTCTCCTGGGGCTTTGTCGTTAGCACTGTTACTAGTATTAGGAGAACAAACTTCATGTTCTGTTTTCGCTGGAAATGCTTTGAGAGGACCACACATGTGTGTATCCTTCTCTGAAGCTTCATGCTTGTCACCAGGTGAAACTTTGGCTACATTGTCACAAGCCTCCAAAGTGTAATCCATTAGAGCATAAACATCACCTTGCACCTCCTTTTGTATCCTCACGTTTTTTCCTCATCTCTTTAACTCAAGTAGAAGTATTCTCTATACCTTCTACGATGGCAATAGCTACAGCCAGCAATGGGTTTTTTGACAAATGTTTTTCCTGAACACGAGTGCTGTTGGTGCACCTCACCAATTGATCTCTGACTAAGGAGTCAGAGAGCTCACCAAATTCACAAGTCCGTGCCAGAGTCTTAAGGGAGGCAACATAACTTCCCACCTGCTCAGCCGGACCTTGGACCCTGATAAAGAACTTGTTCCTTTCTAGGACAACATTAATGCGGGACCAAAATATTTCTCCAACATAGTCATAGACATCTCACAAATATCAGCCGGTTCTCCATCCCCATTACCAACTGGCATGAGATCAATACTATCATAAATATTTCTTCCTTCTACACCCAAACTGTGGAGAAGAATAGCTTGTTTCCTAAATGCTGAAAACTTCTCTCCACCAATTGCTACAAATGTAAGAGTTGAATACATTTCCCCATCTCTTCCAAGGAAGGATTGGTTCACCTTTCTCTGAGGTGAACTCGTCATGAGCAACACTGGAGCTGTGCTCATGACAAGGTCAACTCGTCATGTAGAATGGGATCTTGGAAATTTCAGCACCCAGCGGGAATTGCCTTAGCAGCCAAGGTGTTAAAAGGCCGGAGGCTGGGACATGCTTGTTGTGGCAGCCAAGATAATATTTAAAATACAGTGAGAATTAAAAAAAAAAAACAAGTCAACTTGAGATAATTAAAAGTAAGTGGACTGAAAAATGCAACCCATTGAAATGTCCACCGTTAAAATCAAAATTTTATTTCAATAGTCTTTGTAAAAATTGTTGGCATATAGAAAGAAAAGACCGCTAGAACATCGGGTGATTCCAAAGATGAAAAACACTGTATTCAAAATAATGCCACAGTACTCAAAGTAAGTTTAATACATTCAAACACTGCCAACTCTCACCGTATACTGAGGTTCTAGAGTGAGGATCAATAAACAATGAAGAAAAACGCTGTGCGTCCTGACAAGATGAAACCTTATTTAAATCAGCTGTACACCGTGTGAACACAGCGGAAATGCGTGCTTGAGATCAGAGTGCGTTCCAGCATGTGTTCCACAATTAAACAAGCATTTACAATGCAACGGTTTTGCCTTTGCAGCCAGCATGCGATCCTACACGCAGAACCCCCAACAGCACAATTTACAAACTACAAGCATTGGCATTGAATTTAAAGCATATTTAATTATATATGATGACAAAAAAATAATTATAAAAAAGCGTTGGCTAATCCTACGAGTCGAAATGCACATGACATCTCTTATGACCAAGTAAATTCCAGCAGCAAAAGTCCCATAAACCAACACATACCATAAACACAGCACCTCAACACACAAGTAGCGTTTCAAGGCACTGCTGCCCCTCTCTAATCACATGCTGATGGATGTACCCCGTCCTAAAATTAAAAGGGGAGGGGGGGCGGGAACGGACACACGGACGGGGGGGGGGGGAACGGCGGACAAAATACATAAACTTACCTGATTGCCTCGTGGGAGCCAGCTGCCCCTTCCACCATTGCCCCTCCAACTCCATGGCATGGGAGAGGCGCAGCTCCGGGACACCCGTGCACCGCTCCGACCTGTGGTTTCAAGAAAGACAACGGAGAGTGAAAGGGGAGGGGGGGCGGGAACGGGCACGCCCTGACAACAAAAAATAAACCTCCTGACGGATAGAGGAGTGACGAGTGCATACAGCGGGACCTGGCCACGGGCAGCGGAAGCATTTACGGCCGGAAACACGAGGGGGGGGGGGAGGGGCGGGAACGGGGCACACACGGGCAGCGGGAGGGGGGCGGGATATCAAATAAAAATGCAGAGCACTGACCACAAATGAAGCAGGGATTACCCACCTACCACCCTCACACTGAGGTGGATGCCAGATCACCAAGCCCATCAACCTGTGTAACTGGCCCAGAGGGATAAATCTATGGCCGTTCCCACACTACTTTGCTTTACTAGTCCGGAGCAGGCCCAACAGTATCCCTCCACAGAGCTCGTAGACAAGCACTGCACCAAAACACGAAGAGAGCAAGTAATTGGCGAAGCACGACTTTACTGGAGCTGCCTTACATTACAACATATTGCCAAGGAATCCTTGCCAGGATCCGAGAAATATTTCAAACTTTTCTCCTCTCCTGCCAAACATCTCTACTGCTAATCATGACCAGTCGATCCCTTTGTTCTAACGAAACCATTTGCTGTTTCCAACTGTGGTAAATGCTTTGGCACCAGACTTGTCAATGCTTTCTTGGCTTTGGGGCGCGTCCTCCATCAAAAGGAAAACCAGCCAAAGCAAGGAGCGGGACCGGGACGAAGAAGGACTGCGGGCGGAGGGAGGGGGGAAGAGCAGGACGGAAGGAGCTTCGGGCGGAGGGGAGGGGGGGGGGAGCAGGACCGGGACGAAGAAGGACTGCGGGCGGAGGGAGGGGGGAAGAGCAGGACGGAAGGAGCTGCGGGTGGAGGGGAGGGGGGGGAGCGGGACCGGGACGAAGAACACTCACCTGGGCTTCCTCCAGCAGCTGTGGTCGCCATAGAATGACAAACAAACACAGAAGAAAAAAACAAAACGAAACTCCGCCCACCGCCGCGATGACGACATCGCAGAGGCGGAGAGGGAAAAAATAGCGGGACCGCCCCCGAATCTGGTCCGGCCTTTGACGGACAGATCCGGCTCCCAATGGCTAGCCTCCATTTATGGAGCTAGCCAATGGGAGGAGGGGGCGAGGAGGGGGCGGGATACCCGACCCAAACAGAGAAACATAAGGATTTTGCTAGCGCATGCGTACTTCGTACGCATTGCCAGCAAAACCTAAAAACCAAATACATCTGTTATTTGTGTATTCCCACCGAGCCAGCGTAAGGTAGTTCTTTACTGAACACCTTCACCTCTTGGTGGGTGGGCTGTGCTGTTGGGAGTCTGCAAGACGTCTGAAGGTTGTAAAATGCTTTAGGAAGGGTGCAAGAAAGGATTTAGTTGAAAAAATGCAACACTGGTGCGGGAAAAAAAGGAAAGTAGTTGAGGCAGTGTGAAACATTTGTTTATGTAAAGCAGAGTAAAACGGGATTGTTCTGGGGCTAAAGGGAACGAATTGTGTGAGTCTTCAAGTGCCACCGTCACTGCCCAGTTATTGTCCAACCAAGTCTGCCAAGGGAAACCCAGATTTCCGGCTTACATGTGAGTTTTCATACGGCCTACAGCCCCCCTACCCTGTCTTGCCTTACACTTTGAGCACATATAGAGGGTGCAAGAAGCAATGACTCGCAAAACTGTATGTGACACATATCTTCACATGCAGGGTGAATTCTAGGTCGACCTGTGGAATCACAACTAAAAAGGAAGTAAGTGTTTTACAGGTCTATTTAAAAGTGTATTCAAATTTGTGTTGTAGCTAAATGTGCACCACAAGAAATCTTGTGCACGGTTTCCAACTGCTAATCTGGCACAGACTGTAGCGTTCTTTACTAGTCTTAATCTACATTAGTGTGTGATGACTGATGGTGGGGATTGTGACTGCCAGAAAATGGTATAGCCGCAACATCTGCATGCCCTTTCCAATACAAACCGCAGTCATGACAACAGACCCTTTATTTCGTTTGAGAAAAATATCCGGCATCTACAGCTTCATCCAACTTTTTGTTTAAACTGCATCAGCAACTTCCATGTGCCACTTTTCTCAAACCCATGTTGTCTGAAACAAATGAAGCACAGCCCTGCTATGCTTATCAAGTCCCAGACAACAAATGTCAGTACCCTTTGTCCCCACTTAATCTAGTTCCAAAATCACAGGGCAACTTAGTTCTGGAGCATTATTATGTTGGCTATTGCCACCTCAACTGACTATTACAAAATGGTGGTCTGTCCAGTGCAACAGTAGGTGGTTGGGATGCAAGTGTTTCCCCTCTGACTGTATGTCTACTTTGTGAGGAAGTCATACCACTGGCAAGCACAGCTGAACTCGCTGGTTGCAAATGGAGTTCCAAGCAGCCTAAGTAAGGTCTATGAGTAGATGGCAAAAGAATAGGAACAGTTGTCACGAAAACAAAAGAGGGGCTTCAAGCAAGTGTGCTGGATAATGATTGGGAATGGGTGTCCGGTGCGGTGCAGTGCGGAGGTGAAATGGAGTCTTCGGTGACAAGAAGTAGGTGAAGTGGAATGGAGCTTTTGTTAATAGAGTAGAGGAAGAAGGGAGCATGTAGAGTGTGGTAGGAGAGTAGCTGTGCAGACAGAATAGAGAGCCTGCTTGCGGTTACAAATTGGAGGAAAAATGGGTACGTAGCTAGAGGTGGGTGAGTATTATAGCAAGAGCCCTGGACCCTGCCTATGTTGAAAGATTGGAATGAAAAGGGGAATGGCGATGCAGGTGACAGACTGGATACCATAAGGCAAGCTCGGGCCTGTGATGAGCAAAAATGGAAGTCTGATTTGTGAGAGAATAGACGAAAGGGAACATGCAGGCTGTGGTGGGAGACCAGAGGTGGAGCAGGGAGAGTTGAAAAATAAGAGGGTGAAGAGAATGTATGGTATACTTTAGGAGTTGAGGGAAGGAACTCGTGAGTCTGTGTTAGGTCTATGGGATATGCAAGCCTATGGTGCTTGAGGACAAAGGAGCAAATAGGTTTAGTACCCATAGACCAGTAAATCCAATTAGGTAACACCTAGGAAAAGTTAATCTCTTTATATGGTAAGTAGATTTATGTTGTTTTTAGTCCCCTGGACAAGAAGACTTTTAAAAAAAATCTACACCCTGTACCTGGCTCCATACCCACTTTCGTATGCAAGAGTGTAGTATAAAACCTTGAATGAAGAGGCAAGTGTCATTCCTAGGGAAGCTGCACGTCGTCCTTGCCAAGGAACAGGCGTGGCAGGAACCTCCACTTTTGCTTTCAACACCAGCGGCGAAGCAAGTGGGCCCTAGAGAAAGCACGAAAAATGGCTCTCCTCGCCGCTGGTCGAGTCCCAATAGGTAACAAGAGAGCTCTGTGTGCCCCTGTGCAAGCCCTTACTGCGCCATTGATACCTACTCCCCTGTTGCTCACCCCATACCGTGTTCAGCTCCCATGGGCGCTGAATACGAAGAGACGGGCAGACCATAAATCCAATAAGCGCACAGCACACTTAACAAAAAAAAAGGAAGACACGCACTGTCGTATTGTGCACATGTATGGTACCGTAAGCAAGTTGTACTAGTTCCATCTCCGCCTTTCAAACACACTGAGCTTAATGATGATGGACAGCGAAGTAGAAAAAAATGACCAAGACATAGTAGCAGGTTATTTATTTAATTTATTTGTGCGTTTTTATATAGCGCGGACCCGAAGGTGTCGGAGCGCTTCACAATAGGAACAGAACTAATACATGAGAACATTACAAGTGAAAAAAAACCAAAAGCAAACGTTACATTGAATGAAGCAGGACTGCGGGCGGAGGGGGGGGGGGTGGGGAGCGGGACCGGGACGAAGAAGGACTGCGGGCGGAGGGAGGGGGGAAGAGCAGGACGGAAGGAGCTGCGGGCGGAGGGGAGGGGGGGGGACCGGGACGAAGAAGGACTGCGGGCGGAGGGAGGGGGGAAGAGCAGGACGGAAGGAGCTGCGGGCGGAGGGGAGGGGGGGAGCGGGACCGGGACGAAGAACACTCACCTGGGCTTCCTCCAGCGGCTGTGGTCTATGGCAAACAAAACGAAACTCCGCCCACCGCCGCGATGACGACATCGCAGAGGCGGAGAGGGAAAAAATAGCGGGAACGCCCCCGAATCTGGTCCGGCCTTTGACGGACAGATCCGGCTCCCAATGGCTAGCCTCCATTTATGGAGCTAGCCAATGGGAGGAGGGGGCAGATACCCGACCCCACATAGAGGATTAGAGGATATCATTAGATTTTGCTAGCGCATGCGTACTTCGTACGCATGCATCGCTAGTCAAAACCTAAAAAGGACAGGGGCCTGTCTGGCTCCCCAGTGTTGAGCTATGTTTCGCTTCCCCACCGTCATACCGAGTGTCACCCATTCCTGAGTCATGTGGTTGAGGTCTGTGGGTTCCCAAATGTTGAGAATACAAATCTTTGGTTGTGGGAGAACTGTGACTTCCGTGACTTGCGAGATTGTACTCATAACCACCCCCCAATATCTTACTATCTTTGGAAATTGCCAGATCGTATGTAAGAATGTGCTTGTTTCACCTCTAGCAAAATTTGTAAGCATAGGATTAGCAAGTGCCAGCCACGCGGAGTTAGAAAACTGACAATTTCTTTTGCCGTTTTTGCAGCAAAGCCTACAAGTGTTGGATTAGCTAGTGCCATCCACACAGAGGTGAAAAAAGAGAGTGGAGAGATTGAGCTAAAGACAAAAAAAGGGGGTATATAGGAGGAGGAATACAGAGTAAGAGACAAAAAAGAGACAGGAAAAGGAATGGATAGATGAATGTGAAACGGATAAGGGAAAGAGCGTATGACACAGTGGAGAAAGGTACTGAGCCAAAGATAGGTATGGGAGTAGGGCAGGCCACTGGAATTATGCGGTAAGAGAGGCTCAAAATAGGCGGCTGGCAGAGTTGACTAAATTATGCAGCACATTTCGTTACAGTCTTACTTCGTTATAGTAATTTTTCTCCAAGTTAACACTGTCTTAGCAAAGGATTCACCTCGTTAGTACCACTTTAACACTCACATGCAGCAATATGCTACTGAAAAGTAACAAATGAACCTTGTGAAGGGCCTTCCACTGCGCTGCAAAACATATCTCTGAGTTTTTAGTAATGTTTGATCTGTTTGAGCAATTTGGATTTGTTTCTTAAAGTCTGCAAATGATGCAGCCTTTGATGGAATCTGTGGCAGAATCTTAATTATGAGTAAAAACGCCATAACTGCAGAATCACATCCTTCCAGTGGACCTGGGTGAGGGTGCAGAAGTTGAGAAGGAAGGGGAAGAAGAAGAGAAAGGAAAGGGAAGCAACAGAAAAGGTGGCATGTGAGAGGAAGGAGGGGAGGTGGAGAGTGCTGAATAATCGTCGCGTGTATTGTATCGCTAACCTGTGGTACTGCTATGGCTTTCAAACCTGTTCCTTCTCTCACCCTCGCCTCTCTCCAAAAAACACACAAGCTTCTCTCTGTGGGACCACCTCCTCTCCCATGTCAGTGCTTTAAGTGGGGTGAAAAGGTGGTGGGGTCTCCAAAAGGGGCATGGCCATATAGGTGTAACTAGGAAACTTTGGCAAAAGTATGGCTGTGGCCTAAACGCACCTAAACACTGCATGCCACCTGACAAGTATTCAAGGCACCTTTATGTGTGTTGTCTGGTAGTGCTTCTAAAAACATCATACATCAGCTAACACAAACACCTAAAACAGGCCCGATCCATTAGCTGTACCAATGCTTGTTAGCACTGATTTGTATTCTATGTCACATAAAGGAGTAACTCATTTTCTTCCTGTCACTCACTCCTGCTGCAGGCCACCTCTCTCTGTTATTCACTTACACTCATCTTTTTGAAGTCTCTCTATCTACACATTTCACACCATCTGCACCACTGTCTTTCACTCTCTGCTACACATCCTTCCTTTCAACTCCTCCCCGTCAACATCGCCTCTCACATGCCCTGCATTTTCATTTCCATTGGCCCTGTCCCTATTTTGACAGCTGCATACCACCATACATTCCCCCATAGATCGCCGTTACAATTGGCCCATATGTGGCCATCGTTCTGGGCGCCCAGCAGAGAGGCCAAGGATTGGATGAGCATTTAGTAAGAACACCTTTATGCGAGGCCCTGTCAGAAAGTGGAAGTGCCTTCAGCCTCAGCTGCAGTTCTCAATCATGTCTAGTCATGAACAATCACCCACACCCTGAACCACACAGACACCTCGAGGTGACTGGGCTTGCAGTGCGGTTATGCAAGATTCGTGCATTGCATGAAAAACAACATTACAGAAACCCATCTGAGATATGAACATATGCTTAGGAAATAGAGGCGCGCACATGGTTCACCATTAAATAAAGCGAACGAACTTTAACAGGAACTTAGCAGGGCCGGACTGTGAACCAAAACCGGCCCTGGCATTGTGCTCGGCCGGCCCCCCCAGCCCCCAGGGGATATTGGGGGTGCGACCGCGCTCTTTGCCAGGGCCGGTTTTCGTCGCTGACTTGGGTCACCTTAAAGGTTCTTGCACACACTGTCAGAAATCGGTGTTTTCCTTGAAAGTCAATGGCATGAATGATGGGTCCGGGGGCGGGGGAGGGGGCATTGCCTTTTCATTCACTGGGAGTGCCGAGCTCTGGCAGGACCCGCCCAACTTAAAGCCATGCCATGCTCTGCTTCTTCCTACTTTTTTTCGGTTACCGGGCCCCTGGGTTGGTTCCAGCCACAGCCGGGGACAGGTGTGTGTGCCCTACGCTCTCACTCGGAGATTGCAGCGGTGGGTACACTCTTTGCACCAACTGGGGCATCTGGAAGGGCGGAGGACTGCTACAACGCCACGTGGCCTCTAGGCTCTGAGGTGAGGCGAGTGTAAACCCGGGACCCCCCTCCCCGCACCTGCCATCACCCCATACTCTCTCACCTTGGCATCTCTTGAGTGACGCTCCGATGCCAGTTTACACGTGCCCGTGTTGTTAGCGGAGGGCTCGCTGTACCGCACCGTGTCTCCTAGCAGAGCCAGCCTGGGCTTGGGGGCATAATTAGTCGTGTGCTCTGCGCCAAACCCCAAAAGGGGCAACGGTGCCAATTTACAGTAGTCGCGTGTTGGGGGGTATGATAGCAGTTCATTAGTGGGAAGGCGCACCTGTTTGCTGGACTTGCCCACACCGGCATCTCGCGATGATTTCACCCAGTTTAGAATTAAGTGCCCCACGGGAAGAGTGGCACATGTGAGCTTTTAAAGTGCCCCTTGGAGCACGCAGTGCATACGAAGAGTGGGAGCTGGTTCACTGCCCTTTTGAAATGCCCGTTGGCACTGCCAACTTTCTACCACGGCACACAAAGCCAAGGGTGTCTCCTCACAGATTCGAGCGAGAACTGGGTAGGAAATGTGACTAGCAGGCCTTCATTTCCTTATATACGTGCCCATTGGCACCGCCAGGACCCCCGGCACAAGAATCACAGACGTGCCAGCTGGTCAGGTATTACTTTGGATTGTCAGAGAAGCTGTAGGGACGGGCTCCGTCTGTGGTGCCCCTTGCCCATCACTAGACGCCTCTGCCAGCTAGAGACGTGCCCTTCAGGGAGCTGGCGCCTGGGCTGCCGCGGTGACCCCGCGCCCCAGGCTCATGGTTCCCGAAGCCTGTGGTCGCAGGCTTGTTCCAGCCACGGAGCTGGTGGGCACTTGTGCACGTCCTCCTCGGAGGGCTTGGCATCCGCTGGGCCCTGGCACTGGCCCACACCCGGCTCTGGCGACTGCAGATTGGCCCGAATTTCTTGGGCTGGAGCCGGGACCGCTCTTCCCCCTCAGCATCCACCCTCCTCCTCTTCCTCTCCTCCCCCTTCCCTGGCTCCCGCTGCTGCACAAACCAGGACTGTGCACAGCAGCCAAGCGGAGCCCGGGCACAGGATCCGGGAGCGCGGGCTGTGCAGGGTGGCAGGGCACGGCGGGGCCATATGTCAAGGACTGGGCAGAACCAGACGACCCCCGCCCTCCGAGGACAGGTGAGGGACCCTACTCCGTGCGGAAGACGTCTCTGCATACTATAGGCTGGCACCGCTACACTCTCAAGTGCCGCGAAGCAGCTCCCGGCTGCACGTGGCACTATACCGAAGGAATGATATCAACGGGCGCAGTAAGGGAAGGGGTGAAATGGTGATCTGGCGGGCCAGATGCTCCGTGACTTTGTGTCTGTGCGTGTGGCAGTGCCGAGGGCACCCTTTCCTGAAGGTGGGTCTCCGCGGAGGGGGCAGAGGCATCAGCGCCAGGGTTACGGGGAGCCCAGGAGTGGGGACCTGAGCTCCCAACTGACGTCCTCCGTTTTTACGAGTCTTCTTTAGTTTTTGGCCTCGCTGTTTCTTTTTAGGCGCTCCGAGGCCACCCGTGCGCCATTTAACGCTATGTCAAATTAAATGTAGTTATTAACCTGTTGCTAATGCCTGCCCGTGCCTCCTTCAGTGACTCCACCTTTTCTCTGCCTCCTTTTCACGAAAGGCAGCGAAGGGCCCACCTAGTCTTATTGTCTCTCCCCTGTGCGCAACACGCGCCTCATTGGGCGCTATAACAATACTTTCCCCCACAGGTATCCTCTCTTTCTCATGGTTTAACTGTATCCCTT
The DNA here is from genome assembly GCF_964261635.1 of Lissotriton helveticus. Classification (NCBI taxonomy): domain Eukaryota; kingdom Metazoa; phylum Chordata; class Amphibia; order Caudata; family Salamandridae; genus Lissotriton; species Lissotriton helveticus. Next base: position 646,362,363 of record NC_136061.1, on the reverse strand, counting down.
TCACTCGCTGACACCCCTCTGCTACTCTCTTCTTCTCCCATTCACTCCTCCACCCCAGTGTCTGCCTTTCTAACTTTCTCCTTTCTCCCTCTTTTACTTTCCATATCTCCTCTGTATAAACTCTGTGCCTCTTCCAGTCTGTCTCTTGACCCTCTCTTTGTGTAGCTCCTCTCTTCGTTTAGTCACTCTCTCGCCCCCTTTCTTTCTTCGGTTTTCTCTTTCTTCTCTCTCTCTGAATCATCACTTGGCTTTCTCCCTTTCCCTTCCATCTTACCCTTCCCTTTAGCTCCTCCTTTCGCTGCCGCGCTCTTTCTCTTCCCCTCTTCCCTTCTCTCCTTTATTCTTCTTCGCTCCCTCGTTCTTCTTCTCTCCTTTATCTCCGCCGTCCTTTCCCAGTCCTTAGTCTAAGTTTGGAGTTAAACATATTTTGTGGGAAAGGGCCCCGTTCCGGAAGGAGCTGTCGGGAGACAAACCACCCGCTGTTGGGGCCTTGGAGACGCAGGGCCCACGCCAGCGAGCGGTGGGGGCTGGGTGGGGGTAGTGGAGGGAAAGATGTCATGTAAACACCGCCTGCGAGCGGGACCGGGACGAAGAAGGACTGCGGGCGGAGGGAGGGGGGAAGAGCAGGACGGAAGGAGCTGCGAGCGGAGGGGAGGGGAGGGGGGGAGCGGGACCGGGACGAAGAACACTCACCTGGGCTTCCTCCAGCGGCTGTGGTCTATGGCAAACAAAACGAAACTCCGCCCACCGCCGCGATGACGACATCGCAGAGGCGGAGAGGGAAAAAATAGCGGGAACGCCCCCGAATCTGGTCCGGCCTTTGACGGACAGATCCGGCTCCCAATGGCTAGCCTCCATTTATGGAGCTAGCCAATGGGAGGAGGGGGCAGATACCCGACCCCACATAGAGGATTAGAGGATATCATTAGATTTTGCTAGCGCATGCGTACTTCGTACGCATGCATCGCTAGTCAAAACCTAAAAACAAGCATTTACAATGCAACGGTTTCGCCTTTTCAAAAGTTAGAGCTATTGGCATTGTAAATGACAATTTTTTTGTTTATGTCTTGGTTTTGAAAACAGATAAATAAATGGCCTTGTCATTTACATTGCCAATAGCAAGCACAGCCAGGGGGCAGACAAGCAAGCACAGCCAGGGGGCAGGGTAGCAAGCACAGCCAGGGGGCAGGGAAGCAAGCACAGGCAGGGAAGCAAGGACAGCCAGGGGGCAGGGAAGCAAGCACAGCCAGGGGGAAGGGAAGCAAGCACAGCGAGGGGGCAGGGAAGCAAGCACAGCGAGGGGGCAGGGAAGCAAGCACAGCGAGGGGGCAGGGAAGCAAGCACAGCCAGGGGGCAGGGAAGCAAGCACAGCCAGGGGGCAGGGAAGCAAGCACAGTCAGGGGGCAGGGAAGCAAGCACAGCCAGGGGGAAGGGAAGCAAGCACAGCGAGGGGGCAGGGAAGCAAGCACAGCGAGGGTGCAGGGAAGCAAGCACAGCCAGGGGGCAGGGAAGCAAGCACAGCCAGGGGGCAGGGAAGCAAGCACAGCCAGGGGGCAGGGAAGCAAGCACAGCCAGGGGGCAGGGAAGCAAGCACAGCCAGGGGGCAGGGAAGCAAGCACAGCCAGGGGGCAGGGAAGCAAGCACAGCCAGGGGGCAGGGAAGCAAGCACAGCGAGGGGGCAGGGAAGCAAACATACAGAACAGCTGTTCAAGACAGTTAATAGATATCTGTTTTCCCGAGTAGAACTAAATAAATGAGAAAATCCTTCAGGACACACATGTATTCACTTAGTACTCAATGAACATCCCTAACGGGCACATTTGTACCAAATTGAGCCATCATTATGTAAGACTCTGGACAAAGCAGTCTTTAGTGAGCAAACACAACCAAACACACCTGGTCAGTCAGTGAAAACCGTGGGACTGAATGCAATGGATGTGCAGACCCCAAACAGCGTTACTGTGCCCTACAAATGGTAGGCATGCGCTTTGCAAATTGCACAAACATAACATACCATAGCACCTAGGAATTCTGCCCTGCTCTGCCACAATTCCAAGTACCGCAACTACTCAGCTGCCAGGTCCAAACTGAGGACTAGTTAACAAGAGTCTAGAAAACATTCTACATGTCATAGGAAATTGGTTTCACTGCAATAGGTCAAAATCAGAATATACATACAAAATCGACCATAAAACCACATTCTGCATGTTGTTAATAATGCACAAAAATATAAATGCACAATAAAACTTAAGCAGTACCACACTGGATGTTTGTGGATCAAATTAACATTAAACATTTGCTCCAAACGAGGAGGAGATACGCAGGAGTATGTTATGGACAATGTTTACAAGATTGTGTGAATTTGGCCCCAAAATTAGGCATGTACAGGATACAATGTGAACTTTGAAGCCCAAATAACATTTTTGAAATCAGAGTGATGGAACTGCTTTGGCACAATCGAAAAGTGGGTATGCTTTAAAGTGTAATTTATTTGTAGGGTGTGTTTTTGCAGTTGTAATAAATGTAATGTTCCTCTCTGTAACTGGAAATTAGAAATGTGATGAAAAATACAAGGGCGGCTCCACTAATTGTTTTGATACAGCTGCTGTGTGACAAAAAAAAATCAGAAAGAATGATTTTAATTGAGAAAGAGAGAAATAGAGGGGGCAAGAGGGGGCAAGGAAGGAAGTGGAGACACCGAAAGATACGAAGGGAAAGAGTGAGAAACAAAGGGAGGGTAGTAAAAAAGAGAGGAAAAAGAGAGAGCGAGGGAGAGGAAAGCTAGAGGGGGATGATGAGACGAGGAGATTGAGGGAGAGAGAGAACTCTCAAATAAAGTGAAATTAAGAGGAAAGAGAGTAGGTAGGAGGGGAAAGGAGGAGAAGAGAGAATGTGAGGCCAGAGAAAGTGAGGAGGAGGAGAGATAAATTTAAAAAGGGAAAAAAGTAAAAATGGGGAAGAAGGGTAAGAAGGGGAGAGAGAAAAGTGAAAAGAGCGAGAGGAGCGAAAGAGTAGCAAAAAAAGAGGAGAGATGGGGAGTGTGTGGATGAGAGGGAGGGGGAAATGAAAGAAAGACAGCTAGAGAGAGGGAGAAGAGAGGGAAGGGTGACAGAAAAAGGGAGAGAGAGAAGCAACAAAGACAGCACCGAGAGGGGATAGACACGGAGCAGAAGAGAGATAGGGGAAGGGAAAAACGAAAGCGAGGAAGGAGACAGAGAACGAAAATGGAAATAGAGCAAAGACAGGCAGGGAGGCAGGGAGAAAGACAGAAAAAGAGTATGCAAGGCACACATTTTAAGTTTCATTCCTTTCTCGATAAATGTGAATAAAATATCCTTTAATGAATTTTTGCCACTTACATGTCACAAAGAGACAAGTTGTGGATGCATGTCGTCTTTGGTGGTCTGTTGTTTGCCCCTCAGGGTGAAGATGTAGCTCCTCCCCCAAGCTGCAACGATCACTTGACAGCTTATTCTAGTCGGGTGGAAGAGTGGGAACCGAAGAAAGGTCACCTAGGCAGAGTGCCTCAGTGCAGCCGAATGCTTCTTTCCCTCTGTTTCCAAAATACGGATACGAAAACGTGAACTGGTGAGAAAGAGGAAACAAGGGAGTCAGAGGGGAGGTTAGCGGTAGGAACGGGCACTACTTCCAGCTGGGAATCAAAGTCCCGCCATGCGGATCATGCAGGCTCGGTGCTAGTCGGGCGACTCAGTCTTTGTTTCGCCGGATTTCTGCTGTGTGACACGCTCGCACGGTGAAACTGCGCCGCGGCCCGCTGCCCCCGCCCTTCCCCATGCGCAGTCAATGATGGCCCCTGCCCCTACTCACTCACCTAGACTGGAGCAGTCGATGCCTCGGTCCGGGGTCTCCCCCGCCCCCTTATACACGCTGAAGAGCCAGGAGCCCTGGAGGTCCTGGAAGCTGCAGTTAGCCGGTGTGTCGGGCAGGGAGAGCCCCGGCACCAAGAGGAGCAGCAGCGGCAGGAGGCAGGGGGGCGGGAGAGGACACGAACGGCGGGAGGAGGGCGGGAGGGGGCGGGAGAGGACACGAACGGCGGGAGGAGGGCGGGAGGGGGCGGGAGAGGACACGGACGGCGGGAGGGGGCGGGAGAGGACACGGACGGCGGGAAACGTGCACAGGACAGCGAGGGGGGCGGAAAGGCACACGGAGGGGGCGGGAATGGACAGCGCATCTGAATTCACTTTCAGTGAAAGGGGAGGGAACGGGGAAAAACGTAACTCCGCCCTGGGAAAAAATCTCGGGAACGCCCCCGAATCTGGTCCGGCCTTGACGGACAGATCCGGCACCCAATGGCTAGCCTCCATTTATGGAGCTAGCCAATGAGAGCCGGGGGACGTTCCCGAAGTGCTTAGTGTAGACATAGGATTTCACCTGCGCTGAAAGTCTGCGCAGAGCGCAGCCTTTCGGCAGGCGAAACCCAAACAGGATCCAATATGGCCGCACACCTCGTAGTCTCATTGCGTGCTTGAGTGCGGCATGCGTTCCAGTGAACTCAACAGCAACCTCGGGCTCACCTAAGGTTGATTTAGTTATAAAAATGAAGTAAAACTCACAGTTCTCGGGATGACTGCAGTCGATGTCACAGCCTCGCTTCATCAAAACAATAATAAAAGCAGTGGCGCAAATCCATAAAAATAGCACAGTACATAAGACGAAGACGAAGTTGGCAAACAGGGAAGTCGGTGCTGAAGTTGCCTGTCCCCAATCAGGCAAAAGCTTCTCGTCGCCAGTGTTGAAAGGATGTAGTCTAGACACTGTATTTTCAAGTTCATATGTTTAATAACTCACCTCACAGGCATTTTTAAGAATTACAGCACAGCAATCTACCACAGGATATGTAAAGTCATTAATTTAGGTTTACCTCGTGTACTAAAGGCTAATTTTGTTAGTATATTCCCTGATGAAGGCTTAGACAAAAACTGAAATGCATTGGAATTAATGAAATATTTGTGAAGGAGAGAAGGATGTAAACAAACGCAAATAAAACAGATGAAAAGAAACAAGAAACAAGTATTGGATTAATGTTAATACAACATTACCACAAACGAGAAACCCTATAGAAGGGACAAAGGCTGTGACCAGGGGAAGTCGCCTCAATTCAGGGGAAACCCAGCCAGCATTATAACATGCATCACCACATTCCATGCATCTCTAAGATTACAACAATTTGTTGCAATTTGGTGCCCTCTTGCTACCTCTTTTGGTGGTGCCCTAGGCAGCTACCCGCTGTACCTTAATGTAGTGCAGATGCAAAAGGAATTGATGATTAATGGAATGCTGAACAAATCTAACACTCATCCAGTCATGGGAAACGGCCAGAACAGCGTGGGCAGAGCCAAGCATTGAGTAACACTGCAAGCGTAACCATGCTTGCCTGACAACACATCTAAGGCAGATAGTGGTCTAGTGTTCAGGATGGGTGTGGAAACGTCGGAACAGCAAGTCATGGACACGGAACAGGTAAGTGGAGCTAGGGCTGGATTTTTGAGACGTATTTGTCAGGGTTGGAGGTCGCTTTTAGGGGTCTGGGGCCTCATTTATGAAAAGTGACGCATCGCTGCGTGAAAACAGCGATGCGTCACTTTTCACTGCGCTCTCCCTGCGACATGATTGATGCGTCATATTTATAATATGAAGCATCATGTCGCAAGGAGTTACAGATACGTCAGTATTTCTGACGTATCTGTAGGCGCAAAAGTGACGCATTGCTGGAGTGTGTCACAAAAGTGACGCAACTCCAGCAATGCTTCCTTTCACATGGGGCAAGCCCCATGTGAAAGGGCTTGCGTCAGTCTTACGGCTGCTGTGAGGCAGGCGCAAGATTTTGACGCAACAGCATCCTAAAAGTGACGCAGTGAAATCTCATAGATTTCACTGCGTCACTATTACGAGGCTTTTTGCGGGTGAACGCCCCCTCTGCATACATTATACCTGACGCAGGTATAATGTAGTGCAGGGGTTTACAAAGTGATGCATCTGCTTAGATGCGTCACTTTGTAAATATGGCGCATCAGGACGCATGTTTTACGCCGCCGATGTGTCACAAAAAGTGACGCATCGGAAGCACAAAACTCACGCAAGGCCTCATAAATGAGGCCCCTGGGTTCTTTTGGAACGGGGGCAGGTTTTTAGGGCTGAGGGTGGGGGATGGGGTAGGGTAGTTTTAAGGGCTGGGTTTGAGGGAGGAGTTTTTAGGAGTGGGGCGGTTTTAGAGCTCAGGCCAGGGGGAAGGGATTGGGGTCATGTTAGAAAGAGGGAGGTATTTAGGGCTCATGGCAGGGGTAGGAAGTCAGGGTACTTTTAGGGACAGTGCGGGGCAGGGGTTGAGGTAGTATATTGTTAGAGCTATGGTTTTAGGCCTCAAGGCAGGGGGAGGAGAAGGGGTAGTTTTAGGGGCAGGGCAGGTTTAGGCCTCATGGCAGGGGGGCGAGGTAGGGAATTCGAATTTTAGGGCTTAGGGCGTGGGGAAGGGGGTCAGGGTAGTATATGATTAGAGTTCATGGTTTTAGGCCTCAGGGCAGGAGATGGGGTAGTTTTAAGGGCTGGTTTAGGCCTTAGGGCAGGGGGCAAGGTAGGAGATTCAAATTTAAGGACTTAGGGCGGGGGTCGGAGTAGTTGCGAACCTTAACACGCATACACCCCCTACCATTCAGGCCTTTACAAAGAAAATGCTTGGTAAAGGCACGCATGGTAAAGGAATGTGTGGTTAAGATGCATTTGTGGTTGAGGGACACTAATCTGGGTACAGCTGGAGTGGCTGCCCTTGTGGACCCTGACGGATGATATGTGGCAATCAGAGGGAGGCTAGAGGCTTCCCTTGTGGACCCTGAGGGATGATATGTGGCAATCAGAGGGAGGCTAGAGGGACGAGACCGCAACATAATAAGTATATATGGCCCAAACACGGATTAGCCAGCATTTTTAGAGAGGCTGATCCACAGGGTAGCCCCATACCTAACAGGTCCTCTACTCATGGGGGGGGCACTTTAATGGTGTAGCAGACGTGGAAATGGATAGGCCCCACCCCCTGCTGTGTGACTCAGCGACTACTCTCACTGCGCGAGCATTTGCGACCTGGCAGATACACTGGGGACTCCTGGACTATTCATGGACTGGTCAGCACGATAGAGACTATTTTTATTTCTCGCCCTTGCACGGGTTCTATGTTCGACTCAATACGTTCCTGTGATCAGCGGAGGGGCAGAGGGCGGTCACCTCATCTGAGTACTTGGCACGAACAATATCAGATCATAACCCAGTTTTACTGGGACTCACATGGGCTCAGGTACGGTCTGTGATCCCAACTTGGCGGTTACGTCCGGAGACGTTGGACGATCAGGTTTTCAGAGAAGAGATCCAGGAGAAAATCACACAATATTTTGCAGAAAATACAGGGATGGCTTCCTCCCTGATGGCAGAGTGGGACGCCTTTAAGGTAGTCTTACGTGGTCACTGCATAATGGAGTCAAAGGGAATCAGGCGAACACTCCTCCAGGAGATCGATAGAGCAGAACAGATCCTTGGAGACCTGGAGAAAGAACGCCCAGGGAAGCCAGAGATTCAGGCAGAGGTGCAGGATGTCAGAGAGGAAGTAGCGAAGCAGACAGATCGACTGAGGAGCTTTGACTACAAACGATACCTGAGCCAAGCACGTGCAGAGAGGGACAAGTCAGGAACTTTGTTTGCATGGCTGCCTAACCCTAGTAATAGAAACTCCCAAATAGTAGAATTGGAGGACCAGGCAGGCACTAGATGCTTTACTCAGGAGGCAAATAACACCATTTTTATGCAACACTATGCCGGACTCTTTCACAGCCTGGCAGGGAAAGATGGATCCGGTGAGAGGGAATAACTAGAGGGGGCGCAATTGCCCAGGCTAGAACCGGAAGAGACGGATGAACTAGGAGAGTGCATTGCAGAACAAGAGGTCTGCGGAGCCATCAAGTACATGGCACATAATAAAATCCCCGGCACAGTTGGGTTGCCAGTGGAGTTCTACAGAACATACACCGAAGAATTAGCCCCAAGACTAACTGCACTGTATAATGCGGCCCGTGAGGCCGGAGTCCTGCCAATGAACTCTAGAGAAGCACTCATAGTGCCGATATTAAAGCCAGGGAAGCCAGCATACGACTGCAGAGCATACCGCCCCTCATCCATGTTCAACATGGATTAAAAAATACTAATAAAAAATCCTTGCTTCCCGACTGCAGCCTCATATGACTAAGCTAGTGCACCCAGATCAGGCTGTGTTTATCCCGGACCTATCAGAGGTGGCGGTGTTCGCGATGGACATCAAAAAGGCTTTTGACAGCCTGGAATGGTCCGTTTTATACGTGGTGCTGCACGCCATGGGTCTGGGCGGGGGGTTTGCGGCTTGGGTACAGCTACTATACTCCAATCACACGGCGAGAGTGCGCACAGGTAAAAGGATATCGGAAAAGCAAGGGGTCCAGCAGGAAACATGCCAGGGTTGCCTCCTCTCCGCGCTACTATTTGAATTAGCAATGGAGCCATTAGCCTCCCGGGCGAGACAGGGACAGGCCTACAGAGGCCTCCAAGTGATAGATGTGCAGCATCAAATAGCGCTATACGCGGATGATCTGCTGATCTTCCTCCGGGACATGGAGAGAGACCTACAAGGTGCATAGGCCATGCAGGAAGAGTTTGGTAACCTGTCGGGGCTTAAAGTCAATTGGCAGAAGTTGAAACTCTTTCATGTGGTGCCAAACGCATCCCCGGCCCCAGCCTTAGATAACCTCCAATGGGAGCCCCGATGCCTGTCATACCTCGGGGTAAGAATCTACCACGAAACACCACTCTAAACTCCACCCAATACTGAATCCTAAACACTCTTCATCATCCCTAACTTCTAACCATAACTGAACCTTATAAACCCTCACCAGCTCTTGATCTAGATGATACAAAGCGATTATTTAGAACGCAGTACATTACATCGCTGTTTTTACAAAAGCAAGTTGTTACAACAAAAACAACTTGCGCTGGAGGACGCTGGACTTGGGAATAGTGTGATTTACTATTCCAACTCCTGTCTACCTGCAGTAGGGAAGGTGTTGGAAGAGTAAATCACAATATTCCTTAGTCTAGAGCGCCCTCCAGTGCAAGTCGTTGTAACGACTTGCTTTGTAGAAACAGCGATGTAAATGTATTGCTGTGTTTTGACCGCGTTTTAAAGGTCGTTTTCCACATCTCACACCCATAAATTCCACTCATCCATGAACTTTAAAATCCCCTCACTATCCCTAAACCCTAAAACCATTTTTTATGTATGATTTACACCCATTCCTGACTCCTAAAAACCCAGACCACCCCTAAACAGGACCCATCCCTGAACCTAAAATCCCCTCACTAGTCATAAACTCCACCCAAGTCTATTGTAATTTTTGATTTTTTTTAAAATTATCTTTACCTTAAATGTTTTCCTTTAATTTTCGATTTATTTGTATTTACCAAAAATTGTCTTTTCTTAATAGTGGCATTCCATGATTTGGTTTCCTCCAATGAGGTTTCTCAGTTTACATTTTTCCATTAATTCACACACATCGGGGAATACGGATGGATTTTCAGTACACATGCCAACTCTACCAATTTATTCGGTAGGCTATTGCTTTTAATCCCGATCTGCATCTCTAAGGCATTTTAACCGCATGCGCGCTAGCGGTTTTCCCGCTGCGCACTGCGTTTTTTTAAAAACCGCGTTACATGACGAGTTCAGCTCGTCATGAGCGTACGAGCGTCGTCACTCATGACGAGCTGAGCTCGTCATGAGCGCGGAAGGGGTTAAGGCCTTTTGCTAACCAGCGAGATTAGAAAACAATTGTTAACGAGAGCTGGGCTTCAAGTGCTCGTAGCAGGCTGACCAGCTTTGGGCTCCAGGCAGGAGAATATGAAGCTCTTGAACTCCTTATCCTTATGAGGGTGTAAATAAACAGGAAGAAGGGCACAGTTAGCAATGGTACTGATAACGAGCTGGGTGACGTGGAATTCCCATGTAGAATTCTGCTTCACTCACTCATTACTGGCCTATTTCCCTCACCAGGTGTTCTTTTCCTGGGTGCAGAAACAACTGACTTGATTTTGCCAGCTGGAAATTCCAGCTGTTAAATTGCTTGTAATTTCGGCAGCAAAAGGAGCCAGACCGCAGAACCTGTTCATGCCCGACCTTTTTCTACTGCTAGGGATGAACATGCAATGCTCCCCCACTACCGAACATTTCTTGCTTTTCGTTCCTGTATCTTCCCAACTCCCTATTCCTCTACCCACTCCCTGAACAGAAGCCCCTGTTTCCATATGTGCTCAGAATATTTGATAAGTGGTTGTAATAAACCCCTTGGAAAAGGGAATTATGTGTGGAGGTGCACAGTAATGCTTTGTCCTACTAATGGCCCTTTTTGCTGGGTTATCCCCAAATGTTTTGCCTTCTTCCTCCTCTGTGTTTGACGTCATTTTTGCTAGTGTTAGGACTCTGGGCCCTTTTACCACTGCTACCAGTGCTAAAGTGCATGTGCTCTGTGTCTAAAATGTATTGGCATTTAGTTTCTCTATGATTGGCATAGTAGATTTACTAACAAGTCCCTGGTACAGTGCACTGTGTGTGCCCTGGGACTGTAATCCAAATGCTACTAGTGGCCCAGCAGCACTGGTTGGCCACCCGCATGAGTAGCCCTCCAAACTTGTCTCAAGCCTGCCACTGCAGAGCCTATATGCACAGTTTTTAACTGCCAAGTCGACCTGGCAAGTACACTATTAAAATTGCAGATTCTGAGTAGATTTCCAAAGATCCTTTATTCATAGCCAGAAACACTGACTACTCAGCCAGCCAGGGAATAACTGGTCTCTGACATCCCCATGGAGACCATGACATGCCAGGATCAAGCTGGCATTCTTTAAAGGCAAAGTAAATACAACTCATGGGGAGAGTGAATTCTAACACAACCCCTCTACAACAAAATGAAGGAGTAAGAAAAATAATACAAAAATGAATAAAAGGAAACTTAGCATAACAAATTCAATGCACACATAACCATGTTACTTAGTGAAGAACAGTCTTTAAATTTGGCAGGTACTCTTTTACATCTATTTGAGGAGAATCTGTGCAAACCACCATCCCTGCAACCAGTGCCTTCAAGAACATTGGCACCAGGGAACCCAGGAACAATGGCATCAGAAGGCCTGTAGTGAAGACCGAAGTCTGCCAGCACACATTGTTATGTTAGCATAACCGCATTATTAGTTTAAACGCCATTTTGCAACTTTGCCGCTTTTGCACACAACACTTCATATATCTGTTGTTGTAAGTTAACTTGCTTTATTCTCTTCACATGAGAACGGTCCGCTTTCCACATCCCTAGACCTACACGGCAGCCTCTGTCTGTGCAGCTTGTGCTCACAGCATCAAGGTCAAATAACAATGTATGCTGTTGATTCAGTGTGATCGGCCCACGCTCCAGACATAACATGCATCCACCTGCAAGACGCTGAAATCTGAGTGCATTTAATATTACACTGCATGCATGTTTGCATGCACTTGGAGAAAAACCTTTCCATCTACAAGAGAGCTGGCTGATCCTTTGATGTGATTCACCTAAGCTTATCTTTAAGGTATGGGGTTCCCCACTGAAACCTAGTGACCTAGTATTATAAAACCTAGCATAGATCAAGGGGAGGGTGGTACACAAGGCGCTATATGACCTGTTCCCACTATCAGTATAATATGATTTCTCCCTTGGTGTTTTATGGAATTGTAACAATACTCATTGTTTTATTTTTAATCATATGCCTGCTTATGTTAGCTAAAATACTGCATCTTAGAGCACGTAGTGGAAATAAATATTTTAAACTTAAGTGTGTCTCTGATTACTCACAATGTGGACTTATAAGAGAAATATAAACGAAAGAGTGTTCTTGATTCCCACCATTCCTGAGAGTATTCTAAGTTTCTTGTTCTAGGTTGTCTAATCATTGGTAGCTTCGCAGTAGGACGGAGAATGAATGAGACACTGATGCTAGTCGGATAGGGGTTCTGGGTACTGAGGTGAGTTTCTGGTACACCACTGAGGTCCTGGTTTCCTACGCACAGTTCTGTGCACACACAGAATCCCCGCAACATGGCGCACCTAACGTTTGGTCTTATATTCGAGACTCTTTAGTAGTTAGTGCTTCTCTTAGTCCACAACACCCTCACTTCTGTTTCCGGTAGACAGTTGTGATGGTTTAACCTACCTATACGGATTAAATATAGGTTCATTCATGCTTGAAATTTAAAACGGTTCACATTTATTGAATTAATACCCTTTTCATGCTACAATTAATATAGATTGTTTTTCTTCTCTGTGTCCTTATGGGTGATATTGGCATAGCTCAGCATATATGCGCACTGCTCAGGTGGCATCTTGCTATGTTTGAGGTGCCTGGCGATGGTTTGGCAATAATCTTTGTTGTGAGTGCTGATGCAGCTTTTCTACTCTTGGGTTACGTTTCCTGTTGTAGATGCGGATGTTAAAACATTCCATGCATATTCTCACACCGCGGTGCCAGTGGCTTATGTTCCATACAGGATACTAGAGATGCCGATTTCTGCATAGCAGCATTGTATTTGGTTTAATGGCGCCCTCCCCCACTCAGTGACTCTGACTCGGTTGGGTCCCCTGTCGATTCCTGGGGCCATTAGGCCAGTCTTTGCCGGTTTCACGCCACATCCTAACTATTTACGAGTCATGATAGTCAAATTATGTCAACTTTATGCCTCAGTAATTGAGGTACATAGGGCTCTAGTACAGTATGATACTCTCAACTTCCAGATGGGGGCACCTGGGGTTGCGGCGCATCCATTTGGACTGGCCGGGATGAAGATTAGTCCTGTCATGGTTAATTCAGTTATGGGCAAACGCCCCCAAGATAAGGATGATATGCCTCATTGGCTTACTGAGAAATTTGACCAACTGGAAGCAGTATTTCCGAATACAACTCCCTTGGAGAAACACAGGATCCTAACCATTAGTTTGCAGAAGGACTTTGAGCCTGAGGTACCCGATTGTGATACTTGGGGTAGAATATTTGCAGCGGTGTATTCAAAGTGCTTTGGCACACCGTCTATGACTGTACTGCACTCCGTGATCAAGCATGTTCAGGATCAACACAGACCGGAGACGGCTGTCGAGTTGGGTATGAGGCTTGCCGGAGTATTTGACTTAGTTTCTGATCTGATCCATGCCAATGTCAAGAGGATGCAGTGAACTTTCAGGTGTCTAATGCTTTGTGCCTTGCCCAAGACGCCGAGAAACTCCAAAGGTTAACAAAAAGAATTGCGGAGGCTTATAGGACCGTTGGCCTCAATAGATTGGGTGTTAAGCCTTTTGCTCAGACAGCAGCACAACCGCAAATACAGACGGCTAAGTCTAACAAAGACGACCATCCTAACTTTCCAAAGCGAAATTAGAAGGGTAAAAAACAGGGGAAGCACTAACAGAAACAGGGGTCGCGTCCTGTATCACCAGTTGCAGTGACTGTTGAACGCACATATGATTTGCGCGACCGTCCAAAAATTAGGTATCCTGATAGATTTCAGGTTCCTGATCAATGTTCTCTTCGCTCTTCACAGGAAACATCAGGCTCATCGGCCGGTGCAGGAAAACGTGGCAGAGGTCGGGGCACCCAACAAGGACGTGAGAAGCCGCGCCCGACTGAGAGCAAAGGCAAGCAGGATGACTTTTCACATCAAAGACCTCAGTTTCAGAAGAAGAAGGTTGCTGCATTAACCGCAAGATATGTCAGATAGTGAGAACACAGCTTCAGGACCTGACATGGGCACTCACCCTGCTGGACAACGCAGCGGAGGTTACAATAGATCGACAAGCACTGCGTCCATATCTGAAGGCGACAGCAACTGACACGTTTGTTACCGAGGAAACAGCTGACACTAGAGTGGCTCCCCTGACAGACTATATGACATAGTTCTTTTAATTGAAGGTGACATACAACGTGTAATAAAAAGAATTTTAGGGGGGAAATTTAACTTCTACATATGACATTTTGTTAGCAGAGGCAGACTGGCCCCCGCCTTTCATTTTGGCTGCTTTGAGAGGGGAGGAGGTAATCCTCCCTAGTTTCTCACACACTGTGCCCATGTAGCAGGCGCAGAACTATGCAGAAGAGTGAGCTCAGGTGCTTGCACCGGCATTGTACCATACTCAGATGGGATGGGATAAACTTTCACCCAATCATGAGATTCCGTTGCGGTCTATGCCACAGCCACAACCCCAATATCCCATGCGGTGGGAAGCGAAAGCTCCCGTGGCAGAAATCCTTGAACAATTAGAGTATCAAGGTGTGATTGAAACATGTGTATTGAGGAAATAAAATGAACGATTGTGCCCCATCGTTTCCCTTCTCTGCCTGTTTGCCATTTTGAATCAGATAGCACCCATTTTTGCGTGTGTCATCCATTTTGTCTCCAGACCTATGAGCAAGACATCCTGCATCTGGCCCCTCCGTTCATTGACCACACATTCTTGTGGTTCGGCCAATTCCGAGAACCAACAAGATAGTTCCTGTTTTAGGAGACAGTTCCTGTTCTTGACTCTAAGCCAGAGATAAACCCCCGGCTGAGGAAGGACCTTCAACTGAAAGAAGCACAGTTCGACACATTTCACGTACTCTCACAAGACACAAGACACGCCCATACCTTGACACATCCGATTGGTAATTACTGCTTGTCACTTCCTTTTTCTTGTTTCCTCCTTTTACCTACTGCCTGAAACTGTATAAATATTCTGCTGTGTGAATAAAACATCAGACCACTCCTGAACCCGCTTGGCGAAGGAGCTCTCCCTTAACTCGAGTTATTGAATAAATCCCTCTTTACTCGAATACCACGGGCTCCTCTCTCTTTACTTAAGCTAAAGTATTTAATAATATAGAAATTCTAAGAAAAGGTAATATTAAAGATTTACCACATTTCTGGTGCCTGAACAGGGACGTTCCCTCTCCCCCACGCGCCGGCGATGTCGGACCCGGTACTGCCCCCTCCTTACCTTTGACGGACTTCAAAGTGCACAGACGCGGGGAATTCCCGCCAACTCCCTCGAGGCGAAGGGGAGAACCGACTGCGGCCCGTCATCCACACGAGGCGGTGAGGAAGATTGCGGAACGTCCTAACCCAGAGCCCAACGCGTGAAGAAGAGGAGTCCGAGGTCTTGTGAGCCCCGTCTCAAAAGCTGCGCGCACTTCAAAGATCAACAGGCCTTCTAGTCTGCTTCTCGGTGAGTACTACTGAAAAGTATAAAGACGGACTCACAGTTTTTGTGAGTACGGTAAAGATATATGATTATTGTTTAAATCTCTGTTACATTGCAAGTTTCGTCATCATGCCTATCTTTTCTAAGTTACATAAAATAGGGACTAAAAAGGGTTTCCTGGAAAAGGAAGTTCCCCTTCCTTCCCGAGATACCCCAGGATATTTCATGTATACAAAACATGGCGTCGGTGCAATTGTTTATTGTGATTTATGGGTAGATTACACCAAAGATCTCGAACATAATTATAGGTGGCCTGAGACAGGGACTTTTGACATGGAATGTATACTGAAATTAGAGGAACAGTTGTGGAAGAAAAAGGGGGTCCGCCAGTCGTACAGTGACTCGGTGTAATTATGGAGAAAGGAAGCCCATAGGAGGCAACAGAAAGAATTGCATAAAGTTGAAAAGGGTAAGAGAATGTCAGAACAGGCCAAGAATGAACAATTACAAGAAATAGGGAGAGAAGTAGTTAGTGAAAGGAATGAAAGAGAACAGTGAGCCATTTCTACTGGTCTTTATCCTGTATTGCCATCTGCACCCGAACACATTAACATTGCACCACCAAAGACACAGCCTACTGCCCCATTACCAGAGGATACCTTCACCAATTTCCTTTTAGACACCCCACCTCCATATAAGGTTCCAGTAATTCAGCCCCCTCTGCCACCGCCACCTCCTGCACAACAAGACACACTGCCTCCCGCCCCAAAGGAGGGTGCCGAAGGTCCCGACCCAGGTAAAACGATTCTCGATTTATTTATTTATTTTATTTATTTTATTTATTTATTTTAGACATTTGTAAAGCGCGAAACGAAGGCCCATGGGCATCTCGGCGCTAAATAACTGCAATGTTTGGCCAACAAGGAGACTAGGAGATCATTGATTAAAAAGCCAAGTTTTGAGTTTTTTTCGGAAAGACCAGAGGGACGTGCTGGTCTTGATCGAATGAGGCAGTGTGTTCCAAAGTTTTGGAGCAGCCACAAGGAATTTTCTGTCACCCCAGTTGACAGATTTAGTTCGGGGAATCACCAAGTCCAAGGAGCTGGAAGAGCGCAGTGCTCTGGATGGACAGTAGGGAGTAATGTTCTGGGTGAAGAATGCTGGGGCGGTGTTGTGTAAAGCCTTGTATACCAGGCACAAGGTTTTAAACTTAATCCTCTTCCTCACCGGAAGCCAATGGAGTTGTTTCAAGATGGGTGAAACCGGGTGGAATTTAGGGATTCGCCCTAGGAGCCTGGCGGCCGCATTCTGTATAGACTGCATTTTTGTTAGCACTCTCTCCTGAGCCCCTAGAAACAGGGCGTTACAATAGTCTACGACCCGACACCGAGCACCACAGGGGAGGCGGGCCGAATAAGTAAAATACTTCATGATACATGGGAAGCAATAAAACATCTACCAGCGATTGACACGTTTCTTCAGGCGGCCTCTGAGTTTCTTCGTACTGGGGAGAACTCACGGGACATTAACGCTATGACTACAAGAAGATCGCACCCTGTAAAAATGCACATGTATAGGTTCCTCCTTTGTTGTTTCATAAAACACATACAAGCAGAGGAAAAAAATGTACCAGTTTCCCTTTTTGACTTATTGGATTCCGCATCTGACCACACCAGTCTAGACCTCATGAATGATGCACTAGACAGGTTCACCCGTAAGGTGACCTGTATTTTACAAGACTTACAAACAGACGAAGAAAATAAGAAACCTGAGGGGGACATTACAGAACCAACTGAAAAAGTCCTACCTGTTCGTTTTTCCGCCCCTATTTCACGACCACCCCCGCCTCCATTCATCCTAAGCCATTCTGAACGGTCATCTCCGGATGAATTATTTGAAAATACATCTAACACATTAGACTATTGGTTGAACCAGGAACCCCGCTTACACCGGAGGAGGAGGAAATAGCCAGAACTGCGACCCTATGGGTCTCTCAATATAAAATATATGACAGTGATCTCATAGCCCGACTCTTTTTAGCATTACCATGCTCACATCAAAGATTAGCGAATCTCTACATGGTACAGCATCTCATCACTCTCAATGACACTTTTTTTAAACATGATCCAAGACTAGAAGATTTTTTGTCTGACTGCGCTGATAACATGTTCCTCCACAATGGTTCAGTTTTTCTCAACAGATTCATAGATTTTAGACAGGAATACCAGAAGGCGGTTGAATATAGATTCTTCACTGATACTTGTGGACCAGTTAATAGACTTCCTCAAACACGCCAGTTCCCCATGAGGGAGGTCCACCCCAGAGCTGACGCAGATGGCGCGTTACAACGCGTTTTTGTTTAAGTACCCTTGACAAAACTTGAATTACTAAGGATAAAAGAGATGGTCCCCCCTCACTTAAAAGATCCTGCTGGATTTTTTAAGGAATTAGGAGACGTATTATTGATGAGAACATATACTCTTTCTGATATTACAGCAATTCTGAAATTATTGTTGCCCTCGGGTATATATGACAAACTACGAGAAAAAGATTGGGAGGTGGCAGGCGAACACATTAGATGGACCGAACTTCAGAATGACAAAAATACTAGGGTAGCAGGTCAAGGTATAGGAGCCAGACTCAAGGCACTCCCTGGCACTATTTTGAAGGTGTTACCACAGGTATTGACAGTGAAAAAGGAAGACTGGGATGAAAAAAATGTTTTGCGGTAAATAGCGGTCTTACGCCGACAAGCGAAGCTTACCCGCATCTGTTTGTTTCCAAATTAGTAGACAACGCCTTGCCAGCTATAAAGGAAAGAGTACTGAAGGTAGAACGTACCTGGCAAGCCCATACACCGCCACAGGTGTTACAAATGCTACAATACCATCAAAACCGCATTAGGGATGAAGACGAAAATGATAAGAAGCGCATGAAAGACACAAAGATGAAAGCATTAGTGGCCCAGACTGCACCCCAGCGCCAACAGACACCAGGTAGCCAGACAAACACGAAGGGTACTTGCAATTATTGCAAAAAGACGGGACACTTCGTTAAAGACTGTCCTGTCTTAAAACACAATTTGGCCACTGGTAAGACACAGCCCTGTCCATATCAGCCAAAACAGAATGCCCCGCAAGGCACTTCAGCACCTTCAGTTCCACCGACAGCACAAATGGCCCAAATGTACATTGGAGATGATGGCTATACTGAGTGCTACCCAGATTTTTCATGATGCTGCCCAGGGAGGGATGTATGACGGTACAACGCGTACCGTCACAACGCATCCCTTTACCACGCATCCCTTACAACGCAAGTCGTTACCACGACTTGCGTTGGGGGCGCGGATTTCGAATAGTATAATTTACTATTCTAACACCAGTCCCCGTGGACCCTAGGGAAGGTGTTGGGATAGTAAATTTACTATTTTTAATCCTTTAGCGCCCTCCAGCGCAAGTCGTGGTAACGACTTGCGTTGTAAGGGATGCGTGCTAAAGGTACCGCGTTGTAAAAACTTCGTGGTAAACGATGTTTACCCCCAGGGAGAGAAGATGACAAACTGCCCCTAATCCCCATCCCAGTAGATCAGAAAGGTCCATTTGTAGAGGTCCGACTTCTTGGGGAGGATAGAAAGTTTCTACTAGACACTGGGGCCAGTAAAACAACTATAAGCCATCAAGAGGTCCCAGAGTCTCCTCTCTCTGGTTCAAAAAGTATTTCTCTGGGTTTCTCCGGACAGCCTGTGACAAACGTCACATCAAAACCACTGCCCTTGCAGGTTGGTCCCCTCACGACAACTACAGATCTTATATTGACAAAATCATGTCCAGAAAATTTGCTTGGTATCAAGACATTGAAAGAATTGGGAGCTGTTATTGTTTGCTCACCTAAGGATGTCAGGTTATTTCTACGAGATTTTAAGGGCCACTACACCAGTAGAGAATTAGACGAACGTTTGAAAGATTTGCCACACACCCTTTGGGCCACTGATTCCACCACAGTAGGGTGTATGGAAATAACACCTCACAAGGTTACACTGAAGGAGGGAGCCCAACTGCTACGCATAAGACAATACAAAATTCCACCTCAAGCTGAACAGGCATTAATGTTAATTATTCAGGATCTAATACAGTCAGGTGTGGTTAAAGAAACGATTTCTAAAGTCTGTAATTCCCCAGTTTTAGCAGTTCATAAAAAAGTGGAACTGGGAACACCCCCTGTCTATAGACTAGTGGTGGATTTGAGAGAACTTAATAAATGTGTCATTCCCCAACACCCCGTAGTCCCAGACATCTCCACGTTACTCACAGCCATAGATGCAGAAGCAACACACTTCACTGTCATTGACTTAAAAATGCATTCTTCAGTATACCCATTCACCCAGACAGCCAATACCTTTTCGACTTCTCCCTACAAGGAAGAAGCTTCCAATTCACAAGAGCTCCCCAAGGTGTCACCGAAAGTCCAAGTGTATATAGCCAAGCGTTAAAAAGACAATTGGATACTGTTCAAATGCCTACAGATACAGCCATATTGCAATATGTTGATGACATCCTCATTACGGCCAGATCTGACCCAGCCTGCGCTGAAGCATCATTGCTGGTACTAAAGTTCCTAGCTGCGAATGGCCATAAAGTTTCCCCTGGTAAGTTACAATTTTGTTTGCAGCAAGTGGCATACTAAGGGCACTTGCTGTCAAAGGAAGGTAAGCAGCTTACACAGGAGCGCATCCAACAAATGCCACAACCAACAACACAGAAACAAGTCCGAACCTTTGTTGGTCTTACCTCATTTTGTAGACAGTGGATCCCGCAATTTGCCCTCATTGCTAAACCATTAGTGCAGCTGACAACACTTGAAGCTGGCTCTACCCCAAAATTACCCTGGACGGATGAACACACACAAGCTTTTCAGTCCCTTAAAAATGCTATGTGTCAAGCCCCAGTGTTGGCAACACCTGATTACACCAAAGATTTTACCTTGTTTGTAACAGAAAGCTCAGGTACAGCCCTGTCGGTCCTGACCCAACTTCAGGCGGACAGGCATAGACCATGTGGTTATTTTTCCAGTACATTGGATCCAGTGGCACAAGCATTACCTGCCTGTCTAAAGTCAGTGGCAGCTACTGCACAGGCTATTAGACAAAGCGATACTATTGTATTGGGACATCATCTGGTAGTCCAGGTCCCACACGCTGTGGAACTTCTCCTAAACAGAACGCAAACACAACATCTGACAATAGCCAGACTCACAGGATACGAGATGACAATTTTTCAGCCACACATTGAGATCCGAGGATGCAACATTTTAAACCCAGCAACACTGCTGCCACTTACCTCTCCTGCTGAACAACTTCACGATTGTATTGATACAATTGATTTAGTGACCAAACCCAGACCAGATTTACAAGATACCCCCCTTTCTGAGGCAGAGATGACACTCTTTGTTGATGGTTCTTGCATGAGACTCCCCACTGGAGAACTGGCAGCAGCTTATGCCATCACAAATGGTATAAGCACTTTGGAAGCACACAAAATAGAGATACTGTCAGCACAGGCAGCCGAACTAGTAGCACTAACACGAGCATGTCACTTAGCAAAAGGAAAATTGTACACAACTTCGGCACATTATGGAGGGAGAGAGGATTTCTCACATCACATGGGTCCAAAATATAACATGCTGCACTCATCACGGCCCTCTTGGAGGCTAGTCAGTTACCAACAAAAATAGCGGTGCTTAAATGTAAGGCACACATAAAAGGAACAGATGAAATATCGAAAGGAAATGATTTCACAGACAATGCAGCCAAACTGGCGGCGAACACAGAATTGAATATACTACACAGCCAATACGCAATGCGAGACCCCTTTTCTGACATCCAGGATGTCCAAAGTCACACCACACCACAGGAACTGCTAGAATGGAAAGAAAAAGGAGGGGTCCTTACAGACCAGGGTTGGATGACACCTGAGAGAGCAGTATGGCTACTGCCGGATGCTATGGTTCAGGTTATAGTAAACACCATACATGGACCAGCGCATCTGGGAGAAAAAGCAATGTTAGATAGCATACAGAACATATGGCATAACAAACATTTGAGAGCTGCAGCCAAACAAAAAGTAAAAACATGCATGATTTGTAACCAGTTCAACCCAGGTAAAAGCACGAAGGTGGAACAGGGTGGATTCCAACCCCCTGACCATCCATTTGAAGCTCTCCAGATGGACTATATTCAGATGAAGAGATATAGAGGTTACAAGTATGTACTGGTGGTGGTGTGCGCGTTAACAAGGTGGACTGAAGCTTACCCCGTCCCTGACTATACCGCCACGACGACTGCTAAGGTTCTAGTAAGAGAGTACTTCCCACGCTATGGGTTGCCAAGAGTCATATATTCAGACAATGGCCAACCTTTCTCTTCCGAGCTAATGAAACATGTCTCCCTTCTATTAGGATACACTTGGAAATTTCAATGCGTGAGACACCCCCAGGCAGCAGGATTGGTAGAAAGACACAATCAGGCCCTTAAAACTAAGTTAGACAAAATTACAGCAGAAAAGGGCGTAGATTGGATGACTGCCTTACCAGTAGCCCTGTTCTATATGCGAATGGTACCACACTCCCGAATAGGATTAGCACCATTCGAGATGGTTTTTGGCAGACCACCAAACATGTGGGGAGTTCGTAGACCAAAATCTATTACTGATGTAGATAGCAGAATATTGACTGATTACCTGGCTTCCTTGATGTCTGCACTCCGTCCTTGTCGTTCACAGGTGACTGCAGCCTTCCCAGACAAAACCAACCCTGAAGAACACACCATCCGACCCGGGGATTGGGTCTTGGTCCCTAACTTCGACAGAACAAACCCCCTTCAGCCCAGGTGGAGAGAGCCGAATTTGGTACTCCTAACTACGGGAACTGCTGTGAAGGTCGAAGGCAAAAAAGGCTGGTTGTATGCCAGTCATTGTAAAAAGTACTTTGGAGAAATAGACTCCGTTGCCAGCGATATTGCCAAACCTAGTGACACTGTGACTGAACAGTCCTCATTGCCCTTGGAACAGACCCCACAACAGGAATATTAATCAAAGTTGAGGTCCGCAACCCGGACTCTGGCTGATTAAGTCCACGGACACAGGTCCAGTGGTGAAGTGGTCAGAGCATGGGGGCAGACTCAGACACCCTGACTATGTGGGAGAAAGAGAAAGCGAGGCGCCTAAAGAAGAATCTTAAGAAGTTGCATAGCGGCCCTATCATATGTTTGATCATACTGTTTCTCTTGATAACCATCATGACATGTCTCGGTTGGGTCCTCCACATTGCTTTCCCGCCAGCACCACATTGCTCTCATGCACCTAACAACACTCAGGAGCACACGCAGCACGACCTGCCCCCTCCTGAGCTAGCTCATAGACTATCCCTCCGGAACAATACCTTTATACAGATGCTACACTATACGCATCAGGCCAGCAATATCACAGATTGCTGGATATGTGGCCGCCTCCCACCTTATCAGAAGAAGGGAGGGATGCCTCTTTTCCCCTTCCTGTTTTCTTATAATGGAACTTACGGGCCTGGTTCGCCCTAATAACAGCCGACTGGACTACCCCCACCTCCTGCCCTGATGGAAATAATTCATGCAAGAATGGGTGGCCTTGGGGGGACTTAAATAAGGTCCTTAATGCTGTCTGCTACCCAAATGAGGATGGAGATCCTCAGGCGACAGGTACGCTCTCTGGTGTCGTCTGGCCCTGCCTGCCTTGCCCCGCCTCGTTAGACAGAACTGCCGAAAGCCGATCGCGGATAACGCGAAGGAACAGGAACGCCAGGATCACCGGGCTGCTGGGTTGCTGAGGCCGCCGAGGACTCGGAGGACCCCGACAGCGACCAAAATCGATAACGGACAACCACGAGACCCGGTGAGTCTCCCCCTGAGAGCCCCGAGGCTCCGAGGCCCCGACCCCCCCTCCCCTCCTCCCCCGCGATAGCGTGGTGAGGGAGGCACTAGGAAGCCAGAAGGAGAAACAGGGGAGGCGTGCAGGGCTGCCGGCCGGCGGTTTGCAGTGGGTCACAGGGCATTAATAGCCGGCACTTGGATTCCCTCACTTTGTGTAAGGCCTTTCACCTTGAGCCTCCACCCAGCCTGGCAGATCGCATAGACTCAGAGAGCATGCTTGCTGGCTGAACTAAGGCATTACCGCGCTGCCTCCTAACCCCCCTTCCCCCAATGAAGCACACTAAGAGGGGGAGTTAACAGTGAAAGCGGCGTGTTCGGCAAATCGTGGAGTTATACTGACAGCAAGCCCACAGCAGGGGAGAAGCTCAGTGGACCCCATAACCCCCCATAGAAGTGAAACGTAGCCTAAAACAAGACATCACCTGAGGCACCAGAACAAGAAAGGAGCCAAGAATAGAAGGCGCATCTGGAGCATTACGTATAGGAAAAGTCCAGAAGACATCTAAAAGAGGTTTATAAGAGTGGCAAAGGCAGGCTGGTGAGCACAGGCACATCAGAGGTAAGTGCAAGAACCCTTGTAATTGCTCTAAAATATAAAAGATTTTGAGAACTGAGCTACAGCAGTACCACAGATAAAGGAGATATATAGCAAGAAATGGCACCGAAAAGAGGGCTAAAACAACACAAAGAGGACAGCCCAGCAAAGAGGAAATCATTGGAAGGTACAATATCATTGGAAGAGAGCCAGGAAAGCCAAGTCTCAATCATGGACAACAACAAGGGGCGACGTAAGAAAAGAAAAACCAAAAGGGCAACCAAAAACGCCCAGCAGGCTAAAAGGGACTGCATTCAATCCGCGGCCAAACAGAAAGATAATATGGCAGCATCCAAATCTATAAAGGATTTTGTAGGGAAACACTACAAATCCATTGAGCCAGTAACAAGCCAGGATCATGAGGAAGATGCAGAGGAATACGGCGCAGAGGAAGGAGTAAAGCCAGGGGAGATTGCTGGAAATCAGGAGAGGAATGATTCAGGAGGTCACCCCGAAGAAGAATCTCCTGAGATTGAGGCAGGAAGGGAGGACCTTTTATCAATAAACCTGACGCTCTTGAGCCAAAATCTCCATATTCCAGCACCCCGCCTTTCATCATCCCCAAAGATGTTCTCGTTACAACAAATGGGAACCGAAGGTGAAAGGGGAAACGAAAGAATGAGCCAGAGCCTCATTTGGGCAGGCACACCAGAACAACCACCACTTCAGCATGCTGCCCAAAAATCTCTTCTGCAACAAGACCCGACAAGTTCCGGCCATCATATAAACCCAGACAGAAACCATACACAGGAGACGAAGCTTTCAGTATCGCCAACTTCATCTCTGGTGGAACTAATACTGATGCTACAGAAGACGTTACAAGGAATCCTAGAAGTAACACTCTCCAACAACGAAGTGATGAAAGCACAGAGACTGTACCTAAAAAAGATCAAAGAGGAATTAGCGGGGATAAAAATCCAAATGCCGAAAATGTTAAACCCAATAGTTACTACACAAATTGTTGAAGAAAGCGTAGAGATCGATTCAGTAGAGGGACCAGTTGGAGATCCAGTAGGGCACACACAACCCACAAATCAAAGTATAATAAATAGCCTAGTTGAGACACCAGATAATGTATACATCTCCAGACGCCCAATGCTGATAAAAAGGCGCGGGGTGTATACGGTGGCTCTCTCCATGAATAGGACAAAAAAGAAGCGAGTCCAAAAACTAATAGACAAGAGGAAAGGTAAGGAACCAGAGAGGGAGGCACGGATAGGCCTAAACGTATCAGCCCCGATCTATGTACCAAACAGTCTAAGGCACCCGGAGCTTAATTTAACAAAATTCCCATCAGATATAAGGAAACACAGAGAACCAATGTCATAAAAGAGAAACCAATAACATCTCGGATGGCAAAGCAGCAAGTCAGGATAGCTTCAGGCCAACAAAATAGAACCCATAGTACGGAAGGCCCACAAGTTCAAGTAATATCAGGTTCAGAAAGCAAAGGGACGCAACTAGAGAGACCAATTAATAGACAGCAAAGATATGAGACTCCTAAGAAAGTACAAAGGACGGATAATAACAAATGTATATATCTGGATCACA
This sequence comes from Lissotriton helveticus, assembly GCF_964261635.1. NCBI lineage: Eukaryota > Metazoa > Chordata > Amphibia > Caudata > Salamandridae > Lissotriton > Lissotriton helveticus. Next base: position 646,336,982 of record NC_136061.1, on the reverse strand, counting down.
TGTTGGTGGGAAGAAGGGAAAATTCCATTAGAAAAATGAACCCCCTAAATAGGGCACAAATTCTGACTGCCTTCGCCAAGTGTAGAAGCTTGAGTGGGATTAGTACTTATGATCTTCGGCAAATAGGCTTCGTAGAGAACAGAAAGGGTAAAGAAATAACAAAAATGTCACTCCATTCAGACCTGGTAAAAATGGCAATCCTGAAGGCCACTAGTGAGATAAATCACCAGGGAATAAGGATAATCACGGAGAAGGAAGTAAAAGCACCGATAGATAATACTTTCCTACAATACCATGCAGGTCTGGGGAAGAGACAGGTACACCTTTATAGAGATGAGGAAGGAACCCATAGCTGCCTGAACATAGTCATAGATAATTCAGGAAACGAAGCACTATGGGATAACTGGTCCCAAGGTAACAGCCCAAGGGGTGACCCAAATGAGAATGAAGCAGAAGTAGAGATAGAGGAGGGGGGCATGAGTGAGGTAGAATAGGATAAGGGGGTGTTGCAAAGTCTAGGTCTCATAACATGGAATGTAAATGGGCTAGGCAATGAACAAAAACGAGAATACATAAAGAACATAGTAAAGAATGCGGACATTGCCTGCCTACAAGAGACCTGGACATGCGACGAAACCCCGCTGATCGAGGGATTCCTACAATTAAGCCGCCCTGCCACGAAGAATAACTATGGCCGCCCGTCGGGTGGTCTAAGGACATTGGTCTCAACAAAAGTGCTTAGAGAAGCAACATCGCCAAAAATGAATTGTAAATGGGTGCAAACTAGCAGATTAGAACTATTGACAGTTGAAAAGAGATATAAAATGTTGACTGTAATGAATGTTTACATGCAGTGGGAAAATGGTGTTGAGTATGTGAATGAGATGAGGTCCTTTAAAGAGGATGTGGACACAATACTAGAAAAATATGCATCGGATACTGTGATAATAATGGGGGATTTTAACCATAAATTAAACCCAAAAAAAACGACATCTGGAACAGTGAATTGCTCGAGGTGTATGGAATTAACCCTGCCAGTTTCCCGGCAGGGGAGATTTCGAAACAGGAATCAGAACTGGTACACTTCTTAGGAGGCAGGGGCTTCCATTGCCTGAATGGCAGGATGAAAACAGACTGTCCAGCAGGGAAGACTTTTAAAATAGGCTCACAGTACTGCCCGATTGACTACATTTTTATACAAGCCTGGAATTTCCCCCTAGTAAGGGACTTTAAGTTAGAACAAAAAGAGGTCAGCGACCATAACCTACTGTACTTATCAATATTTGGGGGAAGAACTATACTCAGAAAAAAAGTGATCCCCCAGGAGGTCATGTATCCCAAACGTGTGTCAACTCGACTAACGGAGGAATATCAAGCAAAACTGACAGCAATGCAAATTAAAATAGAGCCGGAAAATCTAGAGAACAAAAACCTGAAATGGTTTATAGGAAAACTAGAGGAAGTAGTCAGGTGCTTAAGAATAGAACTAAAAAGAGACAAAAACATTAGAGGGAAACCACCAAGTCGAGTAAAATGGTTTTCGGTTGAATGCCAAGCCAAAAAAAGAGAGATACGGGCGGCACAAAGAAGACAAAAAAAGAACTTCGCACATGAGAGACAAAATCACATAATTAAGCTAAAAAGAGACTATAAAAAAATGGCAATTAATGCAAAAAGGGCATTTAAAGAGAAATGTTGGTCAAATCTGTTGGAAGCAATTGAAGAGAAAAATCTTAGAAAATTTTGGAATTTGGTAAAGGCAGCAATTGGTCCAACAGACGGCGAACTAAAGTGTGTAGTTAGTGAGGCAGCATGGGAGAAGTATATAAGAGAACTGTACGGAGCAAGAACCCCGATAGAGCAGGTAGAGACCCAAAAATGGCAAGAAATACCAGAAGAGTACAAAACTAAATTTAATGCAAAACAAGTGGAAGATACAATAAGCGAACTGAATTTAACCCGCGCGGCAGGACCTGACAACCTGCCTGCAATAATACTGAAATCAGAAGTAAAGTGGTGGGCTAGATTTTTTGCACAGATGTTCCACATCATACTAACAGAAGGAAATATGCCACTTAACTGGAAGGGGGCAATAATCAGGCCAATCCATAAGAAAGGAAGCATGGATGCACCACAAAACTATCGTCTGATCAACCTCCTAGACATAGGAGAAAAAGTCTTCTCAAAAATAGTATTGAACCAACTTAACGCATGGGTAAAGGAGTTCCAAATTGTCCCCATTGAACAGGGAGGATTTAGAGAGGGTCATTCTACAACTGACCATGGTCTAGCTTTGTGGGCAATGGCAAAGAAGTCAACAGAACAAAATGGCAAGCTATGCTGCTGTTTCGTTGACTTCCGAGCAGCGTTTGATTCAGTCGACCGTGTATGTCTATGGGAAAGACTACGGAAGTTAAATATCCCCTGTGAACTTCTAACTATAATAATGGAACTACATAGAGGAAACTGGGCGCAAGTCATCAAGGATACGGGGGGATCATTGACGCAAAAAATCCCCATACATAATGGTCTCAGACAGGGATGTGTTTTAGCCCCACAACTATTCTCCATATTCCTGTCAGACCTCCCGGCTTCCCTAGAAGTTGAGGGGAGTGCAAGCCCCAGAATGGATGGACACATGGTGCCCTGTTTACTATATGCTGACGACCTGGTAATAGTAGACCAGACTGAGAGAGGCCTCCAAAGAAAGCTTAATGTATTCAACACTTACTGTGTTAGCAAATTTTTAACTGTCAACCTAGATAAAACAAAGATCCTATGCTTTGGGAACAAAATAAGTAAATTTAATTGGTACCTAGGCGACCTTAAACTGGAGACTGTTAACGAATATCGATACCTAGGTATATGGTTTGACAGGAGACTAAATTGGGATACGCACATGGAAACTCAAAAAGCAAAAGCACATTCTTCAATATGTGGCCTAAAAATGTTCAATAGGGACTATGGAGAGATGTCTCATCGCCCAATGTTAAGAGCCTTTGAGGCAATGATCCCCCCCCCAGGTCCTGTATGGAGCCGAGGTCCTTTATTTGAGCGGTAGGGGAGCTTGGGACCTAGTGGAGGGGAAATGCCTCAAAGGTCTCCTTTCACTCCCACAATCATCTATGATACAAGCCATAAGAAGAGAATTGGGCACAAAGTCCTGGGAGATACTCGTACAAATGGCAATAATAAGACTCTGGAAACGCCTTGAAGACCCAGATGGGCAAAAAGTAGCACAATGGTGCAGGAATGAAATTCAAAAGAGTGAGTTAAAATGGGCAAAGGCATGTAGGGAAAGATTGACCCAAATCTGTAAAAGATTAAAGGTAGAGGTGAGCCAGGACTCACATCAAGTACTTTGTACTAGGAGTGAGCTGAAACTTAAGGGGAAGGAAACATCGGGATTGACTGATTTGGGATATCTAGCTAAAAAGAAATCTGTAACACACATGATAAGCGCTTGGAAAAATGAAAGCTGGTTCCCTTACCTAGACACCCTGCCTAACCGCGGCTTCAGGCAGGAGATACTAAGGCTGCGGATTGGAATTAACCCATGGTTAACAAATAAAGATCTGAAAGTGAAAATGCTAGACCAGAAAGGGTGTTGCAGGTGTAATCTGGGAGTAAAAGGAGACCAGTTACATATCCTATTGGACTGCCTGTCTCTACTGGAACAGCGGAAACGGTGGTTGCGCCCGGTATTTCTAAAATATGATATAGAGACCAGGGCGCAGGCAGTGGTCTTGTTAACTGAACTTCCCTCCATTGATATTGCGATTGCACTTGGGAAATACATAAAAGTGGTATTGAATGATGTAAGAAACCAGGAATAAGGTGCAGAACTGTATGAATTTTAAATGATCTCTAAATGATGAAACTATTCCTAAATAAGGGAAATGAATAGATCTTAATTGTAAATCCCAAGTTTTAGTTTAAATGCAATTTTATTGGCGCTGGTACAAGCACAAGTATAAGGGTATGCAAGAGTTTTATCCTAAATTTGGAACAATTTTAGAATGTTTTAACGTTTTTATGTGAATATTTTAAGTCTGTGATATCGCTTTTTGCACATGTTTAAAGACTATGGTCATAATAAACTTACTTTTTGACTTGACTTGACTTGACAGGTACGGTCCTAGAAAGCGAAGAATACAAGCAGGGGAACGTGACCATGTCCTACAGGATATTAAATACCAAACCTAAAAAGAATGCTGGGCCCCCTTCCATCTCGGTCTCAACAGTAAAAGGGCACCTGTGCGTCCGGAAAAATGGCTCTGTCCCATTAGGACACAGTGACTGCCATACCATCGTGAGTTTTGAAGACAAGGGAAAATCATAATTTCTAGCATCTCGCCATACTTATTTCATCTGCGGGCAAATGGCCTATGTGCAGCGGCCCTTGAACTGGGGGGGAACGTGTTATATAGCCTTTCTGCTACCTCCTGTCTTTGTGGCCCCATCCACTTACCACCGAGACCTCCTAGTGCCCCATGTTAGACATAAAAGAATGATCGATACCTCTGGGGTTGATCAAACGGAAACTACATTGGAACAATATACAGACTTCACAAAGGATTCTTTTTCTTTATCGGCCCTGTGCAGAACAGCAAGCTCATACGCAAGTTGACAAGGACCTTGGAGGCTGTTGTAAATCAGACGTCATCTGCCCTGGAGAACTTGACTCAGGAACAGTCTGCCACAAGATTGGTTGCTCTCCAAAACCGCCTTGTCCTTGACGTCATCCTGGCTGACAGAGGCGGAGCCTGTAGAATTATCGGCTCTAGCTACTGTATTTCCATTCCTGATAACTCCCCGTCTATATATACGGCAACAAAATTACACAAGATAGCCGCCAGCCTACACCAAGAGCCTGGCACTTGGACATGGTCTGACTGGTTTTGGACAATAATATCATCCAGGGGATGGAAACTGCTGTCAGCAGCAGGCATAATATTCCTGGTAATAACTGGATGCTGACTTTGCATCCAATTTGGCCCTGCTCTGTGTGGGCTATGCGCTGCAAGCTGCATTCCTAAACCACATATCCATCAGAAAGAAAACGAAACAATTATGCTACAGGAATGCATAGACAATCTCATGCAAATTGAGATATAAATACAGGTACACTCTGGGGCAAGGAGGGAATGAGGAAATAAAATTAACAATTGTGCCCCATCGTTTCCCTTCTCTGCCTGTTTGCCATTTTGATTCAGATAGCACCCATTTCTGCGTGTGTCATCCATTTTGTCTCCAGACCTACGAGCAAGACATCCTGCACCTGGCCCCTCCGTTCATTGACCACACATTCTTGTGGTTCGGCCAATTCCGAGAACCAACGACATAGTTCCTGTTTTAGGAGACAGTTCCTGTTCTTGACTCTAAGCCAGAGATAAACCCCCAGCTGAGGAAGGACCTTCAACTGAAAGAAGCACATTTCAACACATTTCATGCACTCTCACAAGACACAAGACACGCCCATACCTTGACACATCCGATTGGTAATTACTGCTTGTCACTTCTTTTTTCTTGTTTCCTTCCTTTTACCTACTGCCTGAAACTGTATAAATATTCTGCTGTGTGAATAAAACATCAGACCACTCCTGAACCCGCTTGGTGAAGGAGCTCTTCCTTAACTCGAGTTATTGAATAAATCCCTCTTTACTCGAATACCACGGACTCCTCTCTCTTTACTTAAGCTAAAGTATTTATTAATATAGAAATTCTAAGAAAAGGTAATATTAAAGATTTACCACAGTATCTCCGATGAATAATCCTCTTTTCACTGTGACCAAGCCTGATAAGTCGTACCGCCAAGTTTTGGATTAGCGACATTTGAACTCTCATTGTCGTACATGCGCTGTACAAAATACCCACAGTTCGGCTGTGATCGATAGTCTCATGAGAAAACGGTTTAAAACTACACCTGACATATCCAAAGGCTTTTTTAGTCATAACCTGTCCCCTCTCAGTAGTCAATGGACAGCATTTACTTTTGGTGGTAAACAAAAACAGTTCAAGAGATTAGCCATGGGCTACAAGAATAGCCCAGGCATCTTTGCCGCCCGTTTCTTCTCATTGTTGGATGGCATTGACCCAGATGCATACTATTATGTGGATGATGTTTGTCTCACAGACGATGAATTATGGCTGCATCTGTGTCGCGTTGACCGCATCATTGTTATGTTTGCGGACTTCGGTTACAAATGTTACTTTGCAAAATCTCACAGTGTTGTTTCTGGGCTATGAGCTCAACAATGAAGGTCGAGGTTAAGCACCTCACTTCCTGGAAAAATGCGCACATTTAGGTGCTCCAAAAAGTCTCAAAAAATTGCAATCTTTACTGGGTTTTTAAAATATGGGGCGTACTTATATTCCAGATTATGCCCAGCGTATCAAGCCGCTATATGCCTTGATACAACCTACTCTTATCAAATCTTGCTGGCTTCCTGAACATTCAGCTATCCTGCAATCTTTGCAGTCTGATCTTCTTGAATCTAAATACTTACTGACACGTGACAACCACACAAACCTGGTAGTACGAATTGTGTCTGGCGCAGTGGGTTTCACATTCTTGACGTTTAATGAAGGGGACACTGTCCCTATTCCTTACTAGTCACACTTGTATTTTGTTATTTATTTTATTTATGCATTGTGTAAAGCGCACAAATACCCATGGGTGTCTCGGCGCTGAGGACTGACGGCAAGATAGGTAGATACGATGGATTATTGTTTAAAAAGCCATGTCTTTATCTGCTTCCTAAAGGTGAGCAGGGTAGGACTCGTCTTGATGTAAGGGGAAGCATATTCCAGAGTTTGGTGGTAGATCTGTCCCCCCAGGATGCTTTTTTGTTACGGGGAACTATAAGAAGATTGGCAGTGGCCGAACATAATTGCCTGGGGGGATTGTAGGGGCGAAGAGATTGTTTAAGGAAGTCAGGACCGGTGGAGTGAATGGCCTTGTATGCAAGGTAGAGAGCTTTAAACTTGGAGCTGCTTCTGACTGGTAGCCAGTGGAGTTGGCTAACTACTTTGGAGATGGGTTTACATTTGGGAGTGCCTGTCAGAAGCCTGGCAGCTCAAGATGGGAGGTAAGGGAGAAGTTTCTTTATGATTTTAATGGTGTAGAAGGCTGATGAGACGACAGAGTTAGCATGGTCCATGAATGACAAATTAGTGCCGAAAATGACTCAGAGGTTTCAAACTTTTGTGACTGGTGAGGGGAGTGTTCCTAAGTCTGCTGACCACCAAAGAGAGGACCAGGAGGGTGTAAGATCGCTGAAGATAATCACTTCCGTCTTGCTAGAGTTCAGTCTAAGGAAATTGTCTGTCATCCAGGTACTTATAGCAAGCAACTCTAGCACCATCGTTATGTATTGCCAACACTAGTTGGGTATCGTCAGCGTAAGAGGTGAGGCCAGGTTGTAGGTTTTGATGACCCTCGCTAAGTCCAACACGTAGATATTAAACAATGTCGGGCTTAGCAAGGATCCCTGAGGCACAGCTCAAGGAAAAGTGAATGGGGGAGGCGAAAGTACCAAGTGTGACTGATTGTGAGCGATTAGCCAAGAATGATGCCAGATGGGCCCTGGCCATGTGAGAGACACCTAGTGCAGTGACACGGTCCTTCAAAGTGACATGGTCAACTGTGTCAAATGCTGCCGAGAGATCCAGCAGGACGAGAACTGAGGCTCCTCCAGCAACCAGAATTTGTTTGATTGCACTTTTTGGTACACTTCAGCTGCCGGTGTATTAATGTTGCTTTGTTTACTCCGCAATGGCTACACTGTCTGTGTCAAGAGACAGCCTGCCTCGGCTGCTTCACCTTCGTAACCGGATGCTTGAATTATATGGAACGCTACCTCTGGCAACTTTGAGTGTAGCATATGGATTATTCTTCCTGTTCCCATACTTTACATGCGTTCAGCCTGTGTTTCATTGCCTGCATTGTTAATTTGAATGGTCTTTGGATTTGTGCCTGTCAAATACGGCGTCTCCTGCCCCGGAGTATGATCAACTGATGAGTCCCTTAGTGGCTCACGGGTTGTACTGTTCCGGCATCGAGATTATGGCCTGTGCAGCTGCGCATGGAGTTCTAGGTGATTGGAACGTGCATGAGGCGGCGCATGACTTTTTAGCACAAATTTATCTCAAAGAACATTTCAGTTGTCCTCTGATGGTGCTAGAGGCTCCAGCTACCGAAGAAGATGTATGTTCATTTACTTTTTTTAATTGGATGGCTGATCTTTTTGCTGATGCGAACAATGGCTTCCTTTTGGAGGCTGTTGCAACATACTGTGCCTACACGCTGATGGACTGAAGGCAGTCTACCAGCTAAGAGCACATACTAAATTCAGATTTTTTACCAGTTTCTTTTTTTTTATTATTCATATTTTGGGCAGAATACCCTCTTATGTTTTTTTTCTTTTTTTCTTTTCTCTCTTCCCCCAATACTTCAATCTTTTCACTTCCAATTATGCGGTTTGACGAATTTTGAACTTGGTTCTGTCTCACTCGATTTTGAACTCTGCGTTTACAAATTATTTCCCATTTTGTTTGTGTTCTGATCAGGGGAGGGTGTAGTAAAGACCGATGTCTGCCTGCACACATTGCTATGTTAGCATAACCGCATTAATAGTTTAAATGCCATTTTGCAACTTTGCCGCTTTTGCACACAACACTTCATATATCTGTTGTTGTAAGTTAACTTGCTTGATTTTCTTCACATGAGAACGGTCTGCTTTCCACATCCCTAGACCTACACAGCAGCCTCTGTCTGTACAGCTTGTGCTCACAGTGTCAAGGTCAAATAACAATGTATGCTATTGTTTCAGTGTGATCGGCCCACGCTCTAGACATAACATGCATTCAGTTGGTATGGGGTGCCCCATTGAAACCTAGAGACCTTCTATTATTAAAAACTTAGCTTAGAGCAAGGGGAGGGTGGTACACAAGGCGCTTTATGACCTGTTCCCACTATCAATATAATATGATTTCTCCCTTTGTGTTTTTTGGAATTGTAACAATAATGATTGTTTTACTTCTAATCATATGTCTGCTTATGTTAGCTAAAATACTGCATCTTAGAGCATGATTATGGGTAGATTTCCAAAGATCCTCTATTCATAGTCAGAACCACCGACTACTCAACTCGCCAGCCAGCCATGGAATAACAGGTCTCTGACATCCCCATGGAGACCATGACATTCCAGGCTCGAGCTGGCATTCTTTAAAGGCAAAATAAATACAACAGATGGGCAAAGCAAATTACAACACACCCCTACTTGCTGGGCCCAAACCTTTCCTTTTACTACATGTAAGGCACCCCCAGGTAGGCCTTAGGTAGCCCCATGGGCTGGGTGCTGTGTATTTAAAAAATGTTATCTTGTTATGTTATGGCAGTCTATAAAGTGCAATGGCTACTCCATTAAGGAGTGTCCCAGATATGTCCTTTTAAGTTGTACATGTCGTGGTAGTCAAAAGCCGCTAAATTTGCTTTTCACTACTGCAAGGCCTATCTCTCTCATAGGTTAGTATTGGAGCTGCCCTGTAGCATTTTAAATGCGTATCTTCCAATTGGGAGCTGATAGAAAATTAAAGTTTGGTGTCTCTGCACTCACAATTTAAAATCACATATATTAGTGAAGTTGCTTTTTAAGTTTCAGGTCTGAAAATGCCACCATTAGAAAGTTGGCATTTTCTTACTTTAACCATTCGGTGCCTCTGCCTGTCCCTAGAACACAAGTCTGGGTCCGATCACAGTTGGGTGTTTGTGAATTCACTTTAAACAGTCACACACAATAGGAGCTGAGGTATGCCTTGCATTTCCTGGTGGCCCATCACCAGGCTGATGGGTCTTCCTCGGCTATAGTGGTGGGAGGAGTTGACACTTACCTGAGTAGGGCTGTGCCTGTCCCCACACAAAGACCTGCATATCTCTTGGAGTGTGTCTGAAGCAAGAGCCAGGAAGGGCAGTGTCTTGGCACTACAACGACCTTTCTTTCTCCACACTTCAAAGGCCAAAATGGGTATAAGTATTGGACCTCTGACACAATTACAGAAGAAACACTTCTAGACTGAGGACATTCAGCCAAGAAGAAGAACTGTTGGATTGCCAAGGTGGGTCTGCCATTTTGTTGCTTGATTCACTGATTTGGCCTTCTGTCTGCTGCTTCTTCCTTGGAAGTGAGAGGACTAGACTTTGCTCTCTGCATACTGCTTTCTAAACTTTCCCAAAGTGCTTGAGTTGAGCTTGCCTCCTTTTGGAAGTCTTGGGGCCATCGAAGACTTTGCCTGCATCTTGCTACCAGCACCTGGGCTCCTCTGCTGAATCCTGACCTGACAAGTGGTGCCAAACCCAGTCCTGCACCCTTAGAGGTGATTCTGGTGCTGCAACCAAGAAATCGACGCATCGACTCCAAGCATCACTTCGGAACTGGCGCATCCCTGCGAAATCGACGTATCCCCGCTGCGTGCACCGAAGCCATGGTCTCTCTCCCCGAGTGCGCAACGCAATGACCACAACCTACAACACAAGCCCGACTGTGCCACACACCTCAGAAATACAGCTGCTATGTGAGTCTCAAGCACTGCTTCACCGAAGTCCATGACGCACTGCTCCGACTCTGACGCAGCACCTGTGGCCTAGTGTTTCAACATCACCACTGTGGAATCAACTCACCACGTTGTGACATCAATGCATCATCAACACTGTATTGCCGAGGTCTCGCACCTGCAACCAACGCATCACCTCCCCTGTGCCCCACATCATCCCCGGGTTTTAGCAGCTCAACAACCCTGCACCTTTTGTGGTGTCTTCACTGTGCTACTGCATGTGTGTGTGCACAAATACTTTACACATTGCCTCTTTAGTTTAGCCTGAGTGCTCTGTGCCATGCTAAAGCACGGGTAAACTTAGCATGTACTACACTTACCCTGACTAGACTGTGGGTCCCTACTTTGACTGAGTGCAAACCACCGCCAACTAGAGAACCCGGTTCTAACACTGTGTATGCACAGAAACAGTAATTTTGTCTGACTAAATTTCTGCCTGGAATTCTGTCTGACTTGTAATTAGGGCCCTAGTATTAGCCCAGTGCCACTGCCATTGTTTTCATGAGGGTGGGAGAAAGCAGTGCTGAACTGAAAGGCAAAAAGCTCTTTGGCAAAGATATTTAAACCAGAAGAAACTTCAGAATAAACGGAGGCAGACTGCTCCGTATTATATGTATCTTTAAATATAGATTGGCTAAAAACCACAGATTAAGTGGCAGTTCCGAACAAATGAATTGTTTCACGTCTGCCACAGTAACCATGAGTATTAATTCTTCGAAGCAGCAAATCATCTATGCAGCTATGGCAAAATTCTACACCCAGCAAAAAACACTGGCTGCTCAGGAACAGAAGAAGCAGGGCTTTACTAATAATGTTTGCCTACTGGCAAGAGAGAAAATGAAAAATTCACTATGAAGTGAAATATAATCTGTCTGCTATGTACTCAAGATGCTTTCCACAGGAACATTGCCCCAGTGTGCAAACCTTTCACACAGTTCCTACGGTTCCCCTTACATACATGCAGGCACACCCAGACACACACTGTCTTCCTCTCTCTCTATCTCTCCCTCCCTCACACACACACAGACACACACATACAGAAAAGCTAACACTCAAATGAAACTGATTTAGCAGGCTCTGATCCATGACACTTCTATGAGATAATATTGATGTCAAAAACACTGTGATACACAAATATCTGGAAAATTATTGTGGTCCTAAATTGAAAAAAATGTGTTACTAAATATTGAGATTATATCGGCAAATATATTGATTTAAAAGTATTTAAAATTAGAATAACTTTTAAAAACGTATGTAAATATACATGCATATATACATGTACATATATATATATATATATATATATATCCACCAAAAAAGAGCCCAACTTCGTCTTATTTCAAGAAAGGACATTTAATGGTCTGCGCCACAGCAATACATCCACTCTTCTCTCCTTACGCGTTTCAGCGGTCTTGCCGCCTTGTTCACAGGTGAGTGGTATTTAAAGTCCCAGTGGTCATGTGGTCCGTGCAGGATACTACAGACCCCACAAAAGATGACCATTTTTTAATGAGAGAAGAGTGGAGAGAAGAGTGGATGTATTGCTGTGGCGCAGACCATTAAATGTCCTTTCTTGAAATAAGACGAAGTTGGGCTCTTTTTTGGTGGATAGTTAAGTTTCAGGATTCTCCGTTCCTGTTGTCAAGAGCCCGCCCTGCATGGGTCGACAGCCCTCAGTAAAATGGAGACTGTTTTGAAAATATATATATATATATATATGTAATACTTTAAAAATAATTTAAAGAAATAAAATATATCTTTTAAATAAACCTATCAAAAAGACAAAATACAGTAACAAGTAAAACATTAAATACACAGATTATATATTTATAATAAAAATTGAAAAAATAAAATTATACAATAGCTTTATCTTTAATAAATGGCAATAAATATATTATAACACTTTTAAAACACAACTAATTTACTAAAATCAAGTTACTAAATAAGGTAACATATACATTAAATATTAAAAGACAAAATGAATGTACAGTAATATAAAATTACAGCAGTATATGTTCAAACAAAAATAATAATGGATCTTGGTCCAGAAAGATATCTTTTTGTCAGTTGATATAAATCCATTGAGTAGTTTTGGAGTTATTAAAGAAAAAAGATTTATAGATATCTAGGGATATGAATTCTCTGTGGATCTGACAGATCTCTTGGTGTGATCTAATTGGCTGCCAACACTTCATCCAAGAAGTGTTGTCAGCCATCTTGGGACTTAGACCTCAGCCCAAGTGGCAAAACAAATGCCAAAAAAAACCCAAAAAACTCAAAAGGGGGTAGGGTAGGAATACATTTACATCCTAGGCCTGGTGGTAGGGTCCTACTGGGAGCCCGGCGAGGGCCACAACTTTATTTTTTTTATTTTTGCTATGCATTCGCAGAGGATCTCTGAATCTGCTGCAATTTTTCTTTAAAAAAAAACAAGCGATGTCTCAAGCGCTTGTTTTTTTAAATTGGTTCCCAGGTGGGCCAGGTCGTGGAGTGGAATTTTTATTATAAATTTGGGGGAGGGGGTTGCAAGACCCCACACCTTCCCCTGACTGCTTTCAGCTCTGGGGACCACCACCCCCCAGGGCACAGCTGTAACAATTAATGAGGAGGGGGCCGTGTGGCCCCCTACCTAGGCTGTTTTCAGCCCTGTGGACCCCACCTCCTGTGCCAAAAAATGGGAAGGAGGGCTGCACTGCCCCCCTCCTGGAGCCATTTAATGGCCTTGGTGACCTCAACTTCAGAGCCAGCTCAAGCTATGTCCCAGGGTGCCCACCCCTGGGACATATTGGTTTCCCTGCCTGCACCTGTGTTTGCTCTCGCTTGGCAGGGGCAATTTCGAAGCTCCCGCCAAGCGAGAGCAAACATTACAGGCTTGATTAGGATCTTGGCTTTCTGGGTTACTCCATCACAAACATGACAGATATCCTGTCTGCCAAATTACAATTCCCTTATATCCTATGGAACTTGTCATTTGGCGGACAGTATATCTGTCACATTTGTGATGGAGTATCTCATCCACCAAGATTGCAACCAGTCCCCCACGCCACCGAACTCGGGGAACCTTTGGGCGGCTGGGGGCCCGAAATACGGAGTGAGCCTGCCTGGCCTCCTTACACCCGTGAGAGGGGAGGTGGAGACCCCGGGAAGACCTGACGGAGCGCCTGGGACGGAACCCCAAGCCCACGCAGAGAAGCTGTCGTGAGGCAACTGGTGCCGCTTACGACCTGTGGGCCCTCCCCTCTGACTCTGCGACCGCAGCCCAGCCGCGCAAATTGATCATTGGGCGGCTGCAGCTGGCAAGACGACTGGTCCCTGCGCAGGGGGCCCACAACACCGCGCGTGGCATAGCCATCCATAGCCCAGGCCCACATCGAGAGCGGGAAGGCGGGGGCAGACCTGGGGCAGAGAGAGGCAGGGTCCTGGCTGGCGACCCTCGACGAGTGCACCACTGGAGGGGGCTGCTGATTCGAACCCCGAGACGACCTGGTGAGGGAGACGCGTGGGGAGCCGGCGGACTGCTTAAGAGACGTTGCCTGGCACACGGCCTGCCGCGGGAACACCCCTCTCCCGCACCATCTGAGACGCTGGCAGGGCGGCTCCGCACATGTCCGGTGGAGTGAGGACGCGTACTGGGACAGGGGGAGCCCCGCTGAAGGGCAGAACAGGCAAGTCACAGAACAAGATGGCCGCCGATCAGGTAACTGCGAGGTTGGATAGCGTGCTCGCGGCTATGGAACGTATGGAACCGTCGCTGCAGCAGACCAGAACCTCCCTGGAGTCAAAAATAGACAGTGTCGCGATTGACCTCACCCACCTGCGAGATGACCACAGGAAGCTAACCGACCGGACCAAGACGCTGGAAGGAGTGGTGAAAGAACTTGAACCCAAAGTCACTCAGACGGACAAACTAGTGCAGGACCTCCTTAACAGAGTGGACTTCTTGGAAGATAGGGCTGAGGATGCAGAAGGAAGGGCGAGACGCAATAACATTAGACTTGTGGGGGTTCCGGAAAATTGGGAAGGGAACCGACCAGCACAACGAGTGGAGGACTGGCTCAGGGATCTGCTACCCAAGGACGCACTTTCACCGCACTTCGTAGTGGAGAGGGCGCACAGAGTTCCGACGAGGCCCCACACCACAGGCACGAATCCAAGGCCGCTCCTCTTCAGGATCCTCAACTATAGGGACAGAGACACGGTGCTGCGGGAAACCCGAAGACTTGGGGAAGTCCGTATAGATAATGCCAATATAATGTTTTTCCCGGAATACACAGTCCAAGTGCAACGTCAACGGCACGATTTCCTAGAGGCTAAGCGGAGACTACGAGACGCAGGCTTGAAATATTCCCTCCTCTTTCCTGCCAAGCTGAGAGTAGTGGCGCGGGACAAAACCTACTTCTTTAACGCCCCTGAAGAGGTCGGTGAATGGCTGGACAGCGGCATAGAAACGACGCCACGGCAGGCACCAGGGACCGGGACGAGGCTGAGAGCACGTGGGCCGTGGCGTCGCCGTGGGAACAGAGGCCGGCAGAACAGGCGCCCGGAGGAAACATCGTGCCACTCCCCGCCAGCAGATCAAATGCTTGAGGAACAACGAGATGCGCTCCGCAGAATCTCCCAATTGAGCAATTCGCCAGGACCCTGGCCAACAGATGACCCCTAGCGATGATGAGGCCATTTACGGGATACCGGACTCCCAGGTATCAGTGGAACTCCCAGAGGTCACACCACAGACGGCGGACATGCTCCACTGATGATGCTTACACGCTGATCGAATGCCCTGTTGCACCGACGGGGACGAAGCAGTGACTGCAGGGACAGTCGGACGAGCTGCACACTGGTCGTCTGCCGGAATGGCTCCCGGGGCCTGGGCGGTAGCCGGCTTGTCCTTCACACAGTGAGTACCTACCCCAGACTCAAGGACCTTGAGGAGGCAGGAGGGTGGTGGAACAGTATTGCCATAATTACCCCTTCACACCCCCTAGTCTGTGATGCCACCTTCCCCAGCCTCGCTAACTGGTCGGGGGATGCAGTAACCCCCCTCACCGCATGACTTTCCCACACTGGGTTAACGGAGGGTCAACAGGCATCCGCTCACCCGCTACAAAGACTGGCCGAAAGGGTGGAACCCCTCATGGGGCTGCCGACGCCAAGATCTGGTGAACTGATTATAGCTGCATGTACACTAACGCATAAGGCCCAGGGAAGGGCTCTGATCTTCCTTATCGTATACCTATTTGAACCGTCCGGACCGTGATTAGCACACAATCCCCCCAGACTTGAACAGTTGTCCCTCTCATTTTGAGGATATGGGCGGTGGCCCGTTTCGCTACTGCCCTTTTGGTATTTTAGGGGAGTTTCCCCATAGTTGGTTTTTGCTGCTAATTGTTTTTTCCCCCTTTCTTGATGTCTTCCCGAAATTTATGAGTGTAGTGGGGGGGGGGTGTCCATGGGAGAGTTGACAGTGGGAGCACGATGGATGGGTGCTGAGCAGATGTTTGTGGGGGCGGAGGAGGGGAGCATACTATGGCACGATGATGACGAACAATATATGCACCTGGAATATTAGAGGTATGCACACTCCAGCACGCCGTTATCAAATATACTCATACTTGAAAAGGCACCGGGTGCAGATTGCACTCCTGCAGGAAACACACTTGAACAAGGCGGAAGTGGTCGCATTGCGGCGCAGGTGGAGGGGGCAACTGTATGCTACTGAGTACTCCTCGTTCGCCCGGGGAGCGCTGATATGGGTGAAGCCGGGTACCCCCTTTGCAATGACTGATGTCCAAACTGACCCGGAGGGCAGGTATGTGTTGGTGAGGGGCCGCATTGATGGGCAGCCTATAGTGCTGGCATCCATATACTCTCCGAACACGGAACAGGGGGGCTTCCTGGCACGCGTCTCAGAGAAGCTGGCGCCTTGGCACGGAGACCCCTGGGTTCTGGGGGGGGACTACAACACGGTGCTGGATCCTACACTGGAACGCTCGGCCCCGCCTAGACCCGATGCCACATCCCTGGGAGCCACGAGGGCACTCACTCAATGGGCGACACAATGGGACCTAGGGGATGCATGGCGCGCGCATAACCCTAACACTAAAGTATACTCCTACTACTCGGGGGCACACTCGTTACATGTCCGCCTAGACAGATATATGGTGTCCTCGGAACTGTTGCCACACATAACAGATTCGCAGTACCTTGGCAGAACACATTCTGACCACAACCCGCACACGCTGCACATAGCTTGGGAGCGCCCACACCCGCCCATCCCCACGTGGCGCTTACAGCCGGCTCTACTGCTAGACGCCCCCTTCCGAGATTCCCTGCAGGCCTGCGTGGCGGGTTACTTTGCTGACAACTCAGGCACGGCGTCCTCCCCGCAGATCGAGTGGGACGCCTTCAAGGTTGTGGTGCGGGGCCACTGCCTGGGCACACAGGGCGGCATACAGACACAGCTAGAGACCGTTTCAAACAAAGGAGAGAGTAAGGGAGTTCGTTCACCCAAAAGTGAACTAGAGACTTCTCCTATTCCCCTGGGAGGAAATATGGCAAAAACAAAGGAAGGAGTATCCACTATGACTTAGAAGAACAGACGTATCTGGAGGATTGGTTCTTGGCAAAAAGAAGGAAATTCATCCTTTTGATAGAAACCCCTCACTCACCACCTAGTGGTGACATGCTTCATCATTGGGGTCCACCTTGGCGTCCTAGCGACACCAAGGTGTGCTACAACACCTGGACTACAGTGGAGCGGGTTGTGGCTGTAAGTGCAAAAAAATGTTAAAAATTGTCCTGGTTGTACTCAGAAAAAGTAATTTTATTTATAGAGCAACTGAACAATGTTTTAAAATTAATACTGGCGAGATCCTGGTAGGGAGGGTTACGACCCTGGGATCTCTATATGTGTTGGATGGTCAACATGTTTCTACCATAAGGGCTATTGCCCGGTATTCGTCAGGACCAGAAAAAACAGGTGGACAGGGGGTGCGTGCTCCCTAAAAAGCACTCCCGGCCTTGATCCCCTGTGTGCCTTCTGGCAAAAAATTGCCAGTGGTAAATGCCGCTCAATAAAATAAGCGAGCTGGCGAGTTAAAACAAGAGACCTGTAAGGAGAGAAGAGTGGATAAAAAGTAATCAGGTATTGAGTAATAGACTTACTCTCCTGTAACGTCGTGCAGTCTCTCAGTGCAATTGATATATAGTGCCAAATGGGGTGGATGGTTCTCCAGATATACGTAATGCCGAGGTGAAGTGATGCTAGTCAACATCTATGGAAAAGGGTGGGTGCCCGCAAAATGCATATAGTGCTAGCACGACCCTGGGGGGGTGAGGGTATTAGATATAAAATACTTGTGCTACACGGAACAGGTCTGTCACGTGGTGCTTAGGCTACTAGCTGGATATTATATGCCGTGGCGGAACCTATTTCATTGCAGTGGAAGTAAGGTGAGGTGACTTATGGCATAGACGTAACTCGGTAGTGCTATATACATTTGTCAGCAACCGACTTAAAACGTGTAAGTGAATAACATTAGGTCAACAAACAGGGACAAACATACATGTAACACTGAAGGACACACTTAAGTTCAGAATGGCTAGTAAATATGCTTACTCCAATATGAGTGCTCTGCGCTTCAACGGGCAGGGCGTAAGGTCAATGCCTGTATAATCGCAATTTCTGTAAGAGATAAACAGTGCGCGAGCGGTGTAAATCTCTGCGCCGTTCAGGGCGTTTCTGAGGGTGGCGCCCTCGTGGACCCGGTATATGGATGTGTATCCGGGGCTTAGTCTTAGAAATCTACTTACAGTTTCAGGCAGGTAAGATCAGAATCGACCTACTCCTCGCGTCCACTGCTCGGCTAGTGGTTCCGATGGCAGCAGGACGCGGTAAAGAGGAGTCGACCGCTTCCGGGTTTGGGCGCGGCCTGGGCGTGTCGGGGGCGGGGCTAGCAGTGCGCAGTGACGTGCTATCGGTAGCTAGGCTACCGTTAGGATGCAGCCAGCAGGTTAGGTGGTGGCACATCAACTAGCAGGGACGGTAGGCTCGCCATTGGAAGCTCCGCAGTGATGAAAAGAAAACAAAGCGTGGGGGCACGTCGGGACTTGCAAAGTGGGAGTATGCAGCATAGTGACCACCGACCAAAGCATCACCAACGCTTGGGGCCTTCCCCCAGTGACCGGACATTCCAGATGTGGGGATTGCAGCGTCTGCCACCTCACGAATAACACCAAAACCCTTAACCTTGAGGAAGGCAAAGTCTGGGATCAAAGATCACATACTAACTGTAACAGCACTTTTGTGATCTACCTCATCCGATGTAGCTGTGACAAGCCCTACGTGGGCATGACAACAAGAAAGGTCAAGCAACGAATAGCGGAACATCGCAGCACTATTCGATGCAAAAAAACGAACACTAGGCTCACAGACCATTTTCTCACAGCCCATCACACACCCAACGACATGAGATGGACTGTAATTGAGCAAATCAAACCAGGTCCCAATGCACAAGCACGACTTTTTGAAAAAGAGCAGCGATGGATCTATCGTCTTTCCTCCCATAAAATTGGGCTCAACGACAATATCCCATGGAACTCGGTCCTGAAATGAGTCCCCTTCTCTAGGACCACCAAGACCCAGAGTTAACAACAGAGCCCTGCCACCTGACTCTCCTAATATATTCCTAAGCCATGCTCCACTGAATGTTAAGCCCTGTGTTCCTCGCACTACGGAACGCCTTAGCATAAATCACCTTGGCCCCACTGATCCGCTCTGACGCATCAGCGTTTTTTCCAAATTGACCCAACCGGTTAATTTTGGTTACTTTGTGTAATTTAATATATCACCCCCAACAACCTTGAAATAAGGCTCCTTCTGATAGTGAGGCACTCCATTTACCAGCGATCGGACACTGGTCTTCAGTCTCAAAGCAGCGTTAATTATATATGCCCACAGCCACTATGCTGCATACTCCCACTTTGCAAGTCCCGACGTGCCCCCACGCTTTGTTTTCTTTTCATCACTGCGGAGCTTCCAATGGCGAGCCTACCGTCCCTGCTAGTTGATGTGCCACCACCTAACCTGCTGGCTGCATCCTAACGGTAGCCTAGCTACCGATAGCACGTCACTGCGCACTGCTAGCCCCGCCCCCGACACGCCCAGGCCGCGCCCAAACCCGGAAGCGGTCGACTCCTCTTTACCGCGTCCTGCTGCCATCGGAACCACTAGCCGAGCAGTGGACGCGAGGAGTAGGTCGATTCTGATCTTACCTGCCTGAAACTGTAAGTAGATTTCTAAGACTAAGCCCCGGATACACATCCATATACCGGGTCCACGAGGGCGCCACCCTCAGAAACGCCCTGAACGGCGCAGAGATTTACACCGCTCGCGCACTGTTTATCTCTTACAGAAATTGCGATTATACAGGCATTGACCTTACGCCCTGCCCGTTGAAGCGCAGAGCACTCATATTGGAGTAAGCATATTTACTAGCCATTCTGAACTTAAGTGTGTCCTTCAGTGTTACATGTATGTTTGTCCCTGTTTGTTGACCTAATGTTATTCACTTACACGTTTTAAGTCGGTTGCTGACAAATGTATATAGCACTACCGAGTTACGTCTATGCCATAAGTCACCTCACCTTACTTCCACTGCAATGAAATAGGTTCCGCCACGGCATATAATATCCAGCTAGTAGCCTAAGCACCACGTGACAGACCTGTTCCGTGTAGCACAAGTATTTTATATCTAATACCCTCACCCCCCCAGGGTCGTGCTAGCACTATATGCATTTTGCGGGCACCCACCCTTTTCCATAGATGTTGACTAGCATCACTTCACCTCGGCATTACGTATATCTGGAGAACCATCCACCCCATTTGGCACTATATATCAATTGCACTGAGAGACTGCACGACGTTACAGGAGAGTAAGTCTATTACTCAATACCTGATTACTTTTTATCCACTCTTCTCTCCTTACAGGTCTCTTGTTTTAACTCGCCAGCTCGCTTATTTTATTGAGCGGCATTTACCACTGGCAATTTTTTGCCAGAAGGCACACAGGGGATCAAGGCCGGGAGTGCTTTTTAGGGAGCACGCACCCCCTGTCCACCTGTTTTTTCTGGTCCTGACGAATACCGGGCAATAGCCCTTATGGTAGAAACATGTTGACCATCCAACACATATAGAGATCCCAGGGTCGTAACCCTCCCTACCAGGATCTCGCCAGTATTAATTTTAAAACATTGTTCAGTTGCTCTATAAATAAAATTACTTTTTCTGAGTACAACCAGGACAATTTTTAACATTTTTTTGCACTTACAGCCACAACCCGCTCCACTGTAGTCCAGGTGTTGTAGCACACCTTGGTGTCGCTAGGACGCCAAGGTGGACCCCAATGATGAAGCATGTCACCACTAGGTGGTGAGTGAGGGGTTTCTATCAAAAGGATGAATTTCCTTCTTTTTGCCAAGAACCAATCCTCCAGATACGTCTGTTCTTCTAAGTCATAGTGGATACTCCTTCCTTTGTTTTTGCCACAGCTAGAGACCGACCTGCGCCGAGTAGAGGCTGACTTGCTCCGCAGGGAACAGGAGGCGGTAGAGGGAACAGACGACGGGCTGGGTGAGGCCCGTGCGGAACATATGGCGCTACTAGAACGATTGCGTAACGTTAACTATGCAGCCCACTCGGCGCGAACACATCAATTCAGCGACAAACCCGGGAGACTGCTGGCCTGGCTGGTCAGACAGGAGGGTCGTACTGAGCCGGTGTCCGCCATCCGGACGGCCATGGGAGAGGTAGTGTACACTCAAAGTGCAATACATAGGGCCTTTGTGCAGCACTACCAAGCTCTATACAGATCCCAGCTACGGGTTTCGTCGGTGACCATAGCGGCCTACCTAGAGAACGTCCCACTGCCATCCCTTACGGACGCGCAGCGGAGAGAATTGGGGGCGCCTTTCACACAGGAAGAGATGCGCGAGGCTATCTTCGCCCTCTCCAATGGCAAATCACCGGGTCCAGATGGCCTACCTGCCGAATTTTTTAAAACCTGTTCAGATGCACTGATCCCGGAACTGCTTAAAATGTATAATGCTGCGATAGAAGACTCGGCGCTTCCAGCCACCCTAAATGAGGCCAACCTGGTTTCGCTTTTGAAGCCAGGCAGGGACGGAACGAACGTGGGCTCCTACAGGCCTTTGGCTATGCTGAACACTGATTACAAAATCTTCACCTCTTTGCTGGCCCGACGCCTAGCTATAGAGGTCCCGGCCCTGGTACAAGTTGACCAAAATGGTTTCGCGCCGGCGAGGAGTACCTCGCGCAATATCCGCCGTCTCTTCCGCGTACAGGACGCCGCCGTGACACACTGGCCGAGATCGAGTTGTCTGGTTCTCGACCTCGAGAAGGCCTTTGATTCGGTGGAGTGGCCCTATCTGGGAGCAGTGCTGGACAGATTTGGCCTGGGAGATGCATTTGAGGAGATGGTTGACCTAATCTATCAGCGGCCCAGTGTCAGAGTGCGAATGGGCGGGCTGCTCTCAGAGGCGGTGCGGGTGCGCAGAGGCACCCGACAGGGTTGCCCACTGTCGCCCCTACTCTTCTCACTAGCTATCGAACCCCTGGCTGCGCTGCTGAGAACACGGGGGGCGGGCTGGGGGATCCCACTGGCTGATGGTACACATATAGTTTCGCTATACGCGGACGACTTGCTACTATACATACGAGACCTCACAGCGGTGCCGGACGAACTGTCGGATATCTTCCAGATGTTTGAAACAATGTCGGTGCTTAAAGTCAATTGGGCAAAGTACGGAGTGTATTCATTTAGCCGAGACACGCAGGAGTGCGACGTGCACCTAGGAGGTGTCAGGCTAACCTGGTATCCTACCACCTTTAAATACCTTGGAGTGCACATATATAGAGACGTGGAGAACGTACTGTAGGGGAACCTGGGCCGAGCCATGTCCTCTTTACGAGCCCAGATGGCTTTCTGGAAGACACTGTTACTAAATGTACCGAGCAGGATTGCTTTAACTAAAATGATAGCATTGCCTAGACTGCTCTATCACTTTGCTAACACCCCGTTCTACGTCCCCGCAAAGATTTTCCGGGACCTTGAATCGATGATCCGTAACCTGATCTGGAATGCGGGACGTCCCCGAGTGGCCCTGACGAAACTATACTCCCCAGTAACGGAGGGTGGGCTGGCGGTTCCAAATATGGAGTTGTATTACTTGGCGGCACAGCTGCAAAGGGTGGCACACTGGCTGAGCGATGCGCATTTAGACGACACAGCCACCTCCACATACATATGGACACACACACAGATATGCACGCTGTTCCATCCCTTGACCAAGGGGCCGCGCCCGCTGCCTCTACATGTAGATGTGGCCCGCAAGTGTTTCCTCCGCAGTTTGAAACTGACCCGGGAAATCAAGCCATATGCGCCTGCGGTTCCTCTGTTGGGCACACCCAGAAGAGGTGGAGCAGTGACGGCGCGCACTCTAGAGAGTTGGACGGAGGCCGGAGTGGAAACGATGGGCGACCTTTACGCAGACGGGGCTTTGCTCCCATTTGAGGAGCTGGCAGAGGGCACGGGTCTGCCGGCGGGGCAGTTCCTGACCCATGCGTCTATCCTGAGGACATACACAGACTCCTGGGGAGATGTTCGGGAGGAGCCACAGTTGCACCATGCAATGCAGTATCTGCATGTGATGGACAGCGGTACTCACATCATTCACTGGCTGGCGCAGGCCCTCCTACTACACACACAACGGTCCACACAGCCGATACGAGACAAATGGGCTACCCACCGAGGGAGGGAATGGACGGACAAGGAATGGACCATGATCCTAGCTGGCCCTACGAACATCCCGCGCAGCGCCCGCTTCCGAACTATCCAATTTTATATAATGCACCAGGCGTACTTGTCCCCAGACAGGATCAACAAATACTTCATGATTGACACCGCTGCCTGTCCCAGATGCGACCTGATAGGCGCGGACATTTTGCACATGCTCTGGAATTGCCCCTCTCTGGCCACATATTGGGGGGAGGTGACATCTCTCTTAACGCACAGCGCTGGCCCGGGGCTACCACACACTTGGGAGGCCTGCATACTGGGTTTATATAGAAGAAATAAGCCAAATAAGACTCACGCCAGGTTCTGGGATTTAGGCCTCATCACAGCCAAGCGGTTACTCACCAAACACTGGAAAAAGCGGGAGCCGCCAATCCCCAAATACTGGTGTGCTTCCTTCACCAATTGGGCTAGAGCAGAAAGTGTGGCTTTGCATCGGGAGGAGGTTGCGGGATTGAGGCAGGTTCCAATTGCGCAGCTCTGGGATGGTTTTGTGAGATCCCTCCAGAAAGAAGGCGCGACCAGGGGATTCATATAAAGATCGCCATGAGCGAGATGACACAGATGGAATAGATGAGGATACGCTAGGCGCGCAGATGGGGCTTTCCTCCCCCCCAATGGCAGTCGCGCGCTCAGAGCACTGGCTGTGTGGCATATCTAGACTGACTGAGGTTGCCGACTCCCAGAATGCCCAGAGGGATGGCAACTGCGCCCATAACATGTTCAACACACTAACCGGTGGGCCGGATAGCTGTCTACCTACACGCGCAAAGACAACACGAAGGACCGTTACAGTATCCTCCTGGCCACCATCCACGGCGACACTCTCTCACACACACTCTCCCTTCCCACCCACCCCCCCCCACTTCCGTATAAACACCCCCCGTTTACCTGTTCTGGATTCTTGCCTTCCATATGTAGTTCATGAGCCTGGAGGCATACACGTACACCGAATCAGACATTGGGACTGATGTGGGTCGCGCCTCTCCAGCAAACTGACAGGCTATACAACTACCCGTGCGAAACACTACACAATGAAGAGATGTAACGAGAGGCTCCGCTGTCTCTTAGTGGGCGGAGTACCTCGTGGCAAGGGTTGACCACATACGAGAGTCAAATACACCCACACTATTGACAAACACCGGAGATCTGCACGCAATCTTTATGGGTTTCGGTAGCACGGCTGCTGACATGTTCCTTGGAGATACAGCTGACAAAATGGGACACACAGATGAGAAATGTCCAGTTTACAGAGTTGAAATGTTTTTTTTTTATGTATAATAAAATAAGACGTCATTTGAAGGTACATTGTACATATGAGCACCTGTAACGCGAAGGTTACTGTTACCGACCTACGGCTTTAGGTAGCTGATGTGTGACTGCATATACGTTACTTGCGTCTATTTGTACATCACGGACACCCACAAGTTGCAGCCGGCCCTAAGGGTTGTAGGCTATGCTATATGTCCTGCAATGAGGAATATTAATAAACATCTTACAAAAAAAAAAAAAGATTGCAACCAGGTCCTAAGTCAGCTCCCAGCGGGCGGGAGCATGAAAAATCCTCCCGGCCACTGAGAGCGAACTTGCCGGTCAAACAGATAAAAAAACTGCTCCCGTCCACCGGGGAGCAGCATTTTCAGCTGCTCCCTGAAGGCAAGCGCCATGCCGGCTGGGACAGCGGGAGCATTGGAGCTTCCCCCACGGCCTCCGACAAAGTGTAATTGGGTGCCCTGGGTGAGGTCCAGGACACCCACCCTTTTGAGACTGAACCCCGGGGGTATGGGGTCCCCATGGCCAATATTGGCCCAGGGAGGAGGGCTGTGTGCCCCCTCCTCCTTCAGACAATGGCTGAGACCTGGGAGATGGAGTCCCTGGGGTCGCAATATGCCAAGGCAGGGGACCCCTACCCAATTATGAGTAGATTAGGTACCAGGGGATGGGTCTCCGATAATATTGGCCCGGGAGGAGGGGGGCTGCCTGCCACCCTCCTCATTCACAATAAGGCAGGGTCCTGGGAGATGAGGCCCCTGTGGCTGAGATACAGCCTGGGGAGGGGGGGGGGGTCATGTGACCCCTTCTAAATATGGCTGGGCCCCATGAGATGGGGTCCCCAGGGCCAGAAATCAGCCTGAGGAGGAGGTTGCGTCTCCCCACACCATTTACAATAAGGCCGAGCCACTGGAGGTGGGGTCCTCAGGGCTGACATATGGCCCAGGGAGGGCAGGCACGTACCCCCTTCCCTAAAAAAATGTGGCGGCCCCGAGGAATGCAGTCCTTGAGCCGAAATCTGCTAAGGGAAGGGGAATACATGCCTCCCTCCCAGCTTGCCTGCCTAGGGCAACAGGCTGGGCCCTGAGGGCAACAACCGCCACGCATGGTCAAAGGTCGTGATGCCATGGGGTTGGCAGCATGTGGGGGGTTAGCTGTAGGAAACCAGGCCCTGCGTCCAACCCCCTGCTGCGCGCATGAGGTAACTATAGCTAGTAGAGAAGTGTGGAACAGCGGCCTGGGCAGCTGACTCCAGGGCGCGGGGCTCATGGTTCGATCACCGGCACTGGAGGCAACTCAGATGCGAGGCAGCCATAGAGATGTCTAAAAAGAAGAAGTCAGACACTTCACATATGGGAACAACTGAGAGCCCCAACACTTCCAATACTCTGCAATCACAATTTCTTAAATTAGAGAGATTATATGAGAGAGAAATGCGGAAGTGGTGGGAGGCCGACTCTCTCCAGAATTACATGGACGTGGACAGGGTCCCTAGAGGGCTAGGAATTTACACTGTGCCGACAATTAATTCTTTAATTGCATAGACATAACAGTTTGATGTGCCGATACACGGCGATATGATTGATACACCAATTAAATGTTTACACGTAATGTCGTCAAGCAGAGATGAATTTTATTTGACTGTGTAAAGTATCAATGCATGAGAACGAATATTCCCAAGATGGTGCCTAATACGACGATAGAATAATGGCCCGTTTATATGTCAATGCCCAACATAAATAACATTTAAATATGGCGCTTCTCAGTGTGGTGTGTAAACAATGAAGAAGGAGTCTTCCGAAACGTGTTTGTTGTGCTGTAATTCAAACTTGGTAAAGCGCCCCGTGAGTGCTGTTCTCGTTTCGTAACAGGAGAGGAGTTTGGAGCAATGATATGATGTTGGGGCACCACCACGTGTAAAGCACCCGTCCTTAGAGTGATCCGCTACAGCTGTGCGAAGGATCGCTGATAACATATGCATATACATATAGCATATATATGGGTAATATAATACGGCCGGGTCATGGCCGCGAGCGACGCACCACCAGTGAAAGCGCGCCAAAAACTGCCCGCAACAGGACCATTTTTTGATGCTGGTGAAGGCTAAAGATGGGCAGTGGTAGCCACCAGGGTCTTGCCCTTGGATTGGACCTCAGCGCACTTTAAAATGGTGCACAAGAGGGTCGCAGGACAATTATATTAAATCAAACAAAGCTGACATCGCCTACTGAAATGAAGTAATTATGAGGTCAAAGACGCACAACAAAGACCATCTGGGCACCCACCTGAGGGTAATTATTGGTGTAGAAATGGAGCAATCATCGAGTCTATGTGTGTTCGGGCGGCCCCTGGATGTCTAAAGCCCCTCCTCTGAAGAAGGCCGAGTGAGGCTGAAATGCATAAGGACAGTGGAGCTTTACGAATGGTTAAATAAATTGTTGAATCCTACCTGCGATGTGTGCGGCTCACTTCTTTCCGTGAGGAGAGGCTCTGGGATATATATATATATATATATGTCCCAAAGAACCCTAGAGGAGGAAACCGCAGGTTAGCCCTGAGACGCCTGGAATCTAGGTACATTATTTTGTTAGATTCCAAGATCCCGAATGGACTAAATTCGGATGAAGCGTTAACAGTACATCTATAGTCCAGCGCAGTCCTTTTCCTTAACTGAAACCCACTCTTTAAATACATCTGCAACTTCATTTATGTAAATACTTTGTTTTAGCTTAAAAATTTCCTTTATGCACACGTTATTTAACACATAATTACTTTAAGATATAGTACAGATTACATCATCTAGAAGCACAGAAAGATACATTTAAGACCAGCTATTGATACAAATAGACATATAAATGGGTTGTCAGCGAGGCATTTAGCCTGATATTGTCTTTACCCAAGATAATTCCCCTTACTCCACTTGGAGATGTGGACTGTTTCATATTTGGGCTCAATCTATACGATTAACTGAGTTACACTTAACCTTTGACAGAGCTATGTAGTTATTTTGGCTCATGGAACTTTGTGTATGAGTACTCTCTACATAGAAGCAGCTCGTATTTAAATATAGCCCCAAAACCCATAGTCTATGAATATAATGCCTTCAATCACAATGGATAATTTAACTCTGTGCTAGATGTCTTATAATGATATTTAAGTTTGATTAATGAATTCGTAGAGTATTTCACTAATGTTTGTACACAAGCGCTTGAATGTGGCCTTTGCAATGTATTAGAATTGTAAAAATCGGTTTGTTTATAATTTTTGCTAGGCGGCTGATACAGTGTAACAATAATATTACCCTCGTGATAAATGTGAAAAATGTAAAGAACATGTTACACTGCCAGAACTATGAAGGTGATATGCTCAGGTAAAAGTGCTTTTAAACTCTTCCATGTCCAATATGTTTAGTGGAGTGACCCATGGTTACTATGGTGACAAACAGCCAGTCACACCATAGGGTTGTTTAGATGTGTTGGAATGCATAAAACATGTTAGCATTACCTTGTGCAGATGAAGTGAGCAAGGCGGAGGCTTCTGCCGAAACGCATCTTTGTGCAGTTTCATGGAATAAACTTTTCTTGAGTTGAAGATTCACGGTGTCAGTGCCTTCCGTAATTGGTGTGGAGTTGGACTGGTAATCAATATGAAGGATTTGTTTTCCTGGGAATCCTCACGCTGACCCTCCTCGTTCTGGCTGCGCTGTGCCTCTGGGATAAAAAGTGGTTTACTCTCGAGGAGAGAGATACACAGCGCCCCCCGAAACCGTCATCTGTGAAGACTGGCATTTCTGAGCACGAATTGGTAACCAACTGGCCGGATTCCTGCAAGGGCTGGAGGGCAATTGCAGGCGTTCAGGTAAGGAGGTGAAAGCTGGTTGAGTCAGTGTCAGCAATAACGCTAAGGTTTATGGGAGAGGTAGTCCTGTTTTCTGTGAGCAAAATAGAAACGGACAGTGAATTCCCCAAGCAACATTGAATTCCGGATTAAATATGACTGCAGAGTGGGAAAAAGAGCGGGAAGAGGCAGCTGTGAATATATTTTTGGATGCAGATACAGGCATATCTGCTAAGGGCAAGAAACCAGCTACAGTGGCTATACCTGACAAAGACAATAGTACAAAAAATCTTTGTGCAGAATTGGAAAAATTGCGCAAAAAAGAGGTGGCCAAATGGTGGGAAATCAAGTCCCTTCAACGATATCTCGACGTAGGCAGGGTCCCACGAGGACTCCGAATTTTAGTGGCCCCGACATATGAAAACCCGGACCAGGCTATGCTGCAAGAATGGGCCGACAATAATGCCCAGTGGTCACAAAACGGTCTCAAAATACTAATTAAATATACAGCTAGTGATCGGGATAAACTGATATCTAGAATTGAAGAAATCTTGAAAGATCTGGACACCAGGGAGAATAAGGAAGAAATAGCCAATATGCTCAAAGACATCAAAAATAGACTTTTGAAACACGAAGAAGAAATTAAAGAACACAAGGCCATAAAGTTTCAAAGAGATCGAAACGACTACATGAATGGGCGAATTTACACCTTCGCCAGAAAATTCGATAACATTAAAAGACAACAACTTTCAGCAACAGCAAGCGGGGTAGACATAACACCCGCCACGAGTGGAACAGAATTCAGTACATCAGTTGAATCGGATTCAGACAGTAACAGTTCATTGGGGGCAATGGGACCGATCCCCAACCCAGCAGAAGAACTAGCTTTTTCCGTTTACAGCGCCTACAATCCTTACGACCACTGAGAACGCGGCAGGACTGGAACAAAGGCAAATCAAAAGACAAAAATCAAAAAGCAGACGAAGAAGGGACAGACGCTGGGGCAAAGGGAGCCGCAAAAAAAGCGAAGTCAAACTACAGAAAGAACAGGAAACGATAATGGGTGACGAACAAAACAGAAATTTGGATAATACGGTTATCAACCTAACCGATTTGGAGCTAACCACACAGGAAACTAGAATTCTATCTTTGGGACTCACGTATTGTACAGCAAAAATTTTGACTATGCTCAAACAAGAATAGATTTGTTTCAATATATACGAAAATTAAAACTACAAAAACATTTCTGGAACTGTAACAGAAAAATCCTTGATAAAGAGACCGGCATTGGAACTGATAACATATTATCTATTGTTGATATGGCAACTCTAGGTGACATGAATGCACTGGAGTACGACGAATCATTAAGCCAATTGACTCCAGGGGAAATAGCGAACCAAGCGAATTTGAACACACACCAAACGGTCACAACTCATTTTAAACCTAAATCGGTGTTCATGCTTATCCTACTGAAAGATGGCCTTGACTTATTTTCGGAAAATGTAATAAAGGAACTGAAAGATCTATCACTAATTAGCACGAGAGAGTTTTGTACTAAAAATCAGAATCAGAGACAAAAATATAACGCACTGATGTCAAAAATAAAATCTAGAACAGACATTGTAGTGAGATGGTCGGATAAAGGTGGGAATATTGTTCTGTGGCCCCTCAATATGTACAACGAGGAAGCATTGTGTCAACTACACGATCACAAATGTTATTGCAGAGTGAGTCCCACCTTGATTGTTGGAATCCAAGAAAAGTACCATGCAGAACTATATAGGTGGAAAGGCATGGGGCTGATCAATAAGCAAGAATTTGACTTTTTGAAAAATGACTATCCTACCATGCCCCAATTATATTTGATACCTAAGGTGCATAAAAATCCTACATGACCACCTGGGAGACCAATAATCTCGGCCATTGGCGGATTATTTGAAAATACTAGTACCTATGTGGACCATTTCCTACAACCTTTTGTCAAAGACTTACCAGCCTATGTACAAGATAGTGGCGATTTCATTAGAAAAGTTTATGATCTTGACTGGAATGAGGAATATGTATTCATAACTTTAGATGTGCAGTCTTTATATACAAGTATTCGCCATGCCGATGGCTTGAGAGCGTTAAAACATTACCTCGACAAGAGACCGATTTCATTGTACCAACACTCTTTAATGTTATTACAAATGGTGGAGTGGTGTTTGAATAACAATACTTTCCTTTTTGACAAACTGCATTATAAACAGCTACAAGGTTCGGCTATGGGTACTTGCTTCTCCCCCAGTTATGCTAATCTACATATGGGCTGGTGGGAGGAGCAAGTACTGGCAACCACGCAGGAAACCAACATGAGAGAACACGTGATACTCTATAAACGCTATATAGATGACATTTTCATCTTATGGAAGGGGTCTGTTGAGAGTGCTGTAGCATTTGCCACAGAAATAAATGACAATGCACTGAATTTGAAGTTTACATGTTCCACGAGCACAGACACCATCCAATTCCTTGATTTAGAACTGTATGTAGAGCAGAACAGGATACAAACCAGAACATACAGAAAACCCACGGCAGAAAATGCTGTGCTTCATGCACAAAGTTTTCACCCGGTCAAACTCAAGGAGTCGATCCCCTACGCGGAATGTCTGCGTATGACACGTAACTGCAGCACTGTAGCAGGTACGGACCTGGCAAAAGCCAATCTCTTTGAGAGGCTTGGCAAAAGAGGCTACACGACATCTACCTTGGCTAAGGCAGAACAGAAATGCAAAGATAAGAACAGGAAAGATCTTTTATTTGCAACCAAAGAGGCAAATAAAGACAGTCAACCAAAGTCCACTGGTAACCTTCCTAGAATGATAACGGGATACAACACATATCACAATCAAGTTAGGAGAATTTTGCAAAAGCACTGGCCACTTATACGCAATGACCCCATAATAGGCCAATTGAATGGTAACACACCTTCAATAACATTCAGAAAGGCAAAGTCGATGCAAAGCCAATTGGTCTGCAATGCACCGGCAGTGGTCAAAAATGTCACATGGCCCCCACCTCAGAAAGGTTTCAAAAAATGCGCTAAATGTAAAGCGTGTAAACAAGGTATCAACACGAAAGAGGTGATAGTACCCTTTGGAAATAGACCTTACACGATCAGAGGCGGGTACTCTTGTAAGACAGAGTATGCTGTCTATGTACTTGTTTGCAGCTGTGGAAAACGCTATGTAGGGAGTACCATCCACCAGGCACATGTCAGAATCCTACAACATTTGCGAGCCATAACCAATGATGATCAAACGTACCCAGTGGCTAGACATATAAACAAGGTACATGAAGGCAACATAAAACATCTCTCCTATTTTGTAATTGACAGTGTCCCAAAGAACCCTAGAGGAGGAAACCGCAGGTTAGCCCTGAGACGCCTGGAATCTAGGTACATTATCTTGTTAGATTCCAAGATCCCGAATGGACTAAATTCGGATGAAGCGTTAACAGTACATCTATAGTCCAGCGCAGTCCTTTTCCTTAACTGAAACCCACTCTTTAAATACATCTGCAACTTCATTTATGTAAATACTTTGTTTTAGCTTAAAAATTTCCTTTATGCACACGTTATTTAACACATAATTACTTTAAGAGATAGTACAGATTACATCATCTAGAAGCACAGAAAGATACATTTAAGACCAGCTATTGATATACATAGACATATAAATGGGTTGTCAGCGAGGCATTTAGCCTGATATTGTCTTTACCCAAGATATTTCCCCTTACTCCACTTGGAGATGTGGACTGTTTCATATTTGGGCTCAATCTATACGATTAACTGAGTTACACTTAACCTTTGACAGAGCTATGTAGTTATTTTGGCTCATGGAACTTTGTGTATGAGTACTCTCTACATAGAAGCAGCTCGTATTTAAAAATAGCCCCAAAACCCATAGTCTATGAATATAATGCCTTCAATCACAATGGATAATTTAACTCTCTGCTAGATGTCTTATAATGATATTTAAGTTTGATTAATGAATTCGTAGAGTATTTCACTAATGTTTGTACACAAGCGCTTGAATGTGGCCTTTGCAATGTATTAGAATTGTAAAAATCGGTTGTTTATAATTTTTGCTAGGCGGCTGATACAGTGTAACACTAATATTACCCTCGTGATAAATGTGAAAAATGTAAAGAACATGTTACTCTGCCAGAACTATGAAGGTGATATTCTCAGGTAAAAGTGCTTTTAAACTCTTCCATGTCCATTATGTTTAGTGGAGTGACCCATGGTTACTATGGTGACGAACAGCCAGTCACACCATAGGGTTCTTTAGATGTGTTGGAATGCATAAAACATGTTAGCATTACCTTGTGCAGATGAAGTGAGCAAGGCGGAGGCTTCCGCCGAAACGCGTCTTTGTGCAGTTTCATGGAATAAACTTTTCTTGAGTTGAAGATTCACGGTGTCAGTGCCTTCCGTAATTGGTGTGGAGTTGGACTGGTAATCAATATATATATATATATATATATATATATATATATATATATATATTTACTAAAAAGAAGGAGAGAACTCTGGGTAGTTCTCAAGTTTAGGTGGAAAGCAGCTCCTGTTAGAGCACTTTCAACACCAGCGACACTCTAGATCTGCTCACCTCAAATGTCTGTTTTTCTATCAAAGTCTTTAAGGATAGGATTAGCACAGTGCCATCCACGCCGAGATAGAAAAGGACAAAGTATTTTGCCATTTCTACAGCAAAGTCTTTAAGCATAGGACTAACACAGTGCTGTCCTTGCCGAGCTTTAAAATGACAAAAGCCATTTATCACTCCAGTCACAGTATTAGAGCTTTGAAATGGTAAAATACCAACTCAAGCCAACCTGAAATGAGTAAAAGCAACCCCTGACACAGTGTTTTGCTCTAATTAGAGCTCTTCAGAGAGGTATAGCTTTGTCCAGACACATATATATATATATATATAGTTCCCACCTTGCCTTACTACTTCAATAACTTTGAAAAGACCAGCGCGGACCCAAGATTTCTTCAGTGCATTATTTTATTTTATTTTTGCCAATGCCCCATATATATATATATATATATATATGAAGAAAGCAGTCCCAATTCCGTCAAGTAACGGCGGAATATAGTAGGTATGGACCTCAGAAATCTCACACAATGCAGCGAAATATAGCCAGCAAAATAATCACTACTCGAAATGAGTTAGCAGGAAGACGGTTTATTCCATAGAAGATGATGCGTTTCGCTCCACAGGGGAGTTTGTTCACATAGCGCGCCCAAAACACTGAGAAACTTATATAGTGACAATAAAGGTAGGACAATGCAAAAAAGTGTGTAAACGCCTTCTCTGCATTACAACATAGAAATAGTGAAAAGACTAATTGAATTTACAAGTGTCAAAATTTTTTCGATGCAAACCAGACTAGTATTCATAAAATCAATATAATACAAATGTATAGTAATATAAATAATGTGATCACAAAAATCTATGCATTAATAAACACAGAATGTAAAGTGCATTATAAGAAAATAATGAATGCATTATAGATCAAAGTTCATTCTTATACATAAATGTAATTAATCCAATTGTAACGTTGTGAAAAAAATGAATAGAAAAAATCATCCATAAAAATAACGACATAGTGCCATAAAGTGAAAAGAGTCATAAATATTCACAAAAGTACAATAAAAATGCAAAACCCATATTATGACCTTGTGTCAATATTCAAATCTCATAAGTGATCACATTATGATGATAACATTAGATAGTGTTGTCTGCACAACAGAATTATATAGCCTGGACAGAGAGAAAAGAGCTATAGTGTTTAAAAATATTGAAAAGAAAAGTGCATAAATAAAAGAACGGCCACAGCCGAGAAAATGACAGATTGACAGATAGTCTCATATTATAAAACAGCAGACAGGGAAAATCATTATCTGACACATTGATACCAACACCAGACAGAACTGAATCAACAAAATGGAACCACCATGCGGCCAACCAAGAGGTGAAAACGAAGTGATAGGAGACCAAAAGAGAGAGAGAGAGAGAGAGAGAGAGAGAGAGAGAGAGACATTGATATAATAGCAATCTGTTTTAGATGCTGGCACCGGATCGACCGGTCGAAAATATGTAAATAATAGCAAAAGACAACTATGTATTCTGTAAGCATTCCCAAACTTTGACAAATGTGGCATCACTGGAAATAATGACAAGAGACAATACAGGCTAATTGTGAATTTTAAAATGAGAAATAAACAACAAGTGAAGCCCACTGATGTTGATTGCCTTGAAAGTGAATTTTTGTCAACACACGCAGCGAGTGCAGTGAGTTCAGTGCTAGGAAGACAACTTCCCTTTAGCTTCCCTCACTACTACCTAAGGTGCTACATTTAGGAGTCGATTAATTGCTTTTTGTAGGTTTCCATGGATACCGAAATATAAACTATTATTAGTACCTTGTATAGAATTCTAAGATTTGCTCAGCTAATCATGAGTCTCACAGTACGCTGACACTAACCACTGTTGTTTACCTGCAGTTAAGGATCATTGTATTGTATTGTATTGTATTTATTATTTGTAACGCGCAACTGTCACCCTACGGGTATCCTGGCGCCAACAGGAAGTAGTCAGATGGAAACAAACAATACACTGGCTGTCATGTCCTACAAAAACAAACCGCCTGGACTGTTAGATAGGCTCAGGAAAAAATCAAACTTTGACGAACAGCCATGTTTTCAGGCTCTTTCTGAACCCCAGCAAGGTGTCCATTTGCCTGATATTCTGGGGGAGCTCATTCCACAGCCTAGATGCAGAAGTGCAGAAAGCTCTGCCTCCCATCCTTGATCTCCTAATCCTGGTAGTTGCTGCCAGACCCAAGCTGGAGGAGCGCAGGGACCTTGTAGGCTTATACCAGGTGAGCCTTTCCTGTAAGGGAATAGGTCCCATGTTGTGCAGGGCTCTATACACAATACATAGGGACTTAAAAGCGATTCTGCTCCCGATTGGCAGCCAATGTAAATCTCTAAGCGCCAACGTAGTGGAAGAGCTACGAGGTCTTTTGAGAGCCAGCTTAGCCGCTATAGACTGGACCCTCTGGAGCCCCTGTAAGATGTATAAGGGGGCCCCTAGATATAGAGAGTTACAATAGTCCAGTCTGGCCAGGATCACACTCCTGACCACTAGCGGTCTAGACTCATCAGGCAAAAGGGGCAGAATCTGTCTGAGTGCTTTCAACAATCCAAAACAGACACTGATGGTTGTATTGGTCTGGGAGGTCATTTGGAGATCTGCATCAAACAGTACCCCTAAGTTACGCACAGTCTTCACTGGGATACAAGGATCAGCTCCCGGCGCAAGCCTGATCTCGCAAGAAGGTTGGTGACTCAGTTTGGCTGACGAACAATAAACCACCTCCGTCTTCCCTTCGTTAAATTGGAGGGAGTTTATTTTCAGCCACCTGGAGACCCTACTCATGCAGTCCTGAAAGGTCTCCATGGTCACCGCCTGTTTTCCTTCTAGGGAGAACACCAATTGGGTGTCATCGGCGTAGTTTATTAAATCAATTCCATAGGATTTGATCATGGGGATCAGAGGCTGCAAATAAAGATTTAAAAGAATAGGGCTGATCGAGGAGCCCTGAGGAACTCCATTACAGACCTTGGACTTGGGAGATGAAAAGGGTGCTAAGGTCACCACCTGTTGTCTGTCTGTTAGGTAAGATTGTATCCACCTCAGGGCCTTGCCCTTCACGCCCAGTTTTTCCAATCTACTTAACAGAACCGCATGGCTAACCGTATCGAATGCGGCCGACATATCCAACAGCACCAGGACTGAGGAATTGCCATTGTCGGCTCGCATTCGAAGGGTATCCAGCATGGTTGCCAATGCAGTTTCTGTTCCGTGGCCTGGGCGGAAGCCGAATTGGTCCCTGTCCAATAAGCCATTGTCTTCCAGATATCCTGACAGGGACTTACTGACCACCTTTTCCACTATTTTTATTGGGTAGGGCAGGAGAGATATAGGCCTAAAGTGCGCCGGAATAGTAGGGTCCAACGAAGGCTTTTTAAGCAGGGGGGTAACCACTGCCTGCTTCCATGCTTCTGGTACTATGCCTTCCTCAAGTGATTGGCGACAGATCCGATACATCCAAGGAAACAACTCTGGCCCATAATCCTTCCAGATCCTGTGCGGGAGGGGGTCTAGAGGCGACCCTGAGGCCACATTGTGGGCCAGACTATAAAAGAGCTCCTCTGTAAGAGGGGTGAAATCTTCCAATGATGACGATATTGGTAACGATTCCTCTTCTTCTGTCTGCGCCACTACATCTTTACAGCTGGTCCTTTCCTCCTTCAGCCCCCCCACAATTTTGGCAATCTTTTCCTCAAAATAGATCGCAATCTCATCGCATAGTTCTTGAGTTGCAACCACCTTATTACCCATACAGGTGGGATGCGAGAGATCCCTTATGATATTAAAAAGGGTTTTAGTGCTGTTAGGGGACTGAAGAATAGTAGTGGCATAGAAGAGTGCCTTAGCTTTGGCAATGGCTCCTTTATATTTTGCCTGTTCCACTTTAAGTGATATTATATCCGGCTCTAAATAGCCTCTACGCCATTTCCTTTCTGCCTCCCGGCGTGCATTACGTAGGGATTTCAGCTCCTCATTAAACCAGGGGGCTGATGGTTTCCTTTTATTCTTTATATTTGTCAAAGGGGCAAATCTATCCAGGGTGTTTGTGATGTGATTACAATACTTGTGATAGTTCACGTCAACCGATTCCACTGGATCATAGGAAATGTTGCCAGTAAAAGTAGGCTTTGTTTTATCCTTTGGTAATTTAGACCAAATCCGTCCCTTCCCATAAGTCACCGGGCACTCACTTCCATTGCCCTCCATGGGTAGGAAGATCTGAAAGTGGATTAAGGAGTGGTCAGTCCAGCACTGAGGTAGGATTTCAATCATCTTAGTCTCAGTCTGTTTGGCGAAGACCATATCAAGAATGTGTCCCCCTGAGTGAGTTGGTTTCTGTACCAGCTGATCCAAACCCCAGTTTCCACATATGTCCTTCAGATCCCTCAGATGACTCCCCAGGGACCCATTGTCCCATAGGTTAAAATCTCCCAGAATCAGCAGTCTGGAGTGGGTCAGGGCAAGTGCAGCAATGGTGTCAAACAGTGCCTGGTATTGTGTGTCCGCACTGGGTGGTCTATAACATATCAATCCAGTCAGGATCCTACCTTTAGGTTCTTGCAAAGAGAACCCCAGTAGTTCCACCCCTGCCACCTCATCGATCTGCAGGGTGGAAAAGTCCCATTTGTCTTTATGAATCACTCCAAGCCCCCCACCTCTTCCTACTGGCCTAGGTTTGTGGAATAGCTTATACCCTTCCGGGCACGAAAAACCCATCTCTACAGAGGTGTCCACACTGGTCCACGTCTCCGTGATGAATAGGGCATCTAGGTCCATATCATTTAGCAGCTCAAATACTTCCTGGTGATGTTTCACCAGGGATCTGCTATTGATCAGCCCACAATCCAACAGTACAGGGGGCTGTGTTAGGGCATTTTGAGATGTCTCCTCTATCCTCTTACCTATGGCCAATAGCTCGTCCTTGGAGTACCTACAACCAACAGCGGACTTAGCCCTACGCCCGTCCTTGACACGGACGGGCACAGACGGGCTTTCCTCTGGCGCTCCTCCGGCGCAACGCTGCGCGCGAGCGCTGCGCGTTAGCATACTGATCTTTAAATAGTGTGTGGCAGAAAGGTACTTGCAAACACTAGAGCGCTAGCCCCTGAAGCACTTCTGAGCCCACACCCAAAATGGCGGTCGGGAGTGAGGCGGCGCCGAGTTTACCCTAAATAGTGAGTCCTGTCAGGTCTTATCAATTTCTGAGCAGTACAAGCATAGGGGGAGCGAGGGGCACAATTGTAGGTTATCCCAGCATACAATATGTCACAAAAACACAATTAATGTTAAAAACGAAATAAAAAAAAAAAAAAAAAAGAGTGTGATGCAGGTATGTAGAAGAAACAGATATAATTATCTTCTGTTGATGATCTTAACAGTGAGCAATAATACTTGGTTGACAAACTATGAACATTGACCCTGTGCCCCACTCAATGTTTATTTAATTCAGTCATGATTTGCAACTTGTAATTGTTACATATACGTTTGTGTGACCACTGGCTTTCACGAAGAGAATAACAGTAAGGGAAAGAAAGAACCACTGCATTTACCCTTGGAAATTAAAGAAATGGGCTATATATCGCAAATCTGATGACCATGGCCCAAAGCGCAGAATTAAGATTTATGCTTAATAGCACAGAATTTTCATAGGGATGACGGTTTGAACCTTGGTTAGGCTCAGATTCAAATACCAGCAAAAGTGCTTAATTTGAGCCAGTGGTTTCTGGTGCTGGACACCGGCACTTAATTTTGGACACCGCACTTAATTGTCTACACCGGCACTTACGACAACTGCCACATAGTGGCGCTGTTTGTATAATTTAGAGATGAGTGGAACAGCAATTCTTTATTAATTCAGTATGCACTAAAAACAACGAATGCCTGCCGCCAAGGCTATTTTTATAGCATTGGGGCCTGTAATAGGCTGCATTGTCACACTTGCAGCAGTGTGCTGGTTAGTAGTTGTGCTGGTACGCTCATTCGCAGTGGCCTGGTACTTCTTTTTTTTTACAAATTAAGCACTGACCAGGCCTAAAGCCATATCAAAAGTGCAGAAAAGAACTTGGTGTGTGTGCTGATGAATACTAACTTTTGCTAATCCAAGTAAAAATCCGATATTCTTCAGTCTTATGTAAGAAGATGCACCCAAGAGACTGGGGGATCTATCTAGAGATTGACAGGCGTAGCTCTGTTTCACAAGGTCATTGGAGGGATACACAGACTACAGTAAGTCAAATTTAGGGGCATATTCTCAAGGCGATATCGCTGCGTTAGCGCCACTTTTCTGCCACTAAAGCGGCGATATTTTTATCGCCCTATTACCAAGCTGTCGCTAACAGCTCTTAGCGACAGTTTTTAGGCAAAAATGTCCGTAATAAAGATCGCTATTTCTGTTAGCGTTAATTATATAATCAGGAGAAGCGTTCCTGTGCCAAAACGGCAGCAAAGCCCACTACTCCATATTCACAAGGGGATCCTTGAAGTCCTGAAGCTCCAAAAAATGTCTCTAACTGCAGTTAGAGCCTGTTACTTAAGACCAGAAAATAACTGGTCTTAAAAATGGGGATAACACTCAGCAGGTTTTGGTGCTGGACAGCGCTGAAAGCAATGGTGCAGCGCTGCCCTGCGACAGAACTACAGTGCAGGAATGCACTCCATCAATAAGATAGTGTGTATTCCTGGGCTCCAGTTATGAAAAGTGTTGCAGCGCTCCGATAATGACAGCGTTGCAACACTACATACTACGCCCTTGTTGCGACTGCATGGATGCGCTGTATTCACTGGACAGCGCTCCATGATGCAAGTAATGACAGGTTCGGCAGGTATACTGACGTATCTGTCTGCGCTAAAGTCACCCATTGCTGTAGTCATGTCACAACAATGATGCAACTCCATCATTGCATGGGGCCAACCTATCCCTGTGGCACTGCGTCACCCTCACACCTGCCATGAGGCAGACGGAAGGTACTGACACAGTGACGCTCATGAGTGGTGCCGAATGTTGGCGCTGTTGGAGATCCATCGGTGGTGTTTGAGCGCTGCGGTGTCATGGTTTGAAAGCATTTGTGGAGTGTTGGTGCGGAAGGAGTTGACGAGATGTTCTTCTGTGGCCTTGATCCAACTGCAAGGGGGTGCTATGATGGTGATGGCATCCGGTGGGCAAGGTGAAGAAGTGATGTTACCAATGATGGTCGGTCCAGGAGAGTCCGGTGTTGTGGCTGTAGTTGAAGTTCCCGCTGGCTTAGGTGACGTGCTCGACCGTGTGACCTGCTATGTGGCTTGTTGAGGTGACCTGCTGCTTGCGTCTGATGTAGGGGACCTTTCCCATTAGAGGGTGGTGTCCTGGTCACTGGGGTTGTCCAGGTGGAACTTGAGTTCACCGAGTAGGACGTCGTCAGTGGATGGGAGACCCTGGAGTACAATGAGGTCTATAATGGTATTGGAGAATGGGGGGCCATGGCCCGGGGGATCTGCACATGAGGGTGCCGCAGAGGTTGTGATTGGGCTTGGTCTGGATCTGGGAGTTGAGGTGGTCACCTTTGGGTCATTAGAGTGCGTGGTCAGTCGGAGTGTGCTTCTGTAGGTGAGGACAATGCCTCCTCCTTGATGGTCGGGTTGTTCCTTGCAGGTGATACTGCAGCCGTCAGTGATGGCCATGGCAATGTCCTGTCCGGAGCAGAGGTTGTTCCTGGCAGGCGAGGTGGTGTCCAGGGTTGATGGTGAGGAGGATGCTGGTGTGGTAGCGGTCGCGTCTCCAAGAGGAAGGCTCCTTGGTGGTGAGCGTGGTCCAAGGGCAGATGAATGCAAACGGCGTAGCCTATGGCTTGCCTTTGGCACGGGAGATGACCATTACAACCCAAGATGTACATCGTTAACAACGCAACTCCAACAACGTAGATGCCTTTACATTGCATTTCATTGCAACGTATTGTGGGGTCATTAATCGGGTAATTTAAAGTTTTTCGGGTGGGTATGGGTTTTGGATGTAAAATATGGAAATTGGGATGTGTTTTGGGATAAAATATGAATATTGGGGTGTATTTTGGGGTAAAAAATTAAAATTGGGGGGGTGTTTTGGGGTAAAATATGGAAATTGGGATGTGCATTTGGGTCAAATTTAATTTTTGGGTGTGTTATGGGGGCTCAAAAAGGAATTTCAGGGTTCACTTTGGTTTTGGGGTGCAAAGGTTAGTTTTGGGTTGCACTAACTGAAGAGGGAATAGTGATATTAATGTCTCCGCTATGCAACACCTACTCTACTGTTGCAATGTGTCTAGTATTAGTATGCATTGGATGGAATGCGATGTTATGGCATGCATCGCAACCACGTATAGGCCTCCGGCACATGAGTAGTATGCCCCCTCTGCATGGGCGAACAGCGGCCGCCATTGAGAAGTGCTGGGGGGATGGACAGCTGCGAGGTGGTAAACACTGGAAAGAACACTGGATGTGGCGTGGATGCGGGCATGTGTGAGCGGGTGTTGTAAATATTTTAGTAAGGGAAGTCTTACCTCGAAGCCGTGTCCTGTGTCTTCGTTGCTCCTGCTCTCCTGCGTCTGCTTCCAGGAACAAGAAGTAGACAGCCAGGCTCCCTCCACTGAGCCAATCACAATGCTGGGATGTGGCAGTGGGATTGGTAATTGGCAACGGGACAAGGCATACAGCCAGGGGCTGGAGGGGTGGGCATGTTCACCATGCAGGCGGTTATGCAGCCTGGATTACGAACAGGGAAGTGCACATGACTGCTTTGGGCGGCCTGAGTGGGCTGGCCAAATAGTCATTGCGAACTTGGGTGGGCATGCTAATCCGCCCATGCCTTGCTACATGCTTGAAGCAGTCCTTCCTTCTC
Source organism: Lissotriton helveticus (assembly GCF_964261635.1). Classification (NCBI taxonomy): domain Eukaryota; kingdom Metazoa; phylum Chordata; class Amphibia; order Caudata; family Salamandridae; genus Lissotriton; species Lissotriton helveticus. The sequence goes on along the minus strand of NC_136061.1, from coordinate 646,294,830 downwards.
TCCCACCCGCAAGGAAAACAGAGCATGGTTACATCAGTAAGTTATCATCATGTGATGATTGTTCCTCTTCTGCACTGCTTGAAAGCAGTGGGGCGATGCACTTCCGCCATAGCGGATGAGCCGCCACTGGAGGTGCGTCATCCACGTGTGCTAGGCCTGGGCGACTCGACCTCTAGGCATCCTGCACTACGCGTCCCACCTTCTCCTTACCTAGACATTGACACCGAGGCGCAATCCGCTGCACTCTCTCCAACTCTGTGACTCAGCAAGCAGGAGCCTCAGACAGGAGGGATTTCACAAGCTTGGGTACAGCAGTTGCCACAAAGTCCACTGATGAACGTCCCGATGCAGTTGATGCAGCAGGGCACCCTGAGGTGTGAAGTTGCAGCGCTCCCGTCACACAAGCTCGGCGCAGCTCAGGGGCCTTACCCTCCACAGCATCCAGCCCGCCCAACATCATCCGGTCTGTGATGCAGTGAGGTGGCACCCACTGTAAATCCCTTCCGTGCATCCCGGTGTAGTGGTGGATCATAGTATGCGATGCAGACCTCCCTATGTTGGGGCACAGGAGTGCCTGTATTATTAACAGCTCCAAGGTGCACAAGGCTGTCTTCTCACACAGGTCAGCAACGTGTCTCCATGCAACCTGCCAGACTTCACCACCAGGTACGGGCGTTCATCTACCGCCACGTCTCATCGACTCCACAGCTCCTCCACAACCCACTCCAGTTCTCCAGACACAGGTCCAGTGAGGCATCCAGGCTCCAGACGCAGGTCAAGCAAGGCATCCAGGCTCCAGACACAGGTCCAGTGAGGCATCCAGGCTGCAGACGCTGGTCCAGCGAGGCATCCTGGCTCTCATTCTGGTCATCCTGGATGTTAGGTGGTTTGAAGGGGTTATTGATGTGTGCTGCGCTTGGCCCAGGCTGCTCCATTCTGCATTATTTTTGGTTTTATACCTATTTTCTATTGGATGTTGACTGATAGGCTATTTTTTGCATTAGAGACAAAGAAAACTTATGTAGGGCTGGTTAGCGTGAGTTTTTTGCCACTAATGGGTCTAACTGTAGTTTTCGCCCGCTAATGCCGGATTGCTTATCGCTTTCACGCTAATGTTTGCAGCAGTTTTCACCACCATTCCCTGAAACGGTGTTTCGTTATTACGCTGCTAATACGGCGATAATTTCATGCTATACATGGCGACAAGAAAACGCACGCTAACTGAGGTTAGCAATAGTTTTCGCCGATTGTTGAGAATATCCTCCTTATAGTTCTCCAGCAGGCAGGTGGAAATCTCTGTCCTTAGAGGACCTGCTGAGGGAACTAGAGCATAGCTGTCTGGGCGCCATGTTTAGTGCACCCATACAGCAACGGTTTATGTTTCTAAAAGTCAAGACAAACTTGATGAAAAACAAAAAATGGCCCTTATGCTCTGAGAGTCATTTCCCTGTGCGTGTGGATCTTTACTCCCATTTCCTGTTTGGAAGCACCAGACATTCTCTAACAGTCCGGAACACGAAAGAATGATGGCAGTACATGTCTCCTTACTCAGTAGACGTACATTAACCAATGGCTCAGTGTCAGACTTCTGCTAGTGTGGCCAGTGGAAGCACCACTGACAGAAACTTGGCAGTTTCCTCAACTCTAAGTAGAGTGGGGGAATCACATGTTTGGCGGACAGGGTACTCCGACACAACTCCTGTCTGCCAGACTCTAAAAATGTCCCTTACTAAAGGATGCTAGAAGATACCGACACAAAAAATGGTGCAGAACGGGGTAAAGCCCTGCAAAGAATTAGAAAAAAATTAGCAAGAAGCACAATTTTACCATCAAATGAACCTGCTCTAGGCTATAATACCCAGTCGGTAAATGACGATGCAAAAGGGAACTTGAAACTTCAGGTTTTCATGAAAAGCAGGTCACCCACTGATTGCGCATTTTGAATATTGTAAAACAGCAGCAGCTCACTAATATTACTGCAAAGAATCTCTGTGACACTCCAATTTATCATATGTGAGTTCTGTTTTGATCTAAAAGAAAAATTTTAATGGATTTTGCATGAAACAAATACAACATTTCTCTGCAAAATGTCAGTAATAGACTCTCACACATCACCCACATTAAAATTATTTAAAGAAAAATTTAATTTTAAACAACTACCTGTTTAAGAATGATTTAAAAAGCGCTGACTCTACCAGGGGGCTCCCTGAAAGGCTGTGGCCCTGGGCCCATGCCTTAAAACGTCTCTGCCCCCTGAGAGGACGTTTGACATGGTACAAAGGAAACAGTTTGGTAACTGAAAAAATTTACTTCAAACGTGAGCCATATTGAAGGATAGTAATACTGAGGTGAGCATATGGTTCTCTTTACTGTTTGTCAGACTCTAAGGGGCATATTATCAACGGCCAGCGATAATTATCGCTGGCCGTACATAGCGATAGAAATATTATCGCTGAATATTATCACCATGGTAACGCTATATTTACAACGCATAGCGCTATGGCGATAATATTTCACCAATAGTGGTGTTTTCAATGGAACATCGCTGGTTTTCCAGCGATGTTCCATTGAAAACAGCGATAACATTGCTGATACGACCCTGTGGTCGTATCAGCATAATCCATCTCCCATTAAAAGTATGCCTTAGTCAGGAATTTAACAGACGTTAAATTCCTAAGTTAAGGCTGAGGTAGTGCTATTTTTTTTATTGCTGCACTTCCTTGTTAATATCGCAAAGCTGCCTTCACAATATTAACATGTGTTGTTTTCACTGCCACGCCTTCTTTGCATCTCATTAGCGATGCGAGGCGAGGCTGTGAAAAAACGGGCTCTACATCAAGGAAACACGCGCTAGCGTGTCCTTTGTGATATTGTGATATAATTATCGCCACTTTTCACCCAAAAACGGACGCTAAAGCGGTGATAATTATATTGCCAGCCCTTGTTGATATGCCCCTAAACTCTTTCTATTTTAACCCACGGAAACAAATGTGAGAAGCACGGACGAGGGATTGGGGAGTTAGTAGTGTTCTTACCATTTTCAGTTTGTCTCTTCCCACCAGCTACACTTCTACACCGAAAAGCAGTGCCACTGCAATTATGGTAGTTGTGCAAGACAGTTACAAAACCTTTGCAAAAGTTAGAAAGTCATCCTATGAGGTAGGCACTGATGGAGCAAGGTGGAGAAACAAAATTTTGTATACCCCTTGTGAAATCGCACTTCCATAACCATAACATGAACTAATTGAGTGATGTTTGAAATTAACCAACCTAGAATAAGAAATGCACCTACACAAGTATACGTGGGAAACTAATTTTGCTTATGTTGCAATCATAATTAACTAATTATGTGATTGTGTCGTGTCTTGAACTAATGAGCAGCTATTAAATAATCGAAAACGGCATAAATGTGCTTTTTGTACATGTATTTGTGGCAGAAACCGAAGGATAAGTGAGTATAAATTGCGTAAATGTCGCTTATTTGCTAGGTAATAACTAACAGGTAAACCTTAGTATGGGGTAGGTAAACAGAAGGGCTATAGTTCCATATTTAACATGTATTTGTGGTTGTTTCAATGATAGTTCCTATTCTGGCTCGTGAGGCCTACTGAAAATTGGAGTCTATCGATTACTGCGACAGCAAGAGATAAAGCGCAGCTGAAAGACGAGAATGAATGCGAGCTGCCTGTGCCTGAACGAAAACAGTTCAAGACCAACATGCCCTGGAAGTCCTGATGACTGCCAAAAGAATGGACGTTTGAATTACTGAACGTGGGAAAAGACCACGGAGTTGCTAGTTGAGGATGTGACTAGGCCAAAGACTTTCTTAAACAAAGAACCCTTTAAAATTTAGCTGACATAATGGAAATTGAATGCTGAAATGATGAGGTGATGCTCATCCACCCCCAAATCATCCAATCAGAACTCGAGTTTATACTGAAAGTTACTTTTGTAGATAGATAAAGTTAGTGAAAAAGGTATAAAAAGTGCTGATTTTACTTAAGAAAAAACTCCTCTTCAATTTCCTCCAGAGATGCTGTCGGAATGCTGATTTTTCTGAGATGTAAGACTTAGAATCATTTTCTATTTTCCTTTGAAAGAGAACTGAGCTTTAGATGAGGTTATTAGTTAGGGAAGTTAGGAGAAAATGAATTTTGGGAACTATCTGTCTTTTGCTAATACTTGTATCTCTGAAATCTAAATAATAATGTATATTTCTGAATTTTCTAAAATAAATTAATATAACTGTTTGAGATAAAACTCTTATTCCTTTAATGTCGTTTTGAATAAAGAAATAAAGCGAAACAACTTTCAGACATGGTAAATTTTGCTTTTAATAAAAATTAGATAAATGGAGAATTAAGCTGGTCTTGTATTTTCCTACGCCTAATTTTTTTACTAGCAGATTCGTCGACCATAATGGTGGCGTGTCTAAATAAATATTTTGTTAATAAAAACCATGGTAAATTCATTTAAACTGCAGGTGTATATAGTATAAATATCCAGTTTTAGTTTAGACACTCCAGTATGATACAGCAGCTCTACTTTGAATCTCACCGATCCATGAAGTAGGATGGAAGTGTTTTGTGAGTGACTCGCGGTGTTATGGTCTCCACTGACGAATAGATGTATGATTTTTGCACTTCAGGGAAAGGTGACATGGTTTTAGAAATTATTTCCGGAGTAGCGCTGCATCACACTAAAGAGGTTTAAATATTGGCCATCTAGTGCTCATTGGAATTACAAGTTGAGAGTGGAATCAAGAGGATGAAGGTGTGTGACCACTTTGATGTCACGAAACTATTAGAATCGTGCAGAATGTGGTACTAATATGGCACTTGGCACAGTGTTAGGTAGTCATATGAACACTAATTTTTGATATAGACCACAAGATCTGACCCCCAATTTTATGCTTCTGATGTCATAATACAAAATGCACACTGCAAGGGTCAGTAAATTATCCTAAATGTAATATTAGTCTTCCACCACATAATTGTAATGGTTTTTTAGCCAGGAATTTTAAAAATGTTTGCAATTTAATTGACTCATAGGTCACTATGATTAGTATTTAGATATATCGTAGATATACAGTAACCCTGGGCGGAGCTCGTGGAGTTTCACTCCGTGGAACTCCGCGGAGTAGCGAAAAACTCTGCCAAATTCCGTGGAGTTCCGTGACCAGCGTAGTTTTGCTCAGCTTCAGCTAATTGCATAGTTGCAATGTGCGGGTGGTTAGTATAGTAATACAGCCACTTTGGAGCAGAGAAAGGGGTTGAGGAAGTGCTCTGATGTTTCACACTGATGGTGTTTTCACTTTCATCACTTGGGTTTAATGACGCTTAGAACAGTACAATAGTAGCTTGAGTTGACAAGTCAGAGTATTTGGACAGGTGTTTTCAAGTTCAAGCAGAGTTTGATTCAGTGCATACACATTGTTAATGAGCCAAGAAGCCGCGTTCGGTGCTAAAGACATGCACAATGTATCTTTAAATTAGAAAAGGAAGTGACAGCGTTTTTAGAAAAGCAATAGGAAATTGGTGTATGTGAAGTACCGAAAAAATAATTACAACCCTATAGAGCTATACTTACGAATAGCCCTAATACCAATTACCAATAATCAGTCAGTTGGCAGTGTAGAAGGTTCAATCTTTTATTAAACAAACAACTCTGCCAGTGGAGCCTCTCGCGACCTAACCCCTCGAGGTCTGCCGAGAAGACTGCTGGCACATTATCAACGGATCACATATATACTGTTACATTTCAAAACTGTTACCTAATAAGGAAAAATACAAGTTGGTACAGGTTGGTGCAAAGGAAAGACCATATATGGGACACAAAGCATCCTTAGTTTAGCCCAGCTCGTTATAGCAAGGTCGAGGAGGGTGACTCCCTTCTGCCAGCGCTAGGAGAGTCCACACAGCACCTCCTGGAATGTGTGTATCCATCCTACCCCCACCTATAAACTTGACAGGCCTAACAGGCACAAACAGCAGTTGGCTACATTCGTCAGACTATTTCTCGAGATTACGATTCTTGTAAAATGTAATGGTAGGTTTCCACTAATGCCGTAAGCAGACTAGGCCACAAAATGGCGCCGGTCAGGTTAATCGGTATTGCCCGTAAATAGGGCAAATGACTAGCATAAGACGTGTATTGATCCTTTAACTACTACGTTGTGTGGTTAGTAACACTCGAACACCTTTAATAAGCTAATAGATGCATTACGCTAATTTCTAACCGCTACTATATATTTTACTAGGCCTAATTCAGATTTCAGTTCCTCAAACCCTCATTTTAGCGTGATGTAGCTAACTAAGAAAAATACTAATTCCGGTGGCCATCAACTCACGGATTTCCTGTTGGAGCATCTGGGACTTTGAAGGGATGGGAGAAGGTACGATCATGGCTGTTAATTTGGTAGCACAATAAGAGCAACAGGCCGGACCACATTGCATACAAAGGCAGCAAGTAAAGAGGATACCGGCGACTCCAGCAACTATCATCAATACCTTCCAACCCCAGGTAGACAGAAGCCCCCAAAACCAGCTAGAGAGTGACCAGGACCCATTTTCAATGTGCATTTCGGCAGCAATGCGGTGTAATTTCTGAATAGCTAAATGGACCTTGGGGGCGGAGTCTGGAATGTAAACACAACAGGAGCTCCCGATCACCCGGCATGCTCCTCCTCGATCGGCCAAGATGACGTCAAGAACCATCCGGTTCTGAAGAGAAACAAGTCTCGTAGCCTGAAGCTCTTCTGTTATGTTTGTCATAATCTCAGTGGTGATATTAATGACATTCTCCACTATTCTGGACAATCGTCTTATCTCTCTACTATTGAATATTGCTCCCCAAAATGGGACCAAACTCTTAGTAAAATCCGTAAACTGCTGCAAGGAAGTGTCAGTTTGGTCAACCTCAGCCATTCCGAGCTGTCTTCGCTGCCTATTGGAAACCACCTTTGTGTTATGAAGTTGATGAGTTTTGTGATAATCTGACAGTGCTATATACACAGGGGGGTACAGAAAGGACAGATAACATTGGCCTGCCCAACCCCTTGGTAACCAGGTATAGGCATTTTCCCCACATACAAAATACACATTTGGAGGCGTTAACAATGGAGGGCTGCTAAAAATCTTCATTCTATATGTATAAATGCAGATGCTATTCCCAACCTGCACGTGCCCAATCCCCTGCACACAAAAGAGAGAGGAAGTATTCAGAATAGGGATGGGCAAGACACGCTCACTAGTAACATTTCTGGTAATAAACTGCTGGAAATACTGAGAATGGTTAGAATTAGAAAAATCTTAAAGTTCATCTGTCAACCAAGTACTGTTTTCGTTTGCCGTGTATAAGTTCATACAGGCATCTGGGTCCAATGATCCCTCCCCCCATTTAATGCTGGATCAAACCCCTGGTGCGTTTCAATGTACGCTAGGATCATGTTATAATCTTTTTCTGAATACTGTTTGGGGTTTTCCACATAATGGTTATACATGGCTGAGAACATTTGGAACCATGCCTCACAACTACCTAAATATGACAAGGGCAGAGAGAGAAATCAAGTCAAGTCAAGTCAAAATTTGTATAGCGCACTACTCACCCAGAGGGTCTCAAGGCGCTTGAGGGAGGGGGGGTACGTTACTTATCGAATATCCAAGTTTGTAGTTGTTTTCTGAAGGAGAGGTGGTTCTGTGTAAGTCGGAGGTGGGTGGGGAGAGAATTCCAGGTTTTGGCCGCTAAGTAGGAGAAGGATCTTCCCCCCATGGTGGATCTTTGGATGCGAGGAATCGCGGCGAGGGCTTGATTGGACGATCGTAGATGGCGGGTGGGGATGTAAAAGGTTAGGCGCGTGTTGAGGTATTCGGGTCCTAGGTCGTAAAGGGCTTTGTGTGCGTGGGTGAGGAGACGGAACGTTATTCTCTTGTTGACGGGGAGCCAGTGGCGGTCTTTCTGGTGACCGGAAATGTGAGCTTGGCGGAGGATGTCTAGGATGAGTCTAGCTGAGGCGTTCTGAATGCGTTGGAGTTTTTTCTGTAGTTTGGCTGTGGTTCTGGCGTAAAGGGTGTTTCCGTATTCCAGTCGGCTTGTAACCAGTCCATGGGTGACCGTCTTTCTTGTTTCGGTGGGGATCCAACGGAAGATTTTTTTGAGCATACGTAGGATGTTGAAGCATGATGATGAGACGGCGTTGACTTGTCTGGTCATGGAGAGGGAGGAGTCCAGGATGAAGCCAAGGTTACGTGCATGGTCCGTTGGTTTGGGTGCATTTCCCAGGGCCGGTGGCCACCATGAGTCGTCCCAAGCGGAGGGGGATGATCCTAAGATGAGGACTTCCGTTTTGTCCGAGTTCAGTTTTAAACGGCTGTTCTTCATCCACTCGGCCACTTCTTTCATCCCATCGTGTAGGTTGGTTTTGGCGGCGTTTGGGTCTTTGGTGAGGGAGAGGATCAGTTGGGTGTCATCTGCGTAGGAGATGATGTTGAGGTTGTGTTGGCGCGCGATGGATGCAAGAGGGCTCATGTATACATTGAAGAGGGTGGGACTGAGTGAAGATCCTTGTGGAACGCCGCAGATGACTTCAGTGGCTTCCTATTTGAAAGGAGGGAGGCGGACTCTCTGGGTTCTTCCGGCGAGGAACGAGATGATCCAGTTCAATGCATTTCCTTGTATTCCGGCGTTGCTGAGGCGTTGTATAAGGGTGCTATGACAGACTGTGTCGAAGGCTGCGGAGAGGTCAAGTAGGATGAGGGCAGCTGTTTCTCCGTTGTCCAGAAGAGTTCGAATGTCGTCAGTTGCTGCGATGAGTGCGGTCTCTGTGCTGTATTTGGCTCGGAAGCCGGACTGTGATTGGTCAAGGGAGCCGTTGGATTCGAGGAAGGTGGCGAGCTGACTGTTGACGGTTTTCTCAATGACTTTGGCAGGGAATGGGAGGAGCGAGATGGGGCGGTAGTTCTTAAGTTCAGTGGGGTCTGCTGTGAGTTTCTTCAGGAGGGCGCTGAGTTCGGCATGTTTCCAGCTTTCCGGGAAGGTAACGGAGTTGAGGGAGCAGTTGATGACATCTCGGAGATGGGGTGCGATAATGGAGTCTGCTTTGTTGAAAATGTGGTGGGGACATGGGTCGGTTGGCGATCCTGAGTGGATGGAGTTCATCAAGCGGATGGTATCTTCAGTGGTGATTGGGTTCCAGGCGCAAAGGTTGTTGGTGGGGGTTTTTGGTTCGTGGGTGGGTGGGGTGGACTGGTCGCCAAAGCTGTTATGTATGTCAGCGATTTTGTTGTGGAAGAACGAGGCTAGAGAGTCGCAGAGGTCTTGAGAGGGAGTGATGTCGTTGGTGCCGGCGGTGGGGTTGGTAAACTCTTTGACGATGTTGAATAGTTCCTTGCTGTTGTGGGCGTTGTTGTCGAGTCGATTCTTGAATGTGGATTTCGTGCTTATGCATAACAGATGGCAAAAGTCCACAAACCCAACAATCTGTCATATTAGTGGTACTATGGGTTTGGTGGAGCATTTCTACAAATACATTTTTGGCATAAGTCTGGCGATGTATTTCCTTATGTGGGGCTAAGGTGAACATCAGATGCTCAGGTGGGGCTACAGTAGAGGGCATCATTGCTGTCATTGGATGCTTATACTCTAAATATACGAATATACTCATTAAAATGGCTAATATAACAATTATTACTAACACAAATGCTATCTTCACATGCATGATCCATAAAATGTCAAGTATCGTGGCGCAAAAGGACGTTCTTCTTCGGGTACAATACGAGCAAAAGGGTACATTCCTAACTAAAAGTCCAAAGCTAAACTCGAGCAAAGCAGTCCGTCCTGCCAGAGGGTTCTTCTCCCTGTGTCCGTCTAGAGTCTCACAGGCAGACTCCTATCGTTCATCTCGAGAAAACAGAACGCTATCAACGCGGAGATCCGATATACAACCTGGCCTTTTATTTGTGACAGTATTTCTTTCTGAACAGAGCACGATACCAAAGTTCCAGCTCTCAACGAGTTGAGTCCAGTGTCTCGCTCAGTACCTCAGACACAAATCTAGCAAACCCTATTTACTCAAGTCTTTCCTTAACTCCTATTCGTGGTGTATGAGGTACCGGGATATTTTCTTGGCCGTAGGTTGTAACGCACATGACCCGGAGCTTACTGATCAGAAAATAGCACAGAAGAAGATACGTTTCCTTCATCAGAGCCCCTGCTTACTGGAGTATTGGTGACAGGGTTAGGGGCAATTGCGGATTCAACTGGGGCCGTTCCGCCCGATCCCATCACTCCTTCTTGCCTTGGCTCTATTTCACAGGCGTCGGAAAAAGGAATAAATGCAGCGGCTCTTTCACTTTCCTGGGTCAAAATTCCATCCGGGTGCTGCTGATCATAAGGAAGCGGGAATGGCAGCCGTTTAAGGTGAGAGACATTGATCCAATGCTTCTTCCCTTCCACCTTTACAGCCGTCCGCGTAGCAAGAAGGATCTGATACGGTTTGGACCACCTCAGAGCCAAGCTGGTGTCTCGTTCGTACTTCTTGACTAGCACCCACTGGCCGGGTTCCAATCGATGTCCGGGGCTCTCTGGCAGGGGCTGCAGTACAGATGCTACCTGCTGGTGAATAGAACGGAGGTCTTTAGTCAAGGAATACAAGTAATCTATCAACATAGGATATTCAACATCGGTAAATGACCGTGGTCTGGGCACTCCCCATACATTAGCAGGCCACCCAAAAATTACTTCATAGGGAGAGAGACGGGAACGTGAATGAGGGGTAACTCGTATTGACATGAGGGCCAGGGGTAAGGTGTCAGGCCACTTCAGACCAGTACTCTCTTGGATCTTAGCCATTTTTGGTTTCAGAATCCCATTATACTTCTCCACTAATCCTGCTGACTGGGGGTGTCGAGCTGCGTGGAATTTCTGTCGTATCTGCAGCCCGTCACACATATGTTTGACAAGAGCCCCATGGAAATACCCCCCATTGTCCGACCAAATCAAGCGGGACACCCCATATCTAGGGATAAACTCTTTGATAAGAGCTTTTGCTGTAGCCAAAGCGGTGTTATCCTTAGTTGGGTAAGCCTCAACCCATTTGCTGAAGGCGCAAACCACTACCTAAACATACTTTAAGTTGTTGACGCGCTCCATGTGGATATAATCCATCTGAAGCACTTCAAATGGTAAAGTCGGAGGTGCAAAGTTAAAACCCAACACACTTTCCCCTTTTACTGGATTGTGTTGTAAACAGACCATACAATATTGGACCAAGTGGACAGCCGTCCTTTGAATGTTAGGGTTATTCCATACTGGGTCCAACAAGGCACAAATACCTTTAGCCCCAATGTGAGCTGGACCGTGGGCCATAGTCACAACGGCTTGTCAGAGCATTGGGCAACAACTATCTTTGTTGTTCCGTCAAATCAACCCAACAGTTATTTTCATCCAACCTTCCCACTTCCTGCTCCCATCGCAACCAATTCAACTGGAGTGGCTTCTTTCTGTATTTCTTTCACGCTCTCTATGGTATTATTGAACAAATCAGATTCCTCCACCCATCTTGCAGAAGACGTTACAAACATAGCAGACAATGTGGACTGAGCCGTCTGCTTAGCAACCTGGTCAGCAAAGGCATTCCCCTCCCACACTTCATCCACCACCGCCTTATGGGCACTGCATTTTATTATGGCTAGCTTCTTGGGCAAAGTTAGGGCAGCAAGTAATTATAACACCAAGGGGCCATTCTGTATTTTCTGACCATGAGAGGTGAGGAAACCCCGTTCCCTCCACAGCCGCCCAAAGCTATGGGCCACGCCAAAGGCGTATTGGCTGTCTGTATAGATGTTAACCTCGAGTCCCTCACTTAATTCGCAGGCTCGTAACAATGCCACCAATTCAGCAGCCTGAGCTGATCGATAGGGAACTCGAGAAGTCTCAACTACCGTTTTTAGCGTGGTGATGGCGTATGCAGCTGTTGTTGTGCCATCTGCTAACTTGAAACAAGACCCGTCCACATATAATTCCCCTTGGGGGTCAGATAGAGGAATGTCAGTGAGGTCAATCCTCCCCTTCGTTTCTTCTTCAGTCCGAAATATGCAATCATGTACATCATTTTTAGTTTCATTCGAAGGGAGAGGTAACAATGTGGCAGGATTTAACGTGGCACATCGCATAATCGTAATATGTGGAGCAAACAATGTCAATTTATAACCAGTGAGGCGTGCACTTGTAAGATGCTGTGTTTTTGTTTTATTTAGCAATGCAAACCAACGTAAGAGGGGCCCTGAACCTCAGGAGGATAAAGGGAGGGGGAACAACCCACCAGGGCAAAATATGTATATAACAACATGAAGAGGTGGTTCCCAATAAAATAAAGGACGAAACAGTTCCAATAATAGAGAACGCCCACAGAACCGCTAAATATATTTAAATTATTTATTGTCAATTAGATTTATAAAAAATATATATATTTCAAGTGTACATAGAACAGAATCCATACTTAAATTGATAAGAAATACATATGAGTCATGTAGTATCAGTCCAGGGACATCAAGAACAGTAAAAAATGGCACCTGTATCACTCACTCATTCTACCAATCACTAACTCACATTGCTCCGATACGACAGTTACCACCCACGGAGCCAGAGAAATAGTATTCCATTCAGCCAATTTCTCAGGCTCCGTCGTAACTGTACCGACATAAATAATTTAGAGTTTCATGCCGGACAAATGAAAACTAAGTTTCTAGACAGGGGATACCCTAAGAGATTGATCAGAGACTCATATAAAAGAGCTAAATACTTTGACAGGGAAACCCTCCTGAAACCCTCCTGAAACCTAAAGAAAAAAATTATGATATTAAACTTGTCATGGTCTCTACACACTCCAAGTTCAACGAAAAATTGAGGTTCATCATCAACTCTCAATGGCATCTCCTTAATATGGATAAGTCTGTTGACAAACTGGCTAAACCAATTTTTGCATTTCGACGCAACAGGAATCTGAGAAATATGCTTGTCAGGGCATCCCCTATTGACTCCCCAGTTTTGAACCAAAGGAGCATTACTGGAGCGAATCCCATTATGGGTAGACATAGGTGTGGCGGCTGCCACGCCTGTGACCAAGTGATCTCTACCCCCGAACTAAAATGGGGTAAAAGGAAAATCCAGCTAAAAGAAATGACCAACTGTAGGACCAGTAATGTGGTGTATCTCCTGATTTGCCCCTGCTCCAAGGGCTACGTGGGGGAAACCGGGAGGGACGGTTCTCTGAACACAAATTATGTATTAGGAACTCTCGCCTGGGAGCACCACTGGTTGCACACTGGAAAGCCTTGAGACACTCGGTTGAGGATCTTAAATGGCTCATTCTTGAACGGATTCATTGTCCCAATGATGGAAAGATTGATGCCCTCAGAGGAAAAAGGGAAGTTTTCTGGATCTTTTTACTTGAGACAGCCTTCTCAGGATTGAATGAGCAGATCCCATGGGAAAATGCAATACATTGACACTCCTTCTATTTTTCTCTTGCTTTAATCCGTATCTGTTTCCCTGTCATTAATAATTCCCTGAGATTTTGTTCTATTTTTATTTTGGCTGTACCTTTTTTTTGCATTCTGTTGGTAATTGTTGTAAAAATCTTTTTGATTCTTTTTATCGATTTTTTTCATCGTTTCATTAGTCTGTCCTTTATGTCTATGGCTACGTATTATATATTTTTTCATTTTGAGACTAACAAGGCTTTTCTTAATTTCCCCCCACCCCTCTTTATTTTCGATGGAACCCGTCTGACTGCGTTATTCCCCAGGAGCTTTTTCTGCTTCTAAACTCCAGAAGTATGTGATTCGTGCTCGTCCCGTCTGTCTTTAATCATATTCCAATATGGCCGCCAGCCTTCTTCCTTAAGTCGTCTTGCAGTCAGCGGTTTAGTGTCTCGGATGTCCCATCGCGTCGACCTGGTATACATCTCACAGGTGTTGTGAGTTGTGGATGTTACCGATGGTATTTAAACCGACTACTCGAACTCCGGGCTTATTATTCCTCGTTGACCCGTGTGGTGCACATATCGAGACCCTTTTGGCAATCATGTAAGGTAAAACAATTTATGGAAGACGGTGGATCTGTGTCAGCTAATTTTATTCAATACTTCTACACCTTTGTGAAGTTTAGTGTGCTCTCTAGTACTAAGGGTGCGTGCCCTGCTCCCTAATTGGTAACAACTATGTAAATGTGAGCCCAAGGAAAACCCTGGGCTGCTAGAGGCACAACAAATGGGCCATGGGCCTTATATAAAGTAAACGCAAGTTAAATCAATAAATTTACTGCATGAACAGGTAACATTTATTTCCAATGTTTTGCATATTCATAAGAAAACGTAAATAACATATGAATTCGTTTTTCATATTCATGTAAAATACATATTCGGGTTTCTATGTTTTAACTGAGAATGTTCAACGATCACATAATCAGAATGCATGTAGTAACCACTTGAAAAATAATCATGGAAGAATATAACGATTAAACAATAAAAGTTAATATCCAGAATCCCAATGCATTTCGGGTTCAGATTGAACCCTTCGTCAGGGGATGAATTTAGAAAGAGGAAAAATCAATCTTGAAATGACAGCGTCCTGTAGTGAAGTCTCTGCAGGATCTACAAAACAGCAACAAACAGATGTTTTCTGTATCCAATTCTTATATGGATTACATATTTACACAAAGAACGACTGGGGAGTGCCACTGAAAGAAAACCTCCATCTGAACCGAAATATGTACCGTGCACAAAATACATCAGTTCCTGTGTTAAAGAGTCGTGCAGGTCACTACAGATATAGTAAAAGTCCCAAGAAAGTGAAATAAGTACCATGCATTCACCGGGTGAATAGAATCTAAGAACTCCTATTCCATGTTGAAAGGACTCGTGCCTAGTACGGAAACCCTCTCTCTCATTTTGTGAGATCTATTTCGCTGTTATCTATTTACACCATCAACAGATCTGACCCTTGGCGGGTGGATAAGGTGCTCGCATAGTTAAACTGTTACAGAGGAAGGTTGAAAAAATGTGCTTCTTTTGGGGGCCTGGAACCCCACGATGGCAGACATGTGGATCTGTGACTCTGAGGCTCAAATCCACGCTATGTGAATTGACTCTGAATCCAGTGACTGGTGGAGCCATCCAGCACACTGCCTGTGGCGGCTCTCGCTGAGACTACTGAGGATTGAGTGGCATGAACAGGGAGCCTGTGACCCCCCTCTTTTTTGATGGTGGTAGTGCCAGGGACATCACACTTACCTGCGTGACAGGCCTGGCCAGGAGTGTCTGTAAGAGGAGGAGAGGTCCATAATCTGTTTTTTCCACCTTCCCACCAATGCTGCAGATGGCGTGGGAGCCAGGGACTAGTGAGCTTTCCCAGGAAAGTGGAGTCTGCCATGAGGAGCATGGAGATCACTGACAGGAGAGAGACGGGCATGTAGGGGGGCGGTGGTTTGGTGCACCCCTGGGGCCATCCTGCCCCAGGGGTGCCAGACTGGCCAAACTAGAGGAGACTATGGGTGTAGCAGCCCTTGGCTTTACTGCTGTAAGGACTGTTCAGGTCCTACTTGGTGGGCTTGGGGGGTGAGGCCCAGAGACTCCTGTGGGTGGAGTGAGGCCCTGCGCCTGGGGCAGTTGGACGGCCGGAGGGCCACGGAGGAAGACCACAGAAAGACTCCCCCCATAAAAGGACACCCCCTTTTGGCACGTGGTGGGATGTGGTGGGCCACCCACATGGGAGACAAGGAGACTGTGGGTGTGGCTGCCCTGGGTCCTTCTGCTGTAGGAATTGCTGAGGGCCTATGCTGTGGAGGTCCAGTGACACCTGTGTGAGGAGGGGGCCTGCCCACCTTGCCTTCTGAATAGCAGGAACCTCACAGAAGTAGTGTAGACTATTTAAGGACATTCCCCATATAAGGACACCTCTCCTGATGGGTGCATGATAACAGGGGCGGTGCGGTGAGCCTCCAGCAGAGGACTGGCTGGAGAGACTGGATTTTGTGTGGGGCACGAAAGTGTGCATGTGACCTTTACCCTCCCTTATCCCCCATACAGTGGATTTCCCCCCTCGCCTATAGCTGACCTGCAGTGGGGTGCGTCAACCCATGTGCTGCTGCTGACAGTGGGTCTGGGCAGTTCCCTGATCAGGGGCCCATGATGACCTGGAATAAGGAAATTGTGGGCCTAAGAGGACAGTGCAACCTGTCTTACTTGAGTATAATTCTTTTTAATGTACACAAGGGAACCCAATAAATACCTTTGGACCATGGGTAGTTTGCTATTTTAAGGAGAACAACGGTCCTCAGGAAAAACAATAACTGGACAAATAATCTTATAGCCCACAATAAGTACTATAGTTCAACTTCCTGACCCAGCCGGGCAAGGAATGGTTTAATTCAAAAATTAAAAAAGTGGTTGACCTTAGGAGGGTCACATACAAACATTTAGATAGGGCACAATCCTGTACCTATCCCAAGGGTTAGAAAGAGCGTAAAGTAAAAAAAGGGGTGAGTGATTCAAGAGGAAAATTTCTTACAGGCAAAAGAAAGTTTTTTGGAGCCAACTGTCGTTTGCAAATTCATAATCAATTTAAGCAAAATTACGACATACAGTGTATACAGATTAATGTACAACTTAATATCATGCAACACTGTTTTTAAGCGTCAACGTTTCGATCCCTTGGCTCCTAGTGAACCGGGATCATCATCAGGACTGTATTAATCACTGCCTGTTTCCTTTAAGGACGCCTGTCCGGTCTCTATGTCGGTCTTAGACAGACGTGGATGGGCAATTCACAGTTTTGTGGTATCCAGGGAAGGGATTGTCTTTTGTGAGCAAATTAAGTCCAAGGGTCGTGATGTCTAGAGTCCTCCTTGGAGTGGGAACTCAGAGAATAGGAGTCCGTAGCTCCCTGCTCAATCGGGGGAGAGGTCGCTTTATTGGGCGGTTTCGATCGCTTAATCGGCGAGTCGCTCGTGGGTGGGTGGGAGGAGACACAATGGTTTCTCTCCTCCTCTTCTGCAGCGTGATTCCGCTGTAGTCCACGCTGCAGAAGAGGAGGAGAGAGACCATCGTGTCTCCTCCCACCCACCCACGAGCGACTCGCCGATTAAGCGATCGAAACCGCCCAATAAAGCGACCTCTCCCCCGATTGAGCAGGGAGCTACGGACTCCTATTCTCTGAGTTCCCACTCCAAGGAGGACTCGTGACATCACGACCCTTGGACTTAATTTGCTCACAAAAGGCAATCCCTTCCCCGGATACCGCAAAACTGTGAATTGCCCATCCACGTCTGTCTAAGACTGACATAGAGACCGGACAGGCGTCCTTAAAGGAAACAGGCAGTCATTAATACAGTCCTGATGATGATCCCGGTTCACTAGGAGCCAAGGGATCGAAACGTTGACGCTTAAAAACAGTGTTGCATGATATTAAGTTGTACATTAATCTGTATACACTGTATGTCGTAATTTTGCTTAGATTGATTATGAATTTGCAAACGACAGTTGGCTCCAAAAAACTTTCTTTTGCCTGTAAGAAATTTTCCTCTTGAATCAATCACACCTTTTTTTACTTTACGCTCTTTCTAACCCTTGGGATAGGTACAGGATTGTGCCCTATCTAAATGTTTGTATGTGACCCTCCTAAGGTCAACCACTTTTTTAATTTTTGAATTAAACCATTCCTTGCCCAGCTGGGTCAGGAAGTTGAACTATAGTACTTATTGTGGGCTATAAGATTATTTGTCCAGTTATTGTTTTTCCTGAGGACCGTTGTTCTCCTTAAAATTACTTGAGTATAAAGCAGACATTTTACACCCACCAGAAGATCCATAATGGGTAAGGACAAGTTCCAGGCACCGCAAACCCAGGGGAGGACAGACGGGTATACTAAGCCAATCAAGGACTTCAGGGGGGGGGGTGACAGTGTCCATGCAGACCCCGCTGGGGACATAGGGAAAGCCCCAACACCTGCCCTTATCCTAAAAGCTATTAAGGACTCTAAATTGGCACTGGAAGACAAGATTGGCAGGTGACAGTTGAAGTCTTTGTGCTCCATGAGGATATGTGGAAGGTTGCAGAGCACAAAACAGAGTTTGAAACCCATGTCTCCACGGTCGAAGATGAACTATCCTCCCTGAGCAAGGAGGTCAGGCAGCTGCAACACTTACCAGCTGCACTGAAGAACAGAGGATGCAGAGGGTCGTTCGAGGAGGTACAACCTGCGGTTGGTGTGGGTTCCAGAGAGAGTAGAGGAAGCCAAACCTGAACAATTTTTTACCACCTGGTTGAAATCATGGCTTTTGGCAGGGGGTCTTTTGACATGCTTTATTTTACAGAGGGCCCACAGATTCTTGGTACCCACCCTGACAGGGACTTTATCCTTCATTCGGTTAAATATGAGAAGGACCTGCACGTCAAGCAGCAAAAGTGCTTTTGTTCCCTGACTACAATTTCAAAGTCCAACAACAGAATTGATCCTTCACCGGGGTCAAACAGAAACTCAGGGCCATGCAGATCCCCTATTTGCTGTTGTTCCCGGCCAAGTTGAAGGTGATATTTGCTGGGAAATAATTGTTTTGTGAAACATTGGAGGCTGCATCGGGGTGGGTCGATGGGAGGTGGCCCCCTCAGCGGCAGACAGTTCTCCTGGCTGACTGAGGTGCTGGAGGGGGGATTGAGATGTTCAACCCCATGGGCCTGCCACGAACCCCAAAAAAAGAAGGGGTCGGCGCCGGGGTCAGGGCTGCCGGTTGTTAGTGGGAGAGAGAGGGGTGCCCTCCTCGTCGGAAGCAAACACGTGGAATAGTCCAGTCAGAATGACGAAGTGAGGACCCTCTCAGACACTGCCACCTCAAGAGGCCACAAAGACTTCGGCTCTGCAAATGCTTGCTAATATGCAACCGTTAGCTACTACTTATTCCTTCAACTGTTCATACGGCGTGAAGATCTTACAAAAGCCTTCCTCAGTTAAATTTCTTCAGTTGTTGATACGGGCAACAAATGCTTCAATTTTCAAAGCATGGTGTGGGGGAAGTTGGGAATTTTTATTGGGTTTGCTTGTTTGCTCTCTGGGTCTGGGGACTGCACCAATCCCTTCTTCTAACCCTTAGTGCCGATGGCTAGGGAAGCAAATTGTAACCTATGTGTGGTGGTCTTCTGGAACATGAACGGATTAAATGATATAATAAAGAGGGAACCAGTGCTCTTGCGAGTGAGGAGATAAGTACCTGCCGTGGTATTATTGCCGGAGATGCATCTCCTGGATATGCATTATCAGCGCCTTGAGACCCTACGGGTGAGTAGTGCGCTCTATAAATGACCTGATTGATTGATTGATTATTCGTTCTTGAGTAGACATGGATACATCTGAATCTATCATTCTGGATAGACTCGGTGGTTCCAAGAGTGTCACAGTTCTTCTCCACTCTACCTTTCCCTTAGAGGTGACAAAGATTATTCATGACCCCCTGGGTAGGCGGGTGCTAATTCCTAGGGAGATTGGAGGCAGGGTGTGGTCCATGGCCAGTGTCTACATCCTCCCTGTGATGATTGAAACCACCTTTTGGGATTTCCTGGGTTACTGAATGAAAAATCATGGCCATCCCTACTATGTGGGATCTTAATTTGGTGGCTGATACAAGTCATGATTTCACTAATCCTAACCCTTACATTAGGAGATCCTCGATGGGCACCTGGCTACTGGGGCCAGCACTCTGTGATGTGTGGTGAGTCATGCACCTACAGACGCGTACATATACTTATTACTCCTATAGACATCTCATACCCAGGCTAGACTGGATTATGTTTTAGCTCCAGCTGGATCACTTCATGGGACTGTAGACTCCAGAATCCTGCCATGATGCCTTCCAACCAGTCCCCGATTCAGCTAGCCATCAGCTCCCAGGGTGGAGGAGGGTGGGCAGCCTGACACATGCCCATCTGGCTTCTGATAGAGGTGGAGTTTCAGGAGGACATCCGAGAGGCAATATAGCACATTCTGGACCTGAATAATGGCTTTGTTCTTTTGGACTTCACACTCTGGGAGACATGGCAGTCATTAGGGTTGACATTATCTCCTACTCCACTCCACAAGGCCTGACTACTTTCAGAATTCAAGCATTAGAGCTGGAGGTTGAGAGATTGGAGAATGCGGCATCCCGGACACCGGGTCCAGCGGTACTCCATGAATTGGATAAGGTGAGAGAGGAGCTAAAGACCGAACACTGGGTCTAGAATAAAATGACATTTCTGGCCACCAAATACAAAATATATGAGGATGGGGAAAAGGCTGGCAAATTGATATACTGGCTGGCAAAGAGGGAAGCGAATACGAGATTCGTCTCAGGCATCTGCGCCGAGGGGCAGGTTTGGTCACGGACCCAATGGGAACAGCTTCAGCATTTGCAAATTACTATCAAATATTATATGATGCAAGGGATCGTCCAACTGCATCGGTACAAAAACCTATCATCAAGGACTTGCCCCTCCCCAGGTTACTACCCGGGGATAGGGAGGCATTATATCAGGCAGCATCGGAAAACGAAATCGCGAGACCAATAAGCAGCATGCCTACAGGGAAGACCCAGGCACAAATGGATTCCTGCTGGAAGACTTTAAAAGATATGCACCCCAATTGGTTCTACAGTTGCCCTTGTTATACCAGGAGTACTTGCAGGTGGGGGCCGTGCCATACGATTTACGTTGTTCCCATGTGGTTGTCATATATAAACAACGTAAACCTACTACTGAATGTGCCTCTTATTGCCTGATCTCCCTGATGAATACTGAAATGAAAATCCTTGCTAAAATGCTGGCCATGCACCTGGCGGGAGTGATCTGCACCTTGGTAAACTGTGATAAAAATGGCTTCATGGCCGAGAGGGGCATGCAGCACTGTATACTTCTCCTACATGTGTCGCTGTACCTAGCGCAACACCTGGAGGAGCCGCAGGTGATAATCTCGATTCATTTCGAGAAGGCATTCAATACGATCGAGTGGCCCCTATCTGATGGCAGTCCTTAAATAAATTAACATCCACCCAAGATTTTTTGCATTTCTCAAACTACTGCATGAACTCTCGTTAGGTGCAGTGCTGGTGAAGGAGGCGATATCGCCCCTGTTCTGATGGGGCATGAGGCAGGGATACCCCATCTCCCTCCTCCTGTTCACGCTGGCAGTTGAGCCACTGGCAGAATGGATATGTATTGATGCCCAGTTTTGGGAAAGGCGAGGACATAGAGACCATGAAGTTCGTATAGCGTTCTATGTAGTTGATGCCTTGCTATATGTTAAACACCCAGAGTACACCATCCTCTGTCTAATGCAGATCTTAAATACATACGGGGAAAACTTGAACCCCAGGGTAAACATGGATAAATCGGTGGTGCTTCTCATAAACTGTTCCTTGGAGGGGCCTTGGGAAGAGTTCTATGGAGCTTTGTGGAAGGCTTTGTCACTTAAATGCTCAGCCAGCTACATGCTACATGGGGCAAGCTGACGCTTTGGATCATGGGTTGGGTTCCCTTTTTCAAACAATTGCTGTACCCTAATGGCTGTATCTCCTCCAGAATTACTCACATGCCCCTCCTGGGGGATTCTTCACCTCACTACAAGCTACTATTACCAATTATATTTAGGGTGTGAAGGTGCCTAAGGTGACATTCAATATGCATGTACAGCACCCATATGATGGGGGTTGGGGCTGGTGGACATTCTACCGTATCGTCAAGCCTCCAAGTTATTGCCTATAAATGACTGGCTGGCTACAGATAGGGCGGACTCTGCTACTTGGTTGGAGGTGACTTGGGCAGGTGTACCGGTGCTCATTGCACAGTTATATAGTCACAGGCTGTCCAGAGATTTGCCTGAGGTTACCTGGACCACGATTGCAGGGCAATGCAGGACATAAAATGGTATGTGAGTATTACTAAGCAAGCTCCTCCATGGAACTGGACGTAGCTACCTGACGTTCCTGATCTGGGTGGATTCACGTGATGGAACACTATCGGGATCTATACAATAGGAGACACATGGGAGAAAATACACTAAGTCCTTTGGCCAATTTGTTGCACGACGAGTTTGTGCTCCACAGAACCAGAGCCGGAATGGCAACCAAAAGCAGCCCTGGCAACCTAGTGGGACCAGCCCCCCACCTCAACCCCCAGGTGGGCAAGTGCGAAGGACTGATGCTTTTGTTGCTGGGGGCCGATTTTGCAGTGCCACTGCAAAACCGACCCCAGTAATAAAACCGGCCCAAACCACTGTTAAACCGACCATCACCCTTCCAACCTCCTTGAAAAATGCCTGATGCCCGCCACGGCCAGTCTGACCCTGCACAGAACTCAGTTGTTTCAATACCTCCAGGTCCGACATGTCCTCGAGAAATCAGGCAGACACCTAGGACTTCAACCCACTGGAACCTAAGCTGCTGATGGAGCGGTGAGGGGGAGAGACTATCTATAGAACGCTCATCGTTAACATGCCAGACCCAATACAGACACTAAGGGAACATGGGGAGAGCGAACGTGGTCCATTGGAGTAGGAGGAGGATTGGGTTGAGGTGAAAATCGCCTCTAGGGAGTTAGTTAGTTAGTGATACTGGCTAGGCTCCTCCTCATCTAGGTCAAATATTTCCACAGGGTGTAATTTAGACCAGTACGTTTACACAAAAGGGGGATGAGTTCCAACCCAGCTTGTACTAGATGTGAGGGAGCTGAGGGTACTTTCTTTCAAATGGTATGCGAGTGCGCAGCGATAGATATTGTTCAAGGATACATGCACGATTGGCTGAGGTAGTGGGCATACTCATTGAGGTCACCCCCTGGATGACACTACTGGGGGATAATGTTGGTCCGGAAAGGGTACTGGGCTGGGAAGAAACTGGTGGCACTGGGCTTGATGATTGCTGAATAGGAAATAGCACAGAAATGAAGAACAGCTGCAACCCCAACTGTGGCAGAGTGGACTCAGGCGATGGACTTTTGTACTGCCGCGGAAGAGAGGGTTATGAGAGGTGGAGATGTGTCAAGAAATATATGAAAATATTGTCCCCAAGATGGAAAGTGGTGGACTAGATGGAGAATTGGACTGCAGTGGCGGGGGCAGGGGGGATTGAGGATGGCAGTTATCCTATGTACTTGAGGGGATGGTTGGGGCAGAGAGGACACCCCCAGGCAGGGGGTAGGGGAAAGCTGCATTGGTTTGTCATTCTACATGCTTTGTTTTCCAGAAGAAACGTAATTTAAAAAATTGCTTCTTTGACCACATCATCCCCATTATCTGGGCCAGAATGGACTTCATAGTATAGGGAATACATTATAGCAATGAAGGCCCAAGGACAAGCAGTGTACACTTTTTCTTCCACAATCTACACACTACAGAAAAACAGTCTTATCAATCTACCTGATGATTCTACCAAAGCTAACTTTCTGTGACATCAGTGATCATTACCCTTTCTTTAATTAGTGACTGCCTCTTCACACTGTGTTGATGTATGCTGGTTGTCTTTACCTCACATTCTCTATTTTCCTTTTGTTTCAATTTGAAAAATGCGAATATTTCTGTGATAGTTCGCCCAATCCTTTCGGAAAAAGAAAAGTCTTATTTTTCCTGAGATGTTTTCCCTGTTTGGGTATGTTAGGGCCACCAGCAGTTAGTCTAGTTGGAAAAAAACAGAAACACCTTTCTGTTCAGGTGAGAAGAACTGGAAGGCCTTACTCTGCTGCACCTCTGGAGCATGCACTGACGGCTGCTGGCATCCCTCCCTCTCCCCCTGCTGGCGGTCCGTGGAGCCGGGGACGCTGCATGCCTGCTACCCCTCACCCTGCCGACACCTGGACGAGCCCCGCCGGGCACCATGAGCGCGGTGTGCACGAGTTACACCAACGCCGAGAAGGTGCTGGTGAGCGCCTTCAGCTGCCCCAGGGCGCCCGCCGACAGCGAGGTGGGGGCCGTCTACTGATGCGGCTTCAGGGACAACAAGTACTGCTGCGATGACCCCAACAGCTACTTCCCCTACGACCACAACTACATGTGGTGGCTGAGGTCCTAGTTGTGCCCGCTAGCTTGCCCCCCTGGTGCGACCCCTCCCGCTTCCCGGCGCCGATCCCTCGCAGCCCGCCCCTTTTCGCCTCCGCTACCCCATTGGCCGTCCCGCTCCCGCCTCTCAGCTGCTCCTCCCTCCCACTTCGCCTCATATGGAGCCCCAAAGGCAAGCCCATCTGCGTCCGTCCGCGCCTGGACCGCGCCCAGCGCCAGAACCCATGACCCCCGACGAGGCCAGCCCACACGACAGACCTACGACGCCGCCACCCTCAACACACTCAAACCCGACCGGAACCCCGCCTGCTACCGAGCAACCCCGAAACGCACCAAGCCTGCAAGTTCACCTGCCTCCGGACCTGCACCGCACCCAAAAGGCCAGGCACCAGCAACAACCACCTCAAGTGCTTCCTGCTCAACACCCGCTCCATCCACAGACACGCCGTTGAACTCTGGAACCTGCTCGACACAACATCACCAGACGTCGCCTTCCTCACGGAAACCTGGATGAACACCTCCTCAGCGCCCGACATCGCCATAGCCATCCCGGACGGATACAAGATCACCCGGAGGGACCGCGTCAACCAGACCGGAGGAGGCATCGCCATCGTCCACAGGAACACCATCCGCATCACGACCAACTCCGACGACACCTTCACCGCCGCCGAGCACCTTCACTTCCAGATACACACCGACCCCAAGACCACCCTCAGAGGCACCCTCATCTACAGACGCCCGGACCACGCACCCAATTCAGCGAAGACATCGCGGACTTCATCAGCCAGCACGCCCTCCACTCCGCTGACTACATCCTCCTAGGGGACCTCAACTTCCACCTGGAGAAAAACAATGACACCAACACCACCACCCTGCTGGACAACCTCGCCAACCTCGGACTCAAGCAACTGCTGAACACCCCCACCCACTACGATGGCCACACGCTGGACCCCGACTTCTCCTCCAGAAAGCACATCTCCTTCAGCCACTCCACCGGACTCCATTGGACGGATCACAGCTGCGTCCACTTCAGTTTCAGAAGAACCACGACCCACCACCACCCGCAACAGGTTCCTCGCAGGAGCTGGAGCAAGATCACCGCCGACCAGCTCACCACCTCCCGCAGCCTGAATCCTCCCGCCAGCGCAACGGACCCCAACGAAGCAGCCCGCACCTTCACACAGTGGCTCACCAACTGCGCTGACGACTTCGCACCACTGAAGAACCCTCCCAGCAGACCCGGCAGCAAGAAAGCCTCCTGGTTCACCGACGAACTCAAGACATCCAAGAAAAACTGCCGCACCCTTGAAAAAGCCTGGCGCCACGACCAGACCACAGAAAACTTGACTGCCCTCAAGAACGCCACCCGCAAACACCACCAGCTGATCCGCATCACCAAAAGGACAACATTCAAAGAACAACTGGACAACAACACCCACAACAGCAAGGAACTCTTCAGCATCGTCAAAGAGTTCTCCAACCCCAACGCCGGAAACAACGACATCACACCCTCGCAAGACCTCTGCGACTCACTCGCCTTGTTCTTCCACCGCAAGATCGCCGACATACACAACAGCTTCGGCGCACAGACCACGCACCCAACCACCGAACCAACGCCCCCCACCACCACCCTCTGCAACTGGACCCCGGTCAGCACCGAAGACACCAGCCGCATGATGAACACCATCCACTCCGGATCACCAACCGACCCCTGCCCCCACCACGTCTTCAACAAGACCGACTCCATCATCGCACCCCAACTCCGGGACATCATCAACATCTCCTTCAACACCGCCACCTTCCCGGAGAGCTGGAAGCACGCCGAACACAGCGCCCTCCTGAAGAAACCAACAGCGGACCCCACCGACCTCAAGAACTTCCGCCCCATCTCGCTCCTCCCTTTTCCTGCCAAAGTCATCGAGAAGGTCATCAACAGACAGCTCGCCGCCTTCCTCGAGACAAACGGATCCCTCGACCCTTTGCAGTCCGGCTTCCGAGCCAACCACAGTACCGAGACCGCCCTCATCGCAGCCACCGACGACATCAGATCCCTGCTCGACAACGGGGAAACAGCGGCCCTCATCCTCCTGGACCTATCTGCGGCGTTCGACACTGTCTGCCACCGCACCCTAGTACAGCGCCTCAGCAACATCGGGATCCAAGGGAAGGCTCTGGAGTGGATCATCTCGTTCCTCGCCGAAAGAACCCAGAGAGTCCGCCTCCCCCCTTACAGGTCCGAGGCCACCGAGGTCATCTGCGGCGTACCACAAGGATCTTCACTCAGCCCCACCCTCTTCAACGTATACATGAGCCCCCTCGCAGCCATCGCACGCCAACACAACCCCAACATCATCTCCTACGCCGACGACACCCAGCTGATCCTCTCCCTCACCAACGACCCCGCCACCGCCAGAGCCAGCCTTCACGAAGGGATGAAAGACGTCGCCGAGTGGATGAAGAACAGCCGCCTGAAACTGAACTCAGACAAGACGGAAGTCCTCATCCTGGGATCATCGCCCTCCGCCTGGGACGACTCCTGGTTGCCCCCTGTCCTGGGCACCACCCCCAAACCAACGGACCACGCACGAAACCTGGGCTTCATCTTGGTCTCCTCCCTCTCGATGACCAGACAAGTCAACGCCGTATCATCATCGTGCTTCAACACCCTGCGCATGCTCCGTAAGATCTTCCACTGGATCCCCACCGAAACCAGGAAGAAAGTCACCCAGGCACTCGTCACCAGCCGACTGGACTACGACAACCCCCTCTACTTGGGAACCACAGCCAAACTACAGAAAAGACTCCAGCGCATACAGAATGCCTCCGCACGACTCATCCTGGATATCCCTCGCCACAGCCACATCTCGACCCACCTGAGAGACCTGCACTGGCTCCCCGTCAACAAGAGGATCACGTTCAGACTCCTCACCCACGCACACAAGGCTCTCCACGACATGGGCCCGAAGTACCTCAACAGCCACCTCACCTTCTACACCCCCACCCACCAGCTACGATCGGCCAGCCTCACCATCGCCACCACGCATTCGCATAGCCACCGCTGGAGGTAGATCCTTCTCCTACCTGGCGGCCAAGACAAGGAACTCCCTCCCCACTCACTTACGGCTGACCCAGGACCACCTTTCCTTCAGGAGGCAACTCAAGACCTGGCTTTTCGAGCAATAACGGAGGAAAAAAATTAGAGGGAACATTGTCCTCAAGAATCACTAACCAGAAGAAGGCCGGCACTATTGCCTCTATTTTATGGAGGCACATCCGACTTGTTACGTTACTTTCAGATGATGATGACTCTGGGCCCGCCCTGGTCTTGGCCACGGGCATGGACGGCTGGACGGTCTGCGGAATTATGAAAAGAATATATTTTGTAGTACCCACTGCAAACATATGTTTGTACAGTCAGAAACTCACACACACGTGGTATTGTTAGTTTGCTAGTGCCATTAGAAGTTGTGTGAATCTGTCCCTGAGTTTTTGCATAAAAAATTCACTTAATAATATTTGCAATGCATTATGTAGCATTAACTAATACACCTGCATAATTAAAAAACTACAAAAAAAGAAAATTGGTGAAAAGTGTAACTTAAATAAATTCACAGGGTGACACTTTCATTAAACACTTAGAATATGTTTAAAAATAATTACTAAATTACCGAATTATATTGCCATGGAGAAAATGCTGAATTAATGTTTTAATACACAATTTGTTTGAATATATATATTTCATGCAACATTAACAGAGCTAACCTGATTGATTTTTCAACAACTATTGGTGCACACGTTATATAACAACCATAATAATTTCAGAGGTCCTGCGCTTTCTGTGCTTCTGAGTCCTGCACCTGCCCTGAGTCCCTGTCCGAGCCCGCATCACAACCTACTCCCTAAGTTAAAGTTTTAAAGTTCTAAAACTTCAGGACTTGGGCTAGTTTTATGTTTGGCAATGGATAGGTTATGTCACATCACCAGAACATCACATGGCTAATGGAAGGTCGAAGGCTAGTTAAGGATATTGCTGAAGAGAAAAAGAAATTAGGAAAATGTTGAGGGAGAAATGTGGCACGTCCTGGTAGAATGGGGTAATGGACAATAGGAGGTGGTAGTAGCTCTGGGTGGGCAGTGGGTGTGAGAAGTTGGCCTGGCATATGCTGTCCACTATTCTAGTGGGCACCTTGCACCAGTCCAAACAACCCTTATTGATGGTAGGTTTAAAGACAACCAATATGGAAAGCTATCCTGGTGGTAGCTGTGGAGAGCAGCCTTCAGGCTAAGTCTTGAAGGAATGTAAAGCAGCTTGTTTTACCAGTCTATAATCTCATGAATGACCAAATGAAAGGAGAACCACACCAGGTATATATATAAAATATATGCATTTATTCTAAACACATTCCTATATTCTCTTTATGAGGCTAAAGGCAAAAGTACATTCAGTAAACTTATTTAGCAAACAGTAAATTAGCACAATATATTGTTAGCCCTAGGGGCGTCACAAACCATATACTAAGAAAGTGGTATAAGAAACACGACTGACATAGATACAAGGCCTAGAGCCTTTAGAACCGCTGGGGCTACCAGGAACCACCCAAGGTAGTGACACAGGGGACCCATGGGGACGCGTGCAGTGTCTAAACACAGCCGCGAATCACCACTTACTTCTATGGGGAAAGTCGCGGTTGGAAAATTATAAAGGAAGGACACTTAGAAGAGGACTTGGAGCAAACCCCTTTAGAACTAGGCAGTTCTAGAGTCAATACCCACGGGAGCACCAGAGTACTCAAGTTACCTCACCCAGGGAAGCCGGGTGCATAGGTGTCTTTTGGTGTTGGGTTTCGGCGTTGTTTTCAATGGCGATCTACTGGAAAGTGCTGCTAGCGACCAAGTCGAAAGTGTCCGGGTGGATCCAAGGGTAAATCGAGGATCTGAAGAACCTGAAAGCAGAGGGTACAGAGTCTGGGTCACTAGCCAGTGACCAGAAAGGCGATGAGAAGATGCCAACCAATGTCAGGTGATTTCAGGTGAAGAAGGTGCAGCTTGACTCTTCCGCCACGAGGACCAGGAGGCGTGGACGAAAAGCAGGAGCTGGATTAGAGCTGTCCCACAAAGGATGTTGAGTGCTGCGGTGTCGGTTTCCAGATTGGACCCAACAAGCCTTGGCAACTGCAACCCACGCAGAAAGCAAAAATTGGCTTTGGTGCAAACCAGCAAGGTCTGAGGGACTCACCCTTTGGAAGGGAGTCAGGGCACGTCTGGATCAACCAGAAAAACCCAAGAAACAGAAGAGTTACCTTTGTGGGGACCCACCAGTTGACAGACCAGGGATCGTGAAGGAGCCTCAAGCAGATATGCTAGAAGCAGGCCCACGGAACACTTGTGTAGTGTAGGCCGACGATCTTCGGTGCACATGGTGCTCAGGGCTTGCATTACAAGTAGCCCAATGCACAACTTTAGGAAAGCACCGGAAGTTGATGCACTAGCAAATGTGCATGGTGTCTAGGGGTTCCGGTTCACGCACTCATGAGGGCTGCGAGTCTCAGCTTTGCTGGGATCTCGTGTCGGCCTTGTAGAAGTTTGGAAGTCTGGGTCCTGTGTCGCAAATCTGGCGAGATCCGGCGGGAGCCTTGGAAATGCAGACCGGCATGGTGCCTGTTTGAACAGGGGAGTCACTCCTTGACCCCAAGGGAGATTCTTCCGTCTTCTAGTTGAAATAGAATGTCGAAGTTCCAGGATATATGTTGCAGAGTTTCGTCCAGGGTAATCTAAAGTCTTACTCTAGGGTCCCACCTTTGGGAGGACCCAGGGTGGGGGTGGTTACACCCCTTCCCTTTGTCCACTTTCGCGCCAGAGCAGGGGCTGAGTGCCCCTCCAACCAGTTTGAACTGGGATATGCACAGGGACACCAAGTGTGCCCCCAGCACTGTCTGAAAAGCATTCTCAGAATGCACCCACCCAGCCCAATACACTAAAGCCTGTCTGGGAGGTGGTTACACCTCCCTGTGACAGGAAACCTATTGTCCAGGCCTCCCCTGCCGGAGTTTCGTCCAGCAGCAGGAGGTCAGACTTCATTTGCGATACTGGGGCTCTTTTAAACTATTACCGGTTAGGTCAGTGTGTACATGTCTCTCCCTCTAGAAGGGTGGAATTCTATCCCCGCCGCCAGAACTGGCGGGGTGTAGGATTCCAAAGTGTTTGACACCAAACAGGACATGTTTCCATGCAGCCATTCCAAAGTTAGCATTAACCGCGAGGTTATAATGCACTTAAGAGTATATGGTCTGGCTGCATCACAGAACAGCTACAGAGAAGTGATTCCGAAAGCTGCAGAGGGATCCTGCTCATGCATGGGCACCCTCTCACACAAAACCAAGCACTCTGCCTGTAGGATTGTTAAGGCCTGCCAAAGGAGTGACTTATAGGTTTATATGTGTCAGTGATATAAGGTAGATATAGCTAACCTATATCTTAGTAAGGGGTGCATGCACCTCCTCACCCAGGCTGCAGTAGCAGACCTGTGGTGCCATTTTGGATGGTTTCCCAGGGGTGGCATAATACATGCTTCAGCCCCTGGTAGGCCTCTGGGGAACCTAAGCCCTTAGTACCTAAGGTACCATATACTAGGGACTCACAAGGGTAACTCAGTAACCAATCTGGAGTGTACCTAATGTACATGCAATTAATTTAAAGAGGAAAGCAGATAGGCTGGGGCCCTGATTAGCAGGGATCCCAGCCAAACTAAGTCAAAAACCATCAAAACACCAGGAAAAAAGTGGGGGCAACCATGCAGTAAGATTCCACCTTCCTACAGTGGGCACCCAGCAACATGCCCGTTCTTCTACCCAATAATTTAAATGGCAGAGGGGCAGTACTAGAAACATATGGATAGGTGGGCAAATGGGGACTAGGCTCAGATTCAAGTAAGGAAGAAGTACCTTGACAAAAACAGACATTTTTATTGAGAACACAAATTGACTTACTAGTAGCAGATGCTTCCTCCCCCATAGGCTCCAAATAAAGTTGATCTTGGTTATCGTGGCCCTCCTCCACGGTGTCGCCCTAGGGAAGTTCTCCAGAAAAACAAAAAACACTTATTTTACAATATCACTACCAACCACAGTATTTGAACAATTTAAAAAACGACAACTAAGAAGCAGAAACTATTGCTAGCTGAAACAAATGGAGAAGGGAGTGTATAGGAGAAATGCAAAAGAGGGATAACAAAGAGGTTCATGGCACAGCAAGAAAAAAAGAGGGTGAAAGAAGGAAAAAGCAAAGACAATAGGATGAAGAAGGCGGCATAAAAAGAAAAATATAAAAGGAAATACAGGGGTCCGAGGGGTTAATAGAGACTAAAGTAGATAAGGGGAAGTTGGGAAAGATATGGAAAGAAATACAGAAGACAATGTGGCATTTTAACCTAGGTAAATTTAATTGTATTCCCCTTTTTAACATCAACATTAAACATAGTTACATGTCTTAATATTTACCACAAGTGCTATTTCTCACCCACCAACTAGAAGCATTTTCACAATTGTCACAATGAAGCTATATGCAGTTTTACTCAGTAATCTTGCACTGCACCTCACAGAGATGGAGACTGTGCACTGGCAGAAGCAAATCAAAAAAAGCTGCACTACCCTTGCAAACTGACTGTCCTCCTCCTTACTTCTTGGCCATCAACCTATACGTAAACATACCTTGCTCAGCATGAAACAGAATCTCAATACTTGGCAGTAAGTAAGGCTCACTTGACATCCACTCCCAGACCTCCAGTCCTGAGGGACCTCACTGACACTCTTCCTGACACACCCCACTAGCCTCACTAGACCACAAGCACTCCCCACTTGCAAAGTCTAAAGAAATCATACACATATATGTATATAATATAATTTTCCTCTTCGAGATATATATATATATATATATATATATATATATATGTATATATATATATATACACATATATTGAAGCTCCAAATACACCGATATCGTGGGTCACTCTTGGTGTCGGGTGCCGTGAAACGCGGCGGTGTACTGCGTTTTTAAAATTTCGGCTCCAGTCCTCTTTACCCATACCCAGCCGGGCCGGGAACAAAGACACAGCACTCCCGGGCTCAAATGATACAGCAAAAGAGTTTTTAATCAAGCAAACGCGTTTCGGGACAGCGTCCCTTCGTCAGTGGTTAAACAGTGAGGAGCGCAGCTCCCTTTTTAAAATACGAAATAAGTCACAAACATGGAAGACGGACTATTCACGGCCATATTCAAGTAGCGCCATCTTTAAAGTTCATAACAGACAATTGAATAACTGACAGACTTGTTTCGCCCTCCTGGGTTTTGTCAATGTCAGTATCCACAATCACACATTCACATTCACATTTTATCATGACATGATTTCATTTTTTTTTGTTTTGATTTTTTTTGTTTTATCCCGTGGTGGTGGGAGACAGGTGAAACAAACAAACATGAATCTTACATAATTTATACATGAAAAATTATACAATAGTAATTAAAGGACATTGTTAGTTTGCCAGCCACTTTTCAAATGGTGCCCAATTCTTAGAAGCAATAAACGTCTTTTCTTTCCACCGAACGCCTGAACAGAAGTCTCTAGTTTGAACCAGGCCAACATCCTGGCCTTCCAATGACAAAAGGTAGGAGGTTCAGGATTTATCCAGAGCGATGTAATGCAGAGTCTGAGCATGGCCATTGCAATAAACAGATAATTACCATTTCTGCCGAGATTTTAACTGAAGTTTGAGTTATCTGGGTAAGAAAAGTTTCAGTTTGATTGATAAAGGAAGATAACTCCGGACAGTCATAGAACATGTGAACAGAGTCTGCAGACGGAAATTTACATCTAGCGCAAAACGACCCTTTGCCCCCACTAACAACCCCCCATCTAACAAGTTTTGCAGGCGTATAATAGAGGTTACACATAGCCATATAACTTTGCGAGCGGAGGGTACCTGCAACCAAAACAGACCTAGCTAAAACCAGCGGAAATTTTAAGTCAACACAAGGTACTCCAAATTTAGTCACCCACTTATTGTTATGATCATCTAAATCATCTGGAAGTTGAGATAGAAAAGACTGGTATAAACTGCCAATTTTTACTTTCCATCTTATTGATTCAACTATAATAATTTTATGAAACATTGTTAAATTTACAGGGAGCTTCTTATCAAGAAAACTTCTGAATTGCAGGTATTTAAAAAAGTGGTTGGACTGCAGATGAAATTTCTCCTTCAAAAAAGAAAAAGAGGCCATGTGCCCGAGATCAGCCAAGTCACCAATCTCCTTCAAACCAAGAGATGTCCAGGTAATAGCCACCCCCTCTTGAAATATTGATGGAAGTAGCCCAGAAGCGTTTAATGGGGTGTAATAATTGAGCTTAGGGATATGAAAATGACGGCAAACTTTTTGCCAGACTGAGAATAACGCCCAAGATACCTTAAATTTTTTTTTTTTTTAAATAACTCGGTTCGAGGATACGAGTTAATACACCTTTTGTGGCATCTCCCAGTGATATTGAATATATTGATGGTGACAGATGTAACGGAAGCTCAGCAGAATCTCCTAGCAAAGGAAGGGCGAAGTGTTGGATCATAGCTGCCCAATAATAATAAATTAAATTCCGAACTGTCCAGCCCCCACGATCCTGCGGGAGACAGGTCCATTTAGCTGCCCTCCTTGGTTTACGATATGCCCATAAAAATCGTTGACATATCCTTTCTGCTCTTATTAAGGTTAGACTAGGATTTAGAAGTGGAATAGATCTGAAAAGATATAAAAATTTAGGAAGGACAAACATTTTAAGAATATTACACCGACCAAATAGCGAAAGATGTAAATGATCCAGCCTCTCTAACTTATTATGAAGTAGATCGATAATAGGAGAATAATTCAGGTCCAGAATCTGATCTACATCGGGCGAGATTTGAATACCAAGATATGTTGCCTCTGTAGTTATAGGAACATGAGAAATTGGCATAGCCGCGGATTGCAGAATTTGCGTCTTTGCAATATTTAACTTATAGCCCGAGATTGAGCCGAATTGGGCTGCCAGAGTCTCCAATGCCGGAAAACATCGAGTGACATTATCAGTTAGTAATACAATATCATCGGCATATGCCAATGCCTTGTATTCAATTCCATGGACCCTGATAGGAGAAATAGTCTGGGATTTTTCTATCAAACATAAAAAAGGATCAATAAATAAAGCAAAAAGGAGGGGAGAACAGGGGCAGCCTTGTCTGGTGCCCCTGCTAATAGGAAAATAATGTGATTCATTACCTGAGATACGAACTTTAGCAGTTGGAGATATATACAGAGCTTGTAGAGCCTGGATAAACTCCGATGTATAGCCCTTCCAGCGCAGGACACCCCATAGATACCCCCAGGAGACCCTGTCGAACGCCTTCTTGGCGTCCAACAGGATCCCCCCGAGGGAGGAGTTTGTGACCTTTGCCCAGGTTAACAGGGCAATGACACGCCTGATGTGATCCGTCGTGTCCCTGCCGGGAATAAACCCATGCTGGCGGATGGAAACCAGGGGAAGAATTGTTTGGGTTAAACGAGAGGCCAATATCCGTGAATAGATTTTGCTGTCCGTATTAATTAGGGCTATCGGCCGATATGATGCAGGGTTTAATTCGTCCTTGCCTTTCTTTTTAAAGAGGACAATCGTCGACTGTCGCCAAGAATCAGGGACAGACCCGGTCTGGGCAAGACGGAAAACCTCTAACATTTGCTGCTTAAATAAGTATGAGAAAGTCTTATAGAATTCAAGATGGATAAAATCCGGCCCGGCTGCTTTACCGTTAGAAAGGGATTTCATAGCAGTTACGACTTCCTCCCAAAATTTGATTCTGATCAGCTGTAACCTTCTGAGTATCCATAGATTGGAAGAATTGGTCCAGGCTAGTTTGTTGTTGTAAAGTTATATTCGAATCCTCTGTATATAGGATCGAATAAAAATCAACAAAAGCATTTACAACACCACTAGGTGTGTCTTGAATAATACCAGACTGGTCCTTAACCCTGATAATCTGGTTGGCTACAGCCCTTTGTTGTAGACGTTTTGCTAGAACCTTGCCAGAATTTTCCCCCAGCTCATACATAGAAGTTCGGAATTGGAAATACTTGGTTGCTATAGCTTTATAAAAGGGCTCTAGTAGATTAGACTTTGCTATAGCAACCGATTTCAGACTTGCTGCTACATCTTCCCCCATACGGATATTAATGCTTAGATCCAACTCAGCTTGTTGAAGCGCTGCTAGTCTAGTTTTAACAATTTGCTGCTCTATTTTCCAACGATAGTAGGCGAATCTCTTAGTTTCGCCGTGCAGCGCGGCTTTAAATGTGTCCCAGACAGTACCGACCGATGCGGTACGACTATTAATTTCAAAAAACTCTGAGATCCAAACAGTGAGCTGTTCCTGATACAATTTATCTAATAAAAGTTTCCTATCGAAAGTCCATGATCTGATTTGGTTAAGAGAACAATCCCATGGGAGACTGAAAATAATGGGATTGTGATCAGATATAGTCCTAGGGTTAATTTCGATCTTAGTAGACCCTGCCCCTTGAGCAGACATAAAAACTAAATCGATACGAACCATTTTGTTATGAGGTATTGAATAGAAAGTGTAGCCCTCTTGATTTGAATAATGATAGTGCCAAAGATCTATCAAACCATGTTCAATAAGAAGAATCTGGGCCGCCTTATAAACTTGAGGCTTTCGTCCGACATATGCGCTATGCTTTATTATATCTAGCTGACTAGGGATATTGATATTGAAATCCCCGCAAAAAAACATTGGATGGGACCAGGTAGCTAACTCTAGATTTAAATTCCTCAGGACCTGCGGGTCATCAAGGTTAGAAGCATATATCGAGCATACAGAAAGCAAACGGTTATTAACCAATAACTCTACAACTAACCATCTGCCTAAATTATCTTGCTTTATCCTTTTAATCCGCCCAACCCCGGTTTTTAAAATATTAGCAACACCCCTAATTGTAGAAGTTTATCGGGTGCAGGCCACTAAATCATAACCAAAACAACTGGGATGACCACGACTGCTCCAAGGAATATGGGTTTCCTGCAGGCAGATTAAATCCACCTGCATCACCTGCAGCATCTTATGAAAAATCCTACTTTTTTAGGGTCATTCAGTCCGCAGATATTCCAAGTTGCACACGTCAATCTAGGAGCAGCCATTAAATTTAGTCAGAAACGAATAGCCCTGAAGAACTATTGAACATTTTGTAAAGCAAATAACTGCAATCCACCTTGTTTTAAAGAGAAATACGAGAATTGGCATCACAATAAATACATTTGAAAAACTCAGACGGCTGTCTGTAACCACAAGTCTGATCACCTCCACCCACCACCAGCACACCACCCACCAACCCACCCCAATCACCCCATCCACCCCAACTGAGTTCGCCCACCCACCCACTACACCCCCACACCCCTCACCCCCCATACGGAGCATCAGGACCACGGTCCTTGTGATGGTTGAGTAAGCGTATCCCCACACTCCACTGATCCCACAGTTTCCCCCTATCCAGAAAAAATTACGGATGACCCTAAAACATCAGCTAGAGAAACAGTTCAGGATTTTATATATACCACTCAGGTCATCGCAAAGACAAAAAAGAAAACAAAAATTTGACGGCTACCCTGCATCTGAGAACAAAAAAAATACATTGCCTAACTCAGGCTATATTGAATCCAGAAATTCCTTAGCAGGTATCTCCGACAAAAAGAACTTTGTCTGGCCCTTAAAAATCACTTTTCATTTTGCCGGGAAGAGCAAAAATGCCTGGGCCCCCTTAGCCTGGAATAGAGGAATTTGCTGCCGGAGATGCCATCGGTGATCAACCGTCTCTGAACAGAAATCCGGGCGGACAAAAAATTGGCAGTCCTTAGCAGATCGCTTCTTATTAGGTCTGGCAAGGTCAAATATGGGTTCACGGGCGAGGAAATTATTGAAACATACCAGGATAGCATGGGGTAGGGATTGTTGGCACTGGCAGCGGATTGCTTTTTTTTATTGAATGGAAAACGATGCGCTCTCTGTATTTCGAGATTCCAATCCCATTGGGTGACCTCTGGGAAAGCATCGGTAAAAAGCTCCACTATAAACTGCCTGACATCGTCACCCTCTTTGTTTTCCTCTATCCCCAAGATCCGAAGGTTATTCCTTCTAGCCCGATTCTCAAGATCTGAAAGCTTCCATAAGATGTCCTTGCGTTGCTCTTTGACCTCTGTGACTAGATCTTTCTGAACAGCTGCGGAATCTTCAAGAGCTGAAATCCGTTCTTCAGCTTCGGCGACCCTAGTAGTAGTTTCGGTGCAGGTTTTAATAACACGTGAAAGAGAGTTCTGCATTTTGCGGCAAACCCCCTGGGTACGCATGTTCTCTTGTCTTGTTGCTTCTCTGTGCATCATTATGGTTTGATAAATTGTTACCAGAGAAACCTCTTCAGAGATAGCTGACGCGACTCCCCCAGTGTTTCCACATATATCCTGCATATTCAATCGAGGCTGCTCGACAGGTAGGTTATTCTGCAAATTTTGCTCAATAGATTGGGAAGATGCTTTAGAGCCGGGGGCTTTGCGAACTGTATCAGTATTCAAATCTTTTGAAGCCTCGCTAAGACGCCAATCAGCCGAGTCGCTATCATAGTCCGACCATTGTGGCTCTGGATCGTCATCATCATCCTCCCCGGATACAGAATGATCGGAGACCGAGTAAAACTTGTCGGTAGTCTCACTAACCTCTGAGCCCCTGGTGTCATGAGATCGTTCTGTAGGCAACTCCAAAGAAGCAGGTATAAGCGAACTACGTTACCCAGCATGCACCGGATGGGAGAATATGCACCATTAGAGGAATCTGGAGCCTCTTTTGAAGAATTAATTGAGTCCCGGGAACTCAAAAGGGTCAATATGATGGAAAGGGCTTCCTGAATTAGACAGCGCTGTGGTAGATACTGTTAAAGGTGGACTCTGTAATAAGACAGGATTATCAACAGCAGGCAGGATATGAGAAGTTGTCAGCCGAGTCGGGGAAGGAACTGCATTATTAAGAGCCTGCGGCTTCACCCCCTCCTTACCGGAAAGATCTTTGGGAGTCTTTGAATCTTGTCCTTGCGCTGTGTCAGACAAACCGGCATTTGCAGTGAGGACTTTTTCCTTAGCCCCAATCCCACCAAGCATTTCAGGGAGTGTTCGACCCTTGGTAGACATAGAGGGAGTGGCGGCAACTACTGCATGGATCGTAGATGGAGGTTTATCTGCATTCGTAAGGCGTCCCTTCTGGTTCAAAGCCACAGGGCCTTTCAAGTCAGCTTCCTGCTGGTTACGCGTTGAGCTGCTGGACTTGGGAGCGGCAGCCGCCGCTTTAGATGGCACTTTCGGCGGCATCCTGCTTTTGAAGGTCGGAGGTGGAAAGCCACAGCCCGGAGAAAAATCGCCGGACTTGGAAGTAGAAAGCGCCGCACGAAGCACCGACCCAGATGAGCGGAGGCTAGGACGCTGAGCAGCCCGCCAAAACCACCACAGCTTCAGAGACAGTCCAGGTCTGATAGAGGCCAAGCGAAAGGTAAGAGCCATAGGCGGAATTGCTTCTTTTCCTACTCAGTGAAAGACAAACGATTTTAGCAAATATTATGCAAGCAGGGCAGAGCAGTCATTCAGGGGTCCTCTGCAGTTCAGGAGAGCAGAACGCCACCTCACTCGGCTGAGAGCACGGCCGCCATCTTGCTCATGACATGATTTCATAAGGCAGCAACTGTTGATCAGTAATGGAAAACGGACTACCATTCCTTCTATTTTCCAGTGTACTGGTGTCGGCCATTTTCAAATGTGAAACATCTGATTTAGTTCTCATATGTAAATACATATAGACTCACATGCTTTTCTTTTGAGAATATGAAAATCAACATAGATTAATTTATATAATCATGTGAATTATGAATACAAATACATATGTTCTCCAATAATTATAAATTTACTATCTGGTTTTTCATCAGAGCAGAAGTGATATGCTAAGCTAGTTCTGTTTGGATCAGGTACCCCACAAAGAATGAGAGGATGACAGAGTCCGTCTAGGGATTTTTAAAAGTTAAGTAATATTTAATTACCTTACGTTAATCCAACCTTCAGTGCGACCTTTAGCCATGCACGGCAGGGATTGACCGCAGGAACTGGCCTGTGTCCAGGTCCTGCAGCCAACCCCCATAGGCACCCAATCTAGCGTCAGGCACGGCCGCTTTCTGCTTGTTTCTCACCTTTATTCTGCCTCTTTCTGCTTCTTCCTGACCATTATTTTGCCTCTTTCTGCTCGTCGCTGACCTTTATCCCGCCTCTTTCTGCTCGTTTCTCACCATTATTTTGCCTCTTTCCACTCGTTTCGGACCTTTATTCTGCATTACTGTTCATTTATCACCTTTCTGCTCATTACTGGCCTTTATTCTGCCTCTTTGTGCAGGGTTCTGGCCATTATTCAGCCTCTTTGTGCTGGTTTCTGACCATTATTTTGCTTCTTTCTCCTCTTTTTCCCCCCCAGGACGTTAGGTGATCCTCAAGGCCCCCGCTGTCCCATCTGGATTTCCACATACTGCGGAAGCCAGCATTGCTGTCACAGACAAGGAGGTACTAAACGTGCAGCTCCCTGTCTGTGATACAGACAGAAACTCAACTCAGCAAGCGGGAGCAGTTTCACAGGTCTCGCTTGCTGAGAGCGAAGTTCTTGTTTGCTCTAACATGGCAGGAGCTGTCAAAGCTCCTGCCAAATCAGAGCAAACAGCTATGTCCCAGGGTTGGGCACCCTGGGACATGGCAGGACCCTGCCCTGGGGGGCGGTGGTCCCCAGGGCCATGGATGGCTCCAGGAGGGGCACCCCACGGTCCGTCTCCTTCTGTATTGATGGGTTAGCCCCAGGGAGGTGGTGGTCCCCAGGGACGTATATGGCCCAGGAGGGGGGCTGGGAGGCTCTTCTCCCACTGTTATGTATTTAATAGGCCCGAGAAGGTGGTGGTCCCTGGGCCCCGTGGTCCCACATTATTATTTGTTTATTGCCCGAGGGAGGTGGTGCTCTGGGGCTTCTTCTAATCCCAGGAGGGGAGTACGTGTGGCCACTTCCTTTTCTAAAACCTCAACAAAACCCAGGACGGGGTGCATACAGCCCCTTCTCCATTTCTAAAGATAAAGCCCCGGGGTGGTGGTCCCCAGGGCTCTAACAGCCTTAGGAGGGGGGCCCTCTGGGCCCCCTCCTTTTAAAATTAAATGCCCCCAGGTACTGGCCTACCCGGAGGTTCATTTCAAAACAAGGAGACCACGCTTGTTTTTTTTCGATTTCACTGCATATCTGCAGAGCCAGCTGCTATTTTCTGTCAAAATTGAAAAATAAATATTTTAAATCCCCATCAGATTCACTCTGGAATCCCACAACCACTTCTAAGGGGTCTGGGTATTCATACCCTGCCCCCTTTCTATATTTTTAAAGATTTTTGTGGGACTCAGCTGTAGCCGAGTCCCAAGATGGCTGCCAACACTTCCTATTTGAAGTGTTGGCAGCCAATCAGATTACAGCACAGGGACTGTCGGATCTGCAGATGATCATCATCCCTAGATATACAGATTTTGATTTTAATTAATATCTCTAAAACTACTGAACAGATTTACCCCAAACTAACAAAAGGCACTGCTCTGGCCCAAGTTCTACCGCTCTGCCAAATTTGGCATAACTCCCTCTATCTGTTCGGGGTGTAGTTGTGCCTAAAGTCCCTATGGGAATTAACAATGGTAAAACGTGTTTTGGAACCAAACCCTTTTTCTAGGACCCCGCTTGATGACTCTCCCCAAAGCTTTCAAGACAGCAGCTGAAGTGAGTGCCAATATGTTTGGAAAGTTTTGTGAAGATTCAATAAACAGAGCCAAAGTTATTGGCAAAACAAAAACGCTTTTCAAATGGAACCTAGGTCCTAATTATAACTATATATTCACTGAAAAAACCATAGGTTTTAGCCACATTATAGTTAGGGATTAGCATTTAGAAAACCTTAGAAATTCACTGAAAAAAACATAGGTTTCACACATGTTATAGTTAGCTGGACATTTCACTCATACAAAACCATTGAAATTCCTGCGTTATAGTTAGTTCAGCTAACTATAAATCGCTCGCCCGCAATTCACTGCTGATGATGTCACATATTACATCACTCATGATATGGTCAGTGACATCACTCATGACA
Organism: Lissotriton helveticus; assembly: GCF_964261635.1. NCBI lineage: Eukaryota > Metazoa > Chordata > Amphibia > Caudata > Salamandridae > Lissotriton > Lissotriton helveticus. Next base: position 646,253,485 of record NC_136061.1, on the reverse strand, counting down.
TCCCTGATGACATCATCCAGTGAATGTGTGTCTTTCTGAAAAATAAATATTTTTTTATATTTATATCTAAAGGTCGATGGAAGAATAAATGGGTAAATAAGTGTCTAAATGGATTTTTTTTGTAAAATTGATTGTATAACTGACTTATTAAGTGTATCTCAGTGAATACATGTATTAGCGAGTAATGTTTAAATATTTAAATATCTCTATCAGTGTCTCACTTTGTGGATAACTGGCTGCATGGGTTGGTGAGTAGCTACATGAGTGTGTATATGGGTTATTAGTTGGTTTTTTGAGAATCAGTATGACTGTCTGTATGGTTCGCTGTGGGATATTACTTAGTGCATAGATGCATGAATAAGTGACTAACTGTATGTGTTTTGAAGACAGCATGTGTGCATGACTGTATGGGTGGATGAGTGTGTGTATGGGTGTTTTAGTGAGTAAATGACTGTCTCAATAGTGTCTTTATGAGTAAGTACATATGTTTTAAACTAGTATATGTGAGCATTGATGTATATAAGTGAGTATATATGAGAGTGAAAGATTGGAAGAGTTACTGTATAAATAAGTATGTGTTTCTATAAGTGATTGTTTAAGAGAGTAAGTATGTGTAGGTTTCTGAAGAAGTAAGTGTAGTGGTGTATGTATAGCTGTATATGCAAGTAAATGGATGTTTGATAGTTTTTTTGCATGTGTGAGTGTGTGTGTGAGTAACCCTATGGATGACTATCAGTGTGTAACAGGACGTATAGGTGTATGAGTACATATGATGAGTGACTACATGTATGAGTGACTATATAGAGCTGTTGGTGAATGAGTGGATATGTATGTAGATTTTGGAATTACTGAATAGGTTCTTCTAACTGGTATAGGTATCTCCATTGTTTTGAAAATTTTAGTTTCTATTTTTCAATCTATTTATCAAAGGTTATATTAGGGTGAGAAGAGGTCTGCCACTCTTTCACAAGGATGATGTCATCAGTGATGTCATCAGTGATGTCATTTGAGATGTCATGAGTGATGTCATGAGTGATGTCACTGACCATGTCATGAGTGATGTAATATGTGACGTCATCAGCAGTGGATTGCGGGCGTGCGAGTTATAGTTAGCTGAACTAACTATAACGGGGGAATTTTAATGGTTTTGTATGAGTGAAATGTCCAGCTAACTATAACATGTGTGAAACCTATGTGTTTTTTCAGTGAATTTCTAAGGTTTTTAAATGCTAATTCCTAACTATAACGTGGCTAAAACCTACGTTTTTTTCAGTGAATTTGCAAGGTTTTTAAATGCTAATTCCTAACTATAAGGTGCCTAAATATAAATATATATATATATATATATGTATATATATATATATATACACACTGGAAAACTAAACACTCACATCCCTTACAAAGAAATGGAAAGTTTGCATCTCTGCAGCCTCTCTTATTTTTCACCTTATTCATCTTCCGCTCAATCAACACATCATCCACAAATACACACACCTACTTGCTGCCTTTCTTGGCTGGGCTTATCAATTATTATTCTTTAATTCAAATTCAAAGTGCAGGCCCTTTATTCAGCCTTCTTGGTAACTACTACCCGTGAATAGCAGTGGGTAATTTGCACACTTCCGTCCTTTCTTGAGTCCTTTCTACCGACACTGTGTGTACTTTATGCACTAGCTTGCTTCCTTAGATGTGGTACTCGTTTCTCTTGCTCCCACTGCGGAATCCAACACCCTATCTGTGTAATGAGCTGGAAATCCAAAGATCCACTTCGCTGACAAGGCAGTGGGTAGTTTGCGTGTCTCCAGCCGTTCTTATTTTTCACCTTTTTCATCTTCCACTCTATAAACACATCATCCACACATACACACAACTACTTGCTGCATTCCTTAGCTGTGATTATCAACTATTCTTCTATTTCATATTCCTATTCAAAGTGCAGGCCTTGATCAAGCCTTTTTATTGTAACAACTACCCCAGCCGAAGGCACTGTAAATATGCACACTTGCTCCCTTTCTTGGCTGGGGTTATCAATTATTCTTTAATTTCGTATTCTGATTTAAACTCAAGGCCCTTTATCAAGCCTTTTTGTTGTAACTACTGTTGCAGGAATTCTGCTCCTACACAGAACTGTGCATACAGACTTAGGACCTCAGTGAATTACGGTGTACCAAAACCCACCTTAGTACCCAAACCCCCTACCAGACTAGCAATCAGTGACTCATTGGTTCTTTGTCCTATAGCATAAACACCAATGATTAGTCAACCCAGAACATGCGACTTAGATTACCTCCAGTAAGGTGGATAAAAAGAGCACTCTTTCGTTATAGTCTTAAACCAGTCCAAAACAAGGAGTAAAAAAAGACACGTGCAAGTTTCAAATGTTTATTTCTAACGCCATAATCTCATGCGCAGTACCTTAGATAATACAACCAAACATATTATCAGAAACAAGGTTGTCAGCATTGTTACTATTCCATAAAATACAAAGGTAGAAAGTATCCTATAATGCTAAAGGGAAACAGATTTAAAATATACCTACATTTCACCCTCCCTACCTACCAGGTTAGTTTTTAACTACAGAAGGTCTCATAGGATTACATGGGCGGGCCCATACCTCTGATACTCAGCAGTAGTGGATCACATTGAGTTCTGCAAAAACTGTCAGGATACGAATGTTCTCCAACTGGGTGTAATTGTGCCTCCACAATACATTATTAAACGCGGCAGTATCAGAGGTGGCCACAGCTGCATATGTGTTATGGGTCGAACGTGCGAGGATCATTCCGAATAACAGACACAGTATCCAAGATAACCTTGATGTTCCATGCTCTCACTATGCTCACAAAACTAGAGAGGCAGTCTAGAAAATGTAGCATAACAAATTATTCTCATGTGAAGCAAAATACTCAGCCTTCTCTAAACAATATCACACGTGCGTGTTGTGTGCAAAGCAGAGCGGGAAAGCAAAATGGCGTTTAAGCTTCTAATAAAACCATGCTAACTTAACACGGTGTGAGTGCAAGGCTCAGCCCACGACACCCTCCCTCGATCGAAGCACGTGATATAAACGTGGGCGAATTAGGAACGCAGAGTCCAAGCCTGAAAAGCAGAGTCAAGTTCAAATTTGCCCCAAAAATTATTCGCTGTTTGATAGAAAACAGTAACTAAATAATAAAGAATAGATAGAAAAATCAAAGAGTCTTAATCCAACAGGGTATAAGCACAGTATGTAGCAACACCCTCCAAGAGGAAGTCATTGTTCTCATCTGAAAACATTTCAGCCATCCAATTGAATAGTGAGAATGAACATACATGTTCCTCAACGACCGAATCCTCCATAACCATTGGAGGAAAACTTGGGTCATTTTCAATGTAACTGCGTGCCAAGAAGTCATGCGCCGCTGCAAAAACATTCCAACGTCCCAATATTACATGTATCGCTGAACAGAACAGAGCAAGTCATGAACCACTAAGGTGCTCATCAGCTGGTCATAATCCGCGTTGGAAGACACCGTACAGCAGAGACACAAATCCAGGGCCCAGTCGAAATCGCAGCTCAGGCAATGGAAGACAGGTTGAATGCATGTGAAAAAGGAGAATCAAAACGATAATCCATGAGCTGCACTCAATGTAGCCAGAGGCAGCGCTCCGTAATAACTAAGCATTCGGTTGCGGAGCAGCAACAGTCGGGACATATTCTCGTGTGCTGCAGGATGTGCATCCATATTTAAGTAAACAAATGAATAGAAGCACACCGGCAACTATTGCGAGTATTAAGGGGAATCCACCAAAGATGCTGGAAAACATCGAATGAAAAAATGCAGAGAAGACACCAAATATAGTTTGAAAAGAAGTCACAAGGCCACTGCTTCTAACTTTAAAAAAGTAAGGTAACCCCGTAGTCAAGGACCCATTAAAGATACTCTCCATTAACTCCCTAAAATGCAGGGGCACGTCTGTATTTAATAAATCATGCACTTCTGTGCGTGTGTTTGCTACATGAAGGACAAATGTTTCTCTAGCAGATGTAAGGGCAACCTCTTTTTGAGACAATAGCGCTCTTATACGACTCATTTGGTTGACTCTTCTTTCAAGGTCGGAATCGACGGCCAGATGGAAACATCCAGCTTCCCACGCAGAGGCGTAAACACAACTTTTTTATAGCAAACCACACGCTCAGTTACCGTAATCATGTAAGCGATGCATGCTAACATTGCACAACAATCTGCATATTTCAAATTAAATAACTCACGTTTCCAGTAAACTGAACGTTGGTATGATAGCAGGTGTCGGAGTGCCTTTCAAACTCAGGCCAAATTAGGCACATCTTGATTACAAGAGCGATGCAATTGTATGTGTCTACAAATTAAGGAGTGATCTGGTGCTATTGTGCAATCCTCGCCATTCATATGGACTTCTTTTCACTCCCTCAGGCACCTATATGTAAATGATAATAACCAAGCTTCATGGAGATAAGTGCTGCCTATAGATCCATATCTGCCTATAGCACAGTATTTCATGCAAACCTCAAACTTAAACAGGCTAAAAAGTAACATTATGATACCGTGGATAAGCCACACTGCTGAATCGGACCTCCAATGAGTGACCACTTCTAACCATTCTCATAGCGCGCCCTGTGCTCTGATTTGACAGCGAGAGAGTGATCGCACCATAGTTTGAACTGCTAATCATTCTCAGCATACGCTACGAATTCGCATTCACGTTACACGTCGCATCAAAGCTTCCGTGTGACATTATGTACGGCGCCCCATACGCAAAGACGCAAATGTTTTTTAATTGTTTAAAAACATATATTTATGTATTTAATGAACATACCAACAGAAGACATTATCTAGATTATTATGAAAACATTTTTTTTACGTTCCAATAATCCTATATTACTTTTAAAAGCAATTATACAAATCGCGGTGGAACATCATGCGTACTCGCATCGTAAGAGTACCGTAATCACAGCGTAAGCGTACGCAAAGCCATGTGACTTTAAAAGAAGAGATTTGATTGGTTCATAACACTTCCTATGACAACTATTGAAAGTTCCGTCCCATTTTAATAATTCTACTTTGACATTCTAAGAAGAAGCATCTCTTCTGAGAATCTTGTCAAATAGAACGTAGTTTACCATAATAACAGCAATGGACTCATCTTCCAGCCATTCTTCAGAGGAATATTTCATTCCTGAAGAACCTCCAAAGAAGAAGAAAGAAGCTCTAATTTGGCAGCTTTTTACTTTTCCAGAAGGGCAAAAAAAGGTTAATGCTCCAAAAGTAACCTGTAAAATTTTCCTAACTCTTTCAAGGGGTGATCCATCTAAAAAATACTCCTTTGGCACAGCAAATATGGAGCGACACGTGAAGAACTTACACCCCAACAACTTTGCTCGAGCTGCAACACAGAGGTTGAAGGACAACCCACCTGCTGCTGCACCAAGCACATTAATAATGAATTATGGGACTTGCAGTACGGCAGCAGTCAGGCCGGTGATTTTACGATCCACACCTGGGACACTGCACATGTGATGCACCTCTGAGGAAGGCTATTCACCAAAACGTGTCAGGAGCTTCACCTCTATTGTTGCCTGCGCTAATTGAAATAAAGCTTCTTTCTCCAGAACCAGGTTATGGCGCTTTTTGTTGATGGATGTTAAAGTACGGGAAATGCTGTCTCCCGCATGCCACGACCGCCCTGGGGGCCCGGACGACAGTGAGCTGCTTTGTATATTTAAGAAGGGGGACATGACCCGCTTGGCCCACTGTGAGCCGAAGGAATTTCAGGCGATTATCACAGTGAGAGGCGAGAAAGGGAGCAGAGTGAGACTCATGCCTCTGTTAGGGGGGTTCTGGACACTGCACGTTATGGACATTGTGGGGCCACACAAACAGCTTGTGTGCACCAGGGCCTGCCTAAGCACTGTACCTACCTACAACATCACACTGGAGCTGACAGTGTGGACAAGCCATCACTATGACTGCACGGGTATTCCACTGAGGCTGCAGATGAATTATGGGACTTGTAGTATGGCAGCAGTCAGGCAGGTGATTTTACGATCCACACCTGGGACACTGCACATGTGATGCACCTCTGAGGAAGGCTATTCGACGAAATGCGTCAGGTGCCTCACCTCTGTTGTTGCCTGCGCCAATTGAAATAAAGCTTTTTTCTCCAGAACCAGGTTATGGCGCTTTTATTTTATGGATGTTAAAGTACGGGAAATGCTGTCTCCCGCATGCCACGACTGGCCTGGGGGCCCCGACGACAGCAAGCTGCTTTGGATATTTAAGAAGGGGGGCATGACCCGCTTGCCCCACTGTGAGCCTAAGGAATTTCCGGCGATTATCACAGTGAGAGGCGAGACAGGGAGCCGAGTGAGGCTGATGCCTCTGTTAGGCGGGTTCTGAACACAACGCCTTATGGGCATTGTGGGGCCACACAAAGAGCTTGTATGCACTAGGGTCTGCCTAAGCACTGTACCTACCTACAACATCACGCTGGAGCTGACAGTGTGGACAAAACATCACTATGACTGCACCGGTATTCCACTAAGGCTCCAGATAAATTATGGGATTTGCAGTATGGCAACAGTCAGGCAGGTGATTTTACGATCCACACCTGGGACAGTGCACATGTGATGCAACTCTGAGGACCGCGTCAGGTGCCTCACCTCTGTTGTTGCCTGCGCCAATTGAAATAAAGCTTTTTTCTCCAGAACCAGGTTAAGGCGCTTTTTTTTGGATGGATATATATATTTATATATATACATATATATATATTCACTGAAAAAACCATAGGTTATAGACCATATATAGTTAGGAATTAGCATTTACAAAACCTTGAAAATTCACTGAAAAAACCATAGGTTATAGACCATATATAGTTAGGAATTAGCATTTAAAAAACCTTATTTTACTCACACAAAACCATTGAAATTCCATATATAGTTAGTGGCACTAACTATATATCGCGCACCCGCAATCCACTGCTGATCATGTCACATATTACATCATTCATGACATGGTCAGTGACATCACTGATGACATCACTGATGACATCTCAAATGACATCACTGATGACATCACTGATGACATCTCAAATGACATCACTGATGACATCACTGATGACATCTCAAATGACATCACTGATGACAACATCCAGTGACTGTGTATTTCTGTAAAGTTAAAATATGTCTTACATATTGAAGAATGAGTGGATGTAGAAGTGTCTGGATGAAGGATTTAGTAGGTGCATGCCTGACTGTATGAGTGAGTGGTTAAATGTGTCTCACTGAGTGCATGGGTTAGTGACGAACTGTCTTAATTTGTGCATCATTATGTTTGTTGTTCTGTAAACTGCTGCATGTGTTGATCAGTAGCTATATGAGTAAGTATATGGGTTATTGATTGGTTGCTCAAGTATTTGTATGGGAGACTGAGTGTGTGTGTGGGTGGCTGGGAGGTGTATGACTCTGTGCATAGATGTGTGAGCAGTTGATTCACTAGATGTATGGGTTCAAAAGTGCATGTGGAAACAGCTGTATGGGTGGTTGACTGTGTGCATGAGTGCATTGGTGAGTGAATGGATATCTCAGTGCTACATGTCAAAGTAAGTACATATGTAAAACACAGTACATGTGAGAGTTGGCATATATAAATAACTGTGCATAAGAGCAAATAAATGTGTGATTGGCTGTATGGATGATTGTGAACTTGTATCAGGGATTGTAAAAGAGAGTAAATATGTGTTAGTATATGTTTGAATAAGTAAGGTGTGTATAACTGTATAGTTGAGGAAATGGAGGTATGATTGATTCTTTGCATGACTGACTAGGTGTGTAAGTAACTCCATGGATGAGTGACAGTCTGTGAGTGTCTGTTTACACTGAGTGTATCTAAGGTTATATTAGAGTCTGAAGAGGTTCATCGTATTATCACATGAATGATGTCATCAGTGATGTGATCAGTAATGTCAAATGAGATGTCATCAGTGATGTCATCAGTGATGTCATTTGAGATGTCATCAGTGATGTCATCAGTGATGTCATTTGAGATGTCATCAGTGATGTCATCAGTGATGTCATTTGAGATGTCATCAGTGATGTCATCAGTGATGTCACTGACCATGTCATGAATGATGTAATATGTGACATGATCAGCAGTGGATTGCGGGTGCGCGATATATAGTTAGTGCAACTAACTATATATGGAATTTCAATGGTTTTGTGTGAGTAAAATAAGGTTTTTTAAATGCTAATTCCTAACTATATATGGTCTATAACCTATGGTTTTTTCAGTGAATTTTCAAGGTTTTGTAAATGCTAATTCCTAACTATATATGGTCTATAACCTATGTTTTTTTCAGTGAATTTCAATGGTTTTTTAATAGCAAATATCATAAGCTGTCGAATGTCAAGTACGTGGTAAGTGAAAACATTTTCGTGTTTATGCACACTGATCTGCTTTGAATGGTGCCCCCCCCCCTCATTTCTATTAGGAGTACTCTCTCTTTGCAGATAGTGAAAGGTAGTTAACGCAGGCCTTTGCCCCCGTTGTAATCCGTTGTGCCTGCTTCTCTCTCCATTTGATTGATTGTTATCCAAGTATTTACTGTTTTAGAATTAGTTCTCTTTAGTTCATTCTCTATTTACAAACAAACACAGAGTCGCAATACTCTGTTTAGTCTTTGCAGATAACGAAAAATCGTGTAAAAAAAAAGAAAAGGAATCGAGCAAAATCAGTAGGCCACTAATGGGATCTCTTTTTGACCTCGCTAAAATAGAAACATTAGGAACAACCCCTCATGACAAATACAAAACTACTGAGATGAACTGAACTCCACACAATGATGGCTGCAAAACAGCTCGGCTCCGCCACCCACCCCGCCCAAAATAACGATAAAGAGCGGCTGCCATGATTGGTTGCGGAATGGCCACGACGGAGCTACGAAATGGTGCTGCTCTCATGCTAACCCCAGCTTCAGTCTGAAACATCCAGAAACACTGTAGACTACCAATTCGATCAGTTCCGGTAGCGCCCCAATGTAACCCGGTAGAGAAGAACTAGCCCTCCCCTCTTTGACTGATGGTTCTTGTTGCCTGTCCCTTCTGTTGTCATTTAACAGAACTATTTAGCCTGCTGAAAGGGGTTGTGTTCCGACCGCTGGTTGGTGGAGACATTTTGACTATATTCTGTACCTGCGTTGTCGCGTAATGCGTCATATGACGCGCCGCGTTAGCGCATCCGGAAGTCATCCGGGGCGCGCAGCGCGTAACGTAAGCATAACAAGTCATGTGACTTGTTAATAAAACTTTTCATTGGTTCATTTTACTTTTCTTATTATAATGATGAAAGGCTTGGTCATATGACCTAAAAATTACGCTTTTCATTACTTCCGAACATTATTTTTTCTTAAATATATGTTATAATGTTCCAGGCTAATGTACTTTCCCGGAAATTTTACAACTGTCCTGCAAGTAAAATATATTCTTTTTTCGAGAAAAAGAGCGTTTCTTCGTCCCATGACGGAGCCGTTGAGCAAAAGAGGGTCGACCTGCTGTCTTAGTCGCCGATACGCCTGAATATGAGATTCTTATCGATCACTTTATGTTGCAGGAATAGAAAACACAACAGCCCTTGACCATTTATCTTTACTGCGTTCCTTCGTATTATACCTTTTACCCTTCATGTAATTGGTCTGCTTTATTTCACTTGCCTTTTAATGATTCTAAAACAGTCACTATTATTAAAAACTTTACCAATGTATATACTACTACCATGTTTTCTTTTAAAAACCTTTATTGTGAAAATTTCATTATACAAATACGAGCCTATAACCACGTGGGCCTGCCACGGAGCAAACTGTAATCGTATATGATGAATAGACATTTACACTGTAGAGGAACGTAACGGGCGGGCCATTAGGTTGCAAGAACTAAGGTGTCTAACAGTTACGGAATCGGTGGACGTACATTTTATAATTAAAATACGACAGGGCCAGTTACAATAAAATTATCTAGATATACATTTGCGGGCAAGTACCATGGGTGACGTTAATTCGAACTTTCAACAGTACAGTAATCAATAACACATCAGAACTTAATATCAATAGGGATGTCGAAATATTCAATCAATTCTCGTCCCCGCCCGCCATGTGCTTCAAAACTGCATACGTATCTCGTGATTTCAAGGTTCTGCAACCAGTACACAACAAGGAGTTACGAGTCCCATTTATTCCGGCGCCATTTTGGGCGAGGACGGGCAGGTCCAGGATATAGTCAAAATGTCTCTACCAACCATCGACTATGATGATGTTCATATGCTGTATTTATTAGAGTAACACTCATCTGTCCACATGAAATTAATTTGCCACAATCTAAACATGTCATTTTAATCTTTCCAAAGTTCTTCTAAATATTTGGGACCGTTTCCCTTGCCTCTGAAGCTCTCAGTGCCACTTCTTTGATGAATGTACTAGCAGGTCAGGGGTTCTCCTCCAAATCTCTCTTTTATGCAGCACTATAATTAATTGGTGCCACCTCTCCATATGACGATGCATGGTATAGTTACCACAACTATATATTTTTTCGGTTCCTCTGGAGAGTTCATCGTAGCAGATGAAGCGTGTAACGTACCGGGCATTTACCTTTTTTTGCATGTACAGGAAAGGAAAAAAAAATCGAGCGTCCGAGTTCTAAGGTGTCCCAGGGCCATTTTAGTGGACCAGGCCCAAATCCAAAGAACAGGCCGCCATTTTGAGAGTCCTCTTGCAGCCGCCTGTCGCTGTAGCATCAAGAGCAGCCGAAACTCAGCTGAATGGCAACTGAAACGGTAAAGGGGCGCCCCACTACAGCAGACGAGCCTCCACCTAGGAAGGCCCATTCACGCCGGCTCCCCCCCCCTTCGGGCACCCCACGCCGTTATTCGGAGCAGTATTGTAGGATGGCCACACCAGTGCGGCAACTTGCTAGACATCACCTCGGTGGTAACCGAATCTCAACGCCTTGTGGTGTCTTCTATTCAGAAAACATTGTTATGCTGCCTTCGACCTATTCGCCGCAAGTGCGCACACAACTCAACTGCATAGCTTGCTAGACACCACCTCGGTGCCATCCGGATCTTGGAATGTCAGCACCTTTTGGTGTCTTCTCTTCAGAAAATATTGTTGCGCTGCCTTTGGCCCCATTCGCACATCAGTCCGCTACTGACGCCATCTCACAGGCTAATGGGGCGCCCCACGCCGACTTTCAGCATTGTAGAATGACCACACCAGTACAGCAACTTGCTAGACATCACCTCGGTGCCATCCGGATCTTGGCGCCCCACTGCAGATGAAGTGCCTCTCAACTATGAAACCACCACGGTGACATCCGGATCTTGGCGCGTTGTGCTGCCTTCGGCCTATTCGCACATCGGTCCGCTACTGACGCCATCTCACAGGCTAATGGGGCGACCCACGCCGAGTTTCAGCATTGTAGGATGACCACACCAGTACAGCAACTTGCTAGACATCACCTCGGTGCCATCCGAATCTTGGCATCTCAACGCCTAGTGGTATCTTCCATACAAAAAATATTGTTACGCTGCCTTTGGCACCATTCGCACATCAGTCCGCAACTTAGACATCACCTCGGTGCCATCCGGATCTTGGCATCTCAGCGCCTTGTGGTGTCAGTCAGAAAATATTGTTGCGCTGCCTTTGGCCCCATTCGCACATCAGTCCGCTACTGACACCATCTCACAGGCCAACAGGGCGCCCCACGCCGACTTTTACCATTGTACGATGGCCACACCAGTGCCACAACTTGCTAGACACCACCTCGGTGCCATCCGGATCTTGGCATCTCAGCGCCTTGTGGTGTCTTCAAATCAGAAAATATTGTTGCGCTGCCTTTGGCCCCATTCGCACATCGGTCCGCTACTGACGCCATCTCACAGGCCAACGGGGCGCCCCACGCCGACTTTCAACATTGTAGGATGGCCACAGAAGTGCGACAACTTACTAGACACCACCTCGGTGCCATCCGGATCTTGGCGCGTTGTGCTGCCTTCGGCCTATTCGCACATCGGTCCGCTACTGACGCAAACTCACAGGCCAACGGGGCGCCCCACGCCAACTTTCAGCATTGTAGGATGGCCACACCAGTGCACCTTACTAGACACCACCTCGGTGCCATCCGGATCTTGACGCGTAGTGAAGCTGCAGCAGCTGCAAATAAGCTTCAGACAGTGTTACAACCGCTGCTCAGAACTCTCAACTATGACACCACCTCGGTGCCATCCGGATCTTGGCATCTCAGCGCCTTGTGGTGTCAGTCAGAAACTATTGTTGCGCTGCCTTTGGCCCCATTCGCACATCGGTCCGCTACTGACGCAAACTCACAGGCCAACGGGGCGCCCCACGCCGACTTTCAGCATTGTAGGATGGCCACACCAGTGCGGCAACTTGCTACACACCACCTCGGTGCCATCCGGATCTTGGCATCTCAGCGCCTAGTGGTGTCTTCTATTCCGAAAATATTGTTGCACTGCCTTCGGCCCCATTCACACATCGGTCCGCTACTGACGCCATCTCACAGGCCAACGGGGCGCCCCACGCCGACTTTCAGCATTGTAGGATGGCCACACCAGTGCGGCAACTTACTAGACACCACCTCGGTGCCATCCGGATCTTGGCGCGTTGTGCTGCCTTCGGCCTATTCGCACATCGGTCCGCTACTGACGCAAACTCACAGGCCAACGGGGCGCCCCACGCCGACTTTCAGCATTGTTGGATGGCCACACCAGTGCGGCAATTTACTAGACACCACCTCGGTGCCATCCGGATCTTGGCGCGTTGTGCTGCCTTCGGCCTATTCGCACATCGGTCCGCTACTGACGCAAACTCACAGGCCAACGGGGCGCCCCACGCCGACTTTCAGCATTGTAGGATGGCCACACCAGTGCTGCAACTTGCTGGACACCACCTCGGTGCCATCCGGATCTTGGCGCGTTGTATTGCCTTCGGCCTATTCGCACATCGGTCCGCTACTGACGCCGCCTCACGTGCCAACGTATTTTCTCCGCATTTTATACCCTAGGTCATGTGACTTGTTTATAAAACTTTTCATTGGTTCATTTTACTTTTGGTTTCCTAATGATGGAAGGCTTGATCATATGACCTAAAAACAACACTTTTCATTGGATGAAAACTTTTTTTTTTTCCCAAACGATGAAAGCCCCACCTTGTTTCTGGATGTTTCAGACTAAACTGGCGTCAGCATGAGAGCACCACCATCTCGTAGCTCCGTCGTGGTCATTCCGCGAGCAATCATGGCAGCCGCTCCCCACCAGAAGCCTGCAGGAGTCGGGGCTCCCAAAACGTTTGATGAATTCTCAAGGCGGAGGGGACGCTTTCGAGAATGGGGTCCAAGACCTAGCAGACAAGCGTCCGATTTCCAAGGTGTCCCTGGGCCATTTCAGTGGACCAGGCCCAAAAAGGAAAGAGCCTGCCGCCATTTTGAGAGTCCTGTGACAGCCGCCTATCGCTGCACCGCAAGAGTGGGCGCAACTCACCTGAATTGCGGCTTTTGACACAGTGGACCAAAAACGGACGGAATGGCAACTGAAACGGTAAAGGGGCGCCCCACTACAACAGATGACACTCCACCTGGAGAGGCCCGTTCACGCCGCCTCCCCCGGGGCGCCCCACGCCGTTATTCGGAGCAGCATTGTAGGATACCAAAACCAGTGCGGCAACTTACTGGACATCACCTTGGTGCCATCGTTCTGCTGCCTTGGAACTATTCGCGCAACAGTTTGCTACTGATGACCCACCCCCCGCGACGCCCCACGCCGTTATTTGCTGGGTGGTAACTTACTAGACATCACTTTCGTGTCATCTAGATTTCGGCGCGTTCTGCTGCCTTGGAACTATTCGCACAACAGTTTGCTACTGATGACCCACCCCCCGCGACGCCCCACGCCGGAAATCTGGACGTTGTGCTGCGTTGGGACTATTCGCACAGCCGACCGCTACTTCGTTGTTTTTCCCTAAAAATGTTTATATGTTATTACTATTTTTGTTTTCTTGTATATATTTATAAATTATTAAAGTTTTATAATCTTACTACTTTGTCGGAGTGCTATATATTTTTAATGTGACACATAATTGTAAAAACTTTGATGTACAAAGAGTCATCCCTGGAATCTTCCGCTTCACGCTCGGTCCCCTCCCCAATCACAATACAGGATGGTTTTCAGATAATAGCAACGCTTCTGCTGTGACGGATCTCATCGAGTGTGGGCCTTGATCTACTATAACTCCTTTGAAGAGGGGTGATTCTTTACAGCTGTGGCCATAAACTACATCTGCAGGGCTAGCTGATAGCCTAGGACCGGCCTGGACAATCGGACACAGAGGAAAAGGAGTGTCAGAGGGTGCGGTAGTGAATAGGGCGAAAGGGAGGTGTCAGGCGGGCACAGGGTGTGATTCTCAGGGAAGAGCAGCGCAGATGGGGGGAGGTTTATTACCCATGCATAAGACAGAGAGCGGGGGTGACCACTGCCTGGGTGAGATGCTTGCGAGGGTGGGGAGCCATGCTAAGGATCGACAGCGTGCACAGAGTGGGTCTGGTCAAGGCATCTAAAATGGCTGCCGTGCACGACAAAAGTGTGGCATTTGAAAAAAGACAAGATGGCGCAGACAATGTTTTTCAACACTTCCTGATTTCCTTCGAATCGAACGTTAACAGACGTTGGGGCATATTACCAAAGTTAAGCGATATTTATCCCTAACGATGCATTGCAAAGATTTTTTTACCGTCAGAAATTATCGCAGATAAACCTTGCTATTATCAAGGTTTATCGCAAATACGATAAAAAACGACCGCAATGCATTAATATCGCTGAAAACTCAGCGATATTCATGCATTACCGAGCTAATGCTCTTAGCCATGTTATCCACCTCCCATTGGATAACATGGCTAAGAACTGCTCAGGGCAGCTGTTACTTTTTGGAGATATTCGCGCTTATCTCGAATATTTCCAAAAGTTGATAATAGGAGATAGCGATGTTAGCGACTGTTTCCAGTCGCTAACATCTTGGCATGCCCACTTTGCATGTCATTAGTGATAAATATCACTCACATGCAAAGTGGGGCCCAAGATGGTCGCTATCTCCTACTAGCCGTCGCTAACTGGTGTTAGCAACAGCTAGGTAATACAGATATAATTTTATCTCCGCGAAGCGGAGCGCTGTTACAGATATATATCTTGTTTTTGAACATTAATTTCTCAAAATGCACTGAAGCACATATATTGAGACCTAGCAAAGGCACATCGGGCTACCAGTCCCTAATATTTTACCAAGTTTCGTGCAAATCCATTCAGCCGTTCGATTATTATTATTATTTTTTTTTTTTGCCCAGCGGGGCCCTTTTAAAACCTCCACATCAAACCTAGGGGGTCAGCGAGGATCTACTATGCCCCCTTATGGTCATTTGCCCCTTCGCTTTGGCCTCCTCTTGTCTCTCGATCCTACCGAGAGACAAGATGGCGGCCGCTACGGACTGTTTGGAATGTTTACAGACACCGGAGAGCCAATCAGCTTCGCAAAGCTCCGTAACGCGAAAAGTACGCAAAGCGGTGCGCTGTTACAGATATATATCTTTTTTTGAACGTTAATTTCTCAAAATCCACTGAAGCACATATATTGAGACCTAGCAAAGGCACATCGGGCTACCAGTCCCTACAATTTTGCCAAGTTTCTTGCAAATCCATTCAGCCGTTCGATTATTATTATTATTTTTTTTTTTTGCCCCGCGGGGCCCTTTTAAAACCTCCACATCAAACCTAGGGGGTCAGCGAGGATCTACTATTCCCCCTTATGGTCATTTGCCCCTTCGCTTTGGCCTCCTCTTGTCTCTCGATCCTACCGAGAGACAAGATGGCGGCCGCTACGGACTGTTTGGAATGTTGACAGACGCCGGAGAACCAATCAGCTTCGCTTCACAAAGCTCCGTTGCGCGAAAAGTACGCGTCCTGGAGCGCTGCCCGGTCCGCTGTTACAGATATATATCTTTTTTTAAACGTTAATTTCTCAAAATCCACTGTAGCACATATATTGAGACCTACAAAAGGCACATCGGGCTACCAGTCCCTACAATTTTGCCAAGTTTCGTGCAAATCCATTCAGCCGTTCGGGCTAAAAGTGAGGCCAACCGCCCTATGGAAAACTCAATGTTAAAAACACGTTTTGGGACCCCCCTTTTTTCTCGACCCCCCCTGGACGAACCCCCCCCCCAATTTTCAGGGGCTTCTCAGAAACAAAATGTGCCATTTTCCTGAAAATTTCAGCCAATTCCGTCCACAAACGCCAAAGTTATTAGACATAGAATTTTCAAAAAACCCATAGAGAAAAAATCCTAACTATATATACCTACTGGCGACCGCCAGTAGGTAATATATAAAGTTCCACAGTTACCCACAGGTAGGAAGCACTCACTGTCAGCATACTCCAGTTAGGGGAGGAACCCATGCTCCTAGCATCAGCAGAGCCTGACGCGTTTCAGGATCACTCCCTTTCTCAAAGGCTTTTCTGCAGATTGAATGACTGCCAGCAAACACAACCATCAGCGTTTGTCCCTCCTTTATTTTCATCTAATCAATCACACCCAGGTGGGTAGAACATCACAGATGCATTATGGGGCTGATAGTTCGTAAAATGAAACCCAAGTGGGCTGCAGGCAGTCCTTTCAACCAAATATTAAAACATCACAGGGGCACAGGCGAAATTCCGCCCCGTTCGAATTTCATGCTGATCAATCCAAATTCGGCTGATTAAATGCACCAGCAGCGGGACCGCTAGCTTCTGCGGCGGTGCTTGCCTCGACCGGGTCGGCCGATATACATAAAGTTCCACAGTTACCCACAGGTAGGAAGCACTCACTGTCAGCATACTCCAGTTAGGGGAGGAACCCATGCTCCTAGCATCAGCAGAGCCTGACGCGTTTCAGGATCACTCCCTTTCTCAAAGGCTTTTCTGCAGATTGAATGACTGCCAGCAAACACAACCATCAGCGTTTGTCCCTCCTTTATTTTCATCTCATCAATCACACCCAGGTGGGTAGAACATCACAGATGCATTATGCGGCTGATAGTTCGTAAAATGAAACCCAAGTGGGCTGCAGGCAGTCCTTTCAACCAAATATTAAAACATCACAGGGGCACAGGCGAAATTCCGCCCGTTCGAATTTCATGCTGATCAATCCAAATTCCGCTGATTAAATGCACCAGCAGCGGGACCGCTAGCTTCTGCGGCGGTGCTTGCCTCGACCGGGTCGGCCGATATACATAAAGTTCCACAGTTACCCACAGGTAGGAAGCACTCACTGTCAGCATACTCCAGTTAGGGGAGGAACCCATGCTCCTAGCATCAGCAGAGCCTGACGCGTTTCAGGATCACTCCCTTTCTCAAAGGCTTTTCTGCAGATTGAATGACTGCCAGCAAACACAACCATCAGCGTTTGTCCCTCCTTTATTTTCATCTCATCAATCACACCCAGGTGGGTAAAACATCACAGATGCATTATGGGGCTGATAGTTCGTAAAATGAAACCCAAGTGGGCTGCAGGCAGTCCTTTAAACCAAATATTAAAACATCACAGGGGCACAGGCGAAATTCCGCCCCGTTCGAATTTCATGCTGATCAATCCAAATTCCGCTGATTAAATGCACCAGCAGCGGGACCGCTAGCTTCTGCGGCGGTGCTTCCCTCGACCGGGTCGGCCGATATACATAAAGTTCCACAGTTACCCACAGGTAGGAAGCACTCACTGTCAGCATACTCCAGTTAGGGGAGGAACCCATGCTCCTAGCATCAGCAGAGCCTGACGCGTTTCAGGATCACTCCCTTTCTCAAAGGCTTTTCTGCAGATTGAATGACTGCCAGCAAACACAACCATCAGCGTTTGTCCCTCCTTTATTTTCATCTCATCAATCACACCCAGGTGGGTAGAATATCACAGATGCATTATGGGGCTGATAGTTCGTAAAATGAAACCCAAGTGGGCTGCAGGCAGTCCTTTCAACCAAATATTAAAACATCACAGGGGCACAGGCGAAATTCCGCCCCGTTCGAATTTCATGCTGATCAATCCAAATTCCGCTGATTAAATGCACCAGCAACGGGACCGCTTGCTTCTGCGGCGGTGCTTCCCTCGACCGGGTCGGCCGATATACATAAAGTTCCACAGTTACCCACAGTTAGGAAGCACTCACTGTCAGCATACTCCAGTTAGGGGAGGAACCCATGCTCCTAGCATCAGCAGAGCCTGACGCGTTTCAGGATCACTCCCTTTCTCAAAGGCTTTTCTGCAGATTGAATGACTGCCAGCAAACACAACCATCAGCGTTTGTCCCTCCTTTATTTTCATCTCATCAATCACACCCAGGTGGGTAGAACATCACAGATGCATTATGGGGCTGATAGTTCGTAAAATGAAACCCAAGTGGACTGCAGGCAGTCCTTTCAACCAAATATTAAAACATCACAGGGGCACAGGCGAAATTCCGCCCCGTTCGAATTTCATGCTGATCAATCCAAATTCCGCTGATTAAATGCACCAGCAGCAGGACCGCTAGCTTCTGCGGCGGTGCTTCCCTCGACCGGGTCGGCCGATATACATAAAGTTCCACAGTTACCCACAGGTAGGAAGCACTCACTGTCAGCATACTCCAGTTAGGGGAGGAACCCATGCTCCTAGCATCAGCAGAGCCTGACGCGTTTCAGGATCACTCCCTTTCTCAAAGGCTTTTCTGCAGATTGAATGACTGCCAGCAAACACAACCATCAGCGTTTGTCCCTCCTTTATTTTCATCTCATCAATCACACCCAGGTGGGTAGAACATCACAGATGCATTATGGGGCTGATAGTTAGTAAAATGAAACCCAAGTGGGCTGCAGGCAGTCCTTTCAACCAAATATTAAAACATCACAGGGGCACAGGCGAAATTCCGCCCCGTTCGAATTTCATGCTGATCAATCCAAATTCCGCTGATTAAATGCACCAGCAGCGGGACCGCTAGCTTCTGCGGCGGTGCTTCCCTCGACCGGGTCGGCCAACATACATAAAGTTCCACAGTTACCCACAGGTAGGAAGCACTCACTGTCAGCATACTCCAGTTAGGGGAGGAACCCATGCTCCTAGCATCAGCAGAGCCTGGCGCGTTTCAGGATCACTCCCTTTCTCAAAGTCTTTTCTGCAGATTGAATGACTGCCAGCAAACACAACCATCAGCGTTTGTCCCTCCTTTATTTTCATCTCATCAATCACACCCAGGTGGGTAGTAGAACATCACAGATGCATTATGGGGCTGATAGTTCGTAAAATGAAACCCTAGTGGGCTGCAGGCAGTCCTTTCAACCAAATATTAAAACATCACAGGGGCACAGGCGAAATTCCGCCCCGTTCGAATTTCATGCTGATCAATCCAAATTCCGCTGATTAAATGCACCAGCAGCGGGACCGCTAGCTTCTGCGGCGGTGCTTCCCTCGACCGGGTCGGCCGATATACATAAAGTTCCACAGTTACCCACAGTTAGGAAGCACTCACTGTCAGCATACTCCAGTTAGGGGAGGAACCCATGCTCCTAGCATCAGCAGAGCCTGACGCGTTTCAGGATCACTCCCTTTCTCAAAGGCTTTTCTGCAGATTGAATGACTGCCAGCAAACACAACCACCAGCGTTTGTCCCTCCTTTATTTTCATCTCATCAATCACACCCAGGTGGGTAGAACATCACAGATGCATTATGGGGCTGATAGTTCGTAAAATGAAACCCAAGTGGGCTACAGGCAGTCCTTTCAACCAAATATTAAAACATCACAGGGGCACAGGCGAAATTCCGCCCCGTTCGAATTTCATGCTGATCAATCCAAATTCCGCGGATTAAATGCACCAGCAGCGGGACCGCTAGCTTCTGCGGCGGTGCTTCCCTCGACCGGGTCGGCCGATATACATAAAGTTCCACAGTTACCCACAGGTAGGAAGCACTCACTGTCAGCATACTCCAGTTAGGGGAGGAACCCATGCTCCTAGCATCAGCAGAGCCTGACGCATTTCAGGATCACTCCCTTTCTCAAAGGCTTTTCAGCAGATTGAATGACTGCCAGCAAACACAACCATCAGCGTTTGTCCCTCCTTTATTTTCATCTCATCAATCACACCCAGGTGGGTAGAACATCACAGATGCATTATGGGGCTGATAGTTCATAAAATGAAACCCAAGTGGGCTGCAGGCAGTCCTTTCAACCAAATATTAAAACATCACAGGGGAACAGGCGAAATTCCGCCCCGTTCGAATTTCATGCTGATCAATCCAAATTCCGCTGATTAAATGCACCAGCAGCGGGACCGCTAGCTTCTGTGGCGGTGCTTCCCTCGACCGGGTCGGCCGATATACATAAAGTTCCACAGTTACCCACAGGTAGGAAGCACTCACTGTCAGCATACTCCAGTTAGGGGAGGAACCCATGCTCCTAGCATCAGCAGAGCCTGACGCGTTTCAGGATCACTCCCTTTCTCAAAGGCTTTTCTGCAGATTGAATGACTGCCAGCAAACACAACCATCAGCGTTTGTCCCTCCTTTATTTTCATCTCATCAATCACACCCTGGTGGGTAGAACATCACAGATGCATTATGGGGCTGATAGTTCGTAAAATGAAACCCAAGTGGGCTGCAGGCAGTCCTTTCAACCAAATATTAAAACATCACAGGGGCACAGGCGAAATTCCGCCCCATTCGAATTTCATGCTGATCAATCCAAATTCCACTGGGAACGGGGCGGAATTTCACCTGTGCCCCTGTGATGTTTTAATATTTGGTTGAAAGGACTGCCTGCAGCCCTCTTGGGTTTCATTTTACGAACTATCAGCCCCATAATGCATCTGTGATGTTCTACCCACCTGGGTGTGATTGATGAGATGAAAATAAAGGAGGGACAAACGCTGATGGTTGTGTTTGCTGGCAGTCATTCAATCTGCAGAAAAGCCTTTGAGAAAGGGAGTGATCCTGAAACGCGTCAGGCTCTGCTGATGCTAGGAGCATGGGTTCCTCCACTAACTGGAGTATGCTGACAGTGAGTGCTTCCTACCTGTGGGTAACTTTGGAACTTCATATATATATATATATAAATATATATATATATATATATATATTTATATATATCACTCCAAACCCCCCTTCACTTCTCTCTGCACACGAACAGACGAGCGTGGACCCGGTAATTTCGTGCAAGTATTTTATTTAGCCAATGTCGTCATTACGCGTTTGGGTAGATCCCTCCCTTGATCACATATATATATATATTCCATCAGCAAACTGCCTCAAGGAGAAGGCTCTTTGCAAAGTGGGTGCCGGTGGTACCCACTATGGAAAGAACCATAGTCAAGACCCATAGTCATGAGCCTAACCTCTTACATAAAAGACAGCGTTAACTTTTTAGGAATCTTGTCCAATACGGGATGGCAGAAAGGATTTTACCTTGCTACAATTGATATAGTATCATTATTTACCTCTATTGACCATGAGGTGGGACTACAAGCAATTGAATATTTCCTAAAACAAAGGGACATCCAAAAACTTAAACACACTCGGATGCTCTTGGAGATGATAGAACTCTGTCTTCGAAATAACATCTTCATCTTCAACAATCGAATTTACTCCCAAACGTGCGGAACCGCAATGGGAGTTTCATTCTCTCCAAGCTATGCCAACCTCACCATGAGATGGTAGGAAAAACGTATAGCTTGGAGGGATGAAAATGAAGTGTACATGGCCAAAACAGAACTAGTGTATGAACACTTTCTGGAGTTGGTCGACGAGTGCACAGCTTATTTAGAGATTGTTTTTAAGGGAGTTGCTTAATTTTAAGTAGGTGCTCCTGCGGTGTCGCCTTCCACCCTGAAGACGAGTAAACTTGAACTAACTGGTAGTGCTATCAATTGGAAATTGGTGGCATCCCTTAGGGCACACTGATGTCGGGGTAATTACCCTTCGTGTATTGATGAAAACAATATTTTCTCTTGTTGGTTATAACAACGTTTTTATTTGTTTAACTCGATTGATCACTGTTTCTCCACATAATCAACATAGTTAATAACGTTTTTCCATTTTCAACTTTTGCATTCTCCAGCTCCAATGCATTTCGGGTTAATACCCTTCTTCTGGGAGCATCTACAAAAACGACATATGTGACATACATATCATGTCTGTATAAATTTCGAAAAAAATAATGGTAATTAATAACATGCTGGGAGTGATTCCGTTAAGTGAATTGTGGTGGGCAAAATAATAGGGGCGTGCTCTTCAGTGAACGGAGAAAGGCTTTAGAATTCGATATTGCAGATTTGTATATACGAGTAAGTTATTACGGGTGCCGGTTCTGAGTGAGTGGTGTTTTGGCAGATTAATCTGAAAAGAGTGAATAATTGTTGAAAACATGGTTGGTTAGCGTGTTGAGTGGTGAAGGGTAAACAATACGCCATTAAGCGGTGCTCTCTCAGATGGTGATGTTTAACATGCGCCGAGACGCTTTTCATTATTTAGGCGGTGATGAAATACGTCTCCGCGAGCGCTTAGTTGAACCTGTGTGGAAACAATGTTCAGCTTTACTTACTTGAGAAGGCGCCATGTAGTTCGCACTGCTGTTCAGGTGTTAGATTAACGTCTGGGTCAGCGTTCGGTGAACGGGTATGTGAGTGCGAGTGAGTCTACTCGGTTAAAAAAAGTGCAAGGTTGTGCCGATCACGTGATCGCAGAAGAGAAATCATAAAAATAGGACTAGCCCGAGGGTGTATGTAAAAACTCATGCATACATTAATAAGTAAATCAGTTAAACATGAATAACTTAAACATCTCATTAATGAAATTCATATAACATGAAAGTAGATTTACTACAGTGCGGAGACTATCCAGAACATAATACCCATCGCTGTGGGTTCATAACGGGTCCTTAGTTATGATTACAGATAACACGAATATTCAATTCGTTCATTTAGTCCATATGGCTTCATGGAATTCAGTCTATAAATCTAATGATTCTCTCTTTGGAGCAAATATTTGTTATTGTCTCTTCCCTCAACTTTTTTGACAATTTCAAGTATCATAAATTTCAGTTAAGAAATGTTGTGGTTCATTTCATTAAAATGGTTGGATACTGATGATTTCAAGTTTTTGGTTCTAATGTTCGACTTGTGTTCGTTCAAACGTACTTTAATTTTGGTCTCTGTCTTGCCAATGTAAGTTTTTCCACACAGACATTTTAGCAGATATATTACATTACCGGTGACACAGGTGGCTGTGATGTTTATTGCTATCTTGTGTCCTCTCATTGGGTGTGTTACTTTGTTGCCCAAAATTATGTTATTGCAATTATTGCAATTGTTGCAGGGTCTGGTTCCACGTGACTCTGTCTGGATTTCTTCTGGTTGTTTGAGAATTTCTCGCAGGTTTTTTCCTCTGGTATATGCAAATAGTGGATGTGATTTGAACATGTCTTTAAAATCCGTCTCAAATTGTAACATTGGCCAATGTTTTAACACTATGTTTCGAATCGTGATGCTCACATTTGGAAATTGAGAAACGATGACCATTCTGTCATTCTGTGGTTTTGTTCTCACCTTCTGTAGTAAATCCAGTCGATTTAGTTCTTTGACTTGATTTTTGGCTGACTCTAGGATTTGGTTGGGATATCCTCTTTCACGAAATCCGTTCGTCATTTCCTCTATTCGAATTTCAGCCACGTTGGAGTCAGAGGTGATTCGTTTGACCCTTATCATTTGAGATTTGGGTAGATGTTTTTTGAGCGATGCTTGATGGAAACTTGTGTAATGTAAAACATTATTGCGGTCAGTTGGTTTGCAGTATATATCTGTAATGATGTTGTTGTTCTTTAGTGTGATCTTAACATCCAAAAACGTTATGGATTCTGCATCTATGGTCCATGTGAATTTAATGCGTTGGTTGATGGTGTTTAATGTGTTCAGAGCTTGTTCCAAATTCTCTTTGGTATCCTTCCAAAGAATGAATAAGTCGTCCATGAAACGCACATACAGTTTGATGTTTGTGCTCCAATTCGAGTTAGACCATATGTTGTTGTTCTCGAAGTCACCCATGTAAATATTCGCGTAGACTGGAGCTGCGCAGTTTCCCATGTTTGTGCCTGGTAATTGCAAGTATCAATCCTGTTGGTGTTTAAAGTAACTCTGGTACAAAGTAAACATTACTAGTTCCATTAGGAATACCTTCATGGGTTGGTCTAAGTCAAGTTTAAGAATGGCCTGTTCCATGGCCTCAATGCCTCCTGAGTGTGGAATCGACGTGTACAACGCGCTGACATCTGCGGTGCACAACCAAAGGTGTTCGTTTGGATCTATTTGTAAGTTTTGTAACTTGCATAAAAAATCTGTGGTGTCTCGAATGTAGCTTGCAAGGGATTGAACGGTGGGTTGGAGTTGACGATCTAAGTATTGGCCCACTGGTTCATGGATACCTCCACGGGTAGATACTATTGGACGTTTCGGTGGGTCTGTTAAGTTCTTGTGATTTTTTGGAACTGCGTATATGGATGGACTCCTTGGATTGGTTTTGAGGAGAAAGTTCCTGGTTTTTTGGTTTATGGTGCCCTATGTTAGAGCCTTGTCAACAATGTTTTTTAATTCTGTGGAGAATTGTGCAGTGGGATTTCCTGGAAGTCTCATATAGATGGTTTCATCCAATATGTGTTCACTTAATTTCTGATGGTACATTCTTGAATTCATGTCGACCAAGGCGCTGCCTTTATCCGCCTTTGTACAATATTTGCTCCAAAGTGAGAATCATTGGATTTATAGACTGAATTCCATGAAGCCATATGGACTAAATGAACGAATTGAATATTCGTGTTATCTGTAATCATAACTAAGGACCCGTTATGAACCCACAGCGATGGGTATTATGTTCTGGATAGTCTCTGCACTGTAGTAAATCTACTTTCATGTTATATGAATTTCATTAATGAGATGTTTAATTTATTCATGTTTAACTGATTTACTTTTTAATGTATGAATGAGTTTTTACCTACACCCTCGGGCTAGTCCTATTTTTATGATTTCTCTTCTGCGATCACGTGATCGGCAAAACCTTGCACTTTTTTTTAACCGAGTAGACTCACTCGTACTCACATGCCCGTTCAGCGAACGCTGACCCAGACGTTAATCTAACACCTGAACAGCAGTGCGAACTACATGGCGCCTTCTCAAGTAAGTAAAGCTTAACATTGTTTCCACACAGTTTCAACTAAGCGCTCGCAGTGACGTATTTCATCACCTCGTAAATAATGAAAAACGTCTCGGCGCATGTTAAACATCACCATCTGAGAGAGCACCGCTTAATGGCGTATTGTTTACCCTTCACCACTCAACACGCTAACCAACCATGTTTGCAACAATTATTCACTCTTTTCAGATTAAATCTGCCAATACACCACTCACTCAGAACCGGCACGCGTAATAACTTACCCGTATATACAAATCTGCAATATCGAATTCTAAAGCCTTTCTCCGTTCACTGAAGAGCACGCCCCTATTATTTTGCCCACCACAATTCACTTAACGGAATCACTCCCAGCATGTTATTAATTACCATTATTTTTTAGAAATGTATACAGACATGATATGTAGGTCACATATCTCGTTTTTGTAGATGCTCCAAGAAGAAGGGTATTAACCCGAAATGCATTGGAGCTGGAGAATGCAAATGTTGAAAATGGAAAAACTTTATTAACTACGTTGATTATGTGGAGAAACAGTGATCAATCGAGTTAAACAAATAAAAACTTTAGGTTATACCCAACAAGAGAAAATATTGTTTTCATCAATATACGAAGGGTAATTACCCCGACATCAGTGTGCCCTAAGGGATGCCACCAATTTCAAATTGATAGCACTACCAGTCAAAACAGAACTAGGGCTGCGCTTCATAGATGGTTTATTCCTAATCTGGAGTGGCAGCCAGAAAGAAATTGTTGAATATATGAGCATCTCAAATAACAATGAAGTGGGTCTGAAATTCACTTACAATATCAGCAACAAGGAGATTCAATTCTTGGATGTAACTGTCTATATAGAGAACAATGAAATAAAGACTAAAATCTATAGAAAACTGACATCAACCAATAGTATATTGCATCAAGGCAGTTTCCATCCTCCACAACTGAAAATAAGTATCCCATATGGGGAATTTTTGCGTATGAGACGTAACTGCTCAGATGATGCAGACATGGAAAGAACATTCCAGGAAACAAAAAGTAGATTTGTGGTAAATAAATAATTAATTACCGGTACTATTTTTTAATTACAGTGAATGAAACAGGTAGCTCAATAAATAAGAGTCAGGATTCGAGGTATCTTGAGTCTACAGGCTTTAATCAGGCATAAAGGACAGGAACAGGACAGCCTGTACGGGAATAGGATGAAGGCAGCTGCCGGGGAAATGGGAATCGGGGATTGGCAACTTTCAGTAACAGTACACAGTATATATATTAAAACAATTGCATTACATTCAATACAGTAGGCGTAGCAGTAGGCGTGACTCGTAGCAGTCGCGAAAGATAAGGGCAAAATGATGTAATAAGAAGGCGTGTACAGGGCGTATACATAGACATGTGATGTAAACGTAACAGAAGTGTCATAAATGGGGCGGAAACATGGAGGGGGCTACCTGAGCAGCTAGGACCTCTAACCTAGTGGTGCGCGCAAACGGGCAATGACGTGTTACCAGGGAACTGGGGGCTATGACTTCTGCGCTAGAAGAGGAGACTAAAGTCTGGAGTGTCAGAGCGACATGTACCTAAGGCATATCTGGTATCTAGTGTTTGGAGTACATATTGCTAGAATCCAAAAGTTATCAGGGCAGAGGCTACTAGACACTAAGACTGGTGCATGCATAATTCTACATGTATTGCGTGTGCTAGGAATATTCTATGAATATTAATACAGTATTTCTCTTACATGGAGACAGAAAGGCTAGACCATGGCTGAAACTATTGATGCGATTCAGTAGCTTAGGAATGCAGAGAAGGAGGGCTGGACTGATAACTAGAATCATAACATACTCTTGGCAGACTGGGAGGCAGAGCCAGGCCGGGCCGGGCACTGCGAGGCAGGAAGTAAGCGAAGGGTCAGGGATGCAGGTGGGGGCTGTATCGCTCCTCGGAGAGGGTTCAGGAGACAAGAGCTGAATCTGGTGTCCGGGCCCTTTTGAGGCCTAGAAACGGGGACAATTCAATGAGTTAACGTGCACACCGTAAAATTTGGCAACGTAAGTTTACATAAGCCTAATATTCGTTGCTTTCACGAGGACTGGAAACTGGCATACTAGAGATGGACACAACTGTAATTGCGTCTTTAATCGATCAGAGGGGTATACATGCATATCGATCATGCACATATAGCATAATATGGGGAACACGTAGGCACATACAACATGGCAAAATTTACTTTTCCACATTCCCTCCTTGTGCCCTACGTTTCCATCAGGAAACATCAATATTCATGATACCATCTATCTGTTCATATAGCATCATTTGCTCGTCTCGAATTGTCTTGGAACGGGACTTAGGACTAGGAATACAAGAGGTAGCACACATGCCGCAAATCGCAGGGCCACATTGTATACAGAGGCAGCAACTGAATATGATCATTACTGCAATACCTAGGAATGACAATACTTTCCATCCCCAGGCAGATATAATACTCCAGAGCCAACCGGACCATGTCCAGGTGCCTGGATTCTGGTGTAACTGATGGGCAATTTTATGAAGTCTGGTTATAGCTGAATAAACAGACGGCGCGTTATTAGGAATGAAAATGCAGCAACTAGATCCGATGACTCTACATGCTCCTCCTCTATCGGCCAGTATGACGTCAAGAACGAGACGATTTTGGAGCACGACAAATCTCATAGCAGATTGCTCTTCAGTTAAGTTACCTAGAGCAGAAGTAGTCTCATTCACTACTGCTTCAAGGGTTCTGGTTAATCTACGTATTAACTTACTATTCTGGATAGGTCCTATAAAGAAAAAGAAACCTTTATTGAAGTCTTGATACTGTTCTAGAGTAGTTTCAGTTTGATCGACAATTGGGGACTCGATCTCCCTTCTATGTCTGACGTGTACTAGATGTGTGTTTCTGTGATAATCAGATGGGGCTAGAAAAACTGGTGGCAGTAGGAAAGCAATATAACATGTTCCATCCCAATCAAGGGGCAGACGAACATATGCGGTCTGACCACAAACAAAATAAGAATGACGTGAGGCTTTGAAAATAGATTTCCCACTGTCACTATACTCGACAGTAGTAGTACAATCACTATGTCCTACATATGCGGAACCATTCTTTCTGACACATAATTCGCCTTTGACTGGTAGTACTGAAATAGCAGGCAAATCTGGAGTAGTATCGGACTGAACATTCAAAACCATGAAATTCGAGGAATAATTACCTAAATCATATACTTCATTTTCTAGATCTAACCCTATTCTATGGGAGAGACCTTGCTTGTCTGGAAAACATGTTCTATTCAGAAAGGACATATCAGTTGAGGATGACGTTAAAGTGGACCATGCTCCACATGAACCATTATGTGAAAACGGATAAGGAAAGAGTGGCAGAACTCCCTTCGGTGTCTGAAAAGGGGGGAGTCGACCACACACCCAACAATTTGTGGCATTGCTGGTCTGGTGTGAATAATGCAACATTCGGATAAATGTGTTATTACGCATAGCAAGACGATAGGATAGCTCGTGAGGAGGCAGATCACTAAATGTGTGCTCTACTGTAGTATTAGAAAACATATGTACATGTGAAACTGGAAAACATAAATGTAATGCATAACTTGTGCAGGTAACCATAAGACTCAAAAATAATAGAAAACATAGAACAATAATACATCTTTTAGAGTTTTGACTAACTCTCTCACTGTGGGGGTCTATCTCATACATGTCAGGAACCTGTCTAACCGTTTCACCCGAGAGGGACTTAGACAATTAAACTGGCTGACTTATTTTACTAGACCGGAGTTTCTCTTTATACTCCTGCTGCGGGGTTTTCTCTAATAGAGGAATTTTGAGTTCAGAGTCTGTTTTTAGGCAGTCTTTAGGAATAAGGTAGTCCTTAGCAAAAGTCTTT
Source organism: Lissotriton helveticus (assembly GCF_964261635.1). NCBI lineage: Eukaryota > Metazoa > Chordata > Amphibia > Caudata > Salamandridae > Lissotriton > Lissotriton helveticus. Next base: position 646,224,270 of record NC_136061.1, on the reverse strand, counting down.
TCTCGTAATCCATGGAACTTCTTTATATGGCTCAGGTGGACCCACCCCTTCCTGCCTTCAAGTTTTACGGCGGTCCTTGTTGTTAGCAACACCATGCGAGGCTCCTTCCAACGGGGCTCCAGCGGACTTGAACGATCAAAATTTCGGACAAATACGTGATCACCGGGAACGACTTCATGCAGTTTCACCTCGGTGTTGTCTGGAAATGCGGCGGCAACCTGTGAACGACAAGAGTGTAGGGACATCAAGGAAGCTAGGTAATCTGTCAGCATATTACTGGAAACATCTGTAATACTGCGGGGTCTAGGTGTACCCCACATGTTTGGGGGGCGGCCGAATACGACCTCATACGGGGACAGACCTGATCTGGAATGTGCAACCATCCTCATATAAAATAAAGCAACTGGCAGGGCAACTAGCCAGTCTACACCTTTTTCTCTACATACTTTTGCAATGCGGATTTTCAAAGTCTGATTATGTCTCTCTACGAGACCGGCTGCTTCAGGATGGCGCACACAATGGAACTTCCACTGGTACCCTAACAGAAGGGAAACATGTTTCATGAGCTCAGATGAGAATGGCTGGCCGTTATCTGAATACACGACCCTAGGGAGTCCATAGCGGGGAAAGAACTCACGAACCAACTGCCTGGTAGTGGTCGCGGCTGTGTAATCTGGAACTGGATATGCTTCTGTCCACCTGGACAAAGCGCATACAACTACGAGGACATACTTGAAACCTCGACATCGCTCCATCTGAATATAATCCATCTGGAGGACTTCAAAAGGGTGGTCAGGAGGTTGGAATCCGCCTTGTTCCACCGGGACACTTTTACCTGGATTGAACTGACAACATATCATACAGGTACGGACTTTCTGCTTGGCTGCAGCTCGTAAGTGCTTGTTGAACCAAAGGTTCTGAATACTGTCTAACATAGCTCTTTCTCCTAGATGTGCTGGACTATGTGCGGTATTAATAATGACTTGAACCATAGAGTCGGGGAGGAACCATGTGGCTTTTCCCTTCGTCAACCATCCTTGATCTGTCTGGACCCCTCCTTGTTCGGACCATTTCTTGATTTCTTCGGGAGTAGCATGTAACTGTATGTCTATGACATCTTGTGTAGGGTCCTTGACTGTCATACAAGTAGTCTGATCTGAAGTGAATGTCTGTGTTGTGTTAACTGGAATGTCTGGGGTCTGAGCTGTAAGCTTGGCTGTTCGATCTGCTAGATCGTTACCTTGGGAAATGATGTCAGTGACTTTTGTATGTGCCTTGCACTTCATGATAGCGATAGCTGTCGGTAAATGTATTGCATCTAACAGAGCTTGAATGAGACCATGCTGAATCTTGGTTCCATGAGAAGTCATGAAACCTCTCTCCTGCCAGAGCACTCCAAAGTCGTGTACAACTCCGAATGCGTAACGTGAATCTGTATATATGTTTACTTTCAGGTTCTTGGCACGTATGCAGGCCTGGGTCAGAGCTACCAGCTCTGCTGCTTGAGCAGACAGGGTGTAATACGATGTGTTTCTATAACTTCGGTTTCAGTAGTCACTGCATACGCGGCTACTAGTTCTCCTGTACTTGTTCTCATACATGAACCATCCACATAAAGTGTCAGGTCGGGATTAGGTAATGCAATGTCTGTCAGGTCTTGTCTTGGCTTTGTCATAGTGTTAACAACTTCCACACAGTCATGTGTGGCAGGATTTGAAGTAACTGACGGTAACAGTGTAGCTGGATTTAGAATGTTGCAGCGTCTGATTTCTATGTGTGGCTGGAACAGTGTCAGTTCATAACCTGTTAAACGTGCAATTGTCAAGTGCTGAGTCTGTGTTCGGTTTAAAAGAACTTCCACGGAGTGTGGAACTTGTACTGTCAGGGAGTGTCCTAACACTATGGAATCACTTTGTCTGATAGCTAGAGCTGTGGCTGCAACTAACTTGAGGCACGCAGGCAGAGCCTGGGCCACTGGATCTAATGTGCTTGAGAAATAAGCACAGGGCTTGTATTGTCCTGCTTGATCTTGTGTGAGAACAGATAATGCAGTACCATCACGTTCTGTGACAAAAAGTGTAAAAGGCTTACTGTAGTTTGGTGTCGTTAGAACAGGTGCTTGACATAAGGCTTTCTTTAATTCATTGAATACAAGTGTATGTTCCTGGGTCCAAGGGAGGACAGTCGATACGGCTGCCTCCTGTGTCGTTAACTGTATCAGTGGCTTGGCTAGAAATGCATACTGAGGAATCCATTGTCTGCAGTAAGAAGTGAGGCCGATAAAAGCTCGTACCTCCTTCTGTGTCTTGGGCTGTGGAAGACTCGCTATTAACTGGATACGGTCAGGTGTCAACTGCCTACCCCACTTGGACAGCAAGTGTCCCAAGTATACCACTTGCTGGACACAGAATTGTAATTTGGAAGGGGACACCTTGTGCCCCATCTCGGCCAGAAAATACAGAACGGTAAGTGACGCTCGCTCGCAGTCACGTTCAGAACGGGCTGTGATCAGTAGATCATCGACATACTGGAGCAGGGCAGTGTCAGTTGGCATGTGAATATTGTCTAGTTGTCTCTTAAGTGCTTGACTGTATATACTAGGGCTTTCTGTAAAGCCTTGAGGAGCTCGTGTGAATTTATAGCTTCTTCCATTTAAACAAAAACCGAAAAGGTACTGACTGTCTGGGTGAATGGGGACACTGAAAAATGCGTTCTTGAGATCGATAACTGTGAAGAACGTGGCTTCAGAATCAATGGCTGTCAAGAGGGATGAAATATCTGGGACTACTGGATACTGGGGTATGGTACATTTATTAAGCTCTCGAAGGTCAATCACTAATCGATATACTGGAGGTGCATTTGGATCAGTACGTTTCAGGACTGGAATGATAGGAGAATTACATATATTGGAGTCAGTTTCTACAACCACTCCTTGAGCAATAAGTTCGTCAATAATTTTGGATAAGGCTGCTACAGCCTCAGGTGGCAATCTGTACTGTCTGATTCGTGGCAAAACTATACCTTGCTTGAGAGTCACACGATGGGGTGTGATATGCATACAACCTACATCAGTTGGACCTTGCGCCCATAAATGCTGTGGTACATTCAATAATCTTGGATCAAAATCACGTAATACATAATGACCTTTAAAGTCTCTCAGGAACAATCGGACCCCTTCTGGGGAGCAGCAAATTACTGCGCCTAATTCTTTTAACGTCTTAATGCCTAACAAATTTTCTGGACATGATTTCGTGAGTAATAAATCAGTAGTTCTTGACAATGGACCAACTTCTAGAGTAACTGGTTTCGAAATTTCATTAACAATCGGCTTTCCTGAAAATCCAAGGGAAACATTTTTAGAGCCTGAGAGCGGAGCCCCTGGAACCTCGTCATGACTGATAGTAGTCCTACTTGCCCCTGTATCAATCAAAAACTTTCTGTCTTTCCCTAATACTTGACTGTGTACATAGGGACCCTCTTGATCTACAGGTATCTCGATGAGAGGCAAGCCTACCTCCCTCTCTAGGCTGTTTCATGAATACGGCTGATAATCTGGATACTCTGTCTGGGCATACTGGTACATCTGCTGTGTAACATGCTGTGTTGCAGCGATAGGCTGCGGCTCTGGAACTGTCTGTTGTGCATTCTGTGGTGGTTGAGAAGTCTGTGAAACTTGTTCTTGTCTAGGCGGACGTGGTCTTTCTTTAGTCTTACCAGTAGCAATGTTGTGTTTCAGAACTGCACACTCGTTTATAAAATGACCTGGCTGTTTACAATAATTGCAAGTCCCTTTAACGGGAGCTGCAGGATGACTGGCTTGATTCGGACCCCTCTTCTGACTGTCTTGTGGAACAGATTGTGCAACTAATACTTTCATTTTTGTGTCTTTCATACGTCTTCTTTCGTGTTCCTGCTCTTCTCTGATTCTGTTCTGGTGATACTGGAGCATTTGTAACATTTGTGACGGAGTATTAGCTTGCCAGGTACTTTTGACTTTCAATACTCTATTTTTAACTTGTGGACTTGAATTCTCGACCAGTTTGGTAACAAAAAGATGAGGGTACGATTCACTACTTGTTTTCAGACCACTGTTAATAATAAAACATTTTTCAAATCTAGAATAAAAATCACTAGTGTCTTCGTCCTGTTTCTGTTTACAGGCTGAGATTGCATCCCAGTCTTCCTTTTTCGTGGCTAGTAATCTTGGCAAAACCTGTATCAATAACTCGGGCAATTCTTTAGCTTTTTCCCCGAGACCGGTACCTGGTACTCGTGTATTATCTTCAGCTTCTAAAGCTGTCCAATCGATCTTTTTCTCTCCCACCTCCCATTCTTTTTCTTTGAGTTTTTCATATATGCCCGCAGGCAACAGGACCTTTAACATTTTAATGATATCAGGATAAGTGTATTCTCCCATACGGAGCATGTCTTTTAATTCTCGATGGAACCCTGCTGGATCTTTGTCGTGACAGGGGATTAACTTTTTCATCTCTAAGAGTTCCATCTTTGTAATGGGGGTGTAAACAAATACTCGTTCTAGATCACCACCCGCTGTCCTAACTGGGTGTACTTCTCGTAACGGATGCTGTCTATCTATGTAGAATGATTTACTTTCTGGGGGTGAGACACAAACAAAATGCGGATTCAGAAACGTTCGATATTTGTGGCGCTGTTCTAGAATGATACTAATTAAATAGGTACCTAGACCTCTCCATCTATACTGGAGTAACTCGTTCAAAACATCATGTAGCGGACCTGGATCAGAATGCTGTCCCTCATATAGTGTGATGAGGTGCTGGATCATATACATACCCACCAGTCGCTGCTCGGCTGGGGGCAGTTTCAGAAACATTTGTGCCACTATTTCGTCTGGAAAAGTGGTAGAATCAGTAGTCCATCGGACTGCTGATCGGGCTAGTTCTTGTTCATGCATTGTACTAAGTTCACTATAACCGATTCGTGATTTCAGAATGTGATCGGTAACTTGAAATACTTGCTCAAGAGAACCTTGTTCTGGTGCTGGAGGAGGGAAAACTTTCTTGTGTTCTATGCGTGAATGTCGGTCGGGAAGTCTAGTTCTACCTACATACGCTATTCTGGAGGGATTCTCGTCGTCTACCTCTTCATTATCAGAGTTGTCTTCTTTCTCGGTTACTTGTTCTGCTTCTCGTTTCTCGTGTAACTTTATTATTTCCCTACGGATTTTCTTGTACATACTCTCTCTACAGTTCTGTGTCTTGTGTCTTCCCTCGGCTATATGGTCACTCCACCTGGTCAGGACTTTCATTTCTTCTGGATCTTTATCCGGATAATCTTGTTCCCTTATTAAACAATTAATTAGAAACTTTAAAAGCATGAGCTGAGTCTCGACTTTTCTTTGAGCCATGGCGTCGCGAATACTTTCTGGATCCACTCCTGTACGGATGAAACGATATATTCTGTCTAGATATCCTTTCATATTCGGCAGGGTGTCCAAATATTCGGTCACCCGTCTTACACGCAATGAATATATGACCATATCATCATCGCCTGAAACTGGATCATAACGGCATTCGGTAAGGGCTCGCTTGATATCTGCAACTGACTGAATTTTTGGCGAACGCTGTAACGCTCGTTCATGTAGCTCGAGTAACGTTATACGTCTGGGTTGAGGCGGGGTTCCAGGAGGACTACCCCCCTGCGGCTCCTAAACTGGAATCGTCTACGGGTATTGTACGTGCTGGTAGAGTGACTGATGTAGCGGGTACATGTACTGTAGGCTGGACTGGGGGTGCCGTAACAGGTGCTGCAACGGGTGCCCCGGTGGCTGGAGGAACAGGAATTACATTATTTACAGGAGCAGGCGGGACAGGATTTGCATATTCTGGGACTGTGTCGTCCAAATAGGACGAGAGAAAAATATCAGCTGCGGTCGGTTTGTGACGTAGCTTAATCGGAACCAAGGGCGGCGGAGAATTACATGGTGCTTCCGGGGTTGCTTTCGGCAAGCCCTCGGCAAGAAGAGGATACATACCCTTAATAAGGGCATTTCTCTGTCTGTCTGACTGTTCGGTTTTAACTCGTTCACCTACTTCTTTTAATTCCCTTTCTTGGGCTCTTTCTGAGGACTCCCTACTTAATTCTGTTTTTCTGATTTCTTTTTCCGTTCTTCTATGAGATTCTTTGCGCCATAACTCGATGGCATCTTTCTGGGACTGTCTGGCTTTCTTTTTCCATAATGCTTCTTCTACTCGCATGATGCACTCGGCATCCCACGTACCTGATACGGGCCATCTATATTTCTCTTCTAATTCCTTGGTGTAATCCACCCATAAGTCTAGATATAATATGGCACTTAAGCCATGCTTATGATACATAAAATGACCTGGACTGTCCCTAGGCGGGACAGGAACTGCTTCCTCTAATAACCCTTTTCTGGTTTTTAACTGACGTAGTTTCGAGAATAGAGGCATTGTCTAGGCTGGAATCTGGACACAATACAATACACGATAAACACAATAATAACTGGAAAAACAAATCACTCATACCACGACATTGAAAACACATGGAATAACATTTAGAATAACAGTTTGGACAGAACACATGAATTTCTTGAGAACAGAACTTACTAGAATGACTAGATGCACTGCTAAAACAGTACGAAACATACCGGTCCCATAAAGAGACACGTCAGGACCCGCATCCACCTAGGTGAACACTTCGGACTGGATCTGCGTACCCAAACCCACGGACCAGAGACAAATTAATTGACCCTGTCTAGATACTACACCAGCAACGGTACTCACCGGGCAGCAAGAACGGAAGGCCTCAGACTGGACTGGACTGCTACGACGACGGACTACGAACTTCGGACTTCAGTTACAGGTGGGCCTCCGGATACCTCGGACCTTGGACTCTCGGCTTGGGCTCTGGTCGGGACTCGCCGCGTTCCTCACCGCCTCGTCTGGATGCTGGACCGCAACCTCCGTCTCCTCCGTGGGCCTGAGGGATACTTGAAGCAGAAATATCTGCACGTGCACGGTATGGTTCCGTCACGGCTGCAGAGGATCAGGGGGCCTGCGTGGCTTCGCCGGCGCGTGGGGAAAGGGCAAGTTCCTATTCGGGCGCCATTATGTGGTAAATAAATAATTAATTACCGGTACTATTTTTTAATTACAGTGAATGAAACAGGTAGCTCAATAAATAAGAGTCAGGATTCGAGGTATCTTGAGTCTAAAGGCTTTAATCAGGCATAAAGGACAGGAACAGGACAGCCTGTACGGGAATAGGATGAAGGCAGCTGCCGGGGAAATGGGAATCGGGGATTGGCAACTTTCAGTAACAGTACACAGTATATATATTAAAACAATTGCATTACATTCAATACAGTAGGCGTAGCAGTAGGCGTGACTCGTAGCAGTCTCGAAAGATAAGGGCAAAATGATGTAACAAGAAGGCGTGTACAGGGCGTATACATAGACATGTGATGTAAACGTAACAGAAGTGTCATAAATGGGGCGGAAACATGGAGGGGGCTACCTGAGCAGCTAGGACCTCTAACCTAGTGGTGCGCGCAAACGGGCAATGACGTGTTACCAGGGAACTGGGGGCTATGACTTCTGCGCTAGAAGAGGAGACTAAAGTCTGGAGTGTCAGAGCGACATGTACCTAAGGCATATCTGGTATCTAGTGTTTGGAGTACATATTGCTAGAATCCAAAAGTTATCAGGGCAGAGGCTACTAGACACTAAGACTGGTGCATGCATAATTCTACATGTATTGCGTGTGCTAGGAATATTCTATGAATATTAATACAGTATTTCTCTTACATGGAGACAGAAAGGCTAGACCATGGCTGAAACTATTGATGCGATTCAGTAGCTTAGGAATGCAGAGAAGGAGGGCTGGACTGATAACTAGAATCATAACATACTCTTGGCAGACTGGGAGGCAGAGCCAGGCCGGGCCGGGCACTGCGAGGCAGGAAGTAAGCGAAGGGTCAGGGATGCAGGTGGGGGCTGTATCGCTCCTCGGAGAGGGTTCAGGAGACAGGAGCTGAATCTGGTGTCCGGGCCCTTTTGAGGCCTAGAAACGGGGACAATTCAATGAGTTAACGTGCACACCGTAAAATGTGGCAACGTAAGTTTACATAAGCCTAATATTCGTTGCTTTCATGAGGACTGGAAACTGGCATACTAGAGATGGACACAACTGTAATTGCGTCTTTAATCGATCAGAGGGGTATACATGCATATCGATCATGCACATATAGCATAATATGGGGAACACGTAGGCACATACAACATGGCAAAATTTACTTTTCCACAGATTCCAGCAAAGAGGGTATCTATAGAAAGACATTAACGGGGTCAAGACAGAGCAAGGGCTCTAACAAGAGCTAAAACACTGGAAAGAAAAGAAAAAAAACAAGAAGATACAATAATTAGAGTGGTACTCACATACAGCAAAGAAAAATATCAAATCATAAACATCCTAAATAAATATTGGAACATTCTCTAGAAGGATCCAGACATTGGACATAAGATTAGCAATAAGCCCAGCATATTTTATGGTAAAGCACCGTGCTTAAAAGATAAACTAGTTAGAAGCCATATGACTCTCCCCAAAGCTTTCAAGACAGCAGCTGAAGTGCGTGCCAATATGTTTGGAAAGTTTTGTGAAGATTCAATAAACGGCGCCAAAATTATTAGCAAAACAAACGTTATGTGCATCTGGTAGCTGAGCAGATTACGATCTTTCTGCCAGCATAACGAGGAATTTTCTCAAAAACAACACTTACCTGAATGAAATGATGCACTATGGGAGATGCAGGCTACAAACAGTCAGGTGATCAGAACCGTTATAAAAATATAGGCACAAATGCACTTTGTAAAACTTCCTGTCCGTGAGTAAGGCTGTAGTGCCGAAACTAGTTGGACTGCAGGAAGTTCGTGCTGAAATACTCGGAATAAAGGCATCCTGTTTCCTGAACTGGGCCTCTGTTGTTCTTTCACGGAGTGTAAAGTGGCGGGCTACTCCATGCCGTCTTCAAAGAGGCCGCCCTGTAGGGTTGGGGGCTCCCTATTCGGAGGCTTTTTTTTCTTGGATATATAAATAAGAGCACGACACTACCAGGCAGTGTGACAATTGCAAAAGTTTAATTCCTTCCTCACCAGAGGAAAAACATCAACGCCTTTTGATGTATGCAACTCCTTGTTCACAAAGTCAACCGTCAGTTTCAAAGTTTATTATATGCAAAGTAGCAATGTAAAACAAATGTGCATAGTAAACAATAACAAAGGACTAGCCTGGTTAGTCACATAACAGTGACATTTTAGATAGTGCAATTCTGCTTTGACATCCATATATATATATATATATATATATATATATATATATATATATATATATATATATATATATATATATATATATATGTGTAGACAGGGATTGGGAACACAGCTAGGGAAATTAGAAGCAAAGCACAGGCTAGAGTGAGTGGCACTTCTTGTTCAAAACTGTTACGTACTTATCTCACATGCTAGCGTCACAAGTTATGCCATTATGCAGCTTTTTTAACAAGAAATACATCTTGGAGACATATTTTTGCGCTAGTGTCTGGTATAAACATTTGGCATAATTACATGTCAGTTTTTCTGGATTTTGCATAATTATGCTAATGATAATGATCAGGGCTCGAGTCAGGGTACCACGCGGGTGGACTTCCACTTATTTTACTGGGTGGACGCCCTCTCCCCTGCCAAACAGCTGGACTTTCTTCTTGGAACTCTCTAAGACGAGATCGGAGCTCACAGCATGCTGCTCACGCGCTGGCTTCTCTGATGCAATCGCATCTAATGGGTGAGCGCGGGGAGGCAATGAGCCCGATTGGCACGCCTTCTTTCGTAATGTCACTTCTTGCTGTGACGTCACTTCCCGGTGACAGCGTCCCCCCACTTCTTTTTTAGGTTTTGCCTGGCCTTGCGCTTTGCGCATGCGCCAAAAAACCTCTTGAGTTGTGTGTGTGGGTCGGGATACGCCCCCTCCTCCGATTGGCTAGCTCCATAAATGGAGGCTAGCCATTGGGAAAGGGCTCCGTCCGTCAATCTCGGACCAGATTCGGGGGCGTTCCCGAGATTCTTTGGCTTTTGCCGACGTCACGCGACGTCAGCCAAAAGCCGGGAACGCCCCCGAATCTGGTCCGGCATTGCCGGCACCTGCCTCTGCCTTCCTGCTCGGGACATTGCACAAAAGTCGCTCGATAGCCCCTCCCTCCCGCTCCGTGGCAGCCCGTCTCCCTCCCTCTCCTCAGGGCGGCCAGCCGAAGGAAGCAGCCGTCCGCCTCCAGCCAGGGCCGCGCTGGGATTGGCCCAGCCGGCCGAGCCTCCACCACATCATCGGGAGGAGGAGTGGAGAGCAGGAAGCAAGAGATCTGCCGGAAGATGTCCAGGTGAGTGCTTTGTTTTTTAGTTTGTTGCTTTGTCCGTGTGTGTGTGTCTGTTCCCGCCCCTCACCCTCCCGCTGTCAGTGTGTGGCCGTTCCCGACCCCCCTCCCGCTCTTCGTGCCTTTCCGCCCCCCCCTCCTCTGTTTACCTCGTGTGTGGCCGTTCCCGACCCCCCTCCCGCTCTTCGTGCCTTTCCGCCCCCCCTCCTCCGTTTACCTCGTGTGTGGCCGTTCCCGACCCCCCTCCCGCTCTTCGTGCCTTTCCTCACTAACCTTTCTCTTGTACCCGCTCGGTGCACTCTTGTGAGGACCCCTCACAACACCGATTCTGCCGAGACCGGCCCTAATCATGCGATCTGCCGTCTGAAACCAGCTCTCCCTCACTAACCTTTCTCTTGTACCCGCTCGGTGCACTCTTGTGAGGACCCCTCACAACACCGATTCTGCCGAGACCGGCCCTAATCATGCGATCTGCCGTCTGAAACCAGCTCTCCCTCACTAACCTTTCTCTTGTACCCGCTCGGTGCACTCTTGTGAGGACCCCTCACAACACCGATTCTGCCGAGACCGGCCCTAATCATGCGATCTGCCTCCTCCCGCCAATCACACTTCAGATGCCAACCCCATCTCAGCCCTACCCAGAGATCCCTCGAGACAACACCCTGCACGGGACCTTCGCCCACCTAACCCTCAACTTCTCCCTCCACCAGTTCTGCCACCTTCTCTCCCACTGTGCCCCTCCCTGCCCGCCGAAGGTTCATGGTGGTCGCCGAAGCATCGCGGAACATGCAGGAAGTCGAGTGCGCTCCCCTTTAACAAGAAAGTTGTGAAGCCCGAAGCGTTCCTGTGGGGTGTCTTCCGAATCGACGGGGTTCAAGATGCCGCCGCCGCCGCCTCCTCTCTTCCCGATGGGGGCGTTCTCACCCGACCGGTGCCTAAAGGGGGAGATGTCACGGCTGCTCTCTAGAGGACGCCCCACGCCATCAGCTGACCTCTGCATGGATGTACATTGACCCGAGAAGAGGGCGCCGAGGATGACCTAGTCTCCTGTGGGTGCACGGTGTAGCCTGTCGGAAGACTTTATGCCCACCCTGCAGCATGGCACCTGTTCTGGGGCACCCGACAGTGCCCGAGCCCGAAGAGGGCACATGGTAATCATGCCAAAGCATGTGTTCAACCGAGGAAAGGCAGAGCAAGCGTGGGCAAAGGTCAAAACTGACAGATTTCTCAACGTGGACATGTGATTTACAGGTGATACAGAAGCCACAACACTCATTTACAACCATACACAGAGTGCCTCATGCCACCTCACCCCCTCTGTGCCAGCCTGTCTCCGAAGACACCCCCTGCTTGTTAATGAATGGGGCCGTGTGTTTTACAGGTGGCACTGAAGCCAAGCCCCCCACACGCACACGGCCACATAAACAACCCTCTGCTTGAAGGGCTGTCTGTCTGTGCCAGCCTCTCGCAGGACGGCTGCTCGTGAAAATGTCTCACTATGTTGCTAAACGTGTCCCTGCGATCTGAACACACATGGAAGCGTGCACTCCTGCCTGCATGTGTGTCTTCTCGGGTCAATGACCCTGCGATTCAAACGCACTTGGTGAAATCTAATTATAGCATCCCATGTGCGCTTACAGGCATTTACATGAAAAATCCCTCGGTATGAATAAATACAAGCTAGGAAAAGGACCGTGCATTGACTTTCACCCGCCTTTGTCCCATTTCAATTTACAAATGTGGGAGAAACTTCATTGTTTGAAGGGTGCTGAGAAAGGAACGACGTAATTTACATTACAAATGTAAATGACACCCATAGCGGATTCCGAAACCCTGTGCGACCTGTGATGACCGTGACGATGACACCGACGGTCAGGTAAGCTGATTGCATGGAGTACGGGAGGTGGTTGTGTGCACTAGTTTGTAGGTAGCAACTTATTATTCCCCTTTGAATAGACGCGTAAGAAGGAGCTTAAGCGTCAAGAGATTGAGAATAATATTAGACCAAGAGTCCACTGTCCCAAGAACGCATTATTGCCCCAATCTGAGTTTAGATGAAGAGCGATTTTTCATTTGTAATAGCACACGTGCAGTTACAGGCCAGTATGGGAATGTTTTTAACGTTTATACAGGGCAGGATGTTGCTGGATGCTATACACGTCCAGATAGAAATCGGGACGTACTTAATAGAGAATTAATAGTTATAAAGATCGATGACTCATCAAAATAAAGAGCTTATAGTAAATTGGGTCATTTGGTACCAAGACCAGTTACTACTTAACCCAGAGTGCATTATACCATGCATAAATGCACACAAATCAAAAATTAAAGAGACATAGTGTAAAATTCTGTTGTAAATAATGTGCTCAGGTATGTGTGTATTTGGTAAATTGTTATAATAAGCTAGAAGACATTAGGAGAGGCAGGGCTTCAAAAAACATGATGTGTTGCTCTGCTTTTTAGGTTTTGACTGTTCTGTTTAAGGAAAGCAAAACAAGTGATGGGTCGACTTCATGAAATAATGTCAGCCACCAGTAATCGTGTGCCCCTGTTGCCTGCGTGTGCCTCCGTGTGCCCCTGTTGCCTGCTTGTACCTCCGTGTGCCCCTGTTGCCTGCTTGTGCCTCCGTGTGCCCCTGTTGCCTGCTTGTGCCTCCGTGTGCCCCTGTTGCCTGCTTGTGCCTCCGTTTTCGTGCCCCTGTTGCCTGCTTGTGCCTCCGTGTGCCCCTGTTGCCTGCTTGTGCCTCCGTGTGCCCCTGTTGCCTGCTTGTGCATGGAGTACGGGAGGTGGTTGTGTGCACTAGTTTGTAGGTAGCAACTTATTATTCCCCTTTGAATAGACGCGTAAGAAGGAGCTTAAGCGTCAAGAGATTGAGAATGATATTAGACCAAGAGTCCACTGTCCCAAGAACGCATTATTGCCCCAATCTGAGTTTAGATGAAGAGCGATTTTTCATTTGTAATAGCACACGTGCAGTTACAGACCAGTATGGCAATGTTTTTAACGTTTATACAGAGCAGGATGTTGCTGGAAGCAATACACGTCCAGATAGAAATCGGGACGTACTTAATAGAGAATTAATAGTTATCAAGATCGATGACTCATCAAAATAAAGAGCTTATAGTAAATTGGGTCATTTGGTACCAAGACCAGTTACTACTTAACCCAGAGTGCATTATACCATACATAAATGCACACAAATCAAAAATTAAAGAGACATAGTGTAAAATTCTGTTGTAAATAATGTGCTCAGGTATGTGTGTATTTGGTAAATTGTTATAATAAGCTAGAAGACATTAGGAGAGGCAGGGCTTCAAAAAACATGATGTGTTGCTCTGCTTTTTAGGTTTTGACTGTTCTGTTTAAGGAAAGCAAAACAAGTGATGGGTCGACTTCATGAAATAATGTCAGCCACCAGTAATCGTGTGCCCCTGTTGCCTGCGTGTGCCTCCGTGTGCCCCTGTTGCCTGCTTGTACCTCCGTGTGCCCCTGTTGCCTGCTTGTGCCTCCGTGTGCCCCTGTTGCCTGCTTGTGCCTCTGTGTGCCCCTGTTGCCTGCTTGTGCCTCTGTGTGCCCCTGTTGCCTGCTTGTGCCTCCGTGTGCCCCTGTTGCCTGCTTGTGCCTCCGTGTGCCCCTGTTGCCTGCTTGTGCCTCCGTTTTCGTGCCCCTGTTGCCTGCTTGTGCCTCAGTTTTCGTGCCCCTGTTGCGTGCTTGTGCCTCTGTGTGCCCCTGTTGCCTGCTTGTGCCTCTGTGTGCCCCTGTTGCCTGCTTGTGCCTCCGTGTGCCCCTGTTGCCAGCTTGTGCCTCCGTGTGCCCCTGTTGCCTGCTTGTGCCTCCGTGTGCCCCTGTTGCCTGCTTGTGCCTCCGTTTTCGTGCCCCTGTTGCCTGCTTGTGCCTCCGTGTGCCCCTGTTGCCTGCTTGTGCCTCCGTGTGCCCCTGTTGCCTGCTTGTGCCTCCGTGTGCCCCGTTGCCTGCTTGTGCCTCCGTGTGCCCCTGTTGCCTGCTTGTGCCTCTGTGTGCCCCTGTTGCCTGCTTGTGCCTCCGTGTGCCCCTGTTGCGTGCTTGTGCCTCTGTGTGCCCCTGTTGCCTGCTTGTGCCTCTGTGTGCCCCTGTTGCCTGCTTGTGCCTCTGTGTGCCCCTGTTGCCTGCTTGTGCCTCTGTGTGCCCCTGTTGCCTGCTTGTGCCTCTGTGTGCCCCTGTTGCCTGCTTGTGCCTCTGTGTGCCCCTGTTGCCTGCTTGTGCCTCCGTTTTCGTGCCCCTGTTGCCTGCTTGTGCCTCCGTGTGCCCATGTTGCCTGCTTGTGCCTCCGTGTGCCCCTGTTGCCTGCTTGTGCCTCCGTGTGCCCCCGTTGCCTGCTTGTGCCTCCGTGTGCCCCCGTTGCCTGCTTGTGCCTCCGTGTGCCCCTGTTGCCTGCTTGTGCCGCCGTGTGCCCCTGTTGCCTGCTTGTGCCTCCGTGTGCCCCTGTTGCCTGCTTGTGCTGTGTGGGTGTGTGTGGAGGGCTCTGTGTGGCTGTGTGTGTGGGAAGCTTTGTGTGGCTGTGTGTGTAGGAAGCTTTGTGTGGCTGTGTGTGGGGGGGGCTTTATGTGGCTGTGTGTGTGGGGGCTCTGTGTGGCTGTGTGTGTGGGGGGCTCTGTGTGTGTGTGGGGGGGGCTCTGTGTTTGTGTGTCATTTGCGAGAGATAAAGCTAGTGGCATTGTAAATGACAATGCCATTTATTTATGTTAAAAAAACATAAATAAAAATAATGTCGAGAGCAATGCCAATAGCTCTAACTTTAACAAAGGCAAAACCATTGCATTGTAAATGCTTGTTTAGGACTTGTGCCCTGATAATTATGCCTAATTTCGCATAACGCTAATGTCAAAACGTCCAAGCATCACCTCCTACTGCAAAGGCTGTTCACTTTTACTCTACATGTATACCGTTGAAGACTTGCATACATTTGCAATATGGCACACAGCCCTCACCAGCTCCACCACTCTAGCGATTTCATCAGGGGCTACCCCCTGGTCCGACTTGCCTCTGAGCTGTAAAATATCAATCAGTTGTTTATGGGATTCTTCTGTCTGTAGGCTTGCTACAAACTGCTCTTAAATATGGTTTTTATGGAATACCGTGACAGACGGTTGTGGGATGTTGGGTGCAATATACAGTGGAGAAAGAGTAATGGTGAAAATAAGGGCAAAAGAGGCGCAAAGTAAAAATGAGCACGAGAGAGAGAAAGCTAAGAAAGGAAAAGTAAAGATGGCAGAAAAAAAGAAGGATAGAAAGAGGAAAGATAAAATGTGGAGAAAGACTAGGGCGTTCTCATACCTGGGGACTCTGTTTGATTCAAACCTGAGCTGGTACCCTTTGGTGAATGGGAAAAACGCTGAATTCCCCAGGGCTAACGCAGCGGCATCGAAGTTTGCCTCTAGATTGGGCATAAGACGTATTTGGGCATTCGTGCACGTCTATCTAGCTAAATGTGTTTCAAAAGTGACATTTGGGGGTATATCAAACAGAAGCAGTTGCAGATTGTTGAAAATATGGAGGCAGATTTACAAGAAACTGACACATAAGTAGAGATGCGTCCATTTCCCTGCGCCAGCCTGTGAAACCCTTGCGCCACCATGGATGTGCCATATTTGCGATACAGCACATCATGGCGCAAGGATTGAAAGATGCGTAAGAAATTCTGACGCATCTGTTGGCGCAAAAGTCATGCATTGCTGGAGTCGTGCCGCAAGCACGACGCAACTCCAGCAGTGCATGTTGAGGCTTATTCTTATTGCAATGCGTCACTACTTATGCCTGCTTCAAGCAGGCATAGGGTTTTGACACAGTGGCGTTCTCTAAGTGGCGCAGTGAAATCTAGTAAATTTCACTGTTTCACTGCTATGAGGCTTTCCTGCGTGGGAACGCCCACCCTGCATACATTATACCTGACGCTGGTATAATGTGAACAAAGCAAAACCAAAGGGGGTGATGGACGGAGTGTTGAACATTGCAAGCACGCACCCCCAGTCAACTGATCTGGGTTTAATCCATCATCATTCTTTAGCTCACTCAGCCACCCCAGTTCAGACATGGCCATATGCAAATCAGTCTGACCCTGTGCCTCATGGGAACAGTCCAGCCCGAACTGCAAAGCCATGTCTTCCTTGAACCAGAAACAAGCTTCCTGGGACCAGTTTCTGGCTAATAAGCCGTCATCAGCCAGGCTAGCTTGAATCCAGAGGTAAAGTGAGCAAGGGACCCACGTCTGGGTATACCCTGCCAAGTTAGGACAAACAAAGCAAAACAAAAGGGGATGATGGATGGAGTTATAATGTGACGCAGGGCTTTACAAGGTGAGGCATCTCCTTAGATGCGTTACGTTGTAAATTAGCTGCATTTTTTATGCCGCCGTTGCGTCACATAATTGACGCAACGGCGGCACAAAAGTGACGCAAGGAGCTTGTAAATCTGCCCCATAGTTTTAAGACTGCTCTGATGTGTTTCACAAAGTGTTTCAACTTTTGCAGTGCATGAGGAATCGGGAGTAGGCTATGTAAATGATATAATGGCCCTTCCCCCACTCTTGCTTTGGGTTGATATTTGAGCAAGTAAGGAAGCCAAGCTGAACAAAGAGATATTGAAGGACTGCCTCTCCCTCGATTACTCTCATCATAATCCTTGGCTCAAATACATTAAGGAGTCTATGCAGAGTATATGAACGGTTGAACTTTTCAATACCCCAGAGAGAATAGTTAAGGCAGACCTTAAATGGATTAGAGAACCCTTTATGAGGCAAAGGATTATGAAGAGAGAACTAGTAGCCTTTCAGATGCTCATGGTACGCAGATATATCTTGTTGAAATTGGTTCAAACAATGGAGCCTTATTTTACAGTTGTAAGGAGTAATAAATAACCATTTTCTACTTACCAGATTTAGGCTGGAGCTAATGCACTACCTGTTAGCCTTTCCTCGCAGCAGGCAAGATGTTCACACACTTGAATCCTGCAGCTGCAACAATGAGTCTCCAAAGGACACTATGCACTTTATAATGTTTTGTCAATTTTATGCTGTACCAAGGAAGGTGTACATTATCCCTTTGTTAAGCATGAAAAATTAACCCATGTGCGACCTGCTCTCTTTTTCTTACAATTGTTACCTGCAGGCATTTTTAATGCAGTTAGTTTTTTAAAAGCCACAGTGAGACTGAGAAGTAGCTGAGCTGTGTGTGTATTTGAAGATAGAGTGTTTTATATTTTAATTTATGTTTTATATCGGTTGGATGGCATTTTTTATATTGGCAAAAATAGGGGTATTAATTTAAACAGGAGTAGCGACGCCTGCTGTATAACGTACTGTAACCAAACACATTACATTATTGCGGTGTGACAGCCAGGTGAGGTAAAAACCCCCAAAACCCTCCAAACGGGGCCTAAAAGTCTGAAGTAAGTAATGTCAGTTCCTGTGCACACGCTTTCGTGTAGTTCGAAAGTTCATCCAATGTAGAAAAAATGATAAGCAAGTATTGTCTCTTGGCGTATTTTCTTAATCTTTATTCAAGAGAACACCACGAAGTCCAGCCAACACATATTTCGTCGTTAGGGTGTTAACACTCGACTTCTTCAGGGCTGTATAGTTTCAAAAAGAAATTCAATGCCTAGTCACCGGTTCAGAACGCGTCGCCGGCAGTGGAGGAGAGAACAGCGTACTCGCTGCAGATTCTCGTGGCTTACATAGCCCGTGATGAGAAGGGCAGCGTACTCGCTGCAGATTCTTGTGGCTCACATCAGCCTCTTTGATAGAGTTCTCACACGTATTGGTATATGATCGATTACATTGATACAAATTTTGGATGTTGAAGGGAATACTTTTAAAGATTGACGAATCGGAATTAATACGATGTACGATACTAGGATTTTGAATGACCAGACATGTCAGAATTACAACCGGTGACTAGGCATTGAATTTCTTTTTGAAACTATACAGCCCTGAAGAAGTCGAGAGTTAACACCCTAACGATGAAACACGTCACGGCTGGACTTTGTGGTGTTTTCTTGAATAAAGGTTAATTAAGCAAATACGCCAAGAGACAATACTTGCCTGTAATTTTTTCTACATTGGATGAACTTTCAAAATGCATGGAAGCCTGTGCACAGGAACTGACATGGTATATTTTATATGCATGGAATTTATATACTGTTTAACTTCTTATATTTTTATCAGTGGCGGCTCCTCCGCTAAGGTGGAGGAGTGCTTCTAAGCAGTTTAAGTAAAGGAAACACAATATGATAATAACTTGTTGTTATATCATTTTATGTTTCCCTGCTGCAGCAGATCTGCGGGTGAGGTAGAGCTGCTCTGTGCTTAGAGCAGGGCAGGGGAAGAATGGTTTGCCTACTCCAAGTGCGCATGAATGCCAGTCTTGGGTTGGCCAAACATTCATGCGCACTTGACATATTCTCCACCCAGGCTGCATTACAGCCAGGCCCCATAGTACCTGGTTCAGCGCAGAACCACGGCGCTCAGACAAATCACAACGCTGTATTGCAGCGCTATGATTGGCTATGGGGAGTCTGGGAGCCGGGGGCTTCCTGCTTCCCTATTCCGGCCTAAAATGACGACGGAGGAGAGACGAGGAGAGACGCGGCAATCGGGTACGCTATTTTTTTTTTTTAATCCCCTCAACCTCCTCTGCCCCGCCCCCCGCCCATCCGTGCCAGCCCCCTCTGATTTTTATTGTTGTGCAGCATACATTTGTGTTGCTTTTATGGTTTGGTCCGAAACCCAATACATCTTGCTTTGATGATGATGGTGATGGGAGAAAAGAAAGACTTGTTACGTTACGACAGAAGTCAACAAACGTGAAATGTAGGCTGTAATGGTGAAAGAGGGATGTAGAGAAACTAAAAAATAGATATATGGACGGCTAAAAGGATGGTGCAAAGGGTGAAAGGAAGATTCGATTGAAGGGGTAAACAATGCAAGGAAAAGTAAAAGGTTTGATATGTGAAAGGATGAATGAATGGACAGGTTTAAGAAATGAGAGGGTTGTTAAAGGAATGACGAAGGAAGAGTGGAAAAATGGTTTGAGAGAGGGATACATGAATATATTGATGGGTGAAAGGCTGAATGTATATATGAAATGATGGATGGATGAATGCAAGTATAAACAGTTGAATGGATGGAAAGGTGATGGAAACATGAAGAAAAAAACAGACGAATGAATAAATAGAAGGGTGAAAGGATTGATGGATGGACGATAAAAGGAGTAAGACAGGATGAAGAGAACTCTACCAAGGAGGAGCGTACGTGCTGTGATTAGTGGTGTGATTCAAAGTAGGTGCATTTTAATTTCCTGGCTGCTCTCTTGGTGGCAATGCATGTCCTCAAATGGCATGTGTTTTGCTCCCTCCCGTTCTTACAATAGTGACTGAAGGAAGTAAGAGTATCTGCGATGGATTTAGCGGTGAATTGTGTAATTTGTCTAGCATAAAACACCCACACTAACAAATGCATTAACAGCAAACCATTATTTTTTTAAAAGTACACGCAGCACTTGTTTACTTGCCCATTGTAAAACCCAAACTTTAAAGTAACCACAAAGAGCCACCGTTGTCCCTTTGAGTGATTTCATTATGCAATTACCCTTTTTAAGTGAGAAGCATGCATGTAATTTGTCAAAAGTAAAATGAAATTTGCATTGTTCTTTTTCAGGCACTTAAGAAGGCACCTTGAGCTCATTAATGAAAACAAAACCTCATGAACCACATCGTATTTTTTCATCACTTCACAAATGCTTTTGACTTAATTTATCGTCTCTGATGTCAACATGATAGGTTTGAAATATAATGGATGACAGTTAAGATAACCACTTTATAGGAATTTCTACATTTTTTGATTCATGTACAGTCTTGTGTACATTTACTCATTATTTCATATTTTAATTTATTAATACACCCATACTTTTGGTGTTATTTTTATTTATCATTCATACAGCGCACAATCTGCCATAAATATGGCATCGGAGCAAAGTAGTAAAAAAGGGGGTGGTGATGGACGGAGCATCTGAAGCAATCAAACACTCACACCCAGTCAACAGATCTGGGTGTAATCCATCACCGTTCTTTAGCCCACTCTGCCACCCCAGTTCAGACATGGCCATGGGAACAGTCCCTGTGCCTCATGGGAACAGTCCAGCCCAAACTGCCATGCCATGCCTTCCCTGGACCGGAAACAAGCTTCCGAGGACCGGTTTCTGGCATTTCAGCCGTCTTCAGCCGGGCTTGCTTGAATCCAGTGGCAAAGTGAGCAAGGGACTCACATCTGAGCACACCCTGCCAACTCATGGCGAACAAAGTGGTACAAAAGGGGGTGGTGATGGACGGAGCATCTGAACCAATCAAACACTCACACCCAGTCAACAGATCCGGGTTTAATCCATCACCGTTCTTTAGTCCACTCTGCCACCCCAGTTCAGACATGGCCATATGCAAATCAGTCTGACCCTGTGCCTCATGGGAACAGTCCAGCCCGAACTGCCAAGCCGGGCTGAAGATGGCTGAAATGCCAGAAACCGGTCCTCGGAAGTTTGTTTCCGGTCCAGGGAAGGCATGGCTTGGCAGTTCCGGCTGGACTGTTCCCATGAGGCACAGGGTCAGACTGATTTGCATTTGGCCATGTCTGAACTGGGGTGGCAGAGTGGGCTAAAGAACGGTGATGGATTAAACCCAGATCTGTTGACTGGGTGTGAGTGTTTGATTGGTTCTGATGCTCCGTCCATCGCCACCCCCTTTTGTACCATCGGAGCAAAGTAGGCAGTCCATGATGACTCTTGAAACATATGTTCCTAAAAAATCAGTTACGAATATTTGTAAGGAGTGAATTTGTGGTTTAGAAAGAAAACTTACATTACATAAAAGTGTTCATTTAAAAAAAAAAAATGATTTAGCAAGTGTCCAGCTTAGATGGGGCGTGGCCAGGCAAAATGGCTGCCTAGAAGTGTTTCTCTGGACCTTCCACTGATACGCACACTATCCTATATAACCGTGCTTTGCCTGCATCCCTGATCACTGCACCAGGACCCGGGTGTCTCCCAGGTTGGCCCCCACCCGGCAGCAGAGTCCGGCGCTGGCTGGATCGCCGAGCCGTGTGGGCGCAGATGAGGAGGCGGTGTTAGTCAAAGGGCCCGTGGGACCTTTTTAGACACTCAATACGCGGCAGAGCTGCTGCGGGGGCCACAGGCCACTGACGAAAAATCGGAGTGGTGCCCTCCCTTGTCACGTGGCTGTTGGGATAATTGTCGACATCACTACGTTAGCATGAGCCCTGCAGCCATCATGCTTGTTTGCGCACATTACTACATGGCTTTATTATTGCAAAGGATTTTGTTCATGCCTTTCACATGAGAACTGTCTGCTGTGTTCGTTCTCTGTCTGTTCCTAGAGTTTAGTCTGAAAATTGTGAGCAATGTCGATAAACAATGCCCCTTGTTATTCTGTTCTGGTCAGGCCCTAGCACCTAGACAAAACATACCAATGCAGCTATTGTTGGAAGACATGCATAGGGAGGACACCCTTGGAGAGGGGCCTTTATAGGCAGAAGAGCAAGACAGCACCTATGATGTAGATCTACTAACTATAGGCTGAGGTATGGTGTCTGCTGAAATAAGCCCAGAGATCTTCTAATATATTATAATATTGCTTCTTAGTAAGGGGAGGGAGGTTAGGCTCTATAGTCTTTTCATTATGACACTCCCTTTCATGATATATTGACTAGATGCCATGCTGACTGTATTTGTACTATGCATTTTCCTGCTTGTTGTGGCATGTATACTGCATGTTAGAGCATGTTAGTTAAAATAAATATTTTAGACTGTTCTTGTGTCTCTGTCAGATCTTACTGTGGACAAGTACAAGAGTGAGAGCGAAAGGGTGTGTCTTGTTACCGCGATTCCTGAGAGATCTGGGAGTGTTTTGTTCTGGCGTGTCTAATCACTTGTTTCTCTGTGAGTGAGTAGGAGTGCAAGTGAAACACTATAGCTAGTCGGTCCTGGGCTTATGGGTACTCAGGTGGTAGGATGACTCAGGTCCCTACTTATTAAGGTACCATAATCCTATGCATAGTTCAGTTCTTGGGTAGAATCCCTGCAACACCCTGTGGATTGAGGCCCAGGCGTCTGGAAGAAAGAGTAGAGGGACCAGTGGCAGCCTTCAAAAGCAGTGGGCTGGAGGGGGAGCCCAAAGAGAAGGAGGAGCCACAGGTCACGGTGAAACCTGAGCCCTGGGGCAGCAGCTAGAGACTTCTGGCTCCCTGGGACTGTGAGCTCGGGTGGCGGGCTGCCAAAAGGGGTCCAGGGTGGCAGGGCGGGACTCAGAGACGAAGGAGTGCACCGGCTGAGTTGGGCACCTCATTGCCCATAGTACATCATCTAAACACTTGGAGAAGACCCATGTACAGGTAACTAGGCCCCAACTAGGGTCTAGAGACAGCCACACTCCTGATCTAAAGTGAGGCTGGCCAGCGCTCAGGCCGGGCTGCAGGCTGGGCTCGGCTTACTGGCAGAGCCCCTGAGGCAGGATCCTGATTTTGCCATCGGGGTGGTTACGGAGGCCCCCTAACTGTATTGAGCACTGTAATGTGTCAGTGGCCCTTGAGGGGCCTGGTTGGAAGTGGCTACTGGGGCCCCCGTGGATGAATGTGCTAGCAGACCACAGACTCTCTGCTGGGGGCAACGCATTGGAGGTGCAGCAAGGCTAAATATAAAGGACAAAGACAGTCCAAACAAATAAATAGATAACTATGCTCAGCCCCTACAAACAGATGGTGTGGAACAGCACACCCCTCCTGGGGAACAGGTGCCCCCACAATGGTGGAGATACTAGTTGAAATAAGGGGTTCAAGAGAGCTCACCCTTGCAAAAAGAGACACGATGGCTCTGGAAATGGGTTCGCTCCACGTAGACTTCCGTAAAATGTCTGACAGGGTTTCTGAGGCTGAAAGCAACCCTGTCGACCGAGGTGGCCACTCTAGCGCAGAGGACGCAGAAGGGCGCTCCAGAAGGAACAACTTTCGCTTTGTGAGATTTCCAGAGAAGGTGGAGGTGCAATCTAGGGAGCTACTTCTGGTGTACTGGATCACAAACACCCTGTGGCCAAAAAGACTCTCTACGTTTTTCACAATTGAACAGGCACAGAGGGCGTTAGCACGGCTGCCCAGGCCCAGCACACCACCACGTACTGTCATAGCGCATCTGTTCAATTTTAGAGACAGAGATGTAATCCTGCAACATGTACGGGCACACAGAACACCCCAGTTTAAAGGCCGGAATATAATGATATTCCCGGACCATACCCGTAAAGTACAGGACCTTCAGAAAGACCTGTGGTCTATTAAAAACAAGACAGGTATATGCAATACAGTCTCATGTTCCCAGCAAAACCTAGGGTCCACCTTGGTGGGAAGGCGTATTTCTTCATAAGACCTGGCAAAGACAATAATTGGCTGGATTTCCTGGAGGAGCGACCCTGGCAGCATACTCCGGAATGTACGAAGAGTGGGTGGTGCTTAACTTCGGGGCCTAGGACCCGTGGACATTCTGCTGACTCTTTGCCACTCTTGGGGTTCCGCCGCACTGGGAGAATTTTAGGCTGCCCAGATGACATGTTGATGGACTCCAACTGTGTGGCAGACACTCTGGAGCACCATTCCCTCTAGAGCGCGCGCGCGCCTCCCCTTACATCACCGTGCACCGACTCGCTAGGAGCGCGCACACAGGACGTCGCGCGACAGAGTCGCGCCGCCGACCGCTTTGAAGAAGCGAGCGGCGGGAACATGACGAGTGTAGGTAAGGAGGCAGGGGGGCTGGTGGCTATGTGGGAGCGCGGGGCAGACCGTGGCCTTTTGTTTAAATATTGCTGTTAATCGGAGCCCCTTCACAGGCTCCGATTAACATCAATACTTAAACAAAAAGCCACAGTCTGCCCCACGCTTTAATAACAAAAGCGTAGAGACAGTTTCCAAACACAGCGTGTGCTAAAGTACACGCTGTGTTTGGAAAGTGTCTACGCTTTTGCTATTAAAGCGCAGGGCAGACTGTGGCTTTTTGTTTAAGTATTGATGTTAATCGGAGCCCATGAAGGGGCTCCGATTAACAGCAATATTTAAACAAAAGGCCACAGTGGGCAGTCAGGAGGGCGGGGCCGCAAGGGGCACAGCAGCTGGGTAAACGAGCAAAGAAGACAAGAGGGGCATAAAACAAGGAAAAAAACGAGTGGGACAGAGGGCAGAAGGGCACAAAAACGAATGGGACAGATGGCAGAAGGGCACAAAAACGAGTGGGACAGAGGGCAGAAGGGCACAAAAACGAGTGCGACAGATGGTAGAAAGGCACAAAAACGAGTGGGACAGAGGGCAGAAGGGCACAAAAACGAGTGGGATAGATGGCAGAAAGGCACAAAAACGAGTGGGACAGATGGCAGAAAGGCACAAAAACGAGTGGGACAGAGGGCAGAAGGGCACAAAAATGAGTGGGACAGAGGGCAGAAGGACACAAAAACGAGTGGGACAGATGGCAGAAAGGCACAAAAACGAGTGGGACAGATGGCAGAAAGGCACAAAAACGAGTGGGACAGAGGGCAGAAGGGCACAAAAACGAGTGGGACAGAGGGCAGAAGGGCACAAAAACGAGTGGGACAGAGGGCACAAAGGCACAAAAACGAGTGGGACAGAGGGCAAAAAGGTACAAAAACGAGTGTGACAGAGGGCAGAAAGGCAAAAAATGAGGGGAAAGCGAAGTGGAACAGAGGGAAGAAAGGCACAAAAAACGAGGGGAAAACGAAGTGGATAAGGCAGAAGGGCACAAAAACGAGTGGGACAGAGGGCAGAAGGTCACAAAAAAGAGTGGCACAGAGGGCAGACGGGCACAAAAAACTAATGGCACAGAGGCAAAATACAGAATACAGAAATATAGGGGCAGCTAAGAACAGAAGGCAGAACGGGCAGAGAGGCAAGGGGCAGCGAGGGGAACAGAAAGGAAAACTGGGCAGAGACACGGGCAACGAGGGGTACAGAAGGAAAGACCGGGCAGAGAGAGCACAGGGACAGCGAGGGGAACAGAGGGAAGAAAAAAGGGCACGGACCACGTACAGGCAGCGGGGAAGACAGACAACAGCAGTCAGAGACACAACAATGAAAATACAGGCAATACAATGAATTTGCAAGCTGCCTTTAAGACCCTTATTTTGGCTTTGTATGTGTGAAAATGCACCATCTTTTCACTTTTTAAAGTAAACATTTTGAGTGCCATTTGGCGCCGCAGACACGCACGGTTTGGTTCCTGGCGCACATAGCCATGGTTGCAGCGCACAGAGACCCCTCACTGCCGCACACAGAGGAAAAAAATTAGAGGGAACATTGCTCTGGAGTCCTTCACACTACACAGGGATGCCAGTGAGTACAGAAACAAAGCCTCAGACCAAGATCAAGGTTGAAGGAGTGAACTTTATACATGTGCTTTATATGCTTTCAATAACTGAGTATATGTATTGATATAATTCATTATGGATTAAGCAATGACATTCATGTTGATACCGATATATGCTGGTTGGGGACATGGTGGGAGTCTTCTTATGCGCAGCGACTGGGTGTGGGGGGCTACCCCGGTTTCATTCTACTAAAGGTTACAATACTAACAGTAATATTCTTAAGGTATTGATGAGGGTTCACTGAGGACTATAGTCCTGCAGGGCGGCCTGAAAGCCTCTGGCCTGGTGGGATGATGGGTCCTGTGCATTACCTGCTCATTGTAGAGGAGGCTGATACCTCTCTTGGGGCGTTGAGGTGGTGGGACCTGTGTGTTGGCCAGGTTGGGGTGAGTCTTCAAGTTTGGACTCACAGTCTGTGGGTGGGGGGAGCTGCCTGCTGTTCTGGGCACAGGTTCTGTTTTTGGATGAGGGTCAGGCACAGGCTACATGATGAAGACTACAGATATGGACTGCAAAGCCGGGCTGAAAGGGGGCAGCTGGGGACGGAGCGGAATGCATAGTGGAATGATGGTGCCAGAGAAAGCGGGAATTTATGACTCCTGATTGGAAACCTGGAACGCCATGGGATTGTGTCAATCCAGTAAGCGGCAAAGGGTGCACTCATATATATGCCAATATGGTGTTTTAGTAGCTTTCCTTCAGGAGACCCTCTCTTAGCGATCCTGTATACCATATCTGCGTTGCAGGTGGCGGGGCATGTATTCGCTACATCATATTCTAGTTCGCCAAGGAAGCTTTGATGTGGATGGCACCTAGGGTTCCCTTTGTGGTGAAGGACTTAGACCCTGAGGGTTGCTATGTGTCATTCTCTGGGACACTGGACACTAGAAATGTATGCCTGGTGAATGTATATGCTCCAAATGTGGATGATTCTGAATGTTTTGGGGCAGTAATGCGTGCAACCTTGGAACATGTGAGCCCAGCAATAATTTGGGTTGGTTATATGAATTGTGTACTAAACTGCGAGGTTGATCATCTCCCCCCTAAGGTAGATACTAAGCCATCAATTACATTTGCTCTGTGGGAGCTGATGAGGGGATTGGGACTGCGGAATGCATGGAGAATGCGCTAACCGCAAAACAGAACCTATTCATGCTATCTGCCTGCTACCCGGATGCACAGCCACATAGAATATTGCCTGCTATCTGATATTTCACTCCTGTGGGTAGAAAATGTGTCCTATATAGCGTGTTACTTGTCAGACCACTCACCTCTGTTGATCTCTTTCCGGATGCATAGGAAGGTGCCCAGGGTGCCGTTATGGAGAATGAGTGTGGATGCGCTGTCGGACAAGTTGTTTGCGGGGAAAGTGGCGAAGATGATGGATCATTATTTTGGTGACAACTGGGGCAGAACGTCCATGAGAGCCATGAAATGGAATGCGGTCAAGGTAGTGTTGCGAGGGGAATGTATGAAAATCACATATGGGGTAAACAACATCTAACTAAGTAACTGGATGGAATTGTGAAACAGCTTGGTACCCTGGAACAAGATTGCTGAGCAATCCCTTAGATTGCCTGTATGGCAAAAGGAGGTACTAGATGCCTGGGACAGATTAGATACATTTGTTTGCACTAATTACAAAAAGAGATTACATAGGAAAGAGACACGGCTAGCAGGATGCTTCCTACGCTTAACCGAAACCAGATGCACACCAATAATAGGACTCCAGAACAGGCATGGGTGTGTGGTGACCTCGCAACGGGCATCACTGAGGTGTTGACAGAGCACCTACAGGAGGTGTATAAAGTACCACAGGTGAGAGGCAATCAAGATATGATTGCATACTTGGCTGCCATATGAAAGACCTGTTTGTCTTGAGATGAAAAGGACAGTCTTGATGCTCCCATTACTAACGTAGAAATCATAGCAGCAGTAAGGGCAGGGAAGACAGCTGAAGCCCCTAGTGGAAACGGCTACCAGATTAATTTTACCAAACTAGAGAAGGGGGAATAGCCAATCACCTACTAGAGTTATATACAGAAGCCTATGAAGGGGGGTTGCTAACAGCATCCATGAGGGTATCGCTTATATAGAATAACGTTCCGTCTCCTCACCCACGCACACAAGGCCCTCTACAAACTAGGACCCGAATGCCTCAACACACGACTGTCCTTCTACACACCCACCCGCCAACTAAGATCCTCCAATCAAGCCCTCGCCGCAGTTCCGCGCATCCATAGAACCACCATGGGAGGAAGATCCTTCTCCTACTTGGCGGCCAAGACCTGGAATTCTCTCGCCACTCACCTCCTCCTTACTCAGAACCACATTTCCTTCAGAAAGGAACTTAAAATGTGGCTATTCGATAAATAATGCACCCCCTCCCCCAAAGCGCCTTGAGACCCTCTGGGTGAGTAGTGCGCTATACAAATTCCTAAACTTAAACTTAAACTTAAACTTAAACTTATAGTGATGCTACCCAAGCCAGACAGAGATAGTACAGCAGCATCCCCATACTGTCCTATATCGGTGCTCAATGTGGATGTAAGAGTTCTCTGTAAGGTATTTGCCACAAGATTATTAGCATACTTGCCCCAGTTGATTGCAGAAGACCATGTGGGTTCATTCCTCACCAAAATACTCTATGCAATCTGAAAAATAGGAGAACGACCAGGGGGCTTGGGTGGCAATGCTCTCAGAGCTGCCGACACTGCCAGACGAGTTTCCCCCATAGATCATATGGGTGTCATGGCGCGAGGGGTAGATATGACTGCGGTAGACGCTCTAAGGAAACCTTTGAAAGCTGCTGCATGCTTATGTGCATTGCTTTCATCTTTGCCATTTGCTCCATTATGTAAAAATATAGATAAAGTACTGTATGTATTGATCCTGCATAGAATGTGCCAGAGCCCTGGGGGTGAGGGGAGGGAAGGGGGGATTTCTAACAGATGATCTGCTTGAAAACAAACTGTGATATGATATATTCAATTAATGCTGTAGTTGTAATTTTGGAAATGCCAATACAAATCTATACTATAAAAAAAGTTGCAGCTTAAATTTGATGACTAAAGAGGTCCATTGTTAGGAAAAAGAAGGATATGATAGGGCTGTGAAAGGACTTCCTGTGACAAAACATTTTTGCACATTGCCTATATTTGTGTTAGCCCCATATTATTATGTTTTTTAGCAGTTATTCCGAATTGGTGTAATTGGCTCCACATGATGAACTGGAGAAGAGCTTTTGTCCGCAGTATGAAAACACATGAGAAAAACTAATTTCACATTTACATTTAATCCAAATAGGATGAACATAATAATTTCTAATATGCCATGAAAATGTTTTGTTTTATTTTTCGTGCAAATGTATGCAGTACCACAGACACAGTCGCAAAACAGTGGTTGCTTCCACTGGGCTCTTAGATGTACAATAGCCCATTTTCATCTTCTCAGTAACAGTTGACAGAGCCCTCTGGTGCTACGGAGTGCTGAGCTGTAGAGTGTTGTGGTGAAATAGGGTTTTGTGTTATACGTTCTAATGAAGCGTGTTGTTTGATGGTGGTGTGTGGTGTCGTGTGCTGAGGTATACCGCGGTGTGGTTTGAGTTGGGTTCTTATCTATGTCAGCGTCTCCTTGAGACTCAGCCCTCATTATCTGTACTTGCCTGTGAATATGTGCCTCTGTCTGGGTGTCTTATTATCCTCCTGCCTGTGTGCCTGTGTCTCCCTAACTAGGGGCGATATTATCAAGAAAGGGCGATACATTATCGCTGCTTTTATCGGCAGGAAACTGCCGCTAAAGAGGCGATAATGGGCTTAATAATATGCCCTTGTGAATTCCCATAGAAGCCCAGGTTAACACCAAAACCTGGGCTTCTATGGGAATACACAAGGGCATATTATCAAGCCCATTATTGCCGCTTTAGCGGCAGTTTCCTGCCAATAAAAGCAACGATAATGTACGCCCTTTCTTGATAATATGGCCCTAGATGTCTCACAACAGTAACCCGTGTCCATTGTATCCCTGATGTTTGCGATTTCTGGTTTTATGTCCACCTATATTTGTACATATAACCTCCTGTCTCAGTGTCTAAGACCTCTCCCCCCCCCCCCAGTCCCATGTCTGCCCCTTAGTGTCCTGGGGTATGCGCCTTCTACTCCTCTTTCTCATATCCCAGCTTCTGTGCTTGGCACTTGTGTTAACATGTCAATGTTTCATGTCTCTGAACCTCTTGTTGTTGTGTCTGGTATTCTTGTACCGTGGCGTATATCCCCTTGTCCACGTGTGTTCCTCCCCATATCTGTGCTTAAGTCCTGTCCCTTGCTCATGTGTATAGCCCTCTGTCCCCTTGTGTTTGCCTTCTGACTACATGTGACCCTTTGGGATCTGAGTCTTCCTGTTTATCGTGTCTAAGCCCTCCCATCCCTCGGATCTGCACCTTTCTGTCAGTGAGTATGTGCCTTCTGTCTCTATATCGGTGTAACCTGCTTTCCCTGTTGCTCTTATCTTCCTGTCTTCACATTTTGTGCTCCCTGTCTTCCTCTAGCATTCCTTGCTCTTGTGTGCCTTCCTGCTTTCCCCTTAAATGGATGTCTAAATCCAGGTCTTGTGATGTATTCCTATAGGTTCTGAATCGATCCCCCTACTCCTGACCCTATTCTGGTTAAACAAACCAACAAGTTAACTAGCAGTCAGCCCATGAGGCAGAAAACCCCCATGATGCAGATACCGTTATCTGACGCAGTCACACTACGGCACAGGAACGTGTTATCTGATTAGGTCATAACGCTTGCGATCTGATTAGACAAGCGATATTCCTCCAGCCCCTGATAAGGCATACGGAGTTCTCATAACAAATCAAACCTATGACAACCTGGGCAAAACCCTGCGGCCATTGTTTTGATTTCACCGAGAACTTCAGTAAAAGAATGTGCTAACGAGCAAGTCGTATGACATCCTTATTGACGTATCTATGTCCATCCTTACGTCAATCTCGGCACCTTAAAGGTATAAATATTACCGATATTGCCCTATGCAAACACACGCGTGGTGACGAGACGGGGCAGCCATACTTGCCGAAGCGAAGAGCAGAGCAGACCCCGCTGGCGCAGCCCCGCCTTCCTGACGCGCTGAGAGAAGCTGCTTTCTCCTGCCGAGAAATCCAGCACCGGCGTTTCTAGGTAGCCCTCGCAGGCAGCCTGGAATATCGAGACCAGAGACGAGAGATACCATCCCTCATTCAACCTAGATTCCAGGTACAGAACTGAATAACCCCTCACAGAGAATTCTTTAGTTATTCACTTGGCAAAAACAAACTTAACTTAAACTGTAACTTTCTATTCCCGCCCACGTATTAGGCTTAGGTCAGGTACACGGGGTAGGCGTATTTAGAAACACCAGTTGAGTACGTTTAGTCAAATGTATATGTGTATGTAATATATTTTATTCATTTTAAACATCTTATGGCTTAGAAACCATATCAATGTTTTTACAGTATTATTTTATACTATTGCTTTTAATGTATGCACTTTACTTAACTATAAGTATTGCAATAATATCGATCCATTTCTCTTGTATGAGAAAAGAGACTGATCAATAAATAACACCTTTTTATTGAACACGCCCGTCTCTTCCTTTTCTATACAAATTGATGAGACTAAGAATGCACGTACTGACTGAGTAAAATAAATTGCCTTTTGTTCACACGACTCTCGAGATATACTCTTGATTAGGGGAGAGCAAAGTTGTCATGTTCTATGGTTGTCAGAAACTAAATCCCTTCTTGTCTAATCAGAGAAGTTAAGTCCTCCTTGAACATTCGAGAAAGTTTCTAGTGAACTCTGAGCTAAGCTGGCAAACCCAAAACTTTAAGTCTAGTATCGACAGTAGTAGACCTAGTTAACGTCTGGTCTAGGCCTTTACTGCTGTAGGTATTATTCCAATGCGCAGAGCCTATTGGGATGATAGGAACTACACTACATGGCGCCCAACGCGTTTGGAAAGGGCGATAAAACTAACGTAATACATTTAGAGTAACTCAGTCGTGCTTTCTCATTCAGACCCCTTTTCCCAAATACTCCAAAGACGTCTGGAGTGGGTGAAAGGTTATATCCGCCAGACCTCGCAGGAGGGAACTCCTATGTATGGTTCTTGGTACAAGTCAACGTTGAAGGATACACGGTTCCAAAATATTGTGCATCTAATCTTTGTTTCCATAAGAAACCTGATCTGCAAACAAAAGAAAAAACCTTTTGGACAGTAAAATGTCAGACAATGAGGATGAAAGAGAGGCAGTTAGATTAGCAACTGAACTCGCAGCAGCTGATGCTACCATGCAGGCAGCAGACGAGGATATAATACTCATCCCGGTCATTAAAAGGAAATCTATAACCATAAAACTTATAGAAAATGGACTGACACCAAGAGGTGGTACAGTCATATTCGTAATCGAGGCACACGAATATCGGCAGACAGAGGTATACTATTCATGGATAAATTTTCCAGCAGCAAATCCTGTAACAAAGTACTTCCACTATTACAAAATAGAGGAACCTCCTGAAACGTACACTCCTTTCGAGGAGGTGGAAGTACCACTCAAATTTCAAGAGCATTTGCTCTTATTTGATGGCGCCCTAAAACACAATAATCACATCACCAGGCTCGGTCCTTTAGGTAGACCAGGAGCAACGTGGCCGGTCCTAGCCGGATACACACCACATCCAGACATCGACGGGATGTCTGCACCAAACCTTTTAACACAGCTAAAACAACTAATAAAAATACACAGACAATTAGTCCAATATGTGATGCGGACTTCAACAATTCAGCCAGCGATTAAACTCCCACAGCTGACCCCTCACCAGGGGAACACAAATAAAATTACACCACAGAACATCCAGTCCTGCCTAGGTAAAGTACCGGCTAAACGGGAACAAATACCATTCTGGCTAGCGCAGAAAATCACCCAAATAGAGGTGGTGTTTCCAGACACCACCCCGCTAGAAAAGCACAGGATTCTGACTATCTGTCTTCCAATGGGAATCGCACCACACATTGAGGACTGTGACACTTGGGGTACAGTCTTTGCTTCCATCTACACAAAAACGCACGGTGTTCCATCCATTTCAGTAATACCAGATGTGCTAAAACAAATTCAAGATGAATATGGTCCTGAACCCGCTTTAACTCTTGGTATGAAATTACTAAAAGACTTCAAGCAGGTCTCGGCTATACTATTAGCCAACATAAAAGGAGAAGCAGCAAACGTGGCGATCCGCCAGAGGTTAAAAGAGACAGATATAGCAGACCAACCAGCTGAAATTGCCAGAATCATAGAAAAATCCTATGAGGAACTAGGTAGAGATAGTTTAGGTGGAATACCAGTAAAACCGCAACTAATTGAAAGTCCTGAAAAAATATTTTTTAATAATAATTCTACATCACCAAAAAAGAACTGGGATGGAAACAAACAATCCAATCCTAAAGAAAAGAAATTCCAGTCCCGAGGAAGGTCTCCTAGGCGAAGAGAAAAATCTCCGAACCAAAGACACAGGTCACCTCAGAGTGACCCCTCTGGGAAAAGATATAACCTTAGAAATAGGGATAATATTAAAAAGCCTGATAGATATCAAGACATTGATACACGTCCCTCTCAATCTTTTCAGACTTCCTCGCAGAAATCGGAAAGAAGAGGACGATCAGAACAAAGAGAAGAGCACACCAAGTCCAAAGACAAGGAACCTGCTCAGCTAAAAAAGAAATTACAATTTCCAAAAAAGAAGGTAGACAGTATCAAGGTAGTTAACAACGCCGAGAATACTGAGGACACAACTGAAAAACGGAGAATGGGCTCAGACAATGCTAGACAGCGCAGCAGAAGTGAGCATAGCTCGCAAAGTCCTTATGAATCATCTGGAGACAGTGGACACGAATGAATATCTTCAAGTGGAAACTGCGGACACCAGAGTTAGCAAACCTCACAAAATATACGAAATAACATTGCGTATAGAGGGAGATAAGACTAGGAAAATAAGGGGACTATTTTGGGATAATCTCTCCAAGGGCTATGATATCCTTCTAGCTGAAAAAGACTGGCCACCAGAGTTTGTCAGGGAGTGCCCTCATGGCGAAGAAGTAATTATGCCTGCCTTCTCAAATCATATCCCAATTCATAAAAAATACACACTTGCCAGAAAGTGGGCAGTAGCTCTAGCTCCTGCTTTATATAAAAATCACGTGGGATGGGATGAGGACTCTCCTCCTCACAAAATCCAGTTAAAATCACAACCAACTGCACAAAGGCAGTACCCAATTAAGCAAGAAGCTAAAAAACAGGTAAATGAAATACTAGATCAGCTAGAATACCAGGGGGTGATTGAAACTTGCACCTCACAAATGAACAACCCTTTGTTTCCGGTCTCCAAACCAGACAATTCATATCGTCTAGTTTTGGATTACCGACACCTTAACACATGTTGCAAAACTTTTGCAGTGCAAAACTCACATAGTGCTGCACTAATGAATAACATAGTCCGCAAAAAATACAAAACAACATTAGACATCTCTAATGGATTCTTTTGTCAAAACATAGCACCAGAGAGCAGATATTTAACTGCATTCTCAATAAATGGCACTCAAAAACAATTCTCTCGGTTAGCCCAGGGGTACAAGAACAGCCCGGGAGTATTCTCAGCGAGAGTAACAGAATTACTACAACTATATGATGATGAAGCATTATCTTATGTCGATGACATTTACTTAACAGATGATGACTTGGAGACTCACTTGAAAAGAGTGAACACCATAATACTTGGGTTCGCTGCAGAGGGTTACAAATTCAACTTTAAAAAATCCAGAATTGCCCATCTGACAGTCCTGTTCTTAGGATATGAATTATCAAGTGAAGGCAAAAGCCTGGCCGACAATTTCCTAGAGAAATGTGCCGTAATCCAAGCACCTAGAACACTAAAAAACCTACAGTCGATTCTAGGCTTCCTAAATTTCGGAAGAACATACATTGCAAATTACGCAGAAAGGGTCAAACCCCTTTATGATCTGATAAAACCAGATTTTAAAAGATCCAATTGGACTCAAATACACACAGAAATTTTGAGATCCCTACAAACAGACATGCTAATTAAAACAAAATTAGAAACACGTGATAACACACGCAATCTTGTGATTCGAGTCATCCCAGGGAGATGCGGATTCACATACCTGACCTCTAATGAGGGAGAAAAGGTACCAATTGCATTCAAATCACACTTGTACACAGAAGCTGAACAGAAATTCAGCAACAAAGAAAAAATTGTTCATGCAGTTCAAACCGCAATAGCTAGAGAAAAAGATCAAGCTGACGGTAGACATATCACAGTCAGAACAGCAGAATCAGCCTTTGAGGCACTAACAACACCGTGTAATTTACCAACAACAACATTGAATCCGGAATGGATACAATTGGTGAATTCAATCACAACGGACAAAGTATACTATTACTTTGATCCAGAACTAGAAGAATTAAAAAATCTAGAATATGAAAAAACATATCCTCTGCCAATCGACATTCTGCCTTTACGACATTACGCCTGTGTAATTTATACAGACGGGCATGCTCAACCCCCCGTTTGGGGCGAACAGGCATACAACCCCACATGTGGGATTACAAAAGAAGTGTGGCGCGGAGGTAAACTAAAACCTCTATTAACAAAAACACACTCAGTAGAAACTAATTCAGAACAACAAACTGAAATATTAGCTTTGAAAATGGCGCTAGATAATGCGGATCGCGAATTCCCGACACTTATAGTGTCAGATTCATATTACTGCGTCAAATCATATAACAAGGATTTGCAGACATGGATTCGAAACGGTTACAAAAATGACACAGATGCACCAATAAAGCAGATACTGCTCTGGGAACAAATAGCTCTTTTACAAAAAGAACTACCAAAGACTCACGTGACACACTCACTGAGTCATCAGCGTGATGGCGTTCACGCTGCAGGGAATTCATTGGCTGAAACAGCCACAGCGGCAGCCACTAAATCGGCTCCCGTAGTTCGAAAAAAGCGTACATTAAAATACATTGACGGTGAAACAGTGCTGGCAGTGAAAACGTCATCAAAAGGCGACTGCTCAGCGTTACCGATCAACTATCCACTCAATTATACATACATAATCGATGCAAACTCCGTCCCTTTTGCTCGAATCCCTGGAGTGGGGGATAGAGTGATTCCAAACATGGACAGGAGAAACTTGTTAATCGCAGACGCACATATGGGCGAGGGTCTCAGACACCTCAAACTAAAAGATTCTCTGGAAGAATTACAATCACGGTACTGGTGGCCAGGCATGAGCCTGCGTCACACCATGTTTGTAAAAAACTGCCCAAACTGCAACAGAGATCGCAGTGGGGAGAAAAACAGTTTAATACCTCGTCGGTTTACTCCAGGAAAAATCAGGAGTAAAAAGGAAGGGTTGCGATTAACATATACAGGCTAGTTCCACTTATAATGTAGATCACCAGCACTCGGCTGACGTCTGGACTGTTATACAAAGATTTGCGAGTCTAAATGGCATATACGCTAAGAGCATGCTACGTTTGACCATTGTCTTCACTCTAGCCCAACAGCCTGAGGGGAAACATGACCAAATGAGCATAGCCCAGCGGGAATCTTCTCACTTCCTTCCTGAGGGTACGGGATGGTGTAAAGAAAAAACCAAGGCATAAAGCAATCTATAGCGGAAAGGATATTAGGTTCGGGAGCTGGGTGGGTCAAACATCTAATAAGTGTCCAACGTAGTCTAAATAACTTGCCAAGAAATTCTCTGAAGGGATTCAGTGCGTACGAATTATTATTTGGAACTAGGATGTTGATCTCTGACATTGATAGTCAGACTTCAGTGGTGAAAGAAAAAAGCTTTGATATCAAAGACCGTTTGGCTATTTTGCAGGACTTAAACAAAACAAGAAAAGACCTGAGCAACATAAAGTTGAAACAACAGCCAACAACCACTGAAGAACCACCACCTGTCCCAGCAAGACCTGTCTGGATTCCAAAAGTCGGGGATCTAGTCAGGGAAAAGATCACGGTAAAGAAGGAATTTTGGCCTTCTTACAGAAAAGCAGTTCCTGTCTTGTCTGTCAACGGGACAAGATCAGTTGTACTACCGCCACTTGCTGGAAAAAAGGAGAACCGAGTTGTATCCATCGACCTGGTAAAACCACAACATGTGGCCGATAACAAACAGTAGGCCAAGTGGACTCCCAATAAGTAGCAGAACACCAAGGTTTGCTACCAGTACAGAGGTCCTAACGAAGAGGCTCATCACATTCGAAACGCCTACAGAAGAACAACAAGGACTATGCAACAATGCAATAGAACTCAGACCTCTGAAAACCCAAATAAAAACATTTAGCAGAGACACACCAATCTATAATGAAGTACCAAGTGAAAATGCAAGAAACAGAAATCCTGAACCAATTGGAACAATTGACAGAACTGCATCCGGCTACTTCATAAACTTCGATGATTCCTCTGAAGGCTTCAGTGAATCAAAGACACAGCCATCATCAAAAACCTTTAAAGATAAAGCTAAAGAACTTTTGAAACAACTGAAAGAAACATATCTGATTTCCCCATGGATTGAATTTTGGGTGGGTTTTGGTGCATTTATCCTCATACTTTGGCTCATCATGATACTAACTTTGGGACGCTTCATTGAGGGAAAATATGCAAAAATGGACACAGCAAGTCAGAAAATCAACTTGATCCTCAAACCACACACATCTTCACACATCGAGAAAAGAGAACTTTCTTCAGTCAACTTCACAGCCAATCCGATACCGGGTGGGGTAGCCTGGGACAACACTGACTATGAAATTTATGGTCCGGTCGAAATCCTGAAATATCCACACCAAATTAAGATCTCCTTGAGTGACTTTGCAAAACCAAGCTCATTTGCTGATGATTGGGACTTCGAAAGCATTAATAATATGATGTCTGACTTAGTAATGTCTGCTAAATTTACCAAACATGATTATTTGCAGGGTTCTACAAATTATGATAGTATGTACTGTTATAACCACTATGGTAACCATTTTTTACATAGATCTGCACAACCTAGAAATGTTTTAAATTATAATCAATGGGAACATTGTGCAACCCCTCCAAAAGGAAGCTCAAGGACCTTCTATGACAAATATTCATACTTTTCAGGTTTTAACACAAGTAATGCTGAAGCATTCTATTTTAAATTGTCAAACAAGACAGGGACAAAGACCATGATAACCAACACAAAATTGATATATTCAGACTCATTTTTTGAACAAATGAATACTTTTGGTTTTGATTATTGGGACAAAAATGTTGAATTGAAAAGTGTTTGGGGTACAAAAGAATGGCAAGTGCAGGGTATAGAATCTTTGTTTAGAGCCTGCATGATCCCAGAACAAATGATATTTTTAAATGACACTGTTCAACAAACTACCTGTCTTGGCCTAGCCAAAATCAAAGACTTAAATAAACCGTCTATTCCAAAACCAACAATGCTCAGCAATAGCTCTACAGATGAAGAGATAGACGTAAATTATGTATTAAACAAAAACAGAACACATCCTGATTGGAAACAATGGTTGATCTGGCCCACAGATACTAATAACTGTCAAGACAGATTCCTGAACAAAACACAGGGGTTCAAAATGACCAGGCCAGACCCTAGATATCCCCAAAGACATCACCCAGGGATAATAACAACCTACAGTGTGGGCAAATTATGCCTTCAATGGCTACAAACTTCCACACTGGCAGAAATTAAACAACACCTAACTTTACTTACTGATGGTGCTGACTTGCGTGATTTCATTATGGGACCGCGCAAACAGCGTAAAAAACGTTCCATAGCAGCCTCTGTATATGCAGCATACAATGAGGCCTGGAAGGTTACTCAAATTGAAACAGCAGAGAGAATACGGGAAATTGACCGTATTAATTTGGAAAAATCACTTTCTGTAGTGGACAATGGGTTAATGACTCTGTCCTCCAGAATTTTTTCTTTGGACAGCATTGTGTCTTCAGCAATCGACATATTGTCGCAAGACTTACTGTTATTACAACACGGTCAGTCACAATTGCGCTCTATTGTACAGCTTGGCTGGACGTTACAAAATCTACGTTCAGGCTATGTGCCTTGGCGTTTAATCAACACAACGTCACTATTCCAAATCTTTAACCTTACTGATAGACAAATCAGTATGGCACAAAAGGGTGCTGATTATACAATCTTGAGCATTGAAAAACTCGAAAGATTACCAGTGACAATGTCAGAACGACCTGTCAGTGAATGGATAATACATGGGATAATAAATATTCCAATCTCAACCTTCAGGTTTCAATACTGCCAAAAATATATACAGGCTGGCATGTACGAGAAATTGGGAAAGGGGTACCTTAAAACAACATGGAACCTGCCCTATTCACATGCATGTGTCAGTAATAAAGGACAGAAAGTGTTTCTTAGTGGCAACAATTGTGCGATGTCACTAAGTGGCACACTTCTGTGTAACGGAATTAGTTTGCATGGAGCCTGTGAAGGGAATTCATACAACCTTTCATGTCACCAGCAAGGCACACCTGCAACAGAAATAGAACCATTCTTTCAAAGACTCTACAATGGGAGTTACATTCTAATTGTAGATCGCAGATGTTGTAGTCTTATGCCCGGGACTCCTTATCTAGTAACTACGACTGCGAAGGTCAAGTGCTGTGGACGCTCATTGTTCCCCAGCTCCTTTCCAGACAGGGAGGCAAGGGCATGGCCCAATTTGAAAATTACTTCTATTCGAATAGATACTTTAAGCAGAATGAAAACAGTGCTTCTTCAGACGCCTACAAGGCTCACGTCATCAAAAGAAACGTATGATCTACAAGTCGCAAGGACTGCAGAGATACATTCATTGTTATCAACTAATTCCCCCATACATTTCGCGGAAATTCTGAACGAAATCTTAAATATTTCTGATACCAATGGGGTCTCAAAGGTATTTAAGACAGTATTTTCGATGGCATTAACACCATTCAAAGCGATACTGGGTATTTTTCCAGATTTCGTCCATTCGATTTTTGGCGGACTTCCCCTGATCTTGGGACTAATTGCAGGAATCCTATTCTTAGTCCTTATTTTTCGTTATGGCAACCCATGTCACAGACAAAACTCTTGCGACAAGGGAAGAAACAATCCTAGCCATTGGATACCGGGACCGGATATCAAAAATCCTGGGACTCTCCCGGCTTAGAGACCTGAACATGACTTGGTTTCTATCATTTCGACCAATGTGGCAAAGATGTGTTTTACCTGTATTAAGGTGTCTGCTATGCGGAGAAGAATGCGTGTTAGACACCTGTCTGACGCTACAATTGGATGCGCCAATGGATGCAGAAACATTGTTGAGACCGATCAAGGTTCATGCTTTGTGCTGCCCTCAAAGGCTACCAATCCTGATGACGGCATTCGTGGAAGCTTCACCACTACGATTGATGGGTAGTGAAGTTCAAGATGAAAGCAGCATCGATCAGGTACGACCTTCTGTCAGCAATGCGAATCAGAATGTCAATGGAGACAATCATGCGCACGAATGCATGATTACACCTATATCCGAGTTAGTGGAACTTTCCCAGGAAGCTGTTGACAGTTTTTTCGAAAGCCTAAACGATATGATGTTCTCGCCAGAACAGAAATAGAGACTTTTGAACAAGCTCGCACACGGCGTTCCCTGAATTCGGCCTTCAACTTTAAAAATAAAGTCACATGAACAATTTTTCCTCCAGTTCACGGACAGCAATTTTTCAGCAGCCCCAGAATATTTTTGCATATTTTTCGGGACACTATCTTCTGCTTAAAGTAAGAACTATTCTTAGAGAACTAAGGTTTCTAAATTTTAGATAGCTTATAGACATTAGCTGCCCGCTGGTATGTTCATTGTTATTATATTCTGTGATGAAATGGTCTCGAACCTTTCTTCTGTATTAAGAGCCATTTCATGTGTAATTCTCATATACAAAATAGCAATAATGTATACAAATGCGATTACTTTGGCATTTTTCTACAGCTTGAGTGCATACAATACATATGACTGCAATTTTTCCGTATATTTGAAAATTTCAGAATGCATTTATGTATTTTGGGGTGGTAAGGTATACACTATACTCTATAGTATGTTGTACTATGTTATACTCTGCATAGATTAGTAAATATGACCATAGTTAGCGTGGAGTGGGTGTGATGTATTCCTATAGGTTCTGAATCGATCCCCTATTCCTGACCCTATTCTGGTTAAACAAACCAACAAGTTAACTAGCAGTCAGCCCATGAGGCAGAAAACCCCCATGATGCAGATACCGTTATCTGACGCAGTCACACTACGGCACAGGAACGTGTTATCTGATTAGGTCATAACGCTTGCGATCTAATTAGACAAGCGATATTCCTCCAGCCCCTGATAAGGCATACGGAGTTCTCATAACAAATCAAACCTATGACAACCTGGGCAAAACCCTGCGGCCATTGTTTTGATTTCACCGAGAACTTCAGTAAAAGAATGTGCTAACGAGCAAGTCGTATGACATCCTTATTGACGTATCTATGTCCATCCTTACGTCAATCTCGGCACCTTAAAGGTATAAATATTACCGATATTGCCCTATGCAAACACACGCGTGGTGACGAGACGGAGCAGCCATACTTGCCGAAGCGAAGAGCAGAGCAGACCCCGCTGGCGCAGCCCCGCCTTCCTGACGCGCTGAGAGAAGCTGCTTTCTCCTGCCGAGAAATCCAGCACCGGCGTTTCTAGGTAGCCCTCGCAGGCAGCCTGGAATATCGAGACCAGAGACGAGAGATACCATCCCTCATTCAACCTAGATTCCAGGTACAGAACTGAATAACCCCTCACAGAGAATTCTTTAGTTATTCACTTGGCAAAAACAAACTTAACTTAAACTGTAACTTTCTATTCCCGCCCACGTATTAGGCTTAGGTCAGGTACACGGGGTAGGCGTATTTAGAAACACCAGTTGAGTACGTTTAGTCAAATGTATATGTGTATGTAATATATTTTATTCATTTTAAACATCTTATGGCTTAGAAACCATATCAATGTTTTTACAGTATTATTGTATACTATTGCTTTTAATGTATGCACTTTACTTAACTATAAGTATTGCAATAATATCGATCCATTTCTCTTGTATGAGAAAAGAGACTGATCAATAAATAACACCTTTTTATTGAACACGCCCGTCTCTTCCTTTTCTCTACAATCTGATGAGACTAAGAATGCACGTACTGACTGAGTAAAATAAATTGCCTTTTGTTCACACGACTCTCGAGATATACTCTTGATTAGGGGAGAGCAAAGTTGTCATGTTCTATGGTTGTCAGAAACTAAATCCCTTCTTGTCTAATCAGGGAAGTTAAGTCCTCCTTGAACATTCGAGAAAGTTTCTAGTGAACTCTGAGCTAAGCTGGCAAACCCAAAACTTTAAGTCTAGTATCGACAGTAGTAGACCTAGTTAACGTCTGGTCTAGGCCTTTACTGCTGTAGGTATTATTCCAATGCGCAGATCCTATTGGGATGATAGGAACTACACTACAGTCTATTGTGTTGCCCCATACCTTTACGAAAGTGTCTCCTATCATTAAATCTGCTCCACCTCTCATGGCGTCCATTACACCCCCCCTTTCGTGTATCTGCATCAACTTGTCCTTGAGGGAACCTTTCTCTCCCCGTCCTTGTGTCTATCTCCTGTCCACGCATCTGTGCCCTAGGAGTTCCCAGCCAGTCTCTGATTGCCATTTGGCCTTTTGATACCTTAATACAATAAACATATAGGACTTTTTTGTGGGCATCCTCTGCTGTCTTTTTTTTTAAACACATTTTATTTATCAAATAAAACTTATAAAGCAGGGCTCTGTGCCCCAAAAACATCTGCAGTAGAAACATACATCATTCTGACTTTGAACATTTTCATGAGCAAAACAGGAAAAATGAAGAGCGATACAAATGAAATAATAACATGATAACTATAACCCCACTAACCCACCCCCCATCGCACTAACTCTCACTCCAGAGCAGCAAAGCAAAAGCAATAGCATCGTCCATACAAACATTATCTGTCATCACCCAAGAAGCAACGTCCTACGTCAATCAAGTAAAAAGTTAAGCTGGGTCAAGGTGTCTGGCCATCGGAATGGGTTCTAACTCTAAGCCACGATAGTCCGCCCAGCACTTCCAAATTTTAAAGAGTTTGTGCAGACACCCCCCCTGGCCACAAAGATAGGAGCTTCCAAGCCCATACAGAAGTCCAGGCCGTTCTTCCATGCAGATACTAAGGGCGCTACCTATGCTTTCAAAGCACTGGCAATATCTCTTTTAGCTAGTGTAAATCTCAGTAGCGTAAGATGACGTTTGAATATATTGCCCCCGATTCCATCCATAACATGCAGGAGCACCCATTTTGGCGTGCAGGGAAGGTCCCAGCCCAACACTTCAGAGAGGCAGGCCATAACCCCCCTCCAGAATCGCTCTAAAGCAGAGCAGTGCCAAACTGTATGTAACAGAGGACCCTCCTCATGCTCACATCTGAGACACACAGGGGAAGCTACCAGACCTGCTGTCCACAGTCTAGCTCTGGTAAAGTATACCCGATGAAGGTACTTGAACTAGATAAGGATTAGGCTCATGGCAATGGCCGCCCCCGCAGGGAGGCCAGAGCCTCTGTCCAGTCCTCCTCTTCCATCGGACCCAAATCACCCTCCCCGGCCTCCCTAAGATGCTGCAGCGTGGGGGAGCTATGGGCAACTAGGTACTGGTAGATTTTGGAGATCTTGTGATCTTGGAGATCTCCTATGAACACCTTTGCCTCCACCGGGGCTGAACTCAGACAATGTCTCTAAGCTCTCTAATCTTGGGGAAATGGCATGTTGGAACTGCAGGTATTAAAAAATGTAGTGTTTACCATATGAAAGTCTTTTTGTAGTTCTTGAAAGTATTTCAGGACAGGCCCCCGCATGACATCACCCAGGGTAGAGATACCGATATTGTCCCAATCATGAAATCCAGGGAGAGCAGCCAGTTGTGGCAGGCGCGTACTGCGCCAAAGAGGGGTATCCCGGGTCAACCTATTCCACCAACCCATCTTCCGTAGCGCCTGCTGCCAGATTTGAAAGATAATCCTCGTGGCAGACTGCAGGGAGCTGCGCTACTGTGCAGAATAGAGAATTGTGTGTAATCGTCCCCCATGCACCTCCATTCAACAGCATACGCCGGGTCGCCCTATCCCCATACCACCATTCGTTGAGGACTGGCAGGTGTGAGGCCATGTAGTACGATAGAATAGCAGAGGTCGCCAGCCCCCGACAATATGTGGACTGAAAACAGGTTTGTAGGGCCACCCTCGCCACTCCACTATCCCAGAGAAACTGTCCCAGGGCCGCATTAACCTGACGGAACCATCTAGGAGGGATAGGAAATGGATGATTTTGCATTGGATAAAGCAAGCGCGGGAGCAAAACGATCTTAAAGATGGCCGACCGGCCATATATAGACAGGGGCATATGGGACCAAGTTTTAATATCCTCCGCATGCGATCCCATACAGGATCCAAATTTCTATCCCATGATGTGGTAGGTGAGTCTGATAAGAACACTCCCAAGTATTTCAACCCCCCAAACACTACCTGAACATAAGATGCTCAATAACCGAGG
The DNA here is from genome assembly GCF_964261635.1 of Lissotriton helveticus. Lineage (NCBI taxonomy): Eukaryota > Metazoa > Chordata > Amphibia > Caudata > Salamandridae > Lissotriton > Lissotriton helveticus. The sequence goes on along the minus strand of NC_136061.1, from coordinate 646,179,629 downwards.
CCCCCCCTCACCGCCAAGAACCCAGAGGGTAGACTTTCAGGCGTTCATGTATAGGCCGGAGGTCTCCCCAAAATTCTGCAGGCTGCGAAGCAGCCTCGGTACCATCCTATTGAAGTCGGTGAGTCAAAACAACACATCATCGGCGTATAGAGCAATACGATCTAACAATCCGTGTGCCCATTCAAGACCTGTCACCTGGGCGTCAATCTGCACCCATGCAGCAAGGGGCTCCATCGCTAAAGCAAACAAGTAGGGAGACAGTGGGAAACCCTGGCTGGTGTCTCGTCCGATAGAAAATGTGGAGGAGACAGAGCCTGCCACGTGCACAGACGCGGTGAGGACTGTATATAGCAAGGTCAGGTAGGACAGGAAGTGAGGCCCAATGTTCAAACTGCGGAGGAGTGAGAATAAGTATACCCAGCTAAGAGAATCAAATGCCCTGTCCATATCTGCCAGCAAAAGCGCTGCTCGTACCCCCAACCCCTGGACTGTTGCAATGGCAACATGTGCCCAGCGAATATTATGATGGGTCGCCTGTTGGGGCATAAATCCGGCCTGCCCCGGATGGACTAAAGAGGCAATATGTGGCCAAATACAGTTGGCCAACGCCTTAGCCAGAATCTTGGCCTCAAAGTTCAGGAGAGAGAAAGGGCGGTAGGACGCCTGTTGATCAGGAGGTCTACCAGGCTTGTGGAACACCACCACTTTTGTATGTCTCTAATCTCTAGGTAGACAACCCCGCTCTCTGGCCTCTTCTATCACCCTATGATGGTGGGGTACTAGCTGCAAGAAATACCTTTTAAAGAATTTGCATGGAAAGCCATTCGGCTCTGGGGCCTTTCAGGGGTGCACGGCACCCAATTCGTCCTCTGTGAGCGTGTGATCTAGCTCCGCACTCACTTCGTCTGAGAGGGCCTTAGGTGGGAGGTCGTCTAAGAAGCGGCCTATCACATCCGCAGGTATACATTCTTTGAAGGGCATTGAGTTCTGCATAATACACATCAAAGCTTTCAGCAATAGCAGAGAAGTCCGTAATGGGTGTCCCATCTGGGCCCACAACACCAGGGGGTGTCTGGGGGTAGAGTGTCCCTTTGCACAGTCTATGCAGCAGCTTGCTAGATTTATCTCCCCACTGGTAGATCCTGCTAAAGTTCACCAGCCATGCCCGGCGGCCCTCATTTAACAGGAGATGCGAATAACCCTGTTGTGCCAGCAGACGTTGGCGACGGATCTGCTTACTCCCGCTGTCCCTACTGCGTGCCTCCAGCCCGGGGACAAATAAGTAGTCGAGGCGGGAGTATGAGTCATGTACTGCCGAGAGGTATGTGTATCCCTGTGTTGTGCCGTGCTGTGTACACCAAGGGTCAACCCAATCACGGCCCATCACTAGGGAGTACAGTTTGGTAGGGTGCCTGACATCTATTAAACCCCCTGGCCTCCATCGGTCCCTGACTACATCCATCACATCGTTCCAATCCCCTCCCCTCCCCTGTGGGGGGACTATATCCCCCCACAGGGTCATGAGTCACTTTACCATACCCCAGGACAATGGCAGGGGGCATATACACTGCCCAGTACCATAGTTTCTTCGCCCACTGTACCCTGTAGGAACAGATACCTGCCCTGAGCGTCCCCCCATGTCTTAACATGTGTATAAGGAACCCGGCGATGTATCAAAATCACAACCCCCTGAGATCCCCTCACAAATCCTGAATGGAATAAATGGACATAGCCAAAACGTTGAAAGCATAATGCCTTAGTACCCATGAGATGTGTTTCTTGCAGCATAAGAATGTCCGCGTGGGCTTGTTTTGCCTGCTTAAGTATAGCCCAGTGTTTAATCTTATCTAGCACCTGTCTGACATTCCAGCTAATTATCCAAAGGGTCCCAGGGAGATCTTGTTGGCTACCTAACAGGGCCACCATTAAAGGGCTCAATAAGCGCAAGATGACTCTGAAGTAATGTAGGACAGTGCGATCAAAGAACAAAAACCCCCCAACACAACCCAACAATTCCCCCCACCCTATACCTCAATAAAAGTGAAGTACCTGTCGCAGTGGGCGTGACTGGCTGACCCCAACAGGAGGTCCCACCCCTCACTTGCTAATGGATCCTCAAATTACAGCCCATTGTCTGCTGAACCTCTCTCTGTCCGCTAAGGTCCAACAGATATACCAGCACTCTTCTGTACTTCTCCAGTTGAGACAAACATATCAAAGACCCCTGAAATTATAGTCCCATCTATCTACTAATCCGCCGACGTGTGCTGTCGCGAGGTCGACCCAGCCCGAGAGAAGGCACCGCATGACTGGGATTGTCGTCTGGACCTGGAGCGTCTGCTCCCCTTCACCTTCAATTTGGGCTGCTTCCGAGCCACCTCACTCGAGGAAGAATCTGACCCCCTCCTGGGTGGTGTGTGAGGACAAAGCAGCACTGTCTCATCTGTCCACTGGAAGACCTCCTCTGACAAATCAAAGAAATTAGTACAGGACCGATACACCACTTGCAGCCTGGCCGGATACAGCAAAGCATAGGGAAGCTTGAGCTCTCGGAGGCGGGCTTTGGCCACCATGAAGGACTGCCTCCACTGCATTAAGGCTCTATGGGCGCGCTCCACCACAAAACATTTGGACAATGACTCCAGGGGAGCCAGCTCTCCAGCCACTGGGTAGAGAACCGCTCCATGTCCCTATCTTTGCACCCCTCTGGGAATCCAACAAAGCAAATATTGTTGCGCTGAGCCCTCCCTTAGGCGTCCTCCACTCGCGATGTCAGTCCACATTGGGTGGTCTCCCGAGAGGTAACCGCTTCTGCAGGGTGGTGAAAGCCTCTTCCACCCCAGAAATTCTCGTTTCAGCCTCTGTGATACGCGCAACTGCATTGCGTAGATCCTGTCGCAACAACATGACATCGGAAGCAACTGCCCCAATTTTAGCATCTAGGATGTCCCTGGACTGGGTGATGGCAGCTATTAAGGCAGCATTGTCTGGCACATCTCCATGTCCCTCCCCCCCTCCCGACAATGCTGCAGAGGCCCCAGTGCCCCTGAATTTATCAATCGTGCTTTGCTTGGCCGAACCTCCGCGTGGCTTATCGCTCGTCATAGCGGACTGCGAGCCTCCCCACGCCTTGGACAATGTAACACCTGTGTTCTGTACAGTGCCGTCAGGATATATGGAGCCCTGGACCACGTGCTGGGAGGCAAGAAGATGTGTATTCCCCTGCACCAGAGACCCACTCCAACGCCGGCGTCAAAATATCGGCAAGTCCCGTCGGAGGCAGAAAGAATATGAGAGCGTGGACCGAGCGGCCCGACCTGGCACCAATCACAAGGCCGTTAATAAGGAGGATAGGAGCGGGCCAGGGAACCCAAGTCAACTGGGGCCACGAGCACCGACCACGCCAGACTACTAGACCTCTCTTCAGCCCAGGGCACCCCTCTTGCCACCGCCTCTAGATCAGAAACCAAAGAAGCCTCCACTGGCCCGCTCCACATCCTCAGGGACTCTCACACAACGGATCTACAGCACTGCAATGACCCAAAGGAGCAACCATTAGCTCTGCTGCGAGTTCACGCAGCCTGACTGGCCACCGATGCAAATAGGCCACACCACCATTGAGAGGGGGAGCAGCGGGCCCCCGCGGGACACCGAAGATCCTCTCGTGCCACAGATAGTGTCCCGGCACAGGTCCACCACCAGGAGCCCTTGGAGACGCTTGCGCGGCTCGACAGGTCGTCGATGCGGGCTCTCCGTGCAGCATCAGGGAGGGGGCACAATGAGGGTCTCTCGCCAGGCGTTATGACTCTGGAAACCGGATCACGTTTGCCAGCCCTGATGCCCAGCAGCACCCTCAGGCGGCACCCCTTGCGGCCCGATATAACCGCCGATCACCCGTTATGCCTTGTGTAGGGGGGAGGAGAGGGCATCCGGAGATCAAAGGGATATCAGCAACTGAAAGGCCCCAACGCCCAAGAACCCCCGAGGTCTCTCGCGCGGCATGATAAGCCGCCGGTGCGAGTGTTGTGTGCAGCGGGGGGGGGAGGGGTAAACACACGCTGGAGTCCAGGGAGGTCGCTGGCACCTCCACAGCCCAGGACCCAAGTAGTGGATATCGGCCCTCCAGCCCGGCCATGCGTATGACTGACGTCCCCCCTCGTGGCCCAATATGGCTGCCGATTGATGGGGCTCATCTCGTGGAAGCAGGAGAATCAGGGAGGCAGCCGACCCCCAGCAGTAGACGCCCAGCCTCGGAAGCACCCCTCATAGGAAATCCCTGCACCACCCGTGCAGCGTGTCGGCTCTGTAGCTGCGGCTCCGCCACCCACCGGGGACCCCAGGCACCGCCCAAATCAATGTCCTGGTCTCCGCACCAGGCCGTGAGGCCCCACCGACCACAGGTCCTGCATCAGGCCGACGCCAGAGTGCCACTCAGGTCCTCGTCATGAGTCGGGTCTTGGCTGGAAGGCGCAGCTCCGGTTCACGCCACTCCTGGGGTATCGTCTAGATGGAAAGATAGACCGTAGAAGCAGGATAATGCAGGATAATACTTGAGGCTGGACGGAGCTCACTTAGCACACGTCCCCCATTATGGCCTGCTAAGCAACACCCCCTCTGGTGTCTTTTTGACCATATCTTCAGTTCATCAGCTTAAGTGTTTCATATTTAAAGTGGATAAACATCAGACAGAGTTAATGTCATGGTATCTGAACGACCTGCAGTGCCCCTCAGCAGCCCTGGGTGTAGTTCGCGTAGTCACGCTGTGCGTAGCTACACGAAGTGCAATTCACACTATGCAAGCTACGAGAACTGCGTAGTGCGGTAGGGAAAATGCAAACGGCATCTTGCACAGTGCAAGCGGTCGTTTTCTGCCGCTCTGTAGATTTGTATGTGAGCAGCAGTTTTCTCAATGCGGACTGGTAGTTTCTCATTGCGAGCGGTCGCGAGCATACGCGACCACTTGCAATGAGAAACCTGGCCTCCCCGCGGAGAATCTCACCGGGAGGTTTATTTTCCACGCTCGCGATCGGCAACTTGATGTTGCTGATCGCAAACGAGAAAAAAGTCTCGCCGGGATGTCATTTTGCTCGCTCCCGGTCGCCAACTTGACGTTGAGGATAGCTAGCAAGCAAAAAAAGCCTGCTACCCTGCACGTTTTTGCACTGTGCTACATGCAATTTGCGTAGTCCTACACCCAGGGTTACCCCTCAGTCAACTCCCAGAATCTGTTGTCAACTCCCAACATGTTGGAATATAACATTCTGTTTATTTATTAGAACTTGACAAAAATAAAAGATCAGCATGTGCACAATAACCTCACTGTAGTACGGTATTTCACATACGACCCCAATGCAATTTCGATTTTACATTCCCTTGAAACCATTTTTTTCATAGGATACAGTTTGTTAATATCTCAGGTACCTGTCAGGCAGTGTTTTCACTAGACAGTGCAAAGAAAATAACAGTAATATTGTTTGCCATAATCAAGAACTCACCAATGTTATCACCAATATTGAACATACCATCTGTCATATTAATCCATCTAATTCTGTAGAATCTGAGGTTTATTATGTAATCTTATAAAAACAAAATGTCAATGAGGACAAATAGCCATATTCATTATAAGCGAGCACATGCAAGTATGTCTTGTTAGAAGATTTAACCTGGTTGGGGGAGTGGCCAAGAGAAGCGTGATGCAAACTCCTTGAGTGTGGAGCCCCAACTTCTGCAGTTGGGGACAAAGAAGAGAGGAGCTGTGGGGAGGATCCTAATGACCGGAGAGCCCAGAGGGGCGGGGAGGTGACCTGCAAGCACTGGTGTTGTGCAGGGTGCGCTGCTCCCAGCATTTATGTCCATGTCAGCGAGAGTGCCCCCCGCCCTGCTTAGTATAGCAGGAAAATGCAGATACCGAAAGTATTTTACGAGGTCACTATTTTCAGGTGGTGCAATCAGGCCAAAGAGGCAGAACCCGCACACTATTGCTCGGCGGCCAGCAATTTAAGCCCTCTCCTCTGGATGCCCACACCTGAGGACAAAGACTGAATTCCCCCATCCCTTTTTACTATTTGTTACTTGGACAATAAATCTGCCCCTCGATTGGACAGTGAGAGAAGGCACTGGCCCGGTGCTCTGCCCCACAATGGGACCTACAGGGCAAAAACAAGCTTCTCATGTTCACTCAGACCTGTGCCTGGAGCCAACAAGGGTGTAATAAACACCCTAGCAGCCCCTTACCATGCGGGGTCCCAGGTCTTCTCTACAGGAAGGGGGTCCCCTCAGCTTGTCCATACAGTGTGTGTGTCTTTAAAGCCACTGCAGTGTGCTGCCTGCTTTGAGCTGACACAGCTCTGCCCTGGAACTGAAAACGAAACACAATAATGTATTTGTTTCTTTTCAGCCTGATGTCAACAATGTTTTCATAAACAATAAGATTGTACCCTACAATCAGAAAAATATTTTTTGTTTTTTTTTGGTTTAGAAGAAGGTTTGTTAGTGATCCATGAAGTGTCATGGAGAAACACTAGGTGTTTTTAAAATACCCCTCACACACTAAGGATTGCTTAGTGTCATGCTTCATCTTAGGGATCTTCTCATCCCTCTACAGGGCGGGGCATGCTACAACCTATGAATACGTGGGAGCACTTTTTTGTGAAATAGGCTATGTGTAGTGTGGGGGTGAGAGTGGTAGGGTCAGTGAAGAAATGTGATGAGTAATAAAACTTCCCTGGCTAGTAGAAAAAACAAATTTTATTCACTTCCCTAGCTGGAAATATTTTAAAATGGGGATACGTAGGGGGTAAATTATAATGAAATGCCCCCTACTGGGTCAACATGTTTCATTTCCTGTCCCCACGGCTTACTCGTCAGGACCTAATATGATCCCATTATATATCTAGGTAAGAGAGAGACCCCTTAGTGTACCAGGGGAGTAGGGTACTTTAACAGTATGAAAAGGAAATTTTCCCTTGGCAATGACTGGACTAGGGATTTTCTTAATACCCCCTCCTTGAGCTACTAAGTTCTTCACATATAAGTACATCCACAGGAAATGGTAGATTTAGTAGTAGATAAAAACAATTTTATTTTAAAAAAAACACAATAAATCTTAGTACATGTACAAATGTTAAAATCAACGACACCAAATGTGTCCACAAAAAACTTATTACACATTTCTAGACATCATCATCATGTTAATAAAAAGGAAACAAAATTTATTAAAATACAATTTATGGTTACACAGATATCAAATCAATTTGGAACAGTTTTTACACTGTTCCAAATTGATTTGATATCTTGAGAGTTGTCTATTGCTGTATCAAAGCTTCCACCCTAAACATCTACGGGACATTCTCTCCTATGGGCAATTTTTACGTCTTAGACGTAACTGTACGGAAATTACCAACTTCAAAAGTCAGTCAGAGGATCTTAAGAAGAAGCTCGAAATAAGACAATGTCCAAAGAGAGTGATAGACCAAGCTTACAAACGGGCACAAAATAACTGCAGGGAAAGTCTGTTGGAACCTGCTCAACCAAAACCTGATGAAAGACGGTCATTCTGCATAACAACATACAATCCCAACTCCAATTAGGTAACCAAGATCATCAATAAAAACTGGCGGATCTTAAACAGTGGTGGTATGAACCTGCCTAAACCAATATTTTCCCACATACGTGGACAAAGCATTTGTGATATGATTGTACACACAAGACCCTGACAGATTGGACCAACGGGCCAATTCAACATCAGTGCCTAATATTCACGAACAGCACCCGCGTGGTAAATGCAAAGTCTGCCAACTAACAAAGAAGAGCAAAGAAATCAATTTCCTTAACGGCATGAAATGGGAACAGAGAAAATTCACTTCTTGCAACAGTAGCAATGTAGTATCTCTCATCACTAGCCCTGGGCGTAGTATGCGTAGTGGGGCTACGCGAAGCTACGCAAAGTGGGCGAGAAACTACGCCCACCTACGCACTTCGCGTAGCCCCACTACGCGCCGCCTGCCCCCCCTCCCCTACATACCTAATTTTTGTAAATGCTGAAATAAAAGTAAATAAAAGGCACTTACCTTGTCCGCTGCGTCCCGGGGCTCCCTCTGCTAGTTCGCGTCAGCATTTACAAAAAATAGGTATGTAGGGGAGGGCGGGAGGGAGGCGGGTGGCGGGCAACTTCGCTACGCCCACGGAGTGGGCTTAGTGTTGCCTGCTACTCCTACTTTGCAAAGGGCGAAGTAGGCAACACTACGCCCACTCCATGGGCGTAGCGAAGTCCTTCGCCCAGGGTTACTCATCACCTGCCCTTGCCAAATGGAATATGTAGGAAGGACCACACGCCCAGTAAAAACCAGAATAGGAGAGCATAAAACAACATCAAATGCAAGAGAAGCACTACATGGCATCTCACTTCTTGGAAAAAGGACATACACCTGAAGATATCTCTTGGACAATGATCGAACAAGTTCCTAATGAGCGGTACCTTTTTGAGAAGGAACAGAGATGGGTGTTCCGTCTGAAGACAAAGGTCAGTGGGTTGAATGATGAAATCCCATGGGGACAATTATGAATCATGTTGGGATCATAAGGCTCCCAAGGAGAGCACTGTGACCATCACGCGAATTGGTCTATCCAAAGTTCTGTTAACCAGTCATTATGAGGAACACTGACAACTTGCACTTTCCCTATATCTCTATAAAAACAGTTCTTCCTTTCTAAAATGTTCTCAAAAATTGCCAGACATGCATAGAGATTTAATAATAAGGATATAACACCGCACTGGTGAGTGTATGAATATCCCTTGCACACATTACATATACCGTATTTTCTGGCGTATAAGACGACTGGGCGTATTAGACGACCCCTACTTTTCCTTTAAAATATAGGGTTTGGGCTATATTCGCTTGCTCATAAAATGACCCCGGCGTATAAGACGACCCCCGACTTTTGAAAAGATTTTCAAGGGTTAAAAAATTGTCCTATACCCCAGAAAATACGGTATTCTATATATGTATTCCTTTTTTTGGAAACTTCCCCCAAACACAAAATGAAGACGATCAGTAACCATCAAGGAGAATGAAATTATCCATAAGCAACATTGAAACGCGCCTGCAGTAGTCCACGCAATTTGCTACAGCATGAACATACATGTGATTTCAGAATCATCAGTAACAACATCTTTTTCCAATGCACAAATGGTAAACTGCGTGAGCAACAACATGAACGTATATGTGATTTTCAGAATCATTCATACACAAACTACAAGGTAAACAGCTCATCGGTATCAGTATCTTTTTCTAATGCCTACGCGGTAATTCCTGCAAGGAGTAAAGCATCATGAGTTACTATGACAACAAGACGGAGTGAGCATGGCAGCCGTAAGAGCACTTTTCTACCAACCCGGATGTGCACACCAAGAGAGAGCCATTGTAGGGAATAGTTACGCTCTAGCAGTGGTGGCTGGTGACATTTGAAAGTGGTGCGGCGTAAAATTATTGCTGTAATGCACTAAAGTGAGCAAGCGCAGAGAATCTACCAAGAGAATTTTGAAAAAAGAATGGACGAATGGGGCATTTTTAAGCAAATTTGAAGAAGCAGAAAGGTTAAAAAAGCAATACGATTTAATTATTTATCATTTAAGAAATTGCGTGACATGGCGAAAGGAAAGATTTTGGGAACTTTGCATGACAAGCCTGATGGGAATTACCAGAAATACACAAGATTATGTCAACATAACAAAAAAAGGCATACTTCTCACCACATGTGTTTAGCAGTCGTAGTGAATTCACATTAAATCATCTCAGAAGTGAAAATTAAAGTATTAAAGAGGAGAGGGGCATTAGAGGGGGGCCAGAAGTTCTGGCCTCCCTCTAATGCGCCGCCCACCTCCACGCACCGACAGTCGTTAAACATCTCCGGGGGGGGGTGGGAGAGGGTGGGGTGCAGCACCGGGTAAGCACCCTCGGCCTCGGTCAGGAGAGACTGAAGGCCGGGATTTCTGCCCTTACACTCGGAACGATCCATGGACAAGCCCCACAGCACACCAAATATACTGAGACAGATTCCGAGCTCACCTTCACCCTCCCAGGATGCCCTCTCACACTCACACACTCCGGGAGGAAGGCTGCCTTAGCAGAAGGCGTGGCTGTGGGGTGGAATCATGCACAGGTCTGCAGACAGCACTAGAACATATAAGCAGTCAAGGGCAACGGCCGTGGCTCTCACACGTGCACTGTGACCTAAGCAGACCTACCACTACCATTACTGTTAGTCACATAGTGTGCACAGATGGACAGGTGCATACTCACGGCTTTCAATACTCACGGAGGGGGTAGGGGGACGCTAAAATTAAATTAAAACTTACCTGACTGGTTCCCAGCGTCCCCTGCCACCTCTGCTCCTGGGCCGGGTCCGGCGCCACCTTTGGTTGAGTCCTCATGGTGGAGCTGAATTCAAGCCAGTAATATCAGGAAAGTGGGTGTCCCGGAGGTGTCGGCAGACCCTGGTGAGGGTTACCACCACTCGCATACAGATGTCTCAAGAAGTCACGGCTTGTGGGTGGGGGGGGTCATGCGCAGAGGGGGTGGAGAGTGGGGAATTACATAATAAAAAATGAAACTTACCTCACAGCATCAGCCGGTCCGTGCCACTTCTGCTCTCCTGGCTTGGTGCCTCCCTTCATGTCGGCACTGGCAGGCTCTCTCAGCCAATCCTGGCGCTGCCAGCAGCATCAGGCATGGCTTGGGGCACAGGTTTCTCTTTGCCCCAGCACCCCCATTAGGAGGCCGAAGGGCTCCTAATGGACATGCGCAAACAGGTGAAAACACAAGTGCGCATGAGTGGGCACGGTGCGAAAATTCGCCCTCCGTCCCCACTCATGCGCACTTGTGTTGCTGCCTGCTGCCCCTCATCATGTCAGTCAACATGATGCCAGCCCGCCCACCCACTTCAAACTCTGAAGGGGTGGGCGGTCCGACGTCATGCTGACTGACAGGATTGTCAGTTCTCCCTCGGCGCGCCGAGTCTTTGAACTTCAGTAAACTGATTCAGTTTACTGAAGTTCAAAGACGCCGAGGGAGCTGCGGGTGGGGGGCTACGCCCCCACACCCCAATGGACGCACCGCGCCCGCGCTCTAGTCTATACCCGAGGTCAATACGGGAAGTGATCCTTCCTGTACCATACCATTAGCACAAAATTAGATGGCCATTTTAAGTCTTTCAGATTCCTAGTTGTTGTCACAGACCCGTTTTTGCAGGCTTTTCTTCAATCAATGATCAGATATAGACCCTACGTGAACATAAAAAAATAATTCAGCGGAGCAGCACAGATGTATTTACAGGCGAGGACAAAGCCACAATCATGTGAGTAAGACTTGAGCAGGTCTCAAAACTAGGCTTCCTTTTTTGCACATTAAGAGTCCTTCCATTTTGCAAAACTAACATTATGTGATCTCTCAATTTACCCGCAGTGTATATTACACGGCCACCTCTCCTTCTGTGCGAGCTAATGGAGTCAGACTAGCCTCCTTATTAGCGTAAGTACATTATCCTTTTTAACAAAAACGCTTAACCATATTTCTTTATACAAGTATGATAAGGAAAAGCATGCCGCATCAATCTGTTCGTAAAAACAAAAAGTATATATGGTTCGTTTGCACGCTTGCATGTTTGATTATGTGTTTTATTCCCCTTAGGAGCGCCTCTGATATACGACAAGTTCACAAAGGTGAACCTCATTTTTCCTTTCCCTGAGTCACCAATGAAAAGAAACAAATATGTGTGTGTGAAAGTGTTTCTATGTCTTCAATGTCTTCATGTGCCTGTTTTACCAACAACTATGAGTTATCACCACTCGGGCAGCACAACTCGTTTTAAGGCACAAGTGCAGTGCACCTGAACTACTAGAAAAAGATATCACGGCAAATTGGCCAGATTGTGTAGTTCCCCGTTATGGTGATGTGTTCATCAAAACAAGTAATGTTGTTGTTTATTATATGTTTTTCTATTCTTACAGATACCAATTTGGCTTTGAGACTACAAGGGGCAATTTCCTCCCTTTTTTTTGATATGCCAATTTTGCATGTCAATTTTTGAAAAATAGGCATACAATATATATAAAAAGTAAAATATATTTTGAGTGCAGTAGGGATCATATTAGGTCCTGACGAGTAAGCCGTGGGGACGGTAAATGAAACATGTTGACTCAGAGGGGGCATTTCATTATAATATACTCCCTACGTATCCCCATTTGTTAATATTTCCAGCTAGGGATGTGAATAAAATTAGTTTTTTCCACTAGCCAGAGAATTTTTATTACTCATCACATTTCTTCACTGACCCTACCACTCTCACCCCCACACTACACATAGCCTATTTCACAAAAAAAGTGCTCCCACGTATTTGTAGGTTGTAGCACGCCCCGCTCCGTAGAGGGAAGGAAAGACCCCTATGATGAAGCATGACACTAAGATATTCTTAGTGTGTGAGGGGTATTTTAAAAACACCTAAGGGCACATTAGGATGGTGGGCATCCCAACGTGAAAAGGGACCGCCCACCATAAGGGCAGGGGTCCGGTGGGGGCCATTAGGATGCGCCCACTACAGTGGCGGGTGCATCCAGCATATTTAAGATTGCGGGGGCGGTGCCTGTCACAATGCTAAAAATGCACGTCATGCATTTCAATGCACAAAGTGACAGGCAGCGCGCGGTGCAAGCCACGTTGTATATTGAAATGCAGAGGGGGACCATAGGTACCCCCCATTGTGCACCCCCCACCCCCCAGAGTCCCTGGGGGCCCGCAACGGGCCCCGGCAAAAGTTTCCGCATGTGTCCCCCTTCATAATATGGATGGCAGTGATTACCAGACACTGCCACCATATTAGACTCTTTTCCACCCGGTCGACTTGTCGACCGGGTGGAAAAGCGGCGGACGGTCTTTCCGTACGCCATGGTCCCCCCTCCATAGTAATATGGCAGGAGGGAAATGAGTGGCGGGTGGGGACGGATCTCGGGCGGATCGCCAGCGCCATGCGGGCGGTGGTGATCCGCCCGAGATCCTAATGACCCCCCTAGTGTTTCTCCATGACACGTCATGGATCACTAACACACCTTCTTCTAAACCAAAAAAACACACAAAAATATTTTTCTAATTGCAGGGTAGAATCTTATTGTTTACTAGCTGTACCCTGCCACGCGTTGCTGTGGCTCAGTCTGGTTAAATGGAAGTGAAAGAAAAGAGTAAGCGCACGTTTCTAATATGTTTAATTTCACAATGCTTGTGGGCACACAATATGTTTTTGTGAATATTGTCACGTGTGTATATATAAACACGCGCTAATGTTGCAAAGTGAACCAACTCCTCCCCGCTCCCTCCACCCACTCCCCGGTCTGCCATCCTGACACCAACTGTTCATCCTAATATATGTAGATTATTGTCTCTATGCGTCCTTTCTTAATGTTACAAAGTGAACCAACTCCTCCCCCCTCCCTCCACCCACTTCCCGGTCTGCCATCCTGACACCAACTGTCCATCCTAATATATGTAGACTATTGTCTCTATGCGTCCCGTGTAGTTGTTGCGCAGCAACCAAATCAATAGCGTCTGTTCGGCCTTTCGATTAAAAACACACGCGTATTGGACACGCGCGTATTCAAATCCAACATTGTGTATATATAAACACACACTGATGTTGCAAAGTGAACCAACTCCTCCCCCCTCCCTCCACCCACTTCCCGGTCTGCCATCCTGACACCAACTGTCCATCCTAATATATTTAGACTATTGTCTCAATGCGTCCTAGCTTAATGTTGCGAAGTGAACCAACTCCTCCCCCTCCCTCCACCCACTTCCTGGTCTGCCATCCTGACAGCAACTGTCCATCTTAATATATGTAGTCTCTATGCGTCCCTTGTAGTTTTTGCGCAGCAACCAAATCGATAGGGTCTGTTCGGCCTTTCGATTAATAATATGCACTTATTGGACATGCGCGTATTCTAATCCCACGTTGTGTATATATAAACATGCGCTTATTCGAATCCAACGTTGTGTCAAAATTTCAAATCAATCGGTGAAGAACTTTCGGAGATTTAAGATTTGGAACAAAGGAACAAAGGAACATTGACATTTTCATGTGTCTGTTCGGGCTTTCGATTAAAAACATGCGCGTATTCGACATGTGCGAATTGGAATCCAACGTTGTGTATATAAAAACACCCCCCCCATTCGAATCCAATGTTGTGTGAAAATGTCAAAGCAATCCGTGAAGAACTTTCGGAGATTGGCGGTTTTGAACAAACCAACTTTTACATTTTTATTTATATAGATGAAAACGTTGTACAGGAGGTGGATTCTATCCAAATATCTCCTTACTCCCTCCTCCATTTGTTATTTTTCTTGATATCAACAATGACCTGATTGTGCTCGAACACTTATTTTCTGAAGGTCCTGTAGGCCAAGTGATTATATCTCTGTCCAACAGCTGGCATCTAAAGAGTACCGATCACAGCCGGACCCCAGTGTCCAAATTTCATTGTTTGTCTACCAACCTAATATACCCCCACTAAATGGTGTGTACAGGGTAGAAAAAAGGGAGGAAAAATAGGTGAAAGGTCAGAAAGTACTCACTTAAGCATCACCATAATAGCTACTGGTAGGCACTCACCAGTTTGCTCACATTTTTATCATCATTGGTGACTTTCTTTGACCGTGAATGGTAAAATATATGTCAACGTACATTTAGAAAGAGAGGAAAGAAGATAAAAAAGGAAGGAAAGTGTGAACGAATTCACAAACTGTATTATTTTGTGGTGTCCCTCTGAGACCCCATAGTGAAAAAAGAACATATACTCACTTCTGTTGAGTCTGAGCCCGCCACGCACCTTATAGGACTGGGTGGGGGCCCCTAAGAGAGAGCACCCTCCACAGAGCACTGCACGTTTTAGAGAGAAGAGGCAGCACAGAAAGTACTAGGTCCGGAGTATAGGTAGGGTTCTCACCTTTCCCAGATAAAAATTCCAGTGCCCTCTTCCCATTTAAGATGCTGCAAAGGGCTAGTAAACATGATTGCTAAATACAATTTTATATTGAATAATCTTTATTTATTTTAACATTGCCTTTATATCTTTGTTTACTTACGTTATCAGTCAGGGGTCATAAGAACTGCTGTAGAACACATTCTAAAGTGCTTTCTTCTTACAATAGCTGTTTAAAGTATGTACTGATAAGGGCAAAGCATAAGGCATTGACAGTAAATCCTAGTTATTGCAGGTGATTTCACAGTGCTGTCATGTAAGGATCTGATGGAAACCCAGAGATCCTATTTCCCTTGGGTATGCTTTGAATAACTTTGAATATTGTGCCAGGCTAAAGTTAAAAGCGTTATGCAATACCTCTAGTTAAAAAAAATTGACAAATATATACCAATAAAAGCACAACATTGGAAAATTAAAGAGACCAGCTTTACTGAAACATTTACAAGTGCTTCGTGTATTTTTTAAACCAAATGTAAGCCTCTGTGTTACATAAAAATATTAGGTGCATTTAATATTTAACCACAAAAAGTTGAAGGATTCTAAAGCGGAGATCTCAACCTCTTCCTTGTCAGGTGTATCTTGTTTTTTAAACATGCTCTTGCTATTTTGCTTTTCCCATTATAGACAGGACTACAAGTACCAGAACGCAATGCATGAACTACCCATGGCTGAAATGGAAAAATGCAAGATCACTGTTGAAGGTCTAATTGATAATTTCTTGTACACATATGGAGCATGGAAGCCTTTTGCTTCAAAGTTTCCACAAAGTACGTTGTGTGTTTCACACTGGTAGCTCCCATAGCAGGAATGTACAGCAGAACTAGTTATTTTAGTTTCCAAAATAAAATCCTTACCTCGTGTATACCAAGAAAGGGGCAGATTTACTAGAAAATGATGCATCTGTAGAGATGCGTCACTTTCCCTGCGCCACCATGCAAAACCCTTGCGTCACCATGGATGCGCCGTATTCACAATACGGCTCACCATGGCGTAAGGATTGACAGATGCGTCAGAAATTCTGACGCATATGTTGACGGAAAAGTCACACATTGCTGGAGTCGTGTCGCAAGCACCACGCAACTCCAGCAATGCATGTTGCAGCCTTTTCCCAATACTCTGCGTCTCTCCTTAACGAAGTGGTGTCCTAAAAGTGACGCAGTGAAATCTTGTATATTTCACTGCGTCACTTTTACAAGGTTTTCCTGCGTGGGAATGCCTACCCCGCATACATTATACCTGATCAGGTCCGGACTGGTCGTTGCGGGCACCGGGCAATCCCCCGGTGCGCCGCAAGGGTGGGGGCCGTTTTTGTTACAGGGCCATTTATGCAGCATAGCTGCAAAATCGGCTCTGTAACAAAATCGTCCGAAAACCGGCCCTGGCAAAGAGCGCTGCGACACCCCCAACCTCCCCCAGGGGGGCCTGCCGAGCACTTTGCCGGGGCCGGTTTTGGTTCCCTGTCCGGCCCTGTACCTGACGCCGGTATAATGTCACGCAGGGCTTTACAACGTGACGCATCTCCCTAGATGCATCATGTTGTAAATAGGCCGCAACTTTTACGCCACTGTTGCGTCACAAAAGTGACGCAACAATGGCGCAAAAGTGACACAAGGGGCTTGTAAATATGCCCCAAAGTGACTAAGGGGCTGCGAGAAAAGGACAAAGCACATGATTTTATTGGGCAGGTGATGATAGTGGCAGGTGGCCGGTAGGGCAGTATTGCAGAAAGGAGAGTCATGATATTGTGAGAGGTACAAATGAAGTCAATTTGTATTGCTCAGTAAAATTCCTGACACAATTAGTGACTCACAAGTGGGTCCGTGAACAAGAATTAGGGAAAATACCTTCTACGTGTGCATAAAAATTATGTGTTTGGGTCAAAGACAAAGTTTTTCCTAAGGTGTCAGTCAGAGTGTTACACGTGAGTCCTGAAAATGTCACACATTAGCTGCTGTAAACAATGTAAGCACTGTTTGACATAGTTAAATGTCAGTGGAGGGAGGTAGTAGGGTTACCGGATTTAAATACTGTATTGTCTCAAACTTTCTCTGCTTTAATATAATGTATATGATGATTTTTTGTTATTTCAAGGCGTATTTATAGTATAACTGGCTTTCTCAATGTAATGAGGTTGTTAAATGCTTGCTTGCTTTATGAAATGTCATGGTTGTGAAAGCCTAAATAAAGTATTGAATTGAATTGACATAGTTAAATGTAGGTATGATGTCCTCTGCATATGCATTAAACTAAGGGGAAGAGTTCTGTAGGGTTGTGATTTATTTGAATCCAAGGGGATGCATTGGAAAGGTGACCACCTTTCTTACACTGAATGTGAACCCCTCAATAAGTAATTTACATGTTTTACCAAGGCTATTGGAATGACGCAGTATTGGAGGACCAAATTATGCAGCCGGGTTGACTAAATTATGTGGCAATAACAGGCAAATTACATGCTGTAACGTGTCACATTTAGCGATATATCACTTTGTAATTTTGTCATTTTTCAACAAGTTAACACTGCCTGGGCTAATTTGCACCAGTTTAACATACAAATATAGTAAAAAGCAACAGTAAGGTGGCGGGGCAACTTTTGCATAGGGCCTTATACTGTACGGCAACACATTACTTATATTTTAGAAACTTCTCATTTGTTTAAGTTACAAAACAAATTCGGTTTTGTTAAAATCTGTGGCTTATGCAGCATATGATGTGTTATGTTTGTAGCAAATGCAAATAATGTGGAAAAAGTTGCTGCTGCAGTATCGCGTAATTCCATTAGGCCTGTCCATTACCCAAAACAGCAATTACCCATTATACCTATGCTTGCGTGGGCCATTGCGTACATCTGCATTATGTTCTCTATGCATTTTGCGCTATTTAAAATGCCAACAGCCGGACTAAGGTTGGTGTCCCTAGAAGTGAACTTCAGGGGTTGGGGGGCACAGATTATATCACAGACATGAAAGGGTTTTGCCCATTCTGTGTCTATGGGAAAATGTTTTGATGCATATGGCCCAAGGTGTCTGTGATATAGATGAACTTGATTTTCCAAAAAAGAAAAACTTGCTTAATCTTCACCTTTGGTGACTAAATTTAATTTTCAGCTGCGCATCCCTACTCCCCTATATAGGAGTCAGTGAGGGGAACATGCACTAAACCCCTAAACTTAAATTTTGCTAATAAAAATAATAATAATATTATAGAAAAAAGTATTACCACAGCTCGGTTTTCAGTGTGCATGTATGTAAAACATGCCCATCCCAAAAGGAAAACGTTTTTTGCTTTAGCACTAAACGTATGATGGAAACTCCTGCTGATGTCATGTGGATGCACAGTACTTCTACAAGATGGTTGGCGACTACAAGGGATTGTTTTTTATAAGGGCCCTCCTTATCATTCCTTGCAGGGGGGCCTTCTAAGGTTTGGTTATGCCACTGGGATCTGACCAGCTGCCTTAAAGAGGTACTACATACAGGGTGTGCTTGGCTGCTGCCCGCTGTGATGGACAAGCATGGTGAAGCTATAAATCCCTAAACAAGGTCTTCATAAGATGCTGGCCACTATGGCTCAACAGCCGGCCATGAAGAAGTGTCGACCCTCCAAGCATTGGAGGCCAAACTGGAGGCACCCTCGACTAGATTCACAGAAATTTTGTAAGCTACCCAGGGCACTATGGAACCCCTCGAGGACAAGATAGATGTGGTGACCAAAGAAATTAGAGAGGATCGTATAAAAATCAAAGAAAAGTTGCAAGCACAGGAGTGTGCACTACAATAAGCAATCCCTTCTATAGAGGCCCTGAAACACACTGTAGAGGAGCAACAGCAGGACATCTGAATACCAAGATCATATCACGGCAAAATATTCATATAGTGTGGCTCGCTGAGGGAATGGAAGGCTCGATTGCAGAACTATACCTGGAAGAATGGCTGATCATGGAGATATACGCAGGTCACCCCACTAAACTGTTGTCCATACAAAGGGCCCACAAAGTCCCTGATAGATCACCACTGCCAGGGGCGGCACCGTGAGCTGTGATGGCATGGCTACTCAACCAGTTCCTCCAGTGTGCCTCACTGTTCCCTGATGGCTGCGGATAGTACGAGAAAACAAGACACACTTTTATGGTGCCCCAGAGAAGGTCCGGCAGTGACTTGAATCCACTGGATGGAACACTGCTGATGGGACCACTCCTGGACCGCACAGAAGAAGCAAGTAGCGAGGCAATAGGTTGAAACACTGACGACTGGTGACCAAGAGCTTATGTAACAAGAGGCTAATGAACGAGCTCTGATGCTTGATCAATTGACACTCTGTTGCTCTCTTGTGGACTCCATGGACTTGGACAGCTTGACTTACGACAGTGCGAGTGGAGATAGTGTAGTGTAGTTCCTATATTCCCAATAGGCTCTGCGCATTGGAATAATATATCCTACAAATTAGACATAGGACTGAGGTCGATTAGGTCTCTATCGAATATACTAAACTTAATAGTGAGTGCCAGCTAGCTCAGAGGTCAGTAGAAACTTTCTCAAATTCACAAGAAGGGATTAGTTTCTGACAACCGCATAAACATGACAACTTTGTTTCCCAAGAATAAGAAATATATCTCTAGAGTCATAGATAAGTATTTCACTCAGTCAATCGTGCATGCTTCGTTTCAACAGAGTTGCAGAGAAATAGAGAGACGGGCGTTTTCAATAAAAAGGTTTATTGAACAGTCTTCTTTCTCATACAAGAGAAGTGAACTGCTACAATCGTTAAGCAGACTGCAAAGTATAATGCGTACAGCGGGAAGAGTATTATAAAATATTACTGTAAAAACATTGTATGGTTTCTAAGCCATATAAAAATACATACATAAATAACATTGACTAAAAATACTCAACTGGTACTTCTAAATATGCCTACCCCAATGTACCTAACCTAAGTCTAGTACGCGGGAAGAAGTAAGTATTGTGTAGAATAGGTTTAGTTGTTTTTGCCAAGAATCTACCAAAGGTTTCTCTAGGTTCTAATCAGCTCCATACCTTGCTTTAGAATGAAGGAGGTCTGGTATCTTTGTCCCAGGACTCGATTTCCACACACCCCGCAAGGGGAGCTTGGAAACACCGAAGCTGGATTCTCGGGAGAGAAAGGCAGTCTCTTGATCAGTGCGTCAGCTGGAGGGTCGGCTTCCTTCGGCACTTGCTGTAGCGAGCTGTGTCAGGCAAGTAAATAGTCGAACTGCTCTGAACCACCGTAGTATATTTATACCTTGAAGGTGTTTAGGAATGCCATAGTTGGACATAAAGTCGGGCATAATAATGTCAGGAAAGAACCCCTACGGAATAGTTGTTCTTTGCAAAGTACATGAGTTCTTGGACAAATCAATATTCAAGCAAGGGGAAGTTCCCTAACTGCTTAAGCCTATTTTCCAAGAAATCGTTGTAACGTTTGGTACGGGTGGAAGTAGCCATGCCCTTATTTGGTCTGCATGGGCTATGTCTAAATAAGGGATTGATTTCTATGCCTATATAAGGGAAATATGAATTGTACCTATATAAGGGCATGAATCGGGAGAATTCACTAGGAGTCTAAAACACCACACAACACCCACTCCACTTTATTATGTACGACATTACTACGTACTAAACACATAAAAACATATCTAAACATGATGTGTTAAAAACCATTTCCAAAATACATAAAGATGCATTGGTACTGTGTGTACACGAAAAGCATTTGTGCTGTAGGCATTTAAATCATTGTTTCATTCAAAGCATATATCCGAATTAATCATGAAAATACATTTATGAAATGGCTCTTAAGTACAGAAGAAAAAGTGGAGACCATTCCATGGCAGAATATATAAACTGTTTGAATGTGGACAAGGTCAAATATTGTCGCATGGAAGTTTTTCAAAGAATTCTAGTTCTCTATGAATAGTTCTACTATGAGCGGATTACTTTGTGCCAAAAAAATTAAAAATACAAATTCGGAAAAACAAAAGTTTGATCATAGAAAAAATAGAGTTCCAAAGTTAGAAACTTGTTTTGAAAAATGAAGGTCGAATTCAGAGTCTCTCAGAACACTGTGTGCCAATTCATCAGTCAGTATTACTGTTTGGAGAAAACATCAAATCTTCTAAGTCTGAAAAGTATTTGTCTACCATTGTAGGTGAAAGTTGGATTACCTCATTAAGAAGATTAATTGCACAAACCGTCAGCATTGGTTGCATTAGCAATGTTCGAATTGGATGGTATCTGTGTGCCGCTTTCCTCTCGTACCTCACCGTCCGCATTTTGCATCTGTGAGATCTCAATGAATGTCGTCATCAGAATTGGTAGCCGCTGGGGACAACACTGCGCATGGGCCTTTACCGGGTCCAGCAAAGCGTCAACATCCATTGGCACGACTGATGGGAGTGTGAGACAGATGTCTAACACGCATTCTCCTCCACATAGCAGGCATCGTAGAACAGGTAAGATACAATCTTGCCAGATTGGTCTGAATGACATAAACCATGTGGTATTTAATTCTCTTAAACAAGTTAATCCCAAAATTTAACTATGCGCTCATGACACTTCATCGCCGGAAGAGTGTTCTCCATGGTGAACTGGGTATCGCTTGTGATTTGGTTTGCCATATTGGAGCAAAAGAAGCAAAAATAGTATCCCTGCTGCAAGTCCCAAAATGAGAGGAAGTCCGCCCAACACAGAGTGCACGAAGTTTGGAAAAAAACAGTCCCGAAAAAATCGTCTTAAATACATGTACAATACCACTCGTATCAGACATGTTTAAGATACGAACTAACATTTCTGAGAAATGTACAGCGCAGTTTGTAGTTAATAGGGTGTGCATCTGTCAGATTTCTGTCAGATTCTGTCAAATAATCAGAAAGAAGATACCACGCACCTGAAAACTTGTATTTCCACAGAAGCAGTAGACTTCTTGAGGGACTAACTCTCTTGTGAAGATATCTTCCCATCTCCCCTGTCTCACTTCAGCGAATTACTTCACTTCCAGCAAGACGGGGGAAAGGGGAAATGGGAAAAAATAAGAGAGACTCCACTATGCCTGTTCTTCTTATGTTCTTAAGGCTCACTCTGGCATCTGTAAATACAAAATTAGAACATTACTAACCTTTTTTTTCCTTCTCACTTTCTCTTCTTGTCTTTCTCTCACTCTCTCCTTCTATCTCACTCCCTCGCTTGCCTCTCTTTACCTGGATAATTAGTGGATTTCGCTCTCTCTTTATTTCTGCAGAACTAGTTGGATATTTGTTGGAAAGAAGGTACAGTTGCTGTTACTCAGGTTACTGTAGAGATTGTCGGTAATTAAAATATATATGTATTTATACATACATTGTGTATGCTCTTGTAGTTACAGTCTTTGTTCTTCTGTCCTACTTTATTCTAGTTTTGTTTTCCAACTTAATGAAAGGTCTATTTATTTCGGGGACTGTTGAAGTCTTTATACATTTCTATGTAACGCAGCTTACTATGCAGTTGAGCTGAAGTTTTAATACTGTTCTATGAAACGCTGCTTCTATGCTGTTGTACTGAAGTCTTTATACTGTACTATGAAGCGCTGCTTCTATGCCATTGAACTAAGCCTTTATACAGTTGTATGAAACGCTGCCTCTATGTAGTTGAGCTGAAGTCTTTATCTGTGCTCCTAATATTTACGTGCTACTTCTGCTGTCTTGCACACTACTCAAAAAATGATTGACTCACCAATTTTAGTTTCAAACTATATTCAAATACTTTCAGATAAGGTCAGCTTGATTCTGATTCCCACGCTAACTTCCGATGTCCGCGATGACTGTTTTACTCCGCAACTGCTTCCGAAATTTGACAATCACGATGACTGCCGAATGCTGTATCTATAGTACTCCTGACGAATCACTAAAACTACTAAATGACTCTCAATTCATTCATTTTACTAAGAGGTGTCTACACTTAAATCTACTCGAAAGAAATTTCAGTTGAAGTGCGACAATTATTGGTAAGGTTCGCACGATCGAAATTCTTTCCAAAACACTAGACTGCTAACCCACAGGAGGCGCTCCAAACACGAGCGCCATGTTGGGAATGAAGAGTGAGAGAACTTAAATCTTTTAACTCGTTTCAGAGATGGGAAATGAAACCATGGATAATTTAGCAGTCTTCTTCTTCTGAGATTAATTAACCTAAGAACTGCTGAAGCACATAAATCTCGATTCCTGACAGTTCCCCCCACCAAGAATTCTCCTCCTCTCTCTTTAGGTTTATTGGGATGAGTCTTATGAAATTTCCGAACTAATCTTGGGGCATGTACATTAGAACTAGGTTCCCAGGAACGATCTTCTGGACCAAAACCCTTCCAATCAATCGAGTAATATATCTTCCCTTTCTTCAATTTAGAATCTAGACTACTTTTTACTTCAAATTCTTCTCCTGAATGTACTTGAATGGGATCTGCATGCATATCCAATCTCATACCTATTGGATTTCTTTTGACTAATGATACATGGAAGACTGGATGTATCTTAAGACTAGGAGGCAACTTAATCTTTACACTGACTGGATTCACCATTCTTTCTACCTCATAAGGACCTATAAATCTAGGCTGGAAGTTTCGATTTCCGTTTAGTCACATATGTTGAGTAGATAACCAGATTTTATCCCCAGATCTTAAAGCAGGATTTTTTCTTCTTTTCTTGTCTGCCTGTTTCTTGTGAGCTTCTTGTGCCTTAATCAAGTTATGATTTGCTAATTTATAAGTTTCTTGTAGTCTTTGCACTTTTTCTTCTACTGTTGGTACTAAACTTTCTGACTTACCCACTAAAGTGTTTGGATACCTCCATGAATTTAAAAAGAAAGGATAAAATCCAGTGAATGAGTGTACTGCATTATTGTATGCGAATTCTGCTGCCCACATTAATTCTGGCCAATCACCCTCATGATCCATTAAATAAAGGCTTAAGTTTTGTTCCAACTCTTGATTGACTCTTTCTGTTTGCCGTCAGTCAGAGGATGTTAACTAGTGGACAAACGAGTGTCAATACCCAATCTACTTAAAAAAGCTCTCCAAAATCATGAAGTAAATTAAGAACCTCTATCAGAAATGACCACTTTGAGAATTCCATGTGCCTTCACTATGTGTTGAGTGAACAAAGTGGCTAGTAGAGTAGCATTGGGAATGGATTTCAAAGGAACAAAATAAGCCATCTTGGAAAAATGATTGACCACTACCCAAATGGTGGATAAACCCTGACTAGAAGGAAGATCTACAATGAAATCCATAGATATTGTGTGCCATGGTGAGGGTGCTATAGGGAAGATTGAAGTAAGCCCTGAGGTTCCTGTCCTAAAGATTTTCCTTTAACACAAATTGCACAGGAAGCCACATACTGTCTCACCTGAGCGTCAAGACCCGGCCACCAAAAATAACGTTTAATCAACTCTAAGGTCTTTAAAACTCCTTTATGACCTGCAAGAGGATCATCATGACAATGTTGTATAACTTCTCTTTTTAATTTGTCATTAGGAACAAACAAAATTCCATGATGATAAGGTTTTCCATCTCTGATTTCTCTTCCTGGAATTTCTCTTATCCACCTGTCCAACTCTTCTTTAGTCATTAAATTCTTAATTTCTTTTTCAAATCCTGAATAAAATATTGCTAAAAAATTTCTTCAGGAATAACGTGTTTTTCTCTACAGGATTCCTTGTGATCGCTTGAATGTAGCTGAGACAAAGCATCAGCTTTTCTATTTGGAGTACCAGGTTTATATGTTAAAACAAAATCGTAAACTGCAAAAAATACAGACCACCTCAATTGTCGAGGAGTAAGAGTTCTAGCTGACTTTAAACATTGTAAATTCCGATGATCAGTATAGACTGTCACTACATTTTTCGCTCCCAATAAATAATGTCGCCATTCCTGAAAAGCATCCTTAACTGCCAACAACTCCTTATCTGCTATGGAATCATTAATTTCTGCCTCTGACAATTTCCGTGATCTAAAAGCTACCGGATGAAGTTGACCTGTCACTCGGTTCCTTTGGAACAAAATTCCACCAATGGCCTGATCCGAAGCATCTGCTTTAACAAAAAATGGTTCATTTATGTTCAAATGTAAAAGAATCGAGCTGAAGTGAATCCTTCTTTCAAAGACTGAAACGCATTTTCGGTTTCTTCCTTCCACACAAACAGTTCTTTTTTCTTTAAAAGGCGAGTAATAGGGTGAACCTTTTCAGAGATGTTTGAGATAAATCGTCTGTAAAAATTAGCAAACCCAATGAATCTTTGAATTTCCTTAACATTTGATGGAGAAGGCTATTCTCTGATTGCTTTAACCTTTGAATCATCAATAGATACTCCCTCTGGAGACAAAACAAATCCAAAAAATTGCACTCTTGTAGTGTGAAAAACACATTTTTCCAACTTAACAAAAAGCTGATGATCAAGTAACTTCTTCAAAATTGTTCTTACATGTTGAATTTGCTCTTCTAGATTGGCAGAGAAAATTAGAATATCATCAATATAAACCACTGCAAAACGATCTAAAAATTCTTGAAGGATGTCTTTAACAAAGTGCTGGAAAGCAGCAGGAGCGTTGCACAGGCCGAAGGGCATAACCTGATATTCGAAAAGACCAAACCGAGTTCTGAATGCAGTTTTCCACTCATGCCCTTTGGCCATCCTGACCAGATGATAAGCCCCTCGAAGATCCAGTTTGGTGTACACTTGAGCATCCTTAACCTGATCCAAAGGTTCTGAGATTAAAGGCAATGGATATCTATTCTTTTTAGTTACCTGATTCAATGCTCGATAGTCTATGCACATTCAGAGTTTTCCATCTTTTTTAGGAATAACAAATAAAGGAGAGGAAACTGGTGACTGCGATGGCCTTATAAAACCATTAGCTAAACATTGTTCCAAATACTCCTTAAGATGAACAGAATAAATTCTGCTGCATGGTAACAAAGCTCCTGGTTCCAGTTCTATCATACAATCATATTCCCTATGAGCTGGTAACTTATTTGCCTCCTGTTCATCAAATACAGCCTCCAAATCCTCATATTCTCTTTTGGCATGGTTGGAACTTTTAAAGCGCGCACCATAAAAGATGTTTCAGACAAATAAGAAGATAGAGAAGATTGAAAGTTTGCTTTCTCTAAATTAAAGCAGTGTTCATTGCAATAATCTAAATTCATTTAAATCGATCTTTTTGCCAAATCAATCCTGGAATTGTGTTCAGTTAGCCACGGTAAACCTAAAATTAATTGAAACTGGGGAGCATCAATTAATGCAAACTTCAAAATACTTCTATGTTGTCCTGGTCCTTCCAAAATGATTTCTTCAGTATCCCAAGTAATTGGGCCAGAAGAAAGGTTTGTACCATCGACTGCTCTAACTGATTCTGGCTTATTCTTACAAACCAATTTGATTTCTAAAGATTTGGCAAATTTTATGTCACAAAAATTTCCTGTTGCCCCGGAATCAATCATGACAGAAATGTTATCAACGGATTTCATTCCAAATTTGATTCTGCTGGAGATATTTAAATGAGGAGCTGCTGACTGAAGAGTATTTTCAATCAATTGAGGATCTGGAGTTGATTTATTAACAGCTCCCACCAGAGCAACTCCTTCTACTGATGGGGTCTGTCTTTTGGTCATGTTCCATTCTTTGGCCTTCGTGGACACTCCTTGACAAAGTGCCCAGCAGAACCACAATAAATACACAATTTTCCATTTTGTCGTCTCTCTCTTTCTTCTTTGGTCAACGGACCCCTCACAGAACCAATTTGCATTGGTTCTTCCACTGAAGATGCCTCTACAGTCTTAACTGGATCTGCTCTTGCTCTATCAAAACGCGGAGGAAGTGATCGAATGTCCTTGCCACTTTCACTTCTTCTCTCATTTAATAGCAAATCTATTTGAAGTACTAAATCCATTAACTCTGAGACATCTGTGGGTCTTTTAGGGATTTGTGCTAAGCCATCTTTTAATTTGTCCTTTAATCCTCGATAAAAAAATTGGTGCTCTTTTTACTTTAGGCCAATTTGTCTCCACAATTAATTTATTAAATTGTGCAATGTAAGCGACCAATTCTCTAATTCCTTGTTTTAAATCCAAAAGCTCATTATCTGTCATTTGAGATACTGTTCTGCAATCAAAAATACGAAGAAATTCCCTTTTAAACTCTTCAAAATTATATAAAATTGAATCATTACTACTTACTAAAGGCATGGACCGAGCAGCCGCATCGCCACTCAGGTAGACAGTAAAAAAGCCACCTTGGATTGATCTTCCTTAAAAACTATGGGCTTACAAAGAAAATGTAAAGAACATTGAGTGAGGAAAATTTGAGCCTTATGTGGATCCCCTGTGAATCTCTCTGGAGCTGCTAATGGAATCGTGGGAGTCATAGCATGTATAACTTGAGTTGTCAATTCAGTTGTGGGAGTAGAGGGTGAAAGTTGAAATGGTTTGGGGCCTTTTAACTCAGCACTAGTACCAGAAACAAATTCTTCAAATCTCTGTCTAAGGAAACTCGCTTCCTGACTAGACTTCCTAACCTCCTCACTGTCTTATTTGCCTCCATTGTAATATTTAACTGTTCCTAAATTCCTTCTACCACTACAGTTAAAGTCTTGAGATCTAATCCCTCTGCCATACTGCTCAGGTAAAATTTAATTTTATGGACACTTCAATCTGTCAGATTTCTGTCAGATTCTGTCAGTTAATCGTAAAGAAGATACCACGCACCTGAAAACTTGTACTTCCACAAAAGCAGTAGACTTCTTGAGGGCCTAACTCTCTTTTACAGATATCTTCCCAACTCCCCTGTCTAACTACAGCAAATTACTTCACTTCCAGCAAGACGGGGGAAAGGGGAAATGGGAAAAAAAATAAGAGAGACTCCACTATGCCTGTTCTTCCTATGTTCTTACGGTTCACTCTGGCATTGGTAAATACAAAATTAGAACATTACTAAACTTTTTTTTCCTTCTCACTTTCTCTTCTTGTCTTTCTCTTACTCTCTCCCTCTATCTCACTCCCTCGCTTACCTCTCTTTACCTGGATAATTAGTGGATTTGCCTCTCTCGTTATTTCTGCAGAACTAGTTGGATATTGGAAAGAAGGTACAGTTGCTGTTACTCAGGTTACTGTAGAGATTGTCGGTAAGTAAAATATATATATATATATTTATACATACATTGTGTATGCTCTTGTAGTTACAGTCTTTGTTCTTCTGTCCTTCTTTATTCTAGTTTTGTTTTCCAACTTAATGAAAGGTCTCTATTTATTTCGGGAACTGTTGAAGTCTTTATACAGTTCTATGTAACGCAGCTTACTATGCAGTTGAGCTGAAGTCTTAATACTGTTCTATGAAATGCTGCGTCTATATTGTGGTACTGAAGCCTTTATACTGTACTATGAAGCACTGCTTCTATGCCGTTGAACTAAGCCTTTATACAGTTCTATGAAACGCTGCCTCTATGTAGTTGAGCTGAAATCTTTAACTGTGCTCCTAATAATTACGCGCTACTTCTGCTGTCTTGCGCGCTACTCAAAAAATGATTGACTCACCAATTTTAGTTTCAAAGTATATTCAAATATTTTCAGATGAGGTCAGCTTGATTCTGATTCTCATGCTGACTTCCGATGTCCGCGATGACTGTTTTACTCCGCAACTGCTTCCGAAATTTGACAATCGCGATGACTGCCGAATGTTGAATCTACAGTACTCCTGACGAATCACTAAAACTACTAAATGACTCTAAATTCATTAATTTTAATAAGCGGTGTCTACACCTAAACCTTCTCGAAAGAAATTTCAGTGGATGTGCGACGTTTATTGGTAACGCTCGCACGATCGAAATTCTTCCTAAAACACTAGACTGCTAACCCACAGGAGCGCTCCAAACACGAGCGCCATGTTGGGAATGAAGAGTGAGAGAACTTATATCTTTTAACTCGTTTCAGAGATAAGAAATGAAATAACCTACTCCATGGATAATTTAGCAGTCTTCTTCTTCTGAGATTAATTAACCTAAGAACTGCTGAAGCACATAAATCTCGATTCCTGACAGTATCTCTGCAGAAGTCCTTGCGACCTGCTGATCATAGGTTTCTTTGGCCGAGGTCAATGGCACAGTTTTTTTTAAAAGAATGGCTTTCATTCTGCTCAAAATATCAATTCGTATAGAAGAGATGTTCAGTGAAGGCCATAACGGCGACTATCGGTCTGTCTTGGTTTTTGGAAACAATACTTGCATACAGCAAGTGACCCTGGCTGACACAGTTACGAGATACACTAAACCTGGCAACATGCCACAGCAGCTGTGATCATTCAACATGATGTAACTTCCATTAGAAAGTTGCCTAAAAATTGGATCAATCACTGCAGCTGGTGAAACTTGCAGGTGGCAGGATAAATTGTTAGAGGAACCATCGCAGGCCCCATATAAGTTTATACCCTGACATAGGAGAGACCCGCTTAGTGCGTTTTCACAATTATTGCCACTAAGAAACACTTCTTTCTCCCCACTCCAACATCTGTGTGAGTAATGTAATTCCCAGCATGTCTTGATATATTCTTTACCCAACCTTTCATATAGGCCTGCTGGTATACGTTTTAAGCAAGGCAGAGTGATTGTACCGTGTATTATCCATTCAATGGCTGGTTTTTCAGCTAAAGTACATGGCAATCTTTCCAGTTTTTCAATGCTCAGCACCGAATAGTCTGCTCCTCTCTGTGCCAATTTGATTTGTTTATCTGTGAGATTAAATTCAGAAAACAGTGACGTTGTGTTGATTAAACACCAAGGCACATAGCCTGAACGAAGGTTTTGTAACGTCCAGCCTAATAGCATTATAGAAGGCAATTGCGACTGACCATGTTGCAACATGACCAAGTCCTGTTCCATTATGTCTAAGGCAGAGGATACTATGCTGTCCAAAGAATATATCCTGGATGACAGAGTCATTAACCCATTGTCAACTACAGAGAGAGATTTCTCTAAATTGATACGATCAATTTCTTGTATTCGTTCTGCAGTCTCTGCTTGCAAGATCTTCCATGCTTCATTATGTAGGACATAGATATCGGCGTGTATATAAAACGTTTATGACGCGGTTTAGTAGGTCCTTGTAAGAAGTCCCTCAGGTCAGTGCCATCTTTAAGTAAAGATAAGTGTTGTTTTACTTCCTTCAATGTAGACTTGTATAGCCACTCAAGGCACAGTTTCCCTGCACTGTATGATGTTACTATCCCTGGATGCAGTCTCTGAATATATCTTGGATCTGGCCTAGTGAATGTGAACCCTTGTGTTTTATTCAGGAATCTATCTTGACTGTTGTTGGTGTCTGTGGGCCAGATTAACCATTTTTTCCAATCAGGATCTGTTCTGTTGTGAAGCAAAATAGTATGTACGTCGACCTCCCCCTCTGAAGTGTTACTGCAATCAGGGATAGGTGTAGGTATGGACGGTTTGTTTAAATCTTTTATCTTGGCTAACCCAAGACAAGATGTCTGCAGAACAGTGTCATTCAAAACATTATTTGCTCTGGGATGATGCAGGCACTAAATAAAGCTTCTAATCTCTGCACCTGCCAGGCCTTTGTGCCCCAGACCGTTTTTGTCTCAATGGTGTCTCTCCAAAAGTCAAAACATAATGTGGATAGCTGAGCATTTTGGCCGCAGAATTAATTTGCTTGGTATTTGTCAACATACCTTTCATTCCTGTCTTATTAACATTTTTAAAGTTAAATGATTCTGGATTTGAAACATTATACCATGAAAAGTATGGAAATTTGCCCAAAAATGTTTTTGATCTACCCTTTGGTGGCGTAGGACAATGTTCCCATTGGTTATAAGTAAATACATTTCTAGGATTTGCAGATTTGTGCAAGAAATGATGACCATAGTGATTATAACAATATATTTGTTCATAATCTGATGAACCTTCTAAGTATTCATGATTTGTAAACTTTGCAGACATTTCTAAGTCTGGCATCATTTTATGAACAGTCTCGAAGTCCCAATCATCAGAAAAGGTACTAGATGAAACAAAGTCTCTCAAGGAAATCTTGAATTGTTGTAGAATCTTCAACAGTTCCTCCAATCCAAGAATGTCATATTCAGTTCTGTCCGAAGCTATACCACCAGGTAGGGGAACGACTGTAATGTTCACTGATGACATGTCTCTTTGTTCACAATGGGATGATTTGTGTGGCTTGAGGAGTAAGTTGATGTTCTTACTTGCTGTGTCCTTTTTAACATATCCATTTATCAGAATTCCCAAAGTAAATACAAGAGTCAACCAAAGTAGAAGAAAAAGTACACCCAACACAATCCAAAGTTTAATCCATGGTGAAACCAATTAAGTCTTTCCAGTTGATAAAAAAGTTCTATTGCTTGTTCTTTGAAAGTTATTTTTACTGGTGTCGTTTCAGGTTCGCTGGGATCCACGGAAAAAGTATCAAAGTTAATGAAATAGCCAGAGGCAGTTCTGACAATTGTAGGGATTTCTTCAGGATTCATTGAAATAGCTGGAACCACTTGATCACTTGTTACATTTGTATAGTCAGTTGCTATTTCATTGTAGACAGGCGTTTCTTGACTAACTGTTATTTGGGTCTCAAGAGGTACAAGTTCCATAGCTTTGTTGCATGGTCCTTCTTTTCACACTGCAGATTCTTCAAAGGTGATGAGTCTCTCTGTTTGTACCTCTTGGATAGTAGCCAGATTTTGGCGTCTGCTACATCTTTGGAGTCCACTTGGCCTACTACTTATGATCGGCCACATGATGTGGTTTGACCAGGTCGATGGACACAAACCTGTTCTCCTTTTTACCAGCAAGGAGCGGCAGTAATACTGTTCTTGATCTGTGGATGGCTAGGACAGGTACTGGTTGTCTGTAAGAAGGCCCAAATTCCCTTTTGTCCGCAATCTGTTCTCTGACTAGATTCCCAATCTTTGGAATCCATGCAGGTCTTGCTGGGACAGATGGTTTTTCTTCAGTGGTTGTTGGCTTCAGGAGTACGTTACTTTGTCTGGATCTTATTTCATTTAGGTCCTGCAAAACAGCCAAACGATCTTTGATATCAATGGATTTTTGCTCTACCACTGAAGTGTGACAATCGAGGTCCTGCACAATCATTCTAGTTCCAAAAAGGAATTCATATGGAGTGATACCCCCTAGAGAACTTCTTGGCAGATTGTTAAGACTACTTCGGACACTTTTTAGATGTTTGACCCACCCGTCACCCGAGCCTAGTACCCTAGCTGTTATAGATTGCTTTATGTCCTGTATTTTTCTCACCACTACCGAATTTCCCTCAGGATGGAATGGACTAGAATACCGCAATGCAATGCCCATATTGGCCAATGGTCTCCTTGTAAGCTCGAGACCTAAACGCAGGACCCTGGTCAGAAAGGAGCGTGCCGACTGCGTATGTGCCGATAAAGACTTGCAAATCTTTTATAACAGTTCGAGCGTCAGCCGAGTGCTGAGGCCACATCCAAATGAATCTGTCTTAATATTTGTGGGATCGCATTTGTCCATAGGGACGTCTGCTTGTAGAAAGTCTAATGCTGTTTAACAGTGGTGTCTGTACTGGGCTGGCTACACTATAGTCAGGTATCTGGTGGCGTTCTCTGCTGCGATCTCTGTTGCAGTCATGGCAATTAATTGCAAATGTGTGAATGTGACCATTCATTCCTGGCCACCAGTACGTCTCTTTTAATTCTAGTATAGATTTAGAGATCCCCTGATGTACCAGACCCTTTCCCAAATGTGCTTCTTGTATCAAAGCTACTCTACGTTTCCTGTTTGGAATCACTCTATCCCCCACTCCAGGAATTCGAGAAAAAGGAACGGAGTTTGCGTCAATTATGTGTGAATATTTGAGTGGATAGATTTGAGGTAATGCTGCACCGCTGCCTTTGCTTGTCGCATTGACAGCTAGCATTAATGCGCCGTCTATTTTCGTTTTTGAACGAGTGATTGCAGCTACGGAAGCCGTTTGCACAGCTGCCTTCGGGGCTTCATCAGCCAATGAATTCCCTGCAACGTGAACGCCATCACGTTAATGACTCAGTGTATGTATCGCGTGAGCCTTTTGTAGTTCTTGTCGTAACTGAACTACTTGTTCCCAAAGCAACTTATGCTTGATTGTGCCACCTTTTGCATCTTTGAAACCATTTTCAATCCAGTTTTGCAAGTATTCATTGTAAGATTGAACACAGTAATACGAATCGCACACTATGAATGTGGGGTATTAGCGATCAGTATTTTCAAGTGCCATCTTGAATGCTTGTAGTTCAGCTCGCTGAGCTGTAAATCTCCTAGAGATTGAGTTTTAGTGACCATTAGTCGAACTTTGCCATCGCGCCAGTGACCTTTAACGATCGTGCACGCAGCACTATAAGCTTGTTTACCCCCAATAGCGGGCTGTGCTGATCCATCAGTATAAATGATACATTCATACTGTTCTAGAGGCAGAATTTCAAAAGGCAGCGGACATTCTTGTTAATATTGTAGAACTTATTGTGTTTTCAAATATGGTTCAAAAACGTATTCAACGTATGCTGCAGCAAGAGAATTAACCCATTGTATCCATCTCGGATGTAAAGCTTTAGCATTCAGATTAAATGCTCGCTTTCGTAACTGCCTCTAAGGCAGGTACAGGAGTAACGACCATTATGTGCTTACCCTGTGCGAGGGCTCTCTCTTTTGCTACTGCAGTTTGACCGCTGTCAGAATTTTTTTTGTAGAAGTGAATTTCATTTCAGCTTGTGTGTATAAGTGAGATTTGTAAGCTATTGGTACTTTTTCTCCTTCATTAAATGTTAAGTACGTCAATCTGCATATTCCTGGAATGATTCGGATCACTAAGTTGCGTTCGATTACGCGTGTTTGCAAATGTTTTGTTGCTAACATGTCTGTTTGGACTGAACACAAAATTTCAGTGTGTTTTTGAGTCCTATTAACTGTTTTAAAATCAGGTTTGATTGGTTCGTAGAGAGGTTTAACCCTTTCAGCGTAATTTAGAATGTATGCTCTTTCGAAATTTAGGGGGCCTAGAATCGACTGTAAGCTTTTCAGCAATTTTGGAGATTGGAGCAGTGCACATTTCTCTAAAAAGTTTGCTGCCAGGCATTTGCCTTCCTTCACTTGATAACTCGTATCCTAGGAAAACAGAGGTGAAGTGGGCAATTCTTGAATTTTTTTAATTGAATTTATACCCTTCAGAGGCGAATCCCAAAATAATGGTGTTCACTCTGTTTAAGTGCCTATCCAAGTCAGTGTCTGTTAGATAGATGTCATTGACATATGATAATGCCTCATCATCATAGGTTTGTAGTAACTCTGTTACTCTGGCTGAAAATAACCCTGGACTATTCTTGAATCCCTGAGGGAGACAACAGAATTGACGTTGTGTCCCCATGATTGAGAAAGCGGTCAAGTACCTACTTTCTGGTGCAATGTTTTGACAGAAGAAACCGTTAGAAAATATCTAGTGTGGTTTTATATTTTTTACGCACAATGTTATTCATTAGTGCTGCACTGTGTGCATTTTGTACTGCAAAAGTTTAGCAACAAGAGTTTAAATGCCTGTAATCCAAAACTAGACGATATGTATTGTCTGGTTTGGAGACAGAAAACAAAGGATTGTTCATGGACGAGGTGCATGTTTCAATCACCCCTTGGTACTCAAGTTGATCTAATATCTCCCTGACCTGTTTTTTAGCTTCTTGCTTAACTGGGTACTGCTGCTGTGCAGTTGGTTGTTTTTTTAACTGGATTTTATGGTGAGGATAATCCTCATCCCATCCTACATGATTTTTATATAATGCAGGAGCCTGGGCTACTGCCCATTTCCTGGCATAAGTATATTTTAAGTAAATTGGAATGTGGTTGGAGAAAGCTGGCATAATGATGTTTTCGCCATGTGGGCACTCCCTGACAAATTCAGGTGGCCTGTCTTGTTCAGCTAAAATAATGTCATAACCCAGAGAGAGCTTCCCCCAAAAGAGTGCTCTTATTTTTCTAGATATGTCCCCCTCCATCCGAAGTGTTACTTCATATAACTTATGTGGGACACTAACCCTGGTATCTTGCGAGCTATGGTGACTTCTGCTGCGCTGTCCAACAACGTTTGAGCCCATTCCCCGTTCTTGAGTTGCGTCCTCAAGATCCTCGGCATGTCTGATTTTTAGACTTGCTACCTTCTTTTTGGTGAATTGAGTGTTCTAATTTTTTGGAACGTGTTGATCGTCTTTGGACTTCATGCGATCTTCCTTTTGTTCTGATCGTCCTCTTCCTTTGGATTTCTGTGAGGAAGTCTGAAACATATGAGAGGAACGTGTATCAGTATCTTGATATCTATCAGGTTTTCCCAAATTATCCCTATTCCTGAGGTTGTACCTCCTTTCAGAGGGCTCCTTTTGAGGAGACCTACCTCAGGGTTGAGAACGCTTCTCTTTAGAATTTTGTTTAGTGTTCTCCCACTTCTTCTTGGGAGGAGTGGGAGTGTTTTTAATAAAGACCTTTAACTATATAATTCTACTAAATTCTGTATATTACCTAGTAATTCATCGTCTGACATTGCTTCAATGTCAGAGTCTGGTCTGTAGTTGTCTAAAGCTAGCCATGTTGCTCCTGGTCTACCTAGTGGACCGAGCCTGGTAATGTAATGTGTATGTTTTAGGGCGCCTTAAAACCAGAGCGCATGCTCTTGGTATGTTAGTGGAATTTCAACATCCTCGAAAGGAATGTATTCCTCTGAAGCTTTATCTTCTTTGTAGAAGTGAAACACTTTTGTTCTTGGATTTGCTTCAGGGAAGACTGTCCATGAATAGAATACCTCTGTCTGATGATATTCGTGTGCCTCTATCACAAAAACTACCCTACCACCTCTAGATGTTAGGCCAGTTGTTATAAGTTTCATAGTGGTGGCTTTCCTTAAAGTTTCTGGAATGCTTATAGCATCCGCGTCGGTCTCTTGGAGACCTGTAAAGTTTAAAGCTTGTATGGGGTTGTCGCCTGTAGCCTCACCGGTTGCAGTGTTGTCGCCGTTAATCCACATTGTTTAATGAAAGTTGCAGAGCAAGTTTAAAGGAAACAAAGATAAGGTGCATAATATTTTGGAACACTGTATCCTTCAATGTTGAAAAACAAAAAACTAATATATTGGATTTTTTGTCCTACTCAGCTATGGCGGATATTATCCCTTTACCCACTCCAGACATCTATTGGAGTATTTACGGGAAAAGGGGTCTCTGAGAAAAGCATGACTGAGTTACTTTAGTATCTAGAGTTAAATTAGTGCCTTACCAAACGTTGGGCGCCATGTAGTGTAGTTCCTATATTCCCAATAGGCTCAGCGCATTGGAATAATATATCCTATAGATTAGACGTAGGACTGGGGTCGACTAGGTCTCTATCGAATATACTAAACTTAATAGTGAGTGCCAGCTAGCTCAGAGGTCACTAGAAACGTTCTCGATTTCACAAGAAGGGATTAGTTTCTGACAACCGCATAAACATGACAACTTTGTTTCCCAAGAATAAGAAATATATCTCTAGAGTTGCAGAAACAATAGATAAGTATTTCACTTAGTCAATCGTGCATGCTTCATTTCAACAGAGTTGCAGAGAAATAGAGTGACAGGCGTTTTCAATAAAAAGGTTTATTGAACAGTCTTATTTCTCATACAAGAGAAGTGAACTGCTACAATCGTTAAGCAGACTGCAAAGTATAATGCGTACAGCGAGAAGAGTATTATAAAATAATACTGTAAAAGCATTGTATGGTTTCTAAGCCATATAAAAATACATACATAAATAACATTGACTAAAAATCCTCAACTGTTGCTTCTAAATACGCCTACCCCAAGGTACCTATCCGAAGTTTAGTACGACGAAGAAGTAAGGTTTAGTTGTTTTTGCCAAGAATCTACCAAAGGTTTCTCTAGGTTCTAATCAACTCCATACCTTGGTTTAGAATGAAGGAAGTCTGGTATCTCTGTTTCAGGACTCGATTTCCCAACACCCCACAATGGGAGCTTGAAAACACAGGAGCTGGATTCTCCGCGAGAGAAAGGCAGTCTCTTGATCAGTGCGTCAGCTGGAGGGTCGGCTTCCTTCGGCATTTGCTGTAGCGAGCTGCGTCGGGCAAGTAGATAGTCGAACTGCTCCGAACCACCATAGTTTGCCATAGCAACTGAAGGTATATTTATACCTTGAAGGTGTTTAGGAATGCCATAGTTTGTCGTAAAGTCGGGCATAATAACGTCAGGAAAGAACCCCTAGGGAATAGTTGTTCTTTGCAAAGTACATAAGTGCTTGTACAAATCAATATTCAAGCAAGGGGAAGTTCCCTCACTGCTTAAACTGATTTTCCAAGAAATTGTTGTGACGTTTGGTACGGGTGGAAGTAGCCATGCCTGTATTTGGTTCCATGGGCTATATCTAAATAAGGGATTAATTTCTATGCCCATATAAGGGCAATGTGAATTGTACCTCTATAAGGGCATGAATCTGGAGAATTCACTCGGAGCCTAAAACGCCATACAACAATAGTGAGGATCATGGGACCAATGGGTTCCATGGTGATCCCGTGATTACACCAAGAACGGCTGATGAGCTTGTGTGACTAGTATAGTACGAGGTGGTGGTTCTGATTTCTGTCATGTATGGGTATTTACTGTGGATCGCTGATAATGAATCTCCCTGGTGAGGGTAACAACAATAAGTGTAATACAATAGGGGTAGGATTACAAACAGCACACTGGGCACATGCTCGCAACATGATGAGCTGCGCGTCACGACCCAACACGATACTGAGGGGTGCTAGGATGACGTGGGAGCAGGGCATGTTCAGGTGGATTCTTACACGACCTATACCTACCCTCCAAGTGATACACGGTATTGACGCCTTCCGAATGGAGCTTTTATTTTGAGTTTGCTAGAACTTGCTTTACAGTTTAGTTGGCCAAGACAGTTTTCAATCATGGCCTGCGATGGTAGTTATACCAGACCAAGGGGACACAGAGACAGCATTGATGGGATGATATGACCATGAAAGACACAATGGTAGGGGGGATGTGTAGAGGGGGCTGGCACTGGGCATTACAACACACATTATTTACTGCAGATATGGATGCCTTTTTATATAAAATGGAATGTTATGTTACGGGCCTGGGAACACCCTCTAAGAGGCTCAGTGTGTTAGCGTATGGGAAGAGACACCACATACAGATAGCTCACATACATAAGACACAATTGTATGCACTGGAGCCGGCCAAATTAAGAAAGAACTGGCATGGGCAGCGGTGTACTTCTTGTATGCTATGAGCAGGATGGTGTGGATAACCCCTGGGGTCCTCTACATCCCACACAATATACACATAGATCCTTGGTTGCGCTATACTGTCTTAAACTGTACATCAGATGGGAGCACACTGTTGCTGGTTATCATCTATGCCCCCAATGTGAACCAGATGCAATTTCTGGTCTAGCTACGCCCTTGTGTCTTCAAAATGCTCAGATGCTGCAACTAAGGGGCAGCGACTTCAACATGGGGTATGACTGCAATACAGACAGGCCACATCACACCCTCTGCTGCCTGGAACAACGACTGTCCTGCTAGCTGTTAGGTTCATCATCCGGCTACGACACTGGCAATATCAGGATGTATGGAGGGCTCTACATCTGGATGATAAGGAATTTTCGTATTGCTCACCCAACTTGATCTCACTCTGCACACCCAACTTGATCTCACTCTGGAGGAAAGGGAAACAACATTAGTGAGCAAATGTGCAGGACATTTAGCTAGGACATTATCAGATCACAACCTCCTCTAACTGGCATTGCAATGTACTATAATACGCCCTAGGATCCTCATATGGCAAAGCTTGGTGAGGGCACTTTGTGATGACCCATTCCGCATGGAGATGAGGAACCATATAGATCAATAATTTACACTTAACGTGGACACTAAGGGGTCGAGGGGAATTGAATGGGATATGTTTAAGGTGATACTACGTGGCCACTGCTTCCACACAGTATATGGGATTAAGATGGAGCTACCATAAGAGCTCGGATCCCTAAAAAAAGAAGGCCGAAATATGAGCGACTGCTGACCTTGTGCATTTACCTGCTCTGGGGAGAAAGTGGAAAAGATACAACAAGCAATTCGCTCAAATGCACAATCTCCGTTACCGAGGGTATGTTTCAAAGCAACATGATGAAGTAGACAGGGCGGGATGCCTGTTACCATGGCATCTGAAATCCGAAATGCCCAAGTTTCCTATTTGTGCTATTCAGGACATACACTCACATACTCTGAAGACGACATCACTACCGAAACTAAGTAGGCAGAATTTGTCTCATCCCAATTAATAAAACAGAAACCTCACATACCTTTGGTAAAACAAGTAACTCTATTTTTACATGCTAAAATGCATATAGTCAATGTCATCTCACAAAAGTGAAAATGAAAATATAGCAAGCAGTGAGAGAGGTGATGATTTTGGGGTCCTGCCTAACCTAGGGAGAGAACCATGCAGATCCCTTGAACAGAAAGAGCACATCATGCTGAACAATTCGGTGATGGTCCCCTCTTCCTAGGACCACCCCAAGCACAGTTCTGGTCAAAAATACAATCCCAACCAAAGGCAATGAAATTTGGAATGACAACTTACTGTTATGGATTAGGTACATAGATGACCTTTTTATAGTGTGGCGGGGAGACCAATCCTCAGCTGAGGCTTACGTTGCGGCTCTTAACGAGAACCAGTGGAATGTGAAATTCACTAGCACAATGAGTACCACCAGTGTGTTTTATCTTGATTTGGAGGTTTTTGTATATAATGAAAGACTACATACACGGCTTTACAGAAAGCCTACAGCTGGCAATGCCGTACTACATGCTGCAAGTTACCATCCTAGGAGCCTTGTAAAAAATGTCCCATATGGGGAACTCCTAAGGTTAAAAAGGAACTGCTCAATAGATAATGATTTCATAAAAGCAAAAACTGAGGCAGGAGAGCGGTTTAACGACAGGGGCTATTCTAGCAACCTGTTCAAAGAAGCAGTCAAGAAATCATCAGCTGTAAACAGGAGGGATCTCCTAGTAGTCAAAAACAAACCCCAACAGGATGACAATGTGAGAATGATCACTACGTTTAATAAAAAATCGGGTGATCTAGTACGGAGTTTTCAAAAAAACTGGCACATCTTGACCACTGACAATATCTTAAGGAAACATTTGACAGATAGGCCTTTAATTACTTATCGCCGCTGCCAATCATTGTCAGATCATCTAGTCCATAGTCATTTCATTTCCAAACCCCAACCTGCACCCTTAACGAAAACCAGAGGGTTTTTTCCTTGTTTAAGGTGTAAAGCCTGCAAAAACAGTAAAAAAAGTTCTAGAATTCCCAGGAAGACCAGGTGAAGACAGACCCTACAGAAAAATTAAACATCTCCTCAATTGTAACTCTGACCATACGATCTATTGCCTAGAATGCCCATGCAAGTTAAGATATATTGGCAGCACCATAAATGCCACAAAGCTGAGAATTTTAGAACATATGCGAGCAATAACAAATAAGGATAAGAATTATCCGGTCGCTCGCCACTTCGCCATACACCATCAGAGCAACAGGGACCTTCTCAGCTTCTACTGCATGGATCAAGTTTCTAAAGCAGAAAGAGGCGGTAACAGAGAAAGGGCACTCCGAATTCTGGAGTCAAAATATATTATCGATCTCAAACCAATAACACCTTGGGGTCTGAATAATGATGAGGAGATGTGGGTTCATCTGTAAAGAAAACGGAGGAGGGAAAAGGTAGAAAAATGTAACATGGCTTATGCCAAAAACTGTGAGTGTATATATTTTTCAGAAACGTAAAAAGAGATTAAATAGGTCCCAGGACTTTGTTGCCCAATATCATGTTGCAGCGTACTAGAAATATAAGAAATAGAAAATACAGCCCATACAGGGCAAAAAGACAAAGTGAAAACAGGAACAGTTGACTTAGGGGATCCACCCCATAATACAACATCATGTTGATAAAAAGACGAAATAAGTCACTGAAAAAGATGAAACCTTATGTTATACACATAATAACAAAGTATGTACATATATGAGATTATTATTGTGTTAATGTCATGTAGTTTTATTATGCACTTTATGCACTTTATGCTCTCAGCCATTGGAAAGCAATAGAAATGTATGTGGATATGTACACTCTACGATGGTCGCCCTACTTTTTTGCATGTATTGTCCGTCTTTTAT
Source organism: Lissotriton helveticus (assembly GCF_964261635.1). Taxonomy (NCBI): domain Eukaryota; kingdom Metazoa; phylum Chordata; class Amphibia; order Caudata; family Salamandridae; genus Lissotriton; species Lissotriton helveticus. The sequence continues at coordinate 646,138,313 of NC_136061.1, read as the reverse complement.
GTTGATGTAAGCATTAGAGGCAGGCGGGCTTTAAAATGGCTTTGAAACTCGAGCACAAACTGACACTGACAAAGCTTTTTACAGCGAAACGCGTCTGTCTGGGGTGAGGGGGGTTTGCAAAATAAATTCTTTATACCGGAATTCCTGAGTGCTTGCCGTTTTTCTGACGAAGGAAAGGCAGATTGTGTTCTAATGTGTATATATATATATATATATATATATATATATATATATATATATATTTTCCACCAAAACGTTCACTCGGAGGTGCACTCTTTGCACGGCTGGTGCTGGACAGTGGGGATGAACGTTCCCCCACTGCAAATTATCCACCAAAAAGAATTATTGTCCGCACTCGCTCAATTCGATAAATTGGGTTTATTTAAACAGAGACTTCAAACAGCCCCCTACACCTACGCGTTTCGACCGCAGGTCTTGTTCACAGTGTTACCACTGGTCCATTGTCTCTTTCTAATTTATATACCTTCTAGTCCATTAAGCACATGATGGTGCATTCTGGGTGAGGTAGTTTTTCAATTATTCTTGAAAACTTTAACGTTTGTTTTGCAGTGCATTATATGACATTTTTCAGTTCTTCAGGTCACCAGTACTTTCCAAGTGGTTTTAAAGGTTATCTCATGCTATTAATAGTCGTTTTTCAGATGGGAACATCCCATCAACCCTTTGTAGGGGTTTATAGCGACACACAGTTCACAGGCAATCCATCTTGTAATCCTCAGACGTTTGCTGTCGAATTATATCTGGTTTGATTCGGGGCTCAGTGCCCATTTGACGATTTCCTTTTTCCACCAACTGGAATGTTCTCTAACTTCTAAGTGGGCTCAGTGCCCATTAGATACCATAATGTGACCTGTGTTGTATCAATGTCTGACATTCATTGTCTTTCGAACACCAATCCGATTTGTGTCCCTCACATTTTGTTTCACAGGTGGACTTTCATTTTTTCGTCCATGTTAAGTCCTTTCGGTGTCTTCGTTTTGAATCTGATAATCAGGCGTGACTCCAAACGTCTCAGTTTGAGTTTTCTGTTACCCCCTCTTTCATCTGGAAGGATAGTGGCCAAACCGCTGTAGCGTACATCTTTCCAGGTTTTTCCAGTGTGTTGGAGCATGTGTTTCGCTATGGCGTAGGATGTATCGCCATTTTGGATGGCCCTGACGTGTTCCAATATCCTTTTTTGCAGAGGACAGGTGGTCATTCTAATGTAGCGTTTTCTGCATGCACAAGTCAGCATATATACCACATGGGTGGTTTTACATGTGATGGAGTCTTCGATGTTAAAGACCTTGCCTTGTGGGTCTGTCAGTGATTTTAAAGATTGTCCTATTGTGCATGCCTTACATTGATGGCATTTGTTGAACCCTTTTTGCCTCGATGTTAGCCAATCCTTTTTCTTCTTTAACTGGAAATGACTCCTTACTAATTTGTCTTGTAGTGAGGGTGGTTTTCTGAATGTCATAAGGGGGTATTCACCCAGTTGTCCACCGATGTCCGGATATTTTTTGGTGACATTACAATACTTATTAAGTATTCTCCTTACATTTTGACTTCCTTTGCTGTATGTTACAATCATCCTTATAGGTTCAGGTTGTCCTTGTGTTTTCTCAACTTCTGTTTTATTGATCAAAGTTTCTGTTCTGCTTAATGTTCTGGCCCTGAGTTCTCCCTTTTTAACATCATTGTACTTGTATCCTCTTTTTAGGAATCTGTTAGTAGTTTCTTTGTACTTGCGGTTCATTTCCTATGTGTTGGAACAATTTCTTTTCATGTGGACAAACTCCCCATAGGGGATGCTTCTTTTTAGGTTTGTAGGATGGAAACTGTCCCCCGTGTAGTACACTGTTCGTGGCTGTACTTTTACGGTGTACTGTAGATTCCAATTGTCCATTTTCTACATATACCTTAGTATCCCGAAAAATTATTTCCTTGTTATTGATTGCCGATGTAAATTTTAACCCCATTTCGTTGTTGTTAAGTTCATTGAGATACTCAGTAAATTCCTTTTCCGTTCCGTTCCAGATAAGGAACAGATCGTCGATGAAGCGTAGCCAAAGTATAACTTTGGATGTGTGGTGTTCGTTCTCTTCTCTCCAAGCTATAGTTCTTTCCCACCAACCCATTGCTAGGTTGGCGTAGCTCGGAGAGAATGAAACTCCCATGGCGGTTCCGCATCGTTGAGCGTAGTATGTCTTGTTGAAAAGAAAGATGTTATTGTTCAGGCATAGTTCTGTCATTTCTTTGATCATCCGCCAATGCTGTAATTCTTCCAAGGGTTTTTGTTCGAAGAAGAACTCCATTGCTGTTAGGCCCATGCTGTGAGTTATGGAAGTATATAAGGATACTACATCGATGGTTGCAAGTAGATATCCATCTACCCAAGCGATGTTCATCAGGTTCCGTAGGAAGTCTCCTGTGTCCTTTATGTAAGATGTTACTGTGGGGACTATCGGTGCCAGAAAGTGATCCACATAGATGGAAAGGTTCTCATATATTGAGCCGCAGCTTGCTATAATGGGTCTTCCAGGAGGTCTTCTAAGTGTTTTATGCACTTTCGGCAGAAAGTACATAGTTGGCATGATAGGTTCCTCCGTTGTTATAAATTGCACTTCCTGGCCAGTTAATAGTTCTTGGTTTTGCCATTTAGTGAGCTTGCTGTTTAGTTCCACAATCATTTCATTGATTGGATTCTTTTTTAATTGTTCATAGTTTTTGGTCTCTCCCAGTTGACGCATGGCTTCCTGCATGTAATCGGTTTATTCCATTAGGACTATATTCCTGCCTTTATCGGCGGGTTTTATTTCCAGTGACTCATTCTCCATTAGACACTTCAAGGCTTTGCGTTCCAAGATAGACATATTTTCTGTTTTTCCTGTTTGTACATTATTTTTCATTTTTTCAAGATCTCCATTGACCAATTCAAAAAAGGCATCAATTTTGTTGCCTGGATACAACATCGGGCAAAATCTAGATTGTTTCCTGAATTTAGTTTTTTGATGTTGCTCGATGTTCAGTCCCATTTGTTGTAGAACTTGACTGTCTGTTATAGTGGAATCCTCCACCTCATGGGCAAGTTCCAATGCAGTGCGCATTGCTGGTATTTCTGCAATTGTAATCTGCTCATCATTTGCATCAATGATGCTGATATTTGGGTTGCTATTGTCAGGTTGTATCCCTCTTCTTTTAAAGAATTTTGCCAATTTTAGTTTGCGTGTATATCTGTATAGGTCAATTTTGGTTTCAACTGGGTCAAAATGGGTTTCCGGGCAGAATGTTAAGCCTTTGTTCAAGAGGTTCTCCTCAGCCCTGGTTAGCACATGTTTGGACAGGTTTATGATTAAATATGGATCTGGTTCTTTTTCTTCCATCATTTGTTGGTTACTCGATTTCTCAAGTGATACCCCCTTGTTTTTTCTGGAGCTTCTTCTGGTTTTTCTTCGTTTTTTTTCTGCCTTTGTAGTCCTCTTCCCCTCGCTTTTGTTCTTTATTGTCTCTGGACTCTTCCTCTCCCTCGTCCCCTTCCTCTTGATTGTTGTTGGTCTAAGTACACCAACTTCACCTCTTCTAAAAAAGGTGTTCTTGTTCCGCAGGTCTCTTGATCTTCACTCTCGCTCCAGTCCGTATCTGATTCGCTCAAAGTTGTATTGGGGGTTTCTGGCTGTGGTTAAATAATCCTAATTTATCGAATTGAGCGAGTGCGGACAATAATTCTTTTTGGTGGGTAATATATATATATATATATATAGATATATATATATATATCTATATATATATATATTCACTGAAAAAACCATAGGTTATAGACCATATATAGTTAGGAATTAGCATTTAAAAAACCTTATTTTACTCACACAAAACCATTGAAATTCCATATATAGTTAGTTGCACTAACTATATATTGCGCACCCGCAATCCACTGCTGATGATGTCACATATTACATCATTCATGACATGGTCAGTGACATCACTGATGACATCACTGATGACATCTCAAATGACATCACTGATGACATCACTGATGACAACATCCAGTGACTATGTTTCTGTAAAGTTAAAATATGTCTTACATATTGAAGAATGAGTGGATGTATAAGTGTCTGGACGAAGGATTTAGTAGGTGCATGACTGAATGTATGAGTGAGTGATTAAATGTGTCTCACTGAGTGCATGGGTTAGTGACTAAACTGTCTTAATTTGTGCATCATTATGTCTGTTGTTCTGTAAACTGCTGCATGTGTTGATCAGTAGCTATATGAGTAACTATATGGGTTATTGATTGATTGCCCAAGTATTTGCATGGGAGACTGAGTGTGTGTGTGGCTGGATGGGAGGTGTGTGACTCTGTACAGATCAATGTGTACTTGTATCAATGATTGTATAAGAGAGTAAGTATGTGTTAGTATATGGTTGAAAACGTAAGGTGCTCTATGTTTAACTGTATAGAGTAGAAAATGGAAGTGTGATTGATTCTTTACAGGACTGACTAGGTGTGTGAGTAACTCCATGGATGAGTGGCAGAGTGTGAGTGTCTGTATAGGTGTATGAGTGCATATGATTGTGTTGTAAACATGAGTGATTGTATGTATGAATGATTGTATGGGTGAATGAGTGAATGTGTGTGTAGACGTAGGAATCAGTGAGTACGTATGTAGTAACTAGTATTGGTGTGTCAATGGTTTCAAAAATTATACTCTGTTTTTAACACTGGGTGAAACAGAGGTTATATTAAAATGTGAGGAGATGCATTGTATTGTCACATGAATGATATCATCAGTGATGTGATCATTGATGTCAAGTGAGATGTCATCAGTGATGTCATTTGAGATGTCATCAGTGATGTCATCAGTGATGTCACTGACCATGTCATGAATGATGTAATATGTGACATCATCAGCAGTGGATTGCGGGTGCGCAATATATAGTTAGTGCAACTAACTATATATGGAATTTCAATGGTTTTGTGTGAGTAAAATAAGGTTTTTTAAATGCTAATTCCTAACTATATATGGTCTATAACCTATGGTTTTTTCAGTGAATTTTCAAGGTTTTGTAAATGCTAATTCCTAACTATATATGGTCTATAACCTATGGTTTTTTCAGTGAATTTCAATGGTTTTTTAATAGCAAATATCATAAGCTGTCGAATGTCAAGTACGTGGTAAGAATTTTTTTTTTCGTGTTTATGCACACTGATCTGCTTTGATTGCTGCCCCCCACCCCTCATTTCTATTAGGAGTACTCTCTCTTTGCAGATAGTGAAGGGTAGTTAACGCAGCCCTTTCCCCCTTTGTAATCCGTCGTGCCTGCTTCTCTCTCCATTTGATTGATTGTTCTCTTTGGTTCATTCTCTATTTACAAACAAGCACAGAGTCGCAATACTCTGTTTAGTCTTTGCAGATAGCGAAAAATCGTGTAAAAAAACAAAAGGAATCGAGCAAAATCAGTAGGCCACTAATGGGATCTCTTTTGACCTCGCTAAAATAGAAACATTAGGAACAACCTGTTGAAAATAGCAATGCGTATGTATATAAGCGGCGTTCATTTGTGTTCACAGTACCCCTTGTTGATTGTTTCAATCGAGCATTGAATTGTTCGAAGTTAATTCTCTTAACGATCTTCTCTACCTGCAAACGAGGAAGAATAGGAATATTCTATCTCCCTTTGCAGATAGTGAAGGGTAGGTAACGCAAGCCTTTAACACGTCGTACCTATTTCATTCCTCATTGATTGATTGATTGTCCGAACATTGACTGTTTGGGAATTAGTTCTTTTTGGAGGTATTCCCTGTTTGCAAATAAACGTAGGAAAATCTTTGCAAGTAGTGAAAGGGTACGTAATGCGGACCGTTCTCCCCCGTTGTAATCTGTCATGCCTATCTACTCCCCACTGATTGATGCACCTTTTTCACCCGGACCATTTACTAGAGATACGTCATCTGGCCCGACCAGAGAGCACCCCTAGTGAAAAGGACATATGCAATAATAACGAAGTGATCACTGTATCCTGTTAACAGAAACTTTACCATGAAACAACCTGGAAAGAAAAAAATAGGAAAACGAAAATCAGTAGGCCACTGATGAACATGAACTTTTATTAAACAACGAACAAAGAAACGATAACATAACGTAATGATAAAACCTATTAATGTCCTAGAAACAAGAAAACGTTAAAATATGCCAGTGGTGAGAGACCAGAAAAACAGTAAGAGAAACCAAATCACCCCTCGCTGTCCCACCGCCTGCCACGCCAAAAAAATCGATAGACTAGGGAAAATGCAAGTCAGTAGAACATCCACCCCCACTCTGGAAACTTCCAAGGTGGGGCAGGGTTCCGGCTACGCCCAGCCGGGAGCAGCCCATATAAGGCAGGTCCTGCTGCCACGCCTCGGCCAGGAGATCCTAACGTAGGGTGTAGCCGGAGGAGAGGCCGAGACCAGCGGGACCCGGCCAGGGGATTGCCTTTACAACGCTGAACAGTTGCAGGGGGGGGGAATGTCTCCTCGACCCTCCCCTCTCTCTCCCAGTCCGGCCGCGGTGGCCCTTGAGAGTTGCAGGTAGTCCCGCCACATGCTCTTCCGGTCCGACCACCAACGGTCGGGGGGCCGAGGCCGACGGGATCCGGCTGCAGCCGATAAACCAAGAAACCCGTTCATGGGGCCAGAGCCAGGGGCGTCCGGCCGACATCCACCGGAAGCCCGGCCCGAAGACGGACGGGACACTTCTTTCTTTTATAATGGCTGCGACAACACTGGAGGGGGATGTCTTGCACATGCCTCCGACCCCCCCCTCGTCCTCATCGCCTGGTCCGGCCATAACAAATCTCAAGCGAGACGCCGTGGGGTGCACTGGGAGGGAGAGACGGTGCGAACAGGCCTCTCCCGCCTCCCCAGGTGGAGGCTTCCCAGCTGCACCCTCAGCGCTCCAGGCGGTGGCATCCTAACAACTACAGTGCTGCACAGTTTCGGAACGACCTAGATAACGGTTCTTCCACTGTGGCCATGCTGCAACGTCTCGCCCGGCAGGGTGGAGCCCGTCCGCTCATGTGACCCCGCGATCGCCGGTAGCTGCCGAACTCTCAAAATGGCGGTCGACCTGGCAAGAGCGGGCCCAACATAAAGAAATGGCCCGGTCACTGGTTGACTCCACCACCGTAGTCCTCCACGACCTTGAAGATTCTAGAGGAGCCGCGGGAGTCTCCGACCCCCGATGGGGAATGACTGCCATGATCGCCCGTGGAGTGACGAAACTGTATCCGCGGGACGTCGGCGCTCCCATGCTGGCGCCAGCCTCACTTTGAATTACTACAATCCTGCAGACCTTACTTCCGGTGAAAGCACAGTGTGACCCGGTAGGAAAAATTATTGCACCCCCTCCCCTTTTTGACTGATAGTTCAAACCACCGATCCTTTCCTTTGCCCTTTTAACGGAACTTTGGACTGCCTCCCCCTCTTTTACATTTTCTAGAGAAAACAAAACATTAACCACTACATTAGCATAGCAGTTGACACCAGAACTGTTTTCAAATTGAAAACCAACAACATCTTCAACAGAATCCTTTTTGTTTCTGCTGTGACCCTGCTACAGCACAGGCATTGTCCCCAGCAGTAATTCTGCAATGCCGGTAAGAATAGCTGTGGTGCCTACTGGACTCACTCACCCCCGCGCCGCCCCACGCCGTTTTTTGCTGGGCGGCAACTTACTAGACATCACTTTCGTGCCATCTAGATTTCAGCGCGTTCTGCTGCCTTGGAACTATTCGCACAACAGACCGCTACTGACAAGAATATTTCATTATTGGTGCTGTCAATTTCAATAAATCTATTGGATAATTAAAAAGAAATTGCCACGGTCTCTTCGTTGTTTAAATGTTTTTACTGTTTTTGTTTTGTTGTATATATTTATATGTTATTAAAGTTTTATATTCCTACTACTTTGTTGGAGTGCTATATATTTTTAATGTGACACATAATTGTAAAAACTTTGATGTACAAAGAGTCATTCCTGGAATCTTCCGCTTCAGGCTCGGTCCCCTCCCCAATCACAATACAGGATGGTTTTCAGATAGTAGGAACGCGTGTGCTGTGACGGATCACATCGGGTGTGGTCCTTGATCTACTATAACTCCTTTGAAGAGGGGTGATTCTTTACAGCTGGGGCCATAAACTACATCTGCAGGGCTACCTGATAGCCTAGGACCGGCCTGGACATTCGGACACAGAGGAAGAGGAGTGTCAGAGGGTGCGGTAGTGAATAGGGCGAAAGGGAGGTGTCGGGCGGGCACAGAGTGTGATTCTCAGGGAAGAGCAGCGCAGATGGGGGAAGGTTTATTGCCCATGCATAAGACAGAGAGCGGTGGTGACCAGTGCCTGGGGGAGATGCTTACGAGGGTGAGGAGCCATGCTACGAATCGACAGCGTGCAGAGAGTGGGTCTGGTCAAGACATCTAAAATGGCTGCCGTGCACGACAAAAGTGTGGCATTTCAAAAAAGGCAAGATGGCGCAGACAATGTTTTTCAACACTTCCTCATTTCCTTCGAATCGAACGTTAACAGACGTTGGGGCATATTACCAAAGTTAAGCGATATTTATCGCTAACGATGCTTACCAACCAATTTTTTACCACTAAGCATCGTCAGAAATTATCGAAGATAAACCTTACTATTATCAAGGTTTATCGCAAATGCGATAATAAACGGCCGCTATGCATGAATATCGCTAAAAACTCAGCGATATTCATGCATTACCGAGCTAATACTCTTAGCCATGTTATCCACCTCCCATTGGATAACATGGCTAAGAACTGCTCAGGGCAGGTGTTACTTTTTGGAGATATTCGCGCTTACCGCGAATATCTCCAAAAGTTGGTAATAGGAGATAGATATCTTGCATGTTGTAATGCAAGTTATTGTGGTATATGGAACTCATACCATAATCTCTCAGGAAAGCAGAAACTGATCCTTTTGGGACCGCCTAAAAAGGCCTAGGGGGTGAGGAGTACTCTACTTTGCCCCCTTTTCACGTTCCAAACTATTTTATTTTACTCTCTTCTGTAATTACACAAAATACCAGCGATAAGATGCATCGGAGACACACAGTGAGAGAAAGGAGGCCGGAGATGAAGAAGACATGTCAAATACACATTGGAGATAATATAGTGGCAGAAGGGAAGTAAATATGAGTAAACTTACCATGTAACATAAAAATGTTGCACTCTATACTATAAGTCTCATTTTATACTACAATCACTTCGCTACAACCTCATAAATTAAAAATAAAAATGAATAATGTCTCAAACAATTTTTGATTTCTAAATATAAATTTATTCTTCAGAATTTTCTAAATTTGAAAGAACTAGTAACATGTCCTCATCAGTAATTTCCTCTTCAATCATCTCATCTGGAATCTCCTCATTAAAAGTCTGCAATGATGATTCTTGTAACTCTATGGTCTCCAAACACTCGATAAATTCGCCATCAAGAGATTGATCAAAAAAATCATTCAAGTCATCTCCTCCTTCTGACAATATTTCATTATTGGTGCTGTCAATTTCAATCAATGTAGTGGAATCATTCAAGTCATCTCCTCATGACAATATTTCATTATTGGTGCTCTCAATTTCAATCAATGTAGTGGAATCATTCAAGTCATCTCCTCCTTGTGACAATATTTCATTATTGGTGCTGTCCATTTCAATCAATCTAATGGAATCATACAAGCCATCTCCTCCTTGTGACAATATTTCATTATTGGTGCTCTCAATTTCAATCAATGTAGTGGAATCATTCAAGTCATCTCCTTGTGACAATATTTCATTCTTGGTGCTGTCCATTTCAATCAATCTAATGGAATCATACAAGTCATGTCCTCCTTGTGACAATATTTCATTATTGGTGCTCTCAATTTCAATCAATGTGTTGGACAATTCAAAAGAAATTGCCACGGTCTCTTCATTGTGAGCCATTTTATTTTGAAATTGCTTGCTGTAAATTGCAGAAAAAAATAATCACTTTCATTTATCGTCTTTAGTAATACATAATATAAAACTAACTTTATCAAGTATTTAGTATAACAGAAGGACTGCAAATAAATAACAGAAAACATTTTTCAAATTATCTTCAAGTGTACAACATAGTTCCCCATACAAATTAACAACTCACCTTTTTAAAAGTAGCAGAAGTGTTAGTACTGTGTAAATCAAACACCAGAAATTCACCACCAAAAATTCCTCACAAATGTACCTCAGACAGTAGTATCACAAAATGGCTGTGGTTTCCTCTCATTTGACATATATACATAACCAATTAACTTTCATCACACACAAATACAAAACCAAAGTAACATTTTAATTGGTTCTAAATTTCAACACTTTCAAATGTGTTTTCCCCATGCAATTTTCCATAGGACATTTACATACGTCTACAGCCTGAATGGCTGAACGGAATTACACCAAACTTGGCAAAATGGTACATCAAACCTAAGAGGTCAGGAAGGATCTACTATGCCCCCTTATGGTCATTTCCCCCTTCGCTTTGGCCTCCTCTTGTCTCTCAATCCTACCGAGGGACAAGATGCCGGCCGCTACGGACTGTTTGGAATGTTGACAGACGCCGGAGAACCAATCAGCTTCGCAAAGCTCCGTAACGCGAAAAGTACGCGAAGCGGAGCGCTGTTACAGATATATATCTTTTTTTCAACGTTAATTTCTCAAAATCCACTGGAGCACATATATTGAGACCTAGCAAAGGCACATCGGGCTACCAGTCCCTAATATTTTGCCAAGTTTCGTGCAAATCCATTCAGCCGTTCGATTATTATTATTTTGGTTTTTTTTTGCCCCGCGGGGCCCTTTTAAAACCTCCACATCAAACCTAGGGGGTCAGCGAGGATCTACTATGCCCCCTTATAGTTATTTCCCCCTTTGTTTTGACCTCCTCTTGTCTCTCGATCCTACCGAGAGACAAGATGGCGGCCGCTACGGACTGTTTGGAATGTTGACAGACGCCGGAGAACCAATCAGCTTCGCTTCACAAAGCTCCGTTGCGCGAAAAGTCCGCGAACCAGAGCGCTAACCGGTCCGCTGTTACAGATATATATCTTTTTTTAAACGTTAATTTCTCAAAATCCACTGGAGCACATATATTGAGACCTACAAAAGGCACATCGGGCTACCAGTCCCTACAATTTTGCCAAGTTTCGTGCAAATCCATTCAGCCGTTCGGGCTAAAAGTGAGGCCAACCGCCCTATGGAAAACTCAATGTTAAAAACACGTTTTGGGACCCCCCTTTTTTCTCGGCCCCCACTGGACGAACCCCCCCCAAATTTTCAAGGGCTGCTCAGAAACAAAATGTGCCATTTTCCTGAAAATTTCAGCCGATTCCGTCCACAAACGCCAAAGTTATTAGACATAGAATTTTCAAAAAACCCATAGAGAAAAAATCCTAACTATATATACCTACTGGCGACCGCCAGTAGGTAATATATATATAGATATATATATATATATATATATCTATATATATATATATATATATGTATTTAGTCAAGTCAGGTGTAGGCTTTAACCACAATAGCTTTCAGAACAATTACATTTTCTTTCACTCTATCCAAGTAATATTCTCTCTAATAAGTCTGCCTGGGGGCTTCTGCCCTTTGCACAATTGCCCTCCCCCTTGCATAGTCTGGTATATATCTGACATGTGTCACCCATGCCCATGTTGCAAGGGTGCCTGCACTGCAGGGGTGATTGCTTATGTGCAGGAAGGTACACCTTTTTCTTTACAGGTGATTTGCTGTTTCTATGTATGCTGCAGAAAGAGGAAAATAAGTGGAGAAATGAAACATTTCTCCTCATATCACCTGCTTAAGACCAGGCATTCCTTGATGATATTTTTGGCGCCGCCCCATACCTTGTAAACATGGGGCAGAGTCAAAAAGCAATTGGTGTTGCGGAACGCCCACTGCAACACCCATTACACATCCCTTTCACACTAAGTGCTGTGTGAATAGGGTATTATTTACAAGGTGGCGTTAAGCCACTTTAAGTGGCTCCACGCACGCTTGTAAATAAGGCTAAGGACTTAATGCCACCAGAACATCACAAAAAGTGATGTTCTGGTGGCTTTAACTCCTTTAAAATATGCCCCATAGTTCCTAGAAGTCCACAGCTCACCTCGCAATCCCAAGGTATAACAGTAGACAAAAACTTCTCCATGCAGTAACACATCAACGCCATCACTAGAGGTGCTAACCATCAGCTGCATACCCTCAGGAAACGTAAAGCTTTTCTCCCCTTGGCCGACCTCACAACCTCGACTCATGCACTTGTGCTCTCAAAGCTTGACTACCGTAACTCTAGCCTTGTGGGCCTCCCCAAAACAGCCCTTGAACCGCTGAAGGCTACTCCCAGTTCTGCAGCTAGGCTCATCACGAGATTAAAAAAAAGTGATCACATCACCTCTGACCTTCATGCATTGAATTATCTTCCCTTCGAGGCCAGGATGCATTTCAGAATCGCCTGCATGTCCCACAAAGCGCAGCACCACAATACCCCTTCCTACCTTTCCCAAAACCTATCTGGAGAAAATAGATCCACCAGAAGCACATGTTCCCTACTTCTCAAGCCAGAAAAATTCAAGAAAAAGACCACCCGTTCCTTTTCTGAATGGCCCCTAACATTTGGAACTCTACTAATGTCGATCAGATGCAAACCATCCACATCCCTCTTCCGTGAAGATGTAAAAAAAATTCTGTACAACAAATTCCTCTCTCTCTAGGACTAGACCACTGGTTGTCCTTCCCCACATTCCCCACCTAACCTGTACATCACTAATTCGAGGAAAACTATGCCTCAACTCGCCTCACCCTGTGACTCTCTCCCTCTTCTTCCTTAGACGGTTGCATTCACATATTTCACTGTATATTATTTGTTTACATCCTTTTTATTTTGCTACTTTGTATTTTTATTTATGATTATGTAACCCGAGTAATTGCTGCTATTTTGCCTACATATCCCACTATATATTGTTTACTCTTTTTTTACCATTAGTTTGTGTTTCTATTTATTCTTTATGTTCCTTGTGTTATTTGGATATGCTTACTCTGTAAAGAGCTCTGACACCTTCCGGTCATGTTAGTGCTGTATAAAACACCTCAAATAAATAAATAAATAATACATTGTTGTAATGTTTGGCGATCTAGAGCTTGGCCGGTGTTCCAAACTCCATGGCCCGTCCTAGTAAAGAACAGAAGGGAACACCATCCAAGTTAGTTGAAGAAGTTTATTAATATCGTCCACCCGCGACATGACATGGAGTGAACTCCTGACTCAACGATCAAACCACAACAGAAGGATGTCATCCTAACCCTAGGCCAGCGTCTGCTCCATGTACGGGTCTTTTTAAACACAAACAATACACTACATACACAGCGCGCACACCGGCGTGCAAGGGACATACTGCATTCTATTACAATATTGAAATGAGCAACATTGCAATACTAAAATGAGCAACTCTATGACACCGTCCCCCTTTAAAACAACAACAAAAATATATCAGCTATTATTAAACATCTAATAAAGTTATTCAATTCAAAATGAGTTCCCACTTAATTTCTAATGAAATCATCAAACTTTTTTGAACCCTCCTGACGCGACCATACTTCAAGTCACTACAGTACTGGGATTGGAATCAACCTCTACCTCTTTGAATGCCACTGGAAACACAGACTCTTTCCGTCCTCGACTGCAACCAATGTGCCCAATCATGATCTTCCACACATTTTTTTCTTTATCGCATGATAATAGCCTGCTCAGACGTTACCTTTACCAGTTGTCTTTTGTTCCACCAACCTTTACCCACCACAAATGTTGCCCCCTTGCTAAATTTGCACACCTGCTAAGGCATAGAGCATTTAGACTCTCTGTTTCTCACCCTCAGAGGTTTGTTAATCAAAACCCAGTCACCAACTGACACATCTCACTTGCTGAAATGACACTTTTTGTCGAAATTGTCTTTCATGATGCTTTTTTTGCCGCCACCCTAACAGAAACCTCACCTTGTCACACCTAGACATGTCACACAACCAAGACGGGAACAAAGGAGTATGTACTTCTCTGCCCCTCAACATAGCGAAAGGGGTCACCCCCATAGTGTAGTGTAATAAAGTATTATAATTCCAAACTTTTTGTTCAATGAAGTCTCTCACATTCAACCCGTAAGCAATAGCAGTCTGTATACCCTCTTTCAGAACTTTGTTTTCTCTCTCCACTAGACCATTTGAACTGAGCAAGTATAAAGCGTCCTTTAAATGTTTTATGTCTCTTGAACTTAAAAAGTAGCACATCCTACCTGACATGAAATGTGTGTCGTTGTCTGTGACTATGACTTCAGGTGAGTCTTCTAATAAAAATATTTTACTCAAGAATGCTATAGTTGCGTCAGTATTGGGTGTCTCAACACAAAAATATAGTACATCCATTGTGAAAAATAATCCACTGCCAAAATTAAGTATATCATCTCCGGGCTGAACTAGGAATATGGGTCAGAAAAGTCCAACCCCATCTTTTCCCATGCTGCTTTCGGGAATTGAGTCGGGTGCAAAGGAGTTTGTACTGTCCTCCAAAGTTTGTCTGACAGGAGGCATTCCAGACATTTGTCCACCAACATCTTAACCTGACTGTCCATAGCCGGCCACCAATAATGTTGTTGCTTTATCTTTATTCCGTTTTTTGTGGAACCAAGGTGCCCATCATGGTCTTTATTTACAATGATCTTACATAGTTCAATGGGTGGCACAAACCTGTCACCCCAGCTCACAATGTCATTTTCCACAGATAGTTGTTCTGCTATCTGTGCAAAAAATTTCAAATCCCCATTCAAGCATCTTGGTTCCAGCCAACTGTGTCTGACCTATTCAATTACTTTTACCAAAGATTGGTCATTCTAGCGAGCCCCCGCCAAACCTCCTCAGATATAACCGATTCATACTCTGCCAAGGTATCCACCGCTGCTACACGATCTATGTCATCCACCTGTGAATCATCCTTATCGCCCGCCTCCATCAGCATTCTGGACAAACAGTCAGCCCTAAAATTCTTACCCCCAGAATGTGTTTAAAGTTGTACTCGTGTAACTTAGATACTAATCTTGTGAGCCTGGCAGACATGCTGTTGTTATTAACCTTACTATAGATATATACCAATGGTTTATGGTCTTTGTAGAGTTCAAATCTGTGCCCCCAAATATACATTTTAAACTTCTGTACCTCCCATACACACACATGGGCCACCGGCTCTGTCTTACCACACTGCAACTCAAATTGTTTAAGAGCTCTTTATATGAGCGCTACGGTCTGTTCGCGACCGCCAACACTCTTACTAAGCACTGCGCCAAGTCGGTGAATGCAGGGACATCTTAAGGATTTTGGGGGCCCTGGGCCAAACATATTTTGGGGGCCCCTGTTCAGAACAGCTTTGAATTTATGTTCCAATTTGAGCCCCTGTTTCCCACACAGTTTCCGCTTCCTCAGCTGCGTTAGTGATCCAGTTTGCATCGTAGGCATTAGCCTATATATCCCCAAAGTAAACGGACGTGCGCAGCTGACAGCGGTGGGATTTAGTGTTTCCTGCCCTGCTACTACGTTTTTAATACTTTTTTAATTGTATATGGGTGGCTGAATAACTGTGCTTTTGAACAATTTCTACCCACACGCACTTGCACTTTACTTGATTCTGCTTGCCTACACCTCCTTAGCTGCACGATTCGCATCTCGCTTTCCTCCAGTCCTGTTCCGCTGCGGCTGATATGCCAATTGTGCAGAGAGCTGGGGCTACTGTTGGGCTCCTTACGTCTGCCCAAGCAGTTTCCGCTTCCTCAGCTGCGTTAGCGATCCAGTTGGCATCATAGGCATTAGCCTTTATATTCCCGATGCAAACAGACGCGCGCAGCGGGCGCAAGAACCGCAAGCCTGTCTGCGCTCGTCAGCATCCCGGAGGCGTCCGGCACTGGCCATGCTGCCCAGTTCCCCTCCGGTGAGTTTCTTCCACTATATTACAATAGGGAAAACTGCTTAGCTTTAGGCGGCTACCATTATTTCCGTGTACAACGGCTGATCCGTGCTTAGAGGTAGACTTTCAATGCAATAAGTGCAACTGGTCTCTCCTCCAGCCCAGGAAACTCGCACCCAAGATCCTCCCACGCAACAATAAGTGTAAAAACAATAAGAAAAAAGGCCATCCTTTTAAATTGTCACTCTATGCAAAGGCATGAACCACACATTTATGGCATACTTTTAAACAAACAGCCTGATCTTTTATTTCTCACTGAGACCTGGCTGTCTGAAGCCTCCAACCCTACTATCACCTCGGCCATCCCTACGGGTTATAAAATCCCTAGGAGGGACCGACCGAGGGGGAAGGGGGCGGTGTGGCCATAATTTACAATACAAAACTAGACTGCTCTCCCATCCCAATGAAAAAAATCGAGGGTGCAGGGTCCTTAGGCTTCGGCTGTACCTTATCCCCCATCATAGCTTAGCTGGTTTTCTGATTTACAGACCTCTCGGTGCAATTGGAACTTTTATTACTACGCTTAATACAGCCTCCACCTCCCTGGCCTTAAAATACAACAACTGCCTTATTCTGGGATATTTCAATATACATATGGACGATGGAAAAGACCCTCAACCAATTTCCTTGTTGGAAACGCTGCAGGCATGCAACATGTTTCCATCTATTTCTTCGGCCACCCATGAGAAGGGCCATACCCTAGACCAAATCTTTCACAACTTTGACATATCAGTAATCCTACCTCTTCCCATTACCTGGTCTGACCACCTCCTATTAAAATTCGTCATTCCCAACTTTGCCACAGCCCTTCGGGCTAACGCAGGGCAGAGGGTCTCTAATTACAGGACGTTCCATAAAATATCCATCCCAATGTTAGCAGATGCCCTTGGTCGTTCCTCACCAGAGATGCCTGGCTGCCCCGACTCGGACGCCCGCTCAAAAGATTCATGGATCTGAACCAACATTGATGCAGTAGTACTTGTTGTTTCCCACCAGCTCCATGGTTTAACAATTCCCTCAGATATAGCAAAAGAAATTGTAGAAAATGGAACAGAAATGGCATAAATCCTATCTACCTGCGAATAGGAAGGTGTATAAAGACACCTTAAAAGCTCATTACATTCTCATGAAGGCAGCCAAGAAAATCTTCTTTCAAACCAAGATAGAAAGTGCCCAATATAACAGTAAGGAAATCTTTAGTATAATTAAATCCTTTACCGCCCTGAAAGCCGGCACAAAGGAAGGGCCATGCATGGAAGAATGGCCTAAGCAGATAGCTCAATTCTTCCACAAAAAGATCTCCGTAATCCAGCAAGCCTTCATTAACATCTCAGAAGAAGAACTGACCTTCAACCTTAGTTCTAATAGCAAATTTCAACTCTTGGATCCTTCATCTTTACAAGCTTTCCCTGTGCTTCAGCTGCAAGAATCAATGACCCTTCTCCAAAGCATTAGGTATGGCTCTCCAACCGACCCATGTCCAGAGAATATCCTGAACCTATTAGCTCCCACCATAAACCCCACGGTAAACCAGCTCTTTAATACATCCCCCTCCTCAGGCAACATGCCAAAATTATGGAAGAATGCTAAGATTCTTCCACTGATAAAAAAAGGCTGACGCCAAACCGACGGACTCTGCTAACTAGAGGCCAATCTCCCTTTTTCCGGCCCTCTCCAAAGTATTAGAGAAGCATGTAAAGAAGGCCCTCCCAAAACACATTGAAGATGGGAAACTCCTTCATGAGCCCCAATCCATTTTTGGGGCTAACTACAGTATGGAGTCCGCTCTGCTGGAAGTGACTGAATATTTCAAGGGTAAGCTGGACAAGGGAGGCAAGGCTGTTCTGATACTGCTCTATCTGTTGGCAGTCTTCGATAAGGCCCCACATGAGAGGCTCCTGGAGAGGCTTGCTAACATCAGCCTGGGGGGACCACCTTAACATGGATGTCATCCTTCTTGGCAAATAGATCTCAGGACATCTGGCTCCCCCCTTTCTCATCTCTGGTTCCGGCCATGAATGTAGGTGTCGCTCAGGGCTCCATTCGCAGTACTACCCTTTTTAATATATATCTGTCCCCCCTCGCATTTCCGGTAGAGGAAGAGGGCACCAACATTATTTCCTATGCTGATGACACTCAGCTGATTTTTACATGTGAGAAAGGAACCAACTTTGACGGGGCAATATTCAGGTCTTGCCTCACAAATGTTTTTAACTGGCTTAAGAACAATCAGCTGAAGTGCAATCCTGACAAAACTAACGTTGTTTTCTTTGGTAATCCAGAAACGCCTTACTAGAGCACCTGGTGGCCAAAAGATCTGCTGGCCCCGCCTGCGGAAAAGGAGAAAGTCAAAAACTTAGGAATTGCCATAGACAAGACACTCTCCATGCGTTTTCAAATCCAAAATCTAACTGGCGCCTGCTTTTGCATACTCCGAATGCTAAAATAAATCCTGCCACTATTGCCGCTAGGGAGAAGGAAGATTGTGGTGGAGGCTCTGGTGACACAAAGCTTGACTATGTCAACAGCTTGTACCTCGGTCTTCCCAAATACTTTATCCAGTGCTGACAAGTGGTACAAAACGCAGCAGCTCGAGCCATCCTGAGGCCTAAACCCAGATCTAGTATGACCCCTATTCTTAAGTCTCTACACTGGCTGCGCATAAAAGAACGATTGACTTCGAAGCGATGACCATCTTCTGTAAAGCTTTGTACGGCTTAGGAGCCGGCTACCTAAATAAGCCAGTCAGTCAGTCAAAATAAATAAGCATGTTAATCGCTACCCAACATCTAGACCCCTAAGATCTTCCAATGCCAACCTGGCCATCGTGCCTAAAATATGCCCTGCCCGCAGTGGAGGCAGATCCCTTGGCTTTGTAGGCGCAAGATTGTGGAAAAGACTCCCTGAGTCTCTGAGACTAACCACAGACCAATTCTCTTTCAGGAAGAACTTAAAAACCTGGATTCTCAATAACTGATGGGTCTTTTATGCACGTTTTCCTCCCGCTGTCATGCGCCAGGACACTCTAGTTTGAGTAGCTGCCCGCTTTATTAAATACCCTATTTCATTTAATTTAATTCGGTCCCTGACAGTGCAAAGGAACACTCGTCCAAATTCAAAGGGCCTCATTTATGAGGCCTTGCTTCACTTTTATGCCGCCGGTGCGTCACTTTTTTATGACGCACCGAAAGCGTAATAAAAGCATGTTGCGCCCTATTTGCAAAGTGACGCATCTAGGCAGATGCGTCACTTTGTAAACCCCTGCACCACATTACATCTGCACCAGGTACAATGTATTCAGGGTGGGTGTTCCCCCACAAAAAGCCTCGTAGAAGTGGCGCATTGAAATCAATGAGAACTCAGTGTGCCACTTCTAGGACGCCATTGCGTCAATATCTTAAACCTGCCTCACAGCAGGCGCAAGACTGACGCAGACCCTTTCATATGGGGCTTGTCCCATGTGAAAAGACACATTGCTGTAGTTGCATTTATTTTCAGACACACCCCAGCAATGCATCACTTTTGCGCCTGCAGATATGTCAGAAATACTGACGTATATGTAACTCCTTGCGACATGATGTGTCATACTGTAAATATGACGCATCCATCATGTCGCAAGGAGGGCGCACTAAGAAGTGAAGCATTCCTGTTTTCACACAGCGATGTATTACTTCTCATAAATAAGGCCTTAAATGTGTTTACATCTAATATTAAGGGATAGTTATGTGTGTTTTCAATATTTGTAACGCTGCAACAACTCACTAATATTACTGCAAATAATCTCTGTGACGCCCTCCCATTTCTTATATGTTAGGCCTTGTTTCATGTAAAAGAAACTTTTTTATGTATATTTCATGAAACATAAACACAACATTTCTCTGCAAAATGGCCATACTAGACTCTCACACATCAGGTACATAAAAAATAAATTAAAGGAAAACAGTATTTAAAACAATCTGTTTAAGAAATTTTCAAGGTCATTAGAGCAAAACTTTGAAGAACGGAGCTGACTCTGTCAGGGGGCCCCCTGACAGGCTGGGGCCCTGGGCCAGAGCCCACTTTGCCCATGCATTAAAACATCTCTGGGTGAATGCTAGCATCCACAGGTATGAGTGAGACACAATCTTCGCAAAATGCATGTAGAGCTTATGCTGTTATAATAAACTATTTCACTTTTACAAAAACTTTTTCCAAATTATCCGACCACTTAAATCCTTGACCCTTCCTGAGCAGTGCACGCAAAGGCTCCACTGTCTGGGCATAATAAGACACAAACCTGGCGTAGTACTCCACAAGCCAAAGGAAAGAACATAGGGAATGTTTGTTGGCAGGAGCCTTAGCATTCTTACTTGCCCTCACAACTGAATATTTTGGTTTTATACCACTGCAAGACACCTTGTGGCCCAAGTATTCCAACTCCTGTACTGCAAATTTTCATTTGTCTGCCCTGACCGTCATGTCTCTAGACTTCAATATAGAAAGGACTTCTTTTAAAATTGCATTATGCTCCTCTAACGTTTTTGGCTATATCAGGATGTTCAGATACGCTTGTACCCCTTTTGTGCATTGTAATAATGTGTGCATATGTTTCTGGAGCACGCTTCCCACTTACGCTAGTCCAAAGGGAAACCTCAGAAATGTATCAGTACCAAAAGGGGTCACAAATGTTGTTCGATTCTGAGTTTCCGTTGACAAAGCCACTTAGTGGTACACTGACCTCTGGTCAATCAGGGAAAACCACATGGCTCCCCCCAGATTCGCCAACAACTCATGAATGCCGGGCAGTGGGTGGCAGTCTATGATGATATTTTTGTTGAGCACCCGTAAGTCTGCACAAAGTCTAATCTCGCCTGACTTTTTCAGTGCAACAACTATGGGTGCCACCCACTGTGAAGAATCTGTAGGTAGGATGAGTCCCTTGACAAACCAGTAACTCCCCCCCTCTAACCAGGTTCTCATCCCTAGGGACCGGATACAGCCCAAAATGTGCCAAATCTCTCCACCCAATAATAATTTTTCCTTTCACTGCTACGTATACATTTCTCTCAGCTTCTCTCCCCAAACATTGCACCTTGCACACAAAATACCCGATCATATCTATATCCTTTTCCCCAAATGCTTTAGGGTTCATGTCTGACTGAGACAATGGAAAATTCTTTCCCTAATATCCATAAAATGTTGTGCCCCTTAGGATAGTTAGAAGGTGATTTGGAGTCCGCCATGGCGTGCAAAGAAATGTTATTAATTACACAAAGGACCCATGACCACCTGGGGTTCTCCTCCCAGTCACGTGTTAACACCACAATACTATGCTAATTTGCACATGTATCAACCTATACTTCCACACTACCCACATTCACAGGTTTCTTACTACTCCTGCAAACACTCTGAAAATGTCCCACTTTTTTGCAGGTCAAACAACGTTTGTTAATGGCTGGAGATCCTGCAAAATTACTAAAATGTTTCTGAGAGTTGCATCTGAAACAAAAATCTGCTTCCTTCCTTTGTGTAAACTTTGTTGCTCTCCATTTCAAGTCAACGGTGCACAATGAGTCTTCCTGAGCCAAGACCAGTGCAGTCATCATGCTAACACTGGAGTTTGACATCAGCTAGGGTCTGGGTTTTGCAGCTCAGCAGTCTTTCCTTAATTTTCCTAGAAACACAGTTAAAAACAAACTGGTCCCTTATGTAATCATCCGACATGGGGCCAAATCCATGAGTAGTTGCTAGCACCCTTAGCGCAGAAATGGACTCTGCTACCTTTTCATCCTCTATTTGCTTCCTCCTGTGAAAATGATGTTGCTCCAGTATAATAGGCTCGTCAGCTAACTGTTTCCTGAGTCTTGCTATTGCTTCTACATACATGTCCCATTGTCTGTTACCAGATTGAGCCTCAGGCGGTGGTATTTGTGGTGCTCACAGGTAAGTGAAGAAGTAGCGTGCTGTGGTGAGTGAAAGAAGCAATTTTAAAGTAGGTATATTTGGAGGACCACATAATTCATTATTGGTCAAGGAAAGGCTTCATGGATAGGAGGCCTAGCATGTGGACCGAGTGGAGTGAAGCCCCATTGCATTTAATTTAGAAGGGACCACTTCAAAGTACTAAGAAACACTTCTTCTGGGCTTTCATAGCCCATAACACCATCTATGACCAACTGTGTCGCCAATTCTTAAGACATGTAGAATATCATACACCATTCCTGATGATGATCTTGACAGGCTGGGGCCCTGGGCCAGAGCCCACTTTGCCCATGCATTAAAACATCTCTGGGTGAATGCTAGCATCCACAGGTATGAGTGAGACACAATCTTCGCAAAATGCATGTAGAGCTTATGCTGTTATAATAAACTATTTCACTTTTACAAAAACTTTTTCCAAATTATCCGACCACTTAAATCCTTGACCCTTCCTGAGCAGTGCACGCAAAGGCTCCACTGTCTGGGCATAATAAGACACAAACCTGGCGTAGTACTCCACAAGCCCAAGGAAAGAACATAGGGAATGTTTGTTGGCAGGAGCCTTAGCATTCTTACTTGCCCTCACAACTGAATATTTTGGTTTTATACCACTGCAAGACACCGTGTGGCCCAAGTATTCCAACTCCTGTACTGCAAATTTTCATTTGTCTGCCCTGACCGTCATGTCTCTAGACTTCAATATAGAAAGGACTTCTTTTAAAATTGCATTATGCTCCTCTAACGTTTTTGGCTATATCAGGATGTTCAGATACGCTTGTACCCCTTTTGTGCATTGTAATAATGTGTGCATATGTTTCTGGAGCACGCTTCCCACTTACGCTAGTCCAAAGGGAAACCTCAGAAATGTATCAGTACCAAAAGGGGTCACAAATGTTGTTCGATTCTGAGTTTCCGTTGACAAAGCCACTTAGTGGTACACTGACCTCTGGTCAATCAGGGAAAACCACATGGCTCCCCCCAGATTCGCCAACAACTCATGAATGCCGGGCAGTGGGTGGCAGTCTATCTGCCTCAGGCGGTGGTATTTGTGGTGCTCACAGGTAAGTGAAGAAGTAGCGTGCTGTGGTGAGTGAAAGAAGCAATTTTAAAGTAGGTATATTTGGAGGACCACATAATTCATTATTGGTCAAGGAAAGGCTTCATGGATAGGAGGCCTAGCATGTGGACCGAGTGGAGTGAAGCCCCATTGCATTTAATTTAGAAGGGACCACTTCAAAGTACTAAGAAACACTTCTTCTGGGCTTTCATAGCCCATAACACCATCTATGACCAACTGTGTCGCCAATTCTTAAGACATGTAGAATATCATACACCATTCCTGATGATGATCTTGAATAATTGAGATCGAAACGCTGTTGACCCTATTATGAAAACTCTTAATTAATGTAAATTGTGTAGGAGTTTTTCTTATGTTGTCAATGTGTTGTATTTTTTTATAATTCCTTCTTTCGCTCACCACAGCACGCTTCTTCTTCACTTACCTGTTAGCACATGATCTATATATTTTTGAATATTTCAAAATAAATAATTTACTTAGAAGGTTTATGTGTCCCTCCATATATTTGCTGCAAAAAATGCCATATGACATAGGATACAGGATTGATGTTCCTTTGTATTTAATTTAGTGCCCCTTTTCAAATTCTGGGACTAAATCCATCCAGAACAGCTGACTGGAGGCTGCATCTGCTTTATCTGATTCCAATCCTAATATGGGCAACATGCACTAGTCGTTCGTCACGTGATCGGGTGACGCGCTGCCTCAGTAGCTCGAGCGGCATAGGACGGAGGTGCTCGTGCAGGCTGCACGTTGCTCCGGACTGCCCCCTCACCAAAATCTGTGCGCAATCCACATTAGGGACATCCCATGGTCACCGTGACCCCTTCCAGCAATGTTCAAATAGAATATCTGCACCTGCCCTACGATACTCTGCGCCTTGGCTTATTACAAGCAGTTGCACTACGTGGGTCGAACCGGTGCGTGGACCAGCTCCCGATGATCTTCACCAAGATGTGAAGAACAGAAGGGAACGCCATTCAAGTTCAAGTTGTAGTTGAAGAGGTTTATTAATATCATCCACCCACAACATAGAGCAACCTCCTGGCTCGGTGATCAAACGGAAACTGAAGGATGTCTTTCGAACTCTAGGCCAGCGTCCGCTCCATACACGAGTGCTTTTAAACACAAACAATACACTATATTAATACATACATTACCTGCACACCCACGTGGAAGGGACATACTGCATTCTATGACAGTACTGAAATGAGACACATTACAATAATAAAAAGAGCAACAGTCCAGTCCCCATGACTACTGAGGGGAAGGTCCCAAGAATGTTTGCGCTGGAACTACTTCCACACAGGTTCTTCTTGAGAAAAACAGTTCACATCCCCTTCTAGTGCTCAGGCTCAATCCCTTTTGCCCTATCTCTCCAACTCTCTCACATAGATCAGCTGCATCCCATACCTCACTTGCAGGTACAATCGTGCCATGAGCTATCGGATTCTAGTGCTTCATAGGCGCTAGAGTTAGGGCCGAACAACACTGGCAGGTAAATAAGTGCAGTATCTCAGTTGATGAATGTATATCTTACAGATGCAGCGGGTGTCAGAAAGGTCTACTAGAGTGGTTAGAGGAACCCTGGAGGCAGTCTATTTTCTCAATGTCAATGTTCCAAGTTTGTGGCAGGTTAGATTATTCCTGCCTTTTCATCTTCACAGTTGGGGTCCGGAGCTGCATGGAAAACAAGTGATCGTGGGTATCTTGGAAGGTCAACTGGTCACTGTTGGAGACACTCCACACCAGCTATGGATAATGATGCTGCCTACCAGATGTCAAGTGATGGTTAAAGTGAACCATAGTAAACATTCCCAGAAAAAACAGTCAGGGTCATAGGACTTATTTTGAAGCCCAGTTAGGAAATATTTGTGCCTCAGAAGGAGCGCATATTTAGACCTAGGAAGTTGTGGAAGAACCACAGTTCACAATCTGGAAGTTCTCTGGTCACTTAGGGAAGAGTAATGTTCAATGACATAGAAAACATCATATTCAATAGGCAAAATTGGAATTTATACATATAGCAACACTGCTTACGTAATTCTGGAGTTGCTTAATTCTGGTTCTAAGTTAATGACTAACACAAAAGTGACATTAAGTGCATCACTGATAACTGATTAACCAGTGTCCCGTAAAATCTATGGGTAATAAGAATTTAGGGCCAAAACATATGAGAAGGGAGGGGAACAGGTATGTGGAAAAGGCCCTCAGTTTCCTGGAACTTATATACATAAACCAAAAGTGGAGGCTGTCTCCGAAAAACAAGCAGTCAGTATGCCCTGCTCCTTAGTGCTCACCAGGTACAGTACGTGTCCTCATAGAACCCTCAACCACATGCTCATCATGTGGCATGCTTCATCATCGGGCCCTCACCTGGTAGACTCAACCTCGCAGTGGGAGAGAACACTTTGATATTCTCTATGTTCTTAATGGGATCTTAAGACAGTAAGCATTAAAAGTATCTCAAGGGCACCCTAACCCAATTCTTTAGTAAGAGGGAGCCTGTGATATGGTTAGAAACATAACATGACACAAAGAGGCATTTACGGAACCAGTGTGTCTATTCTAGGTGAACATGTTTAATCTACTTCACAAGATGTGCAGATTTCATCATGACCTCTAAGACCCGTGTACTCCTAACCTATACTGAGCAGGAGTTATGCATCTCACGCATTCCATGCAACATCCAGAGATAGTTACCCAACCCTTCTATACAGGGTGAGTTAATTGAAAACTGGATATTAGCCACATCTAGAATCCTAAAAAAGGAGAACGAACACAGAAACGAAAATACATCTGTATTAGAATGTGGGTTGTGGAAATAATGAAACCTGTGCATTGAACTACACACTCTAAAACAGTGAGGTCTTTAACCTTAGAGATAACATCATCTATATGCCATCGTAAGTAACATGGTGTGACTTAGAGTACCTGTAAAAGTTTGTGTTCAAAATATCATGCAATCATTTCATGATGGGCACTAAGGAGCGGGGCAAAGTGACACCCTTCCCTTTTGGTTTATGTAATGTGAATTTAGGGCATAATTTAATTTCTGGCGGAAAGAGTATTCTCCATTGGCCTGGCAGAGGATTTAAGTTCTGCCAGTCCGAGGCTACTCCTGCCAAATTTAGAAATGAGCACCAAACTGGCAATGATTTCAAAGCATTGTCAGGAACTGCCATCACATCAGTTCCTGTCAGTGTGTTTTTGAAGTTTGACGTACAGCTCTGTCAACATGACAGAGCCAGCCAACAAACGTAATATGTTTTTATTTTCAAAGGGATAATCCCAGTATGGGATTTTCCTTTTGAAATAAACAAAAAAATGCTTCCCTTGCCCTGAGAGTTCTCTCCAATAGCGAAGGGAGCATTGAGCAGTTTGTACTTCCCCTTACTGCCACATACATAAGTTCCTTCCTGATTGCCTTACCTTGAATACTGCATATTACTTCTGAATCATGAAAACTATCAACTTTGCATTAATCAATTGTTGGACTAAGAATGTTCATAGAGAAATTCCCTATGTTTCCATTTAAAAAAAACATATTTGACATCAATACTTCCGAATAAAGAGTGTATGTAGTTTGTTAAATAATTCTGTTTCTACAGTGAACAGCTTTCTCATCTGAATCTTTGTTCGCAAGAGAACTCAGTGTACCGCTCAAGTAGGGAGCTGTGGATCACATATAGACAAAGTAAGTGAGTGAGTGAGTGAGTAAGTGCGTGTAAAAGAGAGAAACAGAGAGGTGGAGAAAAAAGGAGAACACGAAAGGTTTGTGAAACATGTGTCATGGACAGAATCCAACTTTGGATCTCAATGTGAAGTGCAGAGCTGGTGTTGGTAAACTGTGCTGGCTTGAAGGAGCTGGTGATTAAAATCTTCCATAACTCAGCAATCCCACCTCTGTGAAGATTATTTGTTAGGTTGCAAAGATACTTTACGTTCTATAATGCCGTTACTCTTTCTACAGAATGCACATATCAACACCACATCATACTGGACCACATATTACAACAGCACAAGACAATACAACACATCAAGCTACCTCACACTGCACCATACCACACATCCTCACCACACTGCATCACTCTATTCCAAACAACATAATACAACACCATACCAAACATTACAACAAAATGCTATACTTTTGTGCAAACTATTATACATAATACAATATCACACTACTCAACACTACATAGTGTATTAGCACACCAAACCACAGTACACAACACACAGCATCACACCACAAAATACCAGCTCACTCCAACTAACACTACAGCCAGTACAACACCTCAGTCTGATACAGCTACAATTCAGCTAGCTATTCCACGTTACACTTCTTTCACACTACTCTGCCCAATTCCACACCATAAAGCTTCACATAGCAATCTACCCACCACACATTCCTGAATTACATCCAAAAAAAGCCAGCACATGCCGTTCTATTCCCACACAGTGCAACATAACACCACCCCATATCATATGCCACTCAGTATCACATTTCTCATCCAACTCAACTGCACACACAATATATACTACAATAGTACACATTACATAACAACATACTGCACTACAAAAATACACACTGCAAACCACAACTGCACATTTTACCACACTGCAGCACAACCTAAAAGATACACTGCCATACTGTATAGTGCTATTCCAAACCAAACCATCAAACAGCACAGTTAATTACGTTATATTTACGGCTCCCTGTTCTCCATTTTTACTGATTTTTACAGATAAATACAGACAGAAAATAATGTGTATTCTGTATATATTTATTTTTAAAAGCAGAAAATTTGGGAAATGGTGCTTCTTGTGAGCTACTCGCCATGCTGTTTTTCATGAATTCCCGACCAACAGCTGAGCAGGGGAGTCAAAAAGCAGGATGAGATTTCCTTAAATAGAAGCATATGTTAATGTATATATGAAGGATAATGTTAAGACTTACCTGTGGGTGTAATGATTTGTTATATTTAGCTGCTTCATCTGCTAAAGCCTGACAGGCATCAAAGTATGAGTGCATGTTTATCAGTTAAATAAATATGGAAATGTATCATTTTTCAACTCTATTTATTCTCAAAACACAAAATAAATATGATAAATACCAATACGATGGGCAAAAAATAAATATGGATAAATCCAGACGGAATTGTTAAAAAAATTAAATCCATAAAACCGGAAGCCGTAGTTATATTTCACAAACGTAGACCATATTACAAGGCCTGTAACTCCCTCTCCACTTTACCACAGCCCCACCACATATAACCTCGTACTGCACCACATCACATTAAACCTCACCACACGTATTGCACTGCACTTGCTACTCCAAATCTATCTCCAACATCACCTCACTCCCTCTGCTGTAAAAGAAACAGACCCACTGCACCATACCTCGTGCTATGACAAAAGTATTTGTGGTGTGATGTAATCAACAAGATCCCACCATTTCATTTTCACGTTCGCTCTGTGTTTTGCCAAGCCCAAGTGACCCACATACTCTGACCTTTTGATACTGCATTTCATTTCTAACTACTAGCAGATTTCTAAGGCTCTATTAGACAGGGTTGGACTCAACGTGTATCTCCACTCCTCCTGAAGAGGGGAGGGTAGCCGGCACGGAAAGGCTAATAGCTGATAAGAATATTTAATATTTGGGGTACAGACCTTAGTGCCTACTCCCATAAGCCATATGTCTACTGACTTTTTCTGTGTAAAAATATTAAAGTGGGTTGTATCTTGAATGTATGGGGGTGTGCAGTAAGGATGCTGCACTTTATTGGACACATTGGCTGCAATACAAGGTTGTTGTGACCCAACGCCCCTCCTATGTAAGTTCATAAAATCACATCAGGGTATTTGGAGCCAATCTGCATTAAAATCGAAAGTTCTCTCCCTTTAAATCATTGTCAAAAGTAAAGCAGTGTGCCCACCTAGCTGGGATTCAAATGGCATACACATCCAAATAAACCTGAGGCCAACATCCACCTCCAGCATGGTCAGTCCTACAGGGCGTCAGTTGCCTTCACCTATCCCTATTCCCAGAGTGGAAAGCAACAGCCTAAGCCAATACAACTCATCAACTGCTGTGGTGGACTACCCCTCTCAGAGGCAAAGGAGGTCTCACGATGCCTGGCTCCTGGTTTCCCGCCCATAGCCCAGATTTTGAAAAACAACTTGCTCTCCAAATCTAGCTTAACGTACCAATATTGGCTATGCCCAGAAAACCTCACTGCCCAGCTGTGAGTAACGGGGACCAGACATTTGTTGTTGTTCCCCCAGAAGCCAAGACTAAGCTTGATCAAGCTAAGGAGCTGCATGAATCTACTCTGCACTACAGAAGCACAGGAGATGAATTGCAGCAACTGAAGTAGACAATGACCAGGAGACAAAATCCAAGATCCAGAGGAGGCTGCACCCTGTGACAGGCTCAAGGAAGAGCCAACACAGGATCTAGAAGGATCGTAAGTTGAGCTGATTCTGCCTTCGAGTTTTTTCACCAGTGCATTCATTTGGGTGGATTCTCAGCACACTACGCTCTCTGAAGCTATGGATGAGCCTAGTAGAGAATGATGGGCACCTTTCCCTTGCATTGAGTAACCCTCCCCCATACTTCCCAAGCTGCCTATACCAATTCTTTCTGGCTTAAGAAGGGCAGTGGAAGATGCTGGTCAAAGAACACCCTGACCCTGACCTAGGTCTCCTCAACACATCCCACTGGGTTTTCTCTGCTTGAAAGGGTACCAGTGGGCACATGAGAACCCCTGGAAAATCATTACCACAACTATTAGGTATGGAGATGTAGAGGGGTAGATGTACTACTTCTGGCGCGTCTCTGCTAATCAGCAGGGATGCGCCAAAAAAGTTGCGATGCATCTGGCCACCCGTGTGCCACCACTGAAGCGCTGCATTTACAATGCGGCGCACCGTGGCGCATGGATGGGCAGATGCGTGTCGCATCCACCGTCGGAAAGGCGGCGCATTGCTTGTTTGATTGGTTATGATGCTCCGTCCATCACCACCCCCTTTTGTACAGCATTGCTGGAGTTAGGTCACAAGCGCGACACAGCTCTAGCAAGGCTCGGGAGTGCCCTATGCCTAACATGCTGCGTCAATCCTTAAGCCTGCTTCAAGCAGGCTCAGAGTTTTGACGCAGCATGGCCTTAAAAGTGACTGAGTGAAATCTACAAGATTTCGCTTTTAGTAGGCGTTCCTGAGCTGGAACGCCCCCTTCCCCCCTGCGCCGGAACGCCTACATGTGGTGCAGGGCTTTACGGCGTGACACATCTCCCAGATGCGTCACGTTGTAAATACCCCACAGCATGGCGCTGGCTTTGCGCCGCCACTGCATCACAAAAGTGACACTACAGCGACGTAAAAGAGGTGCAAAGGGCATGTAAATCTGCCCCACAATGTTTAAATTACCTGACAAATTTGGATGCCATAATTATGCTTGGCCAAACTTGTAATTACGCCTGTGAAATCTGCAACATTACCCATTTGAATTATACGAAATTTCTCATGCAAAATCACAAATTACGAATTTCACATTTTTTTTTACTTGAAACTTGAAAAAGTTTTGCAAGATACTAGTGGAAGACTAAGGGCCATATGTATGAAGCTAATTTTCAGTCGCAAACGCTGCGAATCGGTAATAGTAGCAATTTCCAATGTATGAAGGCAAAATTGATCGCAATTCTAGGAATCGCTAATATAGCGATCTCCAAAATTTGCGAGAGCCAGAAATGTGTGAAATCCATAGCGATTCCCAAATTTGCGATTATCCCAGTTTGCCATATTCGCAAAGCGGGAAATCGCAAATAAGAATTCGCAATGGTATGTATCAAAAAATCGCAAATTGCGAATACACGAAATTCGCATTTTTAGAAATCACAATTACCACCAAGTGGGAGCAGGTGGTAACCAGGTGCAAAGTATTTAAGGAAGCCCACAATGCAACACCCTCTTTCCACAATGTCTGGGCTCTACGTGATAGCGAGGAGGCGAAGAGTGAGAGCTGTGGCGCAGAGGAGGAGACGGCAGGAGAGGATATTTCGTGCGCGCATCACCATCTACCAGCGCACTGAGGAGGACATCTACACCCACTACAGACTGGAGGAAGAGAGCATACTAGAATTAATTGAAGAACTCAGAACCTATCTAGAACACCCCACACGCAGAACACAAGCCATACCCACACACATCCAGGTCCTGTGTTCACTACACCTGCTGGCCTCAGGTAGTTTTCAGGGGGTGATAGCCACAGCAGGAGGGGTGTCACAAAGTGCCCTGTCGCGCTTTTTCCTTGCGTTCCTCGATGCCATGACACAGAGGATGCAACACCACATACACTTCCCCAGCACCCCACAGGAACTAGCACAGACCAAGCAGGACTTTTACAACATCGCCCAATTCCCCCACGTCATAGGATGCACAGATGGGACACATGTTGCAATATCCCCCCTCAAACAATGAGTACATATTCAGGAACCCGAAATGCTACCACTCACTTAATATACAGGTGGTGTGTGATGCCAAAAACATCATCACTGACATAGTGGCAAAGTGTCCGGGAAGCACAAATGACGCGTTTACCTTCCGTCACAGTGGGCTATACCGTAGACTCTCAAGAGGTAATTTTGGCAAGGGATACCTACTAGGTAAATGCTCTCATACATAGGGCACATTTCAACTGACTAGCATGTGCATTCCAGTGACTAACCGTTTACATTTCCAACCACAGGTGACAGTGCTTATGCAGTCCGGGATTTCATTATGACACCCTACCTCAATCCTGATAATGCTGGGGAGCGGCACTACAACCGGGCACACATTTCAACAAGAGGCACCATTGAGAGAACCTTTGGCATTTTAAAGAGCAGATTCCGGTGCATACATAAAAGTGAAGGAGCACTCCAATACAGGCCCGAAACTTGCTGCAAAATTGTTGTAGCATGTGCCATGCTGTACAATATCGCTACCAGGAAAGGCACACCAGTGGAGTTGAGCTAATCTGAATCCTCTGACGTGGAGGGGCCTGGACCTGGACGCATGGCAGCTGGTGTAGCTGGTGCTGCAGCTGGGCGCCAGAGGCGTGATGAGATTACGTGCAACTACTTCTAGGTGAGAAATAATGACACAATGACAACTTCAATCTGTGCAACTGTGTTTTAATAGCTACAGCAACAATGCCACACATCCTTATAGGCAAGTACATACACTCCCAATTTAATGCACATGTTTAATTCACAGTGCAACTATGTAACTGGAGTGACTGCAAAGTCAACACTGTAGTTGTCCATATGTGGCCCCTGCTAATCATTGGTATTTGGCTGCACATTCTAATGGTATGTAGCAGGCCTATTGCTCCTGCCACTACAGCGCCTCTCTACGGTGGGTGGTTGAGCTCGGCACTGACTGGGAGTCCTCCTCACTTGGAGTCAGTACTCCAGGGCCTGTGGTACGTAGGGCACGCAGTTCATCCAGAGTGGACTGCACAACGACAGTGGCGATGTCCTGTATGCCGTGTGAGAATTCACGCTGTGTTGCAATGGTGCGCCTGGACAGAATATTGGTTGCTGAGGCCAGGCGGTTGATTGCGCGCATGTACCGGTCCATGCAGCCCAGCTCTCTGCACCTAGCAGCGCGTTCGGCACCCAACTCCTCACAAAGCACTTGCACAGCACCCCTCATTTCTTCCCGTATGCCCCTGAGCCCTGCCCTCATCTCACGCTGTAACGCCTTCATGTGTTTGGCTTGTAGGCGCTGCACCTGGAGCATGTGTAATTCCAGCCCTGCGAAAACCGAGTCTTCCTGCTGATCAACAGAGCTGCTGGCCGTGCGGGGTCTGCGCCTGCCTGTGCCCGCTGGACCTTTGCTGTGTTGTGGCCTTGACTCCTGCTGTGAACCTATTTCATCAGACTGCACATTGTTATTGGTGTCCTCTTCATCATCCTCCATGACTGCCAATGGCCTCACAATCTTCCTCCTGGGTCTCTTTGGTGGAATGACAGGGCTGTCCTCCCCATCGGTTTCCTGCTCCTGCCCTGCGTCTCCAGAGTCTGGAGGTTCTGTCTCTCTTCCACTGCCTGTGGGCTTTTTAGTTGCAGGTGCTGTGGATAGAAGAGCACACATTAATGTACTTTACTAATTTGGAATGTGAAAATAAAATATTTCACAGTTTAGCCTTTCATTACTATTTTTATTCCCCTTTCCTGACCTGCACATGTGAAAATTGCCTAGCGTGGCTGCTTCTCACAACATTTATTTTTCATGTGACTACGTCTCCCACAATGCATTGTGTGACTGCCTGTGTACTTGCTCTAGCGTGACATGTGGTTCCCCTAATCCCTAGGTTGCTGCAGGGCGGTGAGTGGGGGGATTTGGGGTGTGATGGCATGCATCTTACCTGGTTTGGAACCTGGTTGGTCGGAGCTGTCTAGCCCAGACACGCCCGCCACACTCTCTGGAGCCAGTGTTCCCTCTACAAGTTCCTCAAGCGGTGTGGATTGTGGAACATAGGAGGTCCCTCCACCGGTGAGCTGTGACTGCTCCAGCCTGGCTGCCAACTTTTCTTTTGAGTGCTGGCGCAGGTCTTACCAGCGCTTGTGCATTACCTCCACACTCCTGTGTGTCACTCCCAGGGCACTGACTTTAGCCTGTATGCCTGCCCAGATGCGTCGTTTCCTTGTCTCAGGCACCTTGAATGAGTTCCTTCCAAACAACAATTCGTGGTTTGGCACCATCTCAGTAATGAGTGCTTCCAGTTCTGCTTCTGAGAACTTCAGCTTTCTCTTTCTAGAAGTGTCTCCTTCCTGCTGCTCCTGCTGGGTTCCAGGCAATTCCTTGTTCCCACTCTCAGCCATGGCTCCTCAGTAGCAATCCTCACTCTCCCACTCTCTCACAAACAATACTGTTGCAGCATGGGTAGTCAGTCACTTCCTGGATGGTGATGTCATCAAACTGCATCAAGACTGCGATTGGCTGATTTCGGAAAAATCGAAATGTTGCGATTTTTCCTGTTAAGGAATCGCAAAAATGCGATTTTTCAAATTTAAGGAATCGCAATTGGCTTTCTCGCAAATATTTAGCGATTTTATCCGAATCGCTAAATATTTGCGATTATGTTGATACATTCCGCTTTGCGATTCAGATTCTGCGATTCGGTAAAAATCGCAGATTCCGAATCGCAAATCGGAATCTTCATACATATGGCCCTATGTCATAAAAGTATTTTCTGGTTAAACGAGTCTGCTGCCAGATTCTTGCTAGAGTGTATTTACATGAGGTGTACATTCAGGTAAACAAAAGTGACACGATTTTTCACACCCTCAGCAAAAAT
The DNA here is from genome assembly GCF_964261635.1 of Lissotriton helveticus. Classification (NCBI taxonomy): domain Eukaryota; kingdom Metazoa; phylum Chordata; class Amphibia; order Caudata; family Salamandridae; genus Lissotriton; species Lissotriton helveticus. The sequence goes on along the minus strand of NC_136061.1, from coordinate 646,103,852 downwards.
GTTTCCTAGAACCCATAGGTAGTCCTGGACAGTGAATTCCACTCCGATTGCAGAGTTTGAGGAGTTTTCTGCGCTTCATGGAGCAGAGTTTTTTCCTCTCTTGTGCTTGCCAACATTAAGTTGGTAAGTGAGAGTGAGGAAAATCCAATGCTAGACCGCCTCCCTGTGAGATTTCTCAATGCAGGGGTCACAGATGGTCACGACCGAGCGCGTTGAGAAACCTTCCGTTCGCGTTGAGGAAGCTGCCGCTTCAGTAGAACATCTACTTGAGTGGCAGAAAGAAGCAGAGCCCTCTTATGCTGCTCATGGTGCCTTTCGTGCTGATTTCCCAGGACGAGACAAACACCCAGCGCTAAAAATCTGTATGAACGGTGCAACCTAACGGGTTCAGCTGTTTGGGGAACTCCACGTGGCGTTGCAGAGTTTTTTGGTCACTTTGCGGAGTTTCAAGCAGTGGAACTCTGTGAACTTCACCAAGGCCTACCCACATGCACCTTGAAGTGGATCCCTGACTAATGAGATACCTCCTTGCCCTGCAAATCCCATTCTAGCATTCTTTTTCCTTTTATTGAGAGTTAGCAGCCTTCTACGCTGCACTAGAAAGGCTTTAGAGGACAGAAAGAATGTCCATTCCATTCCTAGTGTCAAAACTAAATAATTTAATCCTATAACTTTAACGTAAATGTCCTCCGGCACCTGCATATCACAAAGTGCTCTGATATATTTTAAAATCAAATGTGGTTGTTGCTTTTTATTATTTTGAAATGTCCATTAGCCTCAATATGCCAAATATGTTTCATGACTCTAATAGACCTTTGTACGTTTCCTGCATAGTAGTAAAGTCACTGCTTAATTTGAGCCGGTGGTTTCCAGTGCTTGGCACTGGCATTGTATCATCAACACCTGCACTGATAGCGTGAACTCGATCCAAAGGTATTGGAGCGCTTTTCATGAGCAAAGGTAAGGACAGATTAGTTTTTTGTAGGCACGGGAAGATTATGTGATTTACCCAGAATCACAGGATGTTGAGCCTACGCCAAGACTCGAACCTGGTTCTCCAGCTCTAAAGTCAGCAGCTCTGGCTGTTACTCCACCGCCCCTCCCCCCCCTCCCCCCCCTCCCCCCTTGTAGGGTTGTATGGTAAGTAGTTATTTCTGTTTTAGGTGGTGCTAATCGGAGAAATGGCTGGTGCAAGCTGCCTCCAGACGAGAGCACCAGCACTTATTTTTTCACAAATTAACCACTGAATAAAGTGTAGCCTTGCCTTCAATGTTGGCAACCAGAAGCATGGTTTTAGGAAATTAATGAATTCAAAAGTGTGTTCGTATACTACTACCTTAGTTTTAAGGACGTCTCGAATTTTCTCCATGAGAAGTTCCTGCCAGATAAATTTTGCTGAAGTAACACATTTCTGTAACATGTTTATGCTCCATAGACATGTACTGACGTTTTTGGGCGAGAGCTCTGGTTGGTTGAAATGACAGTTGTCTCCTGATTATTCGCTGTGCTGCTTGCTATGTTTGCATTAAACGCACACTAGACTTTCCAGGGTGTTGTGCTTCGTATTAACACCAGTGTACACACTGGTTTACTTTTTACAATGATTCATTGGGAGAGGAATTTTGGATTATCAATGCAGATTGGATCCAAATACCCTGGTGTGACTCGATACATTCCTGGTTCACTGTTAATGATTCCAACCCAGATAATTAGACAACAAAGAAAGACTGAACGTCCGATTGACTTAAAGTCTAAAAAGTGAAAGTTTGGCATTTTTTCTAATGAGAATTAAAGTGGTTTTAAACGTTAATGAGAGGAAATAGTTAGATATACTGTGTCTATATAAACACCCATACTTTCTGTCATGCATACAAAGGAAGCCTTGGCTATTCTCTTCCATAGCATTAGTAACAAGAGCTCTGGGACCCGATTGGCAAAAGACAATCCCAACAAGGAAGCTGTCCACAGGCCAGTAATTAGTCCCGACCTTAGGGAAAAGGAGAGAAACGACTTATTCCAAAAAGTAGGGCCAGAATTAAAGACGGTATCTGTTATATCGTGGCAGACAGGTTTGCCCTTCTCTTCTACCATATTAACTATTGGCCATAGGTCCTGATGAAAGCCCTGTGACAGTTAGACTAGGAAGGTTAAACAGAAACATGTTGACCAGTGAAGAACAATGACGGCCGTTCCATGATTTAATGCCTTTCCGCCAAGCTGGTTTTTAATCTTGTACTAGTGAACTACAAAACCAATACATTTACTAGGCAGTGTTCCATGATAAAATGTTAATGAGTAGGGAACCAGAATAGAACGTTCACATCCCACTTTAATAAAAAAAAAATGCATCTAAGAACTCTGAATGTGCCAGCTAAGCAACTTGTTGGCTGGCAAAGAGTGACCCTGTGATGAAGCATGCCACTTAGTGTAGGTGAGGGGTCTGCATTTTGTTTGAAGAATTTCTGAACCAAGAATTTAGAACAGTCCCCTCTGACTACAAGATAATATCCCTGCATAGAAACAGTACAGACTAAGGTTTTGGTTATGAATGGACAAGGACCAGTGCTTCAGTGAACCAAGGAATTATTAAACTATTGGGGCCTCATTTATGAGGCCTTGCGTCTGTTTTACGCTTCCGATGCGTCACTTTTTGTGATGCATCTGCGGCGTAAAACATGCCTCCTGTTGCGCACTATTTACAAAGTGACGCATCTAAGCAGATGAGTCACTTTGTAAACCCCTGCGCTACATTATACCTGCATTAGGTATAATGTATGCAGGGGGGTGGGGGGAGCGTTCCCCCGCAAAAAGCCTCGTAGAAATGACGCAGTGAAATCTATGAGATTTCACTGCTTCACTTCTAGGTCGCCGATGCGTCAAAATCTTGTGCCTGCCTCACAGCAGGCGTAAGACTGACGCAGGCCCTATCACGTGGGGAGTTTCGTCACTTTTGTGACACACTCCAGCAATGCGTCACTTTTGCGCTTACAGATACGTCTGAAATACTGACGTATCTGTAACTCCTAGCGACATGATGCATCATACATTAAATATGATGCATCAGGTATGTTGCAAGGAGTGCGCACTGAGAAGTGACGCATCGCTGCTTTCACGCAGCGATGCATCATTTCTCATAAATGAGGCCCTTGGGATTTACCATTTCGAGTTCTGCCAACTCAATGCATGTGTTCATTTACTTAAGAGGCTCCTATTTTTTGTAGGACACTGGGTTCTTTCTGGATACTCATACCCTTGTGTGCTGTGAGATCACAATGTTGGATAACCTGCTCGACGATTTCTAGTGAGAATGTGCTTTGCAAAGGGGAAGAGGTGTATACTACATACCCACACGAATACATAGCTGACACTGGGCCAGTGGGAAGAGCTGCTGAACCAACATTTGGGAACATGATGGGGCCAAATGATACCAAGCCACAAAACAATCCATGCACCCAACCTCAATGCCACATAGCATCAGTGAGAGTACTATCAGGAACAGTGGCGTAGCAAGGGGAGGGGGCCTTACCTGAGGCCTGCGCGGGCAGCAAATGCAGGAATCACCAGCCCTCCCAATCTTGCATGCGCCCGCCGCATGGTGGCAAACGAGCGGACAAAGGTCAATACCACTGATCAGGAAATCTGAGAACATTGGCATACTTTTCTCATTTCGGCATACTTGAAGGTTTGGGTACAATCCCTTCATAGATCCTTCAAAGGAACCAACAATCAGTGACAAGGAGCCAGGGACCAGTGTGCATAGGGAAACCCACCAATGACCTTTCACACAATTGTAGCAAGCAGTGCACCCATGACCAATAGGAACAATCACTCACATAATAAGGCTTCACATTTAAGCTAGAAGCATGGGGCCACTAGCCGCAGTACTGTGATTCCTGAACCATTTATTTATTTTTATTTATTTATTTTATTTTAAAGGTTTAATATAGCGCTGGCTAGACCCGGAGGTATCAGAGCACTTTACATGAGTATCAGACCATAGTTGCAGGTTACATCGTTATAAAGATTACACAGTTGTCAGAGCATGGCAACATAGTTACATGTAAGGTCGAGATAAACAATAAGGACATATACGTAAGGGAAGAAGCAGGCAAGGGGAGAGATTCAGGGGAGAGGGTAGGAGCAGGGGAAGTAGACAGAGAATGAAGGAGGGAAAGAGGAGGGGAGGGTGAGAGACACAGCATGGAAAGAGGGGTAGGGTGACGGGGACACAAACCGGTAGACGAGTCAAAGCTGCGTCCAAAGTCCAGTAAGTTGTGAACCCAGGGGAAGGGGTATCATTTCCCCATCTCTGTTGCGAGAGGTTCCCTTTACTCAGTGGACTCTCTCAGAGGGGTCTCTGAGACTCCAAGGCCTACATATTGGATCCTTCCCCAAAAAGGGGAGAGGGAGTGCTTTGGCAAGGGGTGCCATACAGAGAACTATCCCAGACCTCCACTAAGTGAAGAATCCCTTAACACTGTGGACACTCGCAGAGGGGTATCTGAGATTCCAGGACAGGAATGCTAGGATCCTTCCCCCATAAGGGGAGAGGGAGTGCTTAGGCAAGGGGCACATTCAAGGAGGCCAATTAAGGCCTGTTTCCGTTATGTGTGAGATCCCTAACACAGTGGACTCTCTCAGAGGGAACTCTGGGACTCCGAGGCAATAATGCTGGAACCCTCCCCAACAAGGGGAGAGGGAGTGCTTTGGCAAGGGGCACAAACATGGAGGCCGATAAGGGACAGTTGGGCGGTGGGGGGGACACCTGTACAGCAGACAGGGGGGGGGAGGAGCGCTATACATAAGGTTCAACATAAATACCAAAATTACATCAGGTACACGATTACACCAAATACTAGGAGAACATTTCAAGAGAAAAGAAGATGAAGTAAAAGGATCTAAGAAGGGTAAGAGGGTGTAGATAAATATATGCGACACATTAAAGAACAAGAAGGGGAGAGAAATAGAGCGGATATGGGCAAAGTGGTATTGAGAAGGGAGAGGAAGAGGGGGTAGACGGTCTGAAGAGACGGGAACATCGGATCAATGGTCGACTGGGTAGGTGACGGTCGAGGAGGGAATCACAGCCAGTCTCCCCTTTAGCTCACAGGGTAGCTCCATCAGGCATCAGTCAGATGGCTAGGTCTCTAGGTTAAATCAGGTACGGGTTACATTGGTTGTTCGACACATTTAACTAGCATATAAGACAAGATTAATGACGCGAGGGAGGGTAAGGAGAGTAAGGGTAAAAGATGAACGAGGAGTGAGATACGGTGGAAGGCCGAAGGAAATTGACTGTCCAATGTCCAGGGGGGTAGGTGACGGTGACGATGCTCATAAACTCCAAAGAGTGCCAAGGGTAATAGAAAGGAGGAGACGTTGCGATATGTAGAAAAAACGGAAACATAACAAAGAACATTGAACTGTTTTCTTAACAGCAAGGCTGAGGCAACAAGACAAACTAGTACATCCATGTAAATATGAACAAGCAAGGGTGGTGCCCCTTTCGGACCAACAGGAACTATAGTTCATGCTTCCTAAATACTCATATATGGCCTGATTTAGAGTCCAGCAGACGGATACAGAAGCATGACGGATATCCTGTTGATCTTGTTACAAGAGCATTAGATCATGATGAACTTGTAATGTGGCAGACAGAATAGGCATCAAGTTTATGACAAAGTACCTGTCAGTCACTCTAAAGGAGACCTATAGACCACGGGGCATATTCATAACTCCCTTGCCGCCATATCGTCACTTTTTGTCATGATTCGGTGGGGCAAACCTTGAAATCCTACCTACAAGGTGACACAAGGCCACATTAAGTGGCTTTGAATGGCCTCATATATATATGGAGTAAGGCAAGTCAGCACAAATTACTGCGTTACCTTACTCGGGGCTCGGGAGGCGTTCCATGGGCGTTGCGATGGGTGTTGCGTAACACCCATGGACTTTGACATTTCCCCATATTTATAAGACCATGTAAAACCTGGAGCTATAACAAAACCTTATGCCTTCCATGGTGAGGCACGAGGAGAAATAACTTTATTACTCCTCGTGTATTCCTCTTTCCATATGCAAATCAATTTTGCTACTGCTCCAATAGGAACAGTGAAGTTTGAACTGCCAGGCCATATCTCCTCCAGATGGGAAGACAAGTCCAGACCAGTTTTGACCTACTTAGGTCTCACCAATAAGGTACAGCTTGAGTTCAATGACAGAGTATAAATGGAACCCGTGCCTGGGCTTAACCTTTGCAACTATACTCTCTACTTCAAAAACAAGGTGGTTGAAGGAATGCTAGGTTCTGATCCAACAGGAACAGTATTCTTCATTGTGATGCACTTAGTGCGACTGATATGCCCACATGTGGGTCCGGTGTTCATTGTGCCACTGGACCCAAACTGTACCTCATTAAAGAGGCCCAACCAGGCTTAAACTGGTCTTAAGTTGCTTGTGCTCTGATTCAGAGAGGATTTGCATTGGCAGTTCAGGCTGGACTTTTCCTATTGGGCACGACTAAATTTATTTGAATATGGCTGAGTCTAATCTCAGGTTGAATGGTGGGCAAAAACAGTGGAACAGGAGGCAACCCAGAGTACTTATCAGTGGCTGATATTAATTCAAGCATTTCAGCCATCATTTTTTAGTATTCTGTATTCTTTCCTCTGGCATCATCCATCAGTTTAGATTGGTGAAATAGCACACCTTATTTGCCCTAATGATGCACTTGCATATAGTGCCTATTTCACTTTGAGCCATGTTGAAGTTAACCTGTGCTTTTTTTTAATCAACTTTGATCCTATTCATCTTTTGTGCATTATATGTTTTGTTTGTGTTTTAAATGAAGACATCGTTTTAATAAGTATCCCCCCCCCCCAAAAAAAAACTTACCATGTCTAAAACTGAACTACAATCTGTTATAGCGTACCACATCCTAGTCCTACTTGCTCTGGCAGAGCGCCAGCCTTGTTCTTGATCACACTACCTATGGAGAACTTATAAATATTAGGGGGCAGGCGCCACGTGGGCTTCTATCTCTCTGTGTTGACCCTGTCAGAAAGCATGGAATCAGCAGCCAGCCTCCGCCTCCTGGCCAGGGAAATGCAGCCATGTCATAAAAGCCCTCACTTGACAGAGAGGAGCTCTTATGCAAAACGGAAGGCCCCGGTGCGCCGCCAGCAGCCACTTTAAGGCAGCTTGTTTCAAGCTTTTCCAATCTGCTGTATTGTTTTGTAGCGCCAATATTTATTGATAAAGAGCCGTTAATAGTGACAGTCTTTTGCTTGGACTCGGCTGATGGTGTTCAGGTGTTTGGGCAGCAGCTGTGCGCCTACGGCGGGTGCTGAGAGCGTGCCAGGGTGTTATTAGAAACTGCTGGCACACAAGAGTGGGCACCGGTGCCCACCGCACGCTCCCACGCAGCTGTGAGGTCGGCAGGCACCCCGCCGCTGTTTATTCTGCCTCTGGCGCCGACCTGAAAGCTGAGAGCTCCACGCGCTATGCTTTCCTGCGTGGACAACTCGCCGTGAGAAGGCACCGCAGTCAATATCCATCTAGGCTTGCTGAAGTGGCGGCTGGTGACAGATGAAAGTGGTGAGGCGTAAAAGTTCTCGGACAGTAAATGGAATTGTTGTTGACATTTAATAATAATATTTTCCTACTCAATGACATTCAAGTGATCAAAAGCTGAATATACAAGCTCTGCACAGGGGCAAACGTACACCACACCGACAACATGGAGATATTTGCTGCCTGCTCACAACTCTCTGGTCTGTTTCTTAGGATCTGTGTTAGTTACAGGCAGATTACAGAAGGACCTCTAAACCAACTGAGCTGTCTCAGTAGGATTAGAGCCTGAGACCTGCCGGTTACAGTCATTGGTGTACAGAGGGCTCTTTAAGATTAGTACAAAACTCCATGATTGTAGTAACAAGTTGTTTGTAAATTAAAAACACACCTCACAGGCCCACCTTCATTCACCAAGGAGTGATTGCAGAGGGTCAAGTGCGCTGCGAGGTTCATCAAATGTATCTAATGCAAAGACTGTATCTTCAGATGTACCTTAAAATAAAACTAATGACTTTTGGGAAAAAAAAACATTTGGCCCAAGTGCCCAAGTCCTACTTGAGAAGGATGGGCTTGATTCCCTCGCATCTTTCGCGAGGGAATCCTGTCAGCTCTGGCCACGGTACTGCTCCGTTCTGCTATATCGGCAAGAAAAGCCTAGTGAGCTAGGTGTTGTCCCAGCTGCTGGGATTTGCAGATCCAAGTCAAACCCCGGTGAGGCCTTTCGGGCGTTCTTCCTCCCTGGGTTGTACGATAGAGTACCATTGACTTGGGTAGCAGTAAAGCCTTCTATGTCCTGGACTTGCAAATGGCATGCCTTTATTTTTAATAATTCTAATCAATATTTGTTATACATCAGCAGTTATAGGTTGATTCAGATGGGGCAGTGCATGCACATCATATAGTGCTACACATTTGAATCGTATGTTGCAGCGCTCTGCGGAGCCTTAGCCTATGTGTAGTGTAGTCCTTATACCTTGATGTCATGGCACTTTTGAACGGAGCACGTTTATAGCACCCAATATACTTGGTGTAATGTCAGTGGGCGTTGTGATTTTTTGTACGCCCAGAGACTATCTCGACATCAGAAAGGTAAACAAGCACCATCTCTCCACATTCCAGGGTGGCTCTGCGCCTGTTCGTCATGGAAGACGGAAAAGGGTATTTCACAACTCCTGTGAGTATTAATTAAAACAGCAGTAAGTGGCAGAAAGAGTGAATGAATGAAGTCTACGGACGGGCGCCTCATTTTTTTGGGGTAACAGCCGCCATGACTCGGAGGGGTCGCACGGGGGAGTTAATAAAAAAAAAAGGACTTACCTTCGCAGGCCCGGTCCTGCGTCGGCGTGTTCTCTGCTCCTCTCCTTCTGAACAGGAAGCAGGCAGCGGCCCTCCCCTCCCCTAAGCAAATCACAATGATGCAATGTCAGTGTTGTGATTGGTCAGGATGCCGACCAGCCAGGCGCCTATGGAGAGGAAATTTTTTCCATGTGGGCTGCATGCAGCCTACATTGAGAAGAGGCAGAGTGCACATGATGGTTTGGTCGGCCCCTAACGGCCAACCAAACAGTCTGCACCCTCAGCTGTGGGCAAGCCACTCCTCCCCTGCCTTAGAGCAGGACTGCCCACCTGCCCGTCCCCATCCAAACATTGCTGCTTTCTCACAGTGTGAGAAGCAGAAACATAAAATGGTAGTTTTACTATTTTATGTTTCTGCTTCTTGTACTGCGAGAAATCACTGGGGTGACGCTCCTTCTCCCTAGTGGAGGAGCTGCCCCTGCAGTCCACCCCTGAATTGTCCCCTGTAGAGAACTGAGACTTTGGCCCTGGTGACAGTTCTGCACTCTGCAAACGTTGTCTTCATAAAAAATGAACAGCTCAAGTGTTGACCCAGATTTCGTCCTCTTAAAAGCAGTCCAAAGAGACAAGACATTTTTACAATTTAGGGGCCGATTACGATGCGGCCCGTAAACGCTCAGACCCTTCCGGGCCACATCGTAATGGGCTGCGCAGTTTCCTTTCCGACCGCCTCATTACGATTGAGGCAGTCGGAAAGGAAACTGGATGGTCAATCCAGCTGGCTTCCGATGGGCTCAGAGAGCCCGTCGTCCAGTCAGAAGCATGCCAGTAATCTAAAGTGCGAGCCTATCCACCCTTGAGATTACGATGCACAGTTTCTGACATGGTTTCCATGCCGGCCTGTCCGATATGGATACCATGTCAGAAAGCGTGTTTGGGAACCCCCAGCTCGGTCGCGTTTGGTGCATGGCCTCCGGTTGGAGGCCGAGGGGGCACCTATGGTGCCCTCCTGCTGATCGGTGTACCTGGTGGCAGGCACCTTGTGGTGCCTGCCACGGGGTGCAGAGATGAACTGCACCTCCCTTTTGTTAATGAGTGCTTGTGTCACGGCCGTTTACAGCCGTAAGACGAGCTCCCATTGAGCATGCGATTGAACAGTGTTTGGTAGCATTTTAATGGGCCAGTTGGGACCGCCGACTGGGTGTCAGTCTGTCCCAGGACTGAGTGGGTGTCGGATGGAAGCAATTCCGCCTGACATCATAATCAGGCCCTGAATCTCTATCTCAAGACATTGTATGGTTAGTCTAATACTGGTGAAACTGTGTTTGTCCAAGCCAATAGTCAGGACATTGCCAGGATTTTTACTTTACTGAAAGCAACATGACACGGATTATTTATCATGTAAACCTGTTTTCTATTGTGTAGTTATTTTTTCATGTCACTCTCTACTTTCATTTGCTACATTAAGCTGTTGGTAGAATAAAGTTCCTTTTATTTTTCAAGATTAAGGACTGGTTGGACAATGATTTATTACCTTTATTAGCCTGGGCTGGGGTCAGCATAGCCCACTCCACCTCCCCAGTGGAGCCTTGGACTGCTCTGCTTACTTCCTCGAGGATTGAGTGCAAATGGGTGCACTTGGTGCTCAGTTTTAGCTCCAGTAATGCAGTGGCCTCAGGACTACATGAGTTAAATCGCCAAAATTGTCATCACAGGAGCCGAATTGCCATTTATTGTCCTTTGATCCCTCCCCATCCACATCCCAGAAACAGAAAATAGGAGGACACTTATCTCAAATGCATCTGAGCTTGATGTTCTGCTACATCTGGGGTAATCAACATTGCTGTGGATGCTAAGCATTTTCTCCTGATCTTGAAGCATGCCGGAAGTACTGGAAAATATGACTGTTTCTCCCCACTGCTCCATGACACTGGCACGCAGAGGTTAACTGTTGTGTTCTTTTTTAGGCCTAGCCTAGAGCAGCGCATGCGCTGCTTGCTTGCGCTGCTTGCTCGACTTTTAGTTAGGGGGTTTTCAAAGTGCTACCCGCCGGCCACCAGCTTGCGGTTACGTGCACAAGCGCACGTGCCTCACTTCGCCTCTCCAATCATTGCTGCGCACGCATCCCTCGCGTGCTTAGCACAGAGAGCGTCATTGTGATCACTTTCGCGTTCATCGCGATCGCAACGACTTTCATTTTCACGGCTGCGCGTCGTTACTTTTACATCCGCACGACCAATGCTTATTGTAGTTGTAAATGGCTATTATATATTATTAGAAGTTTACAGGTAGTCTTGGCTCTGTCACTATTTCTATATTATGACTCATGCTGGTTAGGCATGAAATAGCCTTCCTGTCTCGTGGGATCCATTGCTGTTTACATTTTTACTTTACTACTTGCTATTGTATATTCCGGGATGCATCTTTCTTTGGCAGTTGGAGCAGCTGTGCCCACAAGATTGCAAAGAGAGAGACAGACCCATGCTGAACCGCACAAGACCACAGTGGGACCTCAGACTCTCAATACATCACTAGAAAATTACATAGTCAAACTTTACAGAAGAACATAGATTAAACAAGCATTGGCATAGCCAATGGGTCTCGTCTTTTGGACCTTATAAGTGTTTAGCCATGCAACACTTGGGGGCACATTAGGATGGCGGGCGGACAAAGTCTGCCTGCCATCCCGACGTAAAAAGGGACCATTTCCTAATGGCCTTTACATTTTTATTGCTGCCCCCATGGGGTACAAGTTTTTTTTTAAAAGTGTTGGGGTTAATTTAACCCTGTATGGGAGGTCAGCAAGTTTCTGCCTAAATGACACTGTTATAGAGAAATAAAGAGAGTTACCCATCCCATAGTAGGTTGGTCTGTGTTGTAATCGGTGAACAGTCACAATATTGAAAAAAAAATATCGAATTGACAGAATATAGTGGTGTAGAATATCGAAATTCAGGGAAAAAATATCGAGTTTCATAATATCGAAGTTAGTAATATCGACAGTCATAATATAGTTGTTAAAAATATCGATTATTTTGAGTGTTTTAAGTATTAGCATATGTGTTAAAAGTATGTATTATTTTTGTAATATATGTTTGAATTTTTTAAAAAAGTAATGAATTTTATGTTATTTAATTTTGCGTAATTTAATTCCATAGCGGGTTGTGGGTTTATAGGGGAATAGGGTGGGAAATACATTTAATTATAGTAATTTAAATATTAATTTTTAGGAATCATGAATTATTTTTAATGTAATTTTGCGTTTTAATTCTGTAGCGGGTTGTGGGTTTATAGAGGAATAGAGTGGGAAGTAATTTAATTGTTATTAAGAAATTATTTATTTGTAATTATTGGTATTGATAATTAATTTATTGTTAATTAATTATTAATTGGTAATGATTTTTATTAATTGGTAATTAATTTGTATTAGTTGATTAATTAATAAAAATATTAATTGTATTAATTAATTTTTTGGAGCAGGTTGTGGGTTTATAGGGGAATAAGGTGGGACGTAATTTAATTGTAATTGTTGCAACTATTTTTGTGTATTGATAATTAATTTACTGTTATTTAATTATTAATTGGGATTTATTAGTATTACCTATTAATTTTTGGTATTGAAAAATAATTTCGTGTTATTAATTAATAATAGGTAATTCATTTTTTTATAAATCATATTTATTTGTATTTATAATTAATTAATTATTAAATAATTGGTAATTATTTTAATTATTTTTTATTGGTATTGGTAATTAATTTCTTTTTATTTAAATATGTAATAATTACTTTCCCTACTGTTGCACTCACTGGAGTGGGAATAGTAATTTTAACCCCTACGCTATCCAACACTTTCCCTATTGTTGAACTCACTGGAGTGGGAATAGGAATTTTAACCCCTATGCTATCCAACACTTTCCCTATTGTTGCACTCACTGGAGTGGGAATAGTAATTTTACCCTCCCGCTATCCAACGCTTTCCCTACTGTTGCACTCTCTGGAGTCGGAATAGGAATTTTTACCGCTACGCTATCCAACACTTTCCCTACTGTTGCACTCACTGGAGTGGGAATAGTAATTTTAACCCCTACGCTATCCAACGCTTTCCCTACTGTTGCACTCACTAAAGTGGGAATAGTAATTTTTACCTTCCCACTATCCAACGCTTTCCCTACTGTTGCACTCACTGAAGTGGGAATAGTAATTTTTACCTTCCCGCTATCCAACGCTTTCCCTACTGTTGCACTCACTCGATTGGGAATAGTAATTTTTACCCTCCTCCTATCCAACGCTTTTCCTACTGATGCACTCACTGGAGTTGGAATAGTAATTTTTACCCTCCCGCTATCCAACGCTTTCCCTACTGTTGCACTCTCTGGAGTCGGAATAGCAATTTTTACCGCTACGCTATCCAACACTTTCCCTACTGTTGCACTCACTGGAGTGGGAATAGTAATTTTAACCCCTACGCTATCCAACGCTTTCCCTACTGTTGCACTCACTGAAGTGGGAATAGTAATTTTTACCTTCCTGCTATCCAACGCTTTCCCTACTGTTGCACTCACTCGATTGGGAATAGTAATTTTTACCCTCCTCCTATCCAACGCTTTCCCTACTGATGCACTGACTGGAGTGGGAATAGTAATTTTTATCCTCCCCCTATCCAACGCTTTCCCTACTGATGCTCTCACTGGAGTGGGAAAAGTAATTTTTACCCTCCCGCTATCCAACGCTTTCCCTACTGATGCACTCACTGGAGTGGTAATAGTAATTTTAACCCCTACGCTATCCAACACTTTCCCTACTGTTGCACTCACTGGAGTGGGAATAGTAATCTTCACCCCTACGCTATCCAATGCTTTACCTACTGTTGCACTCACAGGAGTGGGAATAGTAATTTTTACCCTCCTGCTATCCAACGCTTTCCCTACTGTTGCACTCACTGGAGTGGGAATAGTAAATGTTGCCTTTCCACTGGCGGTCGCCAGTAGGTATATATAGTTAGGATTTTTTCTCTATGGGATTTTTGAAAATTCTATGTTTAATAACTTTGGCGTTTGTGGACGGAATTGGCTGAAATTTTCAGGAAAATTGAACATTTTGTTTCTGAGCAGCAACTGAAAATTTGGGGGGGGGTTTGTCAAGGGGGGGCTGAGAAAAAAGGGGGGTCCCAAAACGTGTTTTTCCCATGTTAATTTCCATAGGGCGGTTGGCCTCACTTTTAGCCCGAACGGCTGAATGGATTTCCACGAAACTTGGCAAAATTGTAGATATTGTTTGCCCGATGTGCCTTTGCTAGGTCTCAAGATATGTGCTCCTGTGAATTTTGAGTAAATTAGGTTTAAAAAAAGATATATATCTAGAGCCGCGCCCCGGTGCGCGTACCGGGGAGCGCTCCGGGCGCGCCACGCGACTTGCGCACGGCAAGCTGATTGGTTCTCGGTGTCTGTAAACATTCGAAACAGTCCGCAGCGGCCGCCATCTTGTGTCTCGGTAGGATTGAGACACAAGAGGTGGCAAAAATCAAAGGGGGAAATGAGCAAAAGGGGGCAGGGTACACCCCCCTGACCCCCTAGTTTTGATGTGGGGGCCATAAAAGGGTCCCGCGGGTAAAAAAAAAATTCAAAAAAAATTCGATTTTCGCGGGGGGAGCGCCAGGTACGCGCACCGGGGAGCGTACGGGGGAGCGTACCATGGAGATAAAAAATGACACTTTAAAAAAAAATAATAATAACATTTTTTTATAAATTGGTGGTAGTTCTGAAAAGAACTTTTTTTTTGTTTTTGTTGTTTTATATTTTTTTAGACTTTTTAAAACGATTTTATATTTTTTTGGGATTTTTGTCAGGGGAAAAACAAAAACAGGGATTCCAAAACTGCTCAACAGGAGCAAAAAAATGTGAAAATTTAGGGACTGGCAGGGCAGCGGTGTTGCTGTTTCTTTATGGCAATGAGTTCAACACTCTGCTCACCATAGCAGAGCAGTTCGTCACACTCCGTGCACAGAAATTTGATGCCTGAAAACACCGGCTGAATGTTAGGGACCATTCTTCCACGGGGTGGTCCCGAAGGTGTTGCTCCACCAGTGGAGGTGCTGCCGCCATCTGTGAGTAAATTCCGTGCCAGCTCTCTGACACTCTCCCTGGCAAAGTTGTTAGGGTGTCTTCTTTTCACATGCCTGATTAAATTAGCATTTCCAAAACTATATTTTTTCAGAGGATTGCCTCTGGATAAAGTACTACCACATATTTTGCAGGTTACTTTTGGAGCGTTGACTTTTTTTGTCCTTCAGGGATGTCATAGAATTTCCAGATGAAATGGGTTTTTTTCTTCTGCTGAGGAGGGTCCTCATCTAAAAATCCGTCTGAATCACTGCTGGATGACTCTCTTGCAGCCATTGCTGTAGATCAGAAAAGTAGGAGATGAACACAGTACACAGAACAGCTCTTGCTCTCTCCAAGTACAAAGCAATAGTGAGAGAAATGGGTGGGTTTCACACAATTTGGAAAAAAAAAAGTTATGAACCAATGAAAAGTGTTATTTTAAAGTCACATGGTTTGACGCGCTTACGCTACGCGCCCCGGGGCGCGTCCCGGGGCGTGTTTCGTAAGCGCATCAGGGCGTTTACGTTGCGCGATCGTATGCGCTTCCGGGTGCGCTTACGCGGTGCATCATAAGACGCATCTCGCGGCTACGCGATACGCGCTTATGACGCAAGGCGTGGCAGCTACGCAATACGTCACGATGTTGTTTTTGTTCGCGGCAATAGCGCTATCGGGACGCTCATCAGTACGCGCCCCGGGGCGCGCCGCAAGATTGCGCTTACCCGTGCGTTCACTGGTCCGCGCCCCGGGAGCGCACCAAAAAAAATAAAAAATAAAAAATGACATAATTATACAATATAAAATTCGATTTAAAATTTATTATTTTTAAAAACTATAAAAATTTGCTATTAAAAAACCTATGAAATTCACTGAAAAAACCATAGGTTATAGACCATATATAGTTAGGAATTAGCATTTACAAAACCTTGAAAATTCACTGAAAAAACCATAGGTTATAGACCATATATAGTTAGGAATTAGCATTTACAAAACCTTATTTTACTCACACAAAACCATTGAAATTCCATATATAGTTAGTTGCACTAACTATATATCGTGCACCCGCAATCCACTGCTGATGATGTCACATATTACATCATTCATGACATGGTCAGTGACATCACTGATGACATCACTGATGACATCTCAAATGACATCACTGATAACATCACTGATGACATCTCATTTGACATTACTGATCACATCACTGATAACATCATTCATGTGATGATACGATGAACCTCTTCAGACTCTAATATAACCTTAGATACACTCAGTGTAAACAGACACTCACAGACTGTCACTCATCCATGGAGTTACTCACACACCTAGTCAGTCATGCACAGAATCAATCACACCTCCATTTCATCAACTATATAGTTATACACACCTTACTTATTGAAACATATAATAACACATATTTACTCTGTTATACAATCCCTGATACAAGTTCACAATGATCCATACAGCCACTCACACATTCACTGGCTCTTATGCACAGTTATTTATATATGTCAACTCTCACATGTACTGTGTTTTACATATGTACTTACTTTGACATGTAGCACAGAGATATCCATTCACTCACCAATACACTCATGCACACATTCAACCGCCCATACAGCTGATTCCACATGCACTTTTGAACCCATACATCTAGTGAATCAACTGCTCACACATCTATGCACAGAGTCATACACCTCCCAGACACCCACACACACACTCAGTCTCCCATACAAATACTTGGGCAACCAATCAATAACCCATATAGTTAGTCATATAGCTAATGATCAACACGTGCATCAGATTACAGAACAACAGACACAATGATGCACAATTTAAAACAGTTTAGTCACTAACTCATGCACTCAGTGAGACACATTTAATCACTCACTTATACAGTCAGTCATGCACCTACTAAATCCTTCATCCAGACACTTATACATCCACTCATTCTTCAATATGTAAGACATATTTTAACTTTACAGAAACATACAGTCACTGGATGTTGTCATCAGTGATGTCATCAGTGATGTCATTTGAGATGTCATCAGTGATGTCATCAGTGATGTCACTGACCATGTCATGAATGATGTAATATGTGACATCATCAGCAGTGGATTGCGGGTGCGCGATATATAGTTAGTGCAACTAACTATATATGGAATTTCAATGGTTTTGTGTGAGTAAAATAAGGTTTTGTAAATGCTAATTCCTAACTATATATGGTCTATAACCTATGGTTTTTTCAGTGAATTTTCAAGGTTTTGTAAATGCTAATTCCTAACTATATATGGTCTATAACCTATGGTTTTTTCAGTGAATATATATATATATGTATTAAAAAATAACAATGCATGTTTATTTTATTTTTAAATTACATTATTTATTTATTAATTTTAAGGTTAGTTAAGTATTTAAAGTATGTTTTACTTAATTATATTAATTATTTTAATATTTTACATTACTTTTTAGACATTTAAAAAATTCGATATTTTTACAAACTATGGGGCCGATTACGATGGCAGGCGGACTATCGCATAGGCAAAAGGGACCACCCGTCATAGGTGCGGTGGTCCTGCAATACAAATTACGATGCACCTGCCACACTGGCGGGCGCATCCGGTATTTTTTCAGTGCGGCGGGCGGCAGCACCCACCACAATGTAAAAAGATATGTTTAGCATATGTATGTACAACGTGACAGGCACCGTGTGGTGCATGCCACCTTGTACATGCATATGTAAGGGGGTACCATAGGTACCCCCCACGTGCAGCAACCCACCCCCCACCCCCCGGGGGCCCGCAACGGGCCCCCAAAGGCATTCACCACCTGTCTTTTTGCTGCAGAATCTCTGCCCAAAAAGACAGACATCCAAATGCACACGGATCGCCCGCCATCGTAATTGGCCCCTATATTATTTACAACGATATTTTGGATTCAATATTTTTGTACTTACCTGTTTGGAGATAGGAATTCGATATTCTGGCATTCTATATTCTGTCATCGATATTTTAATAGGTCGATATTTTGCTCCTCGATAATCTGTCAGTGAGCCGTTGTAATCCACTGATTCTGAACCTATGATTGAAGGAAGACAAAAGACACACTGATTACATAGCAGGACATAAAGACAGTGACAGTAGTAATGAATCTGGATAACGAGTGGGGAATTGCAGACCCAGAAGTGCTCTACAAGGCAAACGAGAACACAAAGGGGAATATTCACAAGGACATGCGATATTTACCGCAAAACGCGTTTATCGCGTATTTTTTCAGCGCCGCCTATCGCCGGATATTATCGCAGATATAACATGCTATTAGCAACTTTTATATCTAATGCGATAAAATATCCGGCGATAGCAGCTAAATGCGGGAATATCACTGGAAATCCAGAGATATTCAGGCATTACCGCTAATGGGGACTTAACCTGAATATCCACCTCCCATTGGATAAACAGGTTAAGTAATGGTCTGATTCTGGCGATAATTGCGCTTAGCGCGACTTTTTTAATCGCACAGCATGCCTTGATAATAGGCGATAGCTGTGTTAGCGACTGCTTTCAGTCGCTAACAGTTTGGGTACGCCCACTTTGTATGTCATCAGCGATAAATAACACTGACATGCAAGGTGGGCCCCAAACCGGTCGTTATCGCCTAAAAGCTGTCGCTAACTGCTGTTAGCGACAGCTTGCTAATAGGGCGATAAAAATATTGCCGCTTTAGCGGCAAAAAGTGCCGCTAAAGTGGTGATATGGCCCTTGCTAATATGCCCCAAAGTTAGGGAAAGGACTCTTTCCTATTCTATGTAGGGATCTCGCCTCCACTCATTCTCTAGCCAAGGCGTGAGTGACCTAAAAAGATTCCCAGAAGAAAAAAATCTTGAAAGAAAACTGGGAAATTAGTAAATCATCACAAATCTCAGTGGCATGTGTAATCTTCCCAGTTGGTGAGAAAAAAAGCTTGTATATCTGTTGTGAAAGAATAAAATCCCAAACTGGAACAATCATCATGACAGTCTCCTTTCATGCTGAGCAAATCAGGGAAAGGGTGTGGTGTCCGCCACAGTGTCAGACAATGTTAGGACAATCCTATCAATCCGGTCAGACTGTGTAGACGGCAGTGAGCGTGGTCACAAATGTAATGCCAAGATGAGTATGTGAAGCATGGGCCTGTAGAATACATACTTAAGGGGCAGTGAAATCAGTCAGTACAAGGAAACAATGCAGACAGATCAAAACAAACGTTTTAAGGAAGAGATCTACTTTTAATCTTCCACCTCAGGGTATTCCTTATGAAGTACACAATTTTGAACAAGTTACATGGAAAGATTTCGAGAAGATCACCAAGCATTATATATGCCTTTGTTTCACCTAATCACATTTGCAAAAGCAATTTTAAAGAATCTGGGTAATGATTCAGACATCACAATCAAACCAGCAGACAAGGGTGGCACAATCGGTATTTTACTCACCACTGACTTTAGACAAGACTTTAACAATAGTTGACTTTACTGTAATGTTTGTAAAGACCTTACTACCAGACTACACACCCAGATTAAAGATCTCGTGGAAGAAGCTCTCCACTAATCAAGGATTACTAATAAAGAAGCAGACTTTCTCCATATCTCCCATCCCATAACTGGTGAAGAGAAATCGTAAAGTGCCCAATGCAATATGGCAGCAGCCTATTGCACTTACGACTGCCTTTCTTAAGGTATCACAGCAGATTTGTACTTCTGGATTTCCAAAGGCAGTGGACAAGGAGTTCCTTAGAAAATTCAACTTACCTTGCTGAAAGGAGCATTGAAATTCTTCAAGTAATTTGTCTTTGTTGCACTCTATGCCCCCTTGCAGCTCATTCCATTGTTTCTTCTCATATTCTGTCTAGTGTCTAGCTTCAGCTAGTGTCCTAGTTTTTGCTCATGACTATAACCAAGCCCATGGTTTTCTGGGAGACTTGCGTAGAGAAAGCCTTCTTTCCATCCTCTACTGGATGCAGGCAAGGGCTAATTTCATGCCACCTGTTGGCAGGCAGGGGTAGTCTCTGTGTAACAGAACAGACACCCCAATAGTTCCTCCTACAAACACCCTCAGAAGAAAACTTCCTAGAGAGGAAAGCATGACCATTGTGGTTGGTGGCGATGAAGTCAATGTAGTTGGGATACACCCCTCTTATGTACCAAAGAGGAAAGGTCTACTGACCTATCCCTTGTGAGATCTAGTGCCAACCTTTTTACCACATTGTGTTGAGGGATGAATCCTACGGTGCCTCCTAGGCTCAGGAAAGCCATTTGTTCACGTGACCTGTGGCTACCTCCTTTCTCTAAAGACAGCTGTCCCTCGACAAAAAATAGTTGAAAGACAAATAAATATAGTCCCAATCAGTACTATATTGTAGAAATCTGTCCAGCCGGACAGATATTTAATGTGCAATCAATTCAATATATACAAAGAGTAAACAAGAAGCAGTTTTAAGTAGGACACAAGTCTGTATCCAACTTTAGCAAGAAAGACATACAACATAAAGTGAAGGGTTCAGGCAAGGGAAAATGTTTGTTTTCAGCACATTTCTCATAGAACAAACAGAATATACAGTAGACACCATTAGACAAAAATTAGGATATTTTAAACAAGCGTATATGGTGTACAAGATGTCGACGGCGTTTCGATCCCTTAAGAAAATACTGGCATCATCTTAACGACATTTTAATAAGCATGCCTGTTTACATATGACTTAATTGCCTGGGTTAATGGCCAAGCTGCCTATGGAGGCAAGATAGAAATTGACCGGCGTGGGACCATTTAAATAAAGGCCTGGGTGCAGGTACGAGGGATGACGTACCAGAGAGCTGAGACCGGGTAGCAGGGTTCCAAGATGATGATAGTTCAAGTTGGAGCAAGCCGCTTGTGCAGGTTCCAGTTAGATTCTTGTGCCAGTACAGTTAGGGAAGATCCAGAATGTATATTTAGCAATATAAACCAAGCCGCGGATGAGGTCTCAAGAAGGGTTCCAGAACAATGAGTCTCCAGTCTTCCGTCAGTGACGACATGAATGTCGCCGGTCACAGCTGAGAAAAAAGTAATATTACCAAAAGGTCACTGACCAATTACGAATTGGGTCTCCTTGTCCTTTTACAATCTCTGGCAACCTCCAGCATCTTGCTTCATGCTTGAGTTGCTCTTCACTGTCTCTTTTCTAGGGGCTTAATATGTAACATTTTCCCAGCCAGTCATCACAAACAGAAGACACATTTCTGGTTGCCAAGTCTAGGGGAAATCTGTGAATTTGGCCTTGCCCAGTTGTTGTGCATATATTTTTTAAAGAAAACACCAGCACTGAAGCTGTTACTCATCGATGGCTTCCTAAAGCCAAATAAAGATTTGGCTTCTTAGCCAGTACAGGGAGATGCTGATGGTCTTGATTTAACTGCAAGAGATGTGTGTAACATTCCTCAGAAATACACCTTAGACGAGCCACGCCCTTCCCAACTAAGACAAGCTGGGTGAAGCCTAGTCAAGAAGGAGTTTGGCTGTCTGTTCAAGGGACAACTAGAGAGAGACAGCAACCACGATGAACCAATGAACAAACAGGAGTCCTGGACCATATACCTGTTCTGTTGTAGAGTCAAGGAACAAACAGCACTGGAGGAACAGCCCAGGAGTCAGCTATAGCCTCAATGACATTCAAGAGGCGGATGTAAGCAGCACTGAGCATTGACCATGTCAGGTGGGTTTACTCTTCCCTCAACCCCGCGTAAACCTTAAACCTTTTTGAGAGTCAGGACCCTCTCTGTTCACAGTCCTATGTAGGGACTTTCCTTTTGAAGCTCCCTCTCTTGCCGCACCCCCTTATCTGTGGCCTGTCCTTTTGAAGGCGTCTCTCTTTCAACCAGGCCCGGTTCTAGCGGGTGGGCCGGGTGGGCCCGGCCCACCCAAAGATGAGCCTGGCCCACCCAAACAGGAGCCTTGGCCCTTACAGTAAGGGCTTGAAGGCAGGCGTGCAACGCACAGGTCGTGTGTCAGCTCGGGGAGACAGCTTCCCGGGCGCACACACACACAGACAGTTTAAGATTATCGCAGCCGCACCAAAGTACTTAACAGGTCTTTAAAAGACCATTTACATGTTAAGGAGGCTTTGTTTAGTTTTTTACCCCTTCATCTCTGCATGGTGAAAGGGGACAAATCCTTTCTTTGACAACGGTAACCTTTGGTAACCTTTGCCTACTGTCCTGCTGCGTTGATATTTCTTTTTCTATGCAGCTCAGGGGAAAAGTGGTCTGTTTATTCCTAGTCACCCCCTGACCCCTGCAGCTGCTTATCACATAAGGCTATGACACAAAGTATGACTAATGGAGTAGGTAAGAGAATGTGTTACAAAAAAAAAAAATTTACATCTGCACAGGCCCAGCAGGACACATACTTCGTGGGTGCTTCATTTAAACAGTTTTTATCATTTCATCATAGCCGATGCTGGTCAACAATAAAACAATACAAAATGCCCAGATAAAGTTGGTGATTTTTGATCCTGCTTTAGAGCAATCGTTTGTCTGTTAGTATTTTTTAAATGCAGACGCACTGTATTTTATGTGGATAGCTCAGTGGGTTACTGCCTTTGTCACAGAGATCCTTGTGTTACTTCAGAAGTTACAATCCTAACAAAAGGCAGTGAACAATGAACTACCACCAAAGAGCTGCAAACAAACATGAATGGTATAATTAGAACTTCGCTTTTTTTGTTTTGTGATATAGTTAGAACTTCCCTAGTCTTTTCATTATTCTAATGTTGCTAAAATGAGTATGTTTGGGCAGATACACATTTTATCAGTAAAGCTGACCCCCATGGAATACTCTTTAAATCCTAAGGTTGTGTTTCCCCAGACCAAACCCTCTTAAAATATACTACCCACCAGAATGGATGACCTATGATTCCTACACCTTGTAATCCTCATTGGCTTATGTGACATTCCCTGTAGACTGATTTACATACTTGCATGATTCATTGTCTCTGTAAGTGTGTGCTTGGTGTAAAGTACTGACACACACTACACTGATATGAGCAGCGTTATACAACAAATTAAATGCGTATGAGAGAGGGGATACGTAAACATGAGGGGCACTGGTGGAGGGTGCCAGTGAGGGAATCCGAGGAGGAGGTAGTGGGAGGGGCTATGGAGCGATGAGTGGCACTGTTGGAGGATGACAGTGAGGGAATTAGAGGAAGAGGTCATAGGGTGGAGGGGGAAGCTAGGGAGAGATGAGGGGCACTGGTAGAGGGTGGTAGTGAGGGAGTCTGAGGAGGAGGTCATGAGGGGGATGGGCTACAGAGAGATGAGGGGCGCTGGTGGAGGGTGGCAGTGAGGGAATCCGAAGAGGAGGTCATGGGGTGGAGGGGGAAGCTAGGGAGAGATGAGGGGCACTGGCAGAGGGTGGTAGTGAGGGAGTCTGAGGAGGAGGTCATGAGGGGGATGGGCTACAGAGAGATGAGGGGCGCTGGTGGAGGGTGGCAGTGAGGGAATCCGAGGAGGAGATCATAAAGGGGAGGGGCTATGGGGAGATGAGGGGCACTTGTGGCGTGTGGCAGTGAGGGAATCCGAGGAAGAGGTCAATAGGGGGGGCATGGATGGATGAGGTACACTGTTGGAAGGTGGTAGTAAAGGTATTTATGGAGAAAGAGGTTTTTGGTGCAGCGCCAAAAAAGACTTTTGCATCAGCGCTGAAGCCGGCCCTGTCATGGCCTTTCTGTTTTTGTTTATTTACTTGGCAGTCGGGCCATAAGGGCCACTGTGGAACATACTTTAAAGTGCGTGCTAATTATATTTATTGCTCTATTCAATGTTTTAAGTATGAAGGTGATTTTACTAATGTTTTTACCGGGAGATGGTGCCTGACATGGGGCGGGGCCCAAGGTCATCTGTGAGATAAGGAGCACTGGAGAGGAATAGTGGCTAATCAAGCTTGTAAGGGAGTGCGTTGAAGAGTCCGTGGTCAGGTGGAGGTAGTAATGAAGAGGGATTCTCCCTGAAGGCTCGCACAGAGGGAGACCGAGAAGTGTCACTTGCCTGATACTCCCACCTCAGAAACCTCCTCTTCCCATCAAAGGAACATTACATAGAAAAAACACTTTTTGTGAGTGATAACATTAAAAAGAGATTTGGAAAAGAGTGAGTTTTACTGGGCCTTGTAAGACTAAGAAGAGGTAAAGGAGGGCCCTGAAGCAGGCCTGCCTAGACATATATGCGACAAATCGAGCCCGCAGTGGCCCACCCAAATGCGTCCTTGGCCCACCCAATTAAAAATTCCTGGAGCCGGGCCTGCTTTCAACAGTCTTCCTACCACATGTGACATATCACAGTGGATGCAGAACAGGGGACTTCCCTGCTTTGGAGGTGTGTAAAGGTGTCTGACGATACATGGGGGACTGCCAGGTCCACACGATTTTGAAACATACTTGCACCTTTTAGTTCCTCCAGTTTCCTCTGCTCTTGGTTCTTTGTTCCTCTTCCCAACATGAGCCCTAAGTCTACTTGGACCCACAAGTGATACACCTTTCAACCTTGACTGGTGACTCTTGAGATGCGGGGCTATGGATGTTTCCAGAAATGCCTCTTATCACCTGCTTGCTCCACTGAATGCACTAAGATCCCCTCCCTGCAGCAAGAGATCTTTAAATCTGGTGGCAGGTGCTCCCCGAGTCGCATGTTCTGTGAGGGCTCGGGAACGAGCCCTGAGGCTAGTGGAGGTGTGACACGGCTGTGGAGTGCCCAAAGGGTACTGACTGTAGAGCACAGGGTGAGATTCTGAGGGCTAGCAAAGATGCTTTGCAGGTATCTGAGAGTCAACAAAGAGCGGTCTAGAAAGGTGTACATCAGGACCAGTTTATCGACTACAAGAGTGTGTAGAGGACGTCTCAGGGGGTCTGTTGGCTGGTGGGGGGCTACATGGGGTCTGTGAGAGCTGACTTAAGGTCTACGAGTGCAGCAGAGGGCGTCTGAATGCCTCTGGCGGTCTTTGGTGTCTGCCAAGGGTTGATTTCTCGTTGTTATGAAAGAATCTCTCATCATCTGCTAAGCGTCTCATGGGTCACGTGAGGGTCAACAAATGGTGAAGCACGTGGAGGAGGGTGTCTGTGGAAGGTCAGAGGGTGAGTACAGTGTGTATGACAGACTGGACTCCGGTAGAGTGGGTCTGAGCACTGGAAGTGGGCTCTGCTCAGTGTTCACTGCAGCACCAGTCCAGTGTGCGTGAAAGAAACGTGCCTTACTGTATGTGCTGCTTACAGTCTTGGACACACTTTGCACTGAGTGTTCGGGGAGGAAATGTGTGCATGGGCTGCATGGTATCTTACTTGTTATGCCTTCTTGACATTTAGCCCCACACAAACATCACAACTTCTAAGTTAACGATAGTCTGACAGTATTCGTTCACTGTTCACCCTTAAACATTTTAGCATGTTTCATCTCTGACATGTAGGGGTGATGGATCAGGGGAGTGGGTGGGGAGGGCTGAAAGTTAATGCAGCACGGCACAACTTTTTTGTCACAAAACGTTTGACGACGCCTGCAGTTGAGTGCATGTCTCCTGCCGATGTCCAGGCCTCCCTCTTGTCTCTGTGTCAGCTTCTCAGCTGCCGTTCTCTAGCGCCTACATCTTCCAGTTGTGTCGGTGTCCCCTCCTCTAGCTTCCATTACAGAGTCATCTGTTTGTATGGCCCTTGGCGGGGCTAGCTCGAATTGTTCAGTGCGCACTTCTGCTGCTCCTGTGGCTTCTGGTTTTGCGCGAGCAGCGAAGAATAAATCCGATCTGCGCTCTCCGGCTCTCTAATAGGCCTCATTGCATTGCACGGCTACCTTCCAAGGATGCAGCCCCCGGGTGGAGGTCGCTGAGAGGGCTCGAATTGAATCTTGCCGAGAGCAGTCGTGCTGAAAGCCCAGGGAGGCCTCCTTTTGAACAGGAAGTCATATGTCTTCTTTACTTTAATTCAATATGATGCCTTTTCATAAGCCAGCAGGACGCAGACAGCAGGGATGTGTAATTTAACATCCAGTGCTACTTATCTCTCCCTCCAGCCCGCATCTTCCTCCTCGCAGCTCTGTTTCTTCACGGGGAGTCGCGTGAGCGAATCTCGTTCCTGCGCGTGAGTGTGAAAGGACCGCGATAGTAAATAAGTGAGGAGGAGACTTCATGCCTCGCGCTGGAAGAGGCGGGCGACGGGCAGCGATGAGCGAGCCCCTTTCCCTCCACCTACGCTACATTGTATGAGGCCAGTGGCATGATGGAAGTACACAGTGGTCGAAGTGGGGGGATCTGAGGGGCACGGCGTGCCCTCCAGTTCCCCTACTTCTTGTCAAAAGTCAGCTGTCCTGGGACCGTTAATTCCAGGAGCTGTAAGGCTTCAACTAAAGTGTCAATCAGGTAGCCTCTTGAGCTGTGAAACCGAGGGAGGGGAAGACAGAAAAACAAGTCTTCTTGGCAGGGTGCCTGATTACCTGAAAGAAGTGTATATGTGCCAAATGCTGAATCTGCAAATGTAAAGGGCGCCTGGAAGTCGGCATTGGCTTTAACTGATGGAATCCCTTGAAACTTCCTGGTGATACACATTTATTCATTTTGAGAGGTACTGTAAGGGAGCTACCTGCTAAGATGTGAAGTGTGTTTTCTTAAACGACAGTAACCATCCAAAAATTGCTTCCGGGTGACACACATTTATTCTTTTTGAGGGGTATGGTAAGGGAGTTGCATTCTAAGCTGTGAATTGTGTGCTTTTAACCCTTTTGCTGCGGCGGCAATTCCGCCGCTGCGCTAAGGGGCGGGGGGGGACGCGCGGCACTCCGACGCTTATGACGGAACCGCTCTGTCACGCACCTCGGGTGGGCTGTGCTTGTGACGGAGCGGTTCCGTCACGGCCCCGCCCGCTCAATAGAATGCGTCACGAAGCGCGAAATCAGCACCGCGCAGGTGCGGCGAGCGGGCCGTGACGGAACCGCTGCGTCACCAGCACAGCCCACCCGAGGGGCGTAACGGAGCAGTTCCGTTACAAGCATGGGAGGGGTTAATAGACAGCTATAAAAAAAATGCACTATGTACACCCTGCAAAAAATCTATATTTTGGAAACACTTTTTATCTTAAACCTTTTTGCACATTCTGGAGCAGCCTATCTTATACTGTGCATAATGCAAGTTTGAAATAATGTCTTGCATGTTCACAGTGCTTTCTGTCACAGACTGGGATCCTGTAGCACTAAAAATACACAAGTCACTATTCTCCATTGCATCAATAAGGAGTTGGTGCAGTGCATTAACTAGTAGAGGTTTCATATTGTAAGATAGTGTATTTCCCACTGAGCGCTCTGATACCTCCGGGTCTAGCCAGCGCTATATAAAACTCAAGTCAATAAATTAACATATTAATGTTCATGTAAGCTGTGTGCTATTTTATATGTAGCTACCAGAAGGTGAAAGACTGAAAAAACGTAGATAATATTTTGGTTTTTTAGCCATGCCCACAATCACTCATCCCACCTCTTGCCCCGCCCCCTTACACGCAGAATCAAAGTTCCCATAGTTTTTTCACTGCACTTCGACCACCGGAAGTACATTCGACTGCACTGAAGTCCTGGCTGTGAGTGGCGGGGAGTATAACGAAGCTGACAGGGAATCAACAATACTCTTAAAACGGGATGACCAGGGCTGGGCAAGGACTGACTCCACAGTGTACCTGCATGGTGAAGCTGCACAGTCAGAGCTCAGTAACTCGTGTTAGGCCAGTAGTGTCAGCACTAGAGGGTTCATTGAAATGTACTCATGAAAATAAATGGTGTAAAAATAAGGAGAAGCTGAGTGACAGTGACTTATGGCTGTCTTGAGAGACAGGCCATTGATGTGGTCTTGAGAGCACACCCACAGAGGCTTTTTAAACAAGCATTTGCAATGCAATAGGTCTCGCATTAATTAAGTTTGAGCTATTGGCATTGCTAAATATTGCACCACCAATTGCAACAAAAGTCTATAAGTTGTAGGCCCAAAAAATGTGTATTTATTTTTGTAGCAGTGGTGGCATGCTGCGCTTTAGATGAATGTTTAAAAGTAAAGTGCGCCATACTGCGATTGCTACAATAGTTAATTGTGGATGCGTTAATAATTGAGGTGTGCACTGATGGCTGGTGGTGTGTGTGTCTGTAGCAATTGTGTATTGATGGCTGGTGGTGTGTGTGCCTGGTGGAAGTGTGCACTGCTGACTGGTGGTGTCTGTGTCTGGTGAAAGTGTGCACTGATGGTGTGGTTGTGTGTGTGGTTGTGTGTGTGTGTGGTTGTGTGTGTTGTTGTGTGTGTGATTGTATGTGTTGTTGTGGTTGTGTGTGTGGTTGTGTGTGTGGTTGTGTGTGGTTGTGTGTGTGTGTGGTTGTGTGTGTGTGGTTGTGTGTGTGGTTGTGTGTGTGTGTGGTTGTGTGTGTGTGTGGTTGTGTGTGTGGTTGTGTGTGGTTGTGTGTGTGTGTGTGTGTGTGTGTGTGGTTGTGTGCATGGTTGTGTGTGTGGTTGTGTAGTGGCATCGGTACAAATAAAGCCCCAGAAAATGTGTGTGGTTGTGTGTCTGGTTGTGTGTCTGGTTGTGTGTGTGGTTGTGTGTGTGGTTGTGGGTGTGTGGTTGTGTATGTGGTTGTGTGTGTTGTGTTTGTGGTTGTGTGTGTGTGTTTGGTCGTGTGTGTGCTTGTGGTTGTGTGTGTGGTTGTGTGTGTGGTTGTGTGTGTGTGGTTGTGTGTGTGTGTTTGTGTGGTTGTGTGTGTGGTTGTGTGTGTGGTTGTGTGTGTGATTGTGTGTGGTTGTGTGTGTGGTTGTGTGTGTGGTTGTGTAGTGGCACCGGTACAAATAAAGCCCCAGAATAACTGTGTCACCTCTGGCAGGAGCAGTAAGTTAGGCCATACAAGTGCGGAGTTGTCACTTTAGTCACAGCTTGTCAACCCCGCGCTCATTCCTTGCCAAAAAATCTGATGCAAACAAAGAAAGTTGTAATACAGTTAAAACACTTCCTGCAAGCAGCCATTAAACATGATTTAACGCCATAACCGCTCACATTTCTTTGTCTGCAACTCACAAAGAAATCGTGCTGCTGCGGCATTAAAAATGTTTTACAACAATGAGCGCGTTCCGTTAGGTACCGGTGAAAAGTCCGCACCAGAGTGCCCTAATCAACTCTTTTAAACACACCCAGTCATGTCGAGTTTGCGCTATATAAAATTAGTAAGAGGGAGTGGCATATCCATGAAGTATGTGTAACAGATATTCTCATGCCAATACATAGGTAATACCACATATCTGAAGGCATCAGGCATAAGCATTATCAGCTGCATAAACTATGGTGGGGTTCCTGCGCTACTTTTCACTAGAAGGTGGCAACTGTAGCAATTTCACTGCACGTATTGTGAATTACATTTCTGTGTGTGATGAAAATAACAGTAGCTTTTACTTCACAGGGTTAATCGGCGAACGTATCACCCACTCCTTGGGAATGTCTTTTTGTTCCTTAAATTGCTGCCCTTTTCTCTGACAATTTATTTTAATTACTTCGTTTAAAAGCCAGCTTTAAGGCAATTGACTCCCCAGAGTTCAAGGGGACTCGGCCGAAGCCGCCATCAGCATTTAAAACACAGACAGGGGAGGCTTGGCTCACACGTGATCAGGATGGATGGCACGGGATGTTTTGGTACTTCAGTAATCTGCATACCCAGCAGGCAGGCGAGGGCTAAAAAGACAGCTCAAGACAGTACCACAACGTTTCTCCTAGCAGTGCCACCAGTCCTATCCTCTGCCTCCCACGGACGCCCCTGCAGGATAACTCTTACAATAAGGGTATAAGCTCAACCATCTTCAACATTAAATGAAATAAACGTCCAAAATCTCGGACGACAACATTTGTTTTAAACAGTGTGGCACCGGTACAAATAAAGCCCCAGAATAACTGGCAGGAGCAGTAAGTTAGGCCACACACATAGTGAAGTTAAGTGGCTAGCCGCACCGCGCACTTCCCTCATACAGATTTTGGGTTCACAAATCATGCACGTGGCAGTCACTGGGCAGCTGGTACATGTGGCTGCAGGCAAGGGGAAGGCAGCGACAGTTGATGCAGTGAATTCTTGCGACCTTTCCTCCACGCAACAGATAAAGCTATGTAACCGCAAATAATATTATGTGTACAAATAGTTCTAATAATCTTACAACTTTGCTGCAGGAAGGCCAACATCTTTTAGTTTGTTAGCTGTGCAAAGCGCGTGCTCTTCTTTAAAATCCATGTTTAAATGTACTGCAAAAAAGTACGTGTACGTGCACACAGAGCGTGTGCACATTCATTTCTTTGTCTGCAACTCACAAAGAAATCGTGCTGCAGCCGTATTAAAAATGTTTTACAACAATGAGCGCGTTCCGTTAGGCACCTGTGAAAAGTCCGCACCAGAGTGCACGTGATGCCCTAATCAACTCTTTTAAACACATCCATTCATGTCGAGTTTGCGCTATATAAAATTAGTAAGAGTGAGTGGTATATCCATCAAGTATGTGTAACAGATATTCTCATGCCAATACATAGGTAATACCACATATCTGAACGCATCAGGCATAAGCATTATCAGCTGCATAAACTATGGTGGGGTTCCTGCGCTACTTTTCACTAGAACGTGGCAACTGTAGCAATTTTGCTGCACCTATTGTGAATTACATTTCTGTGTGTGATCAAAAGAACAATAGCTTTTACTTCGCAGGGTTAATCGGCGAACGTATCACCCACTCCATGGGAATGTCTGTATTTTCCTTAAATAGCTGCCCTTTTCTTTGACTATTCGTTTTAATTACTTCGTTTAAAAGGCAGCTTTAAGGCAATTGACTCCCCAGAGTTCAAGGAGACTTGGCCGAAGCCGCCATCTGCATTTAAAAACACAGACAGGGGAGGCTTGGCTCGCACGTGATCAGGATGGATGGCACGGGATATTTTGGTACTTCAGTGAACCATCTTCAACATTAAATGAAATAAACGGCCAAACATCTCAGACGACAAAGAAAGCAACAAAGAGAGGCAACAGAACCGTCCTCAACAGTGAAACCGCATATATGGATACTTCGGCTTTATTTCACCGCCATGAAAGAAAATAAACAAACACGCGTGCGGGGAAATACATTTATTGAAGGTATTCATGTTAAAATTTGTTAACGTTGTTTCATTGTTATATTTTTCAACGTGTGCCACTGGTACAAATAAAACAAACACGCGCGCAAAGAAGTGAAAAAGCTTAGGACACTTTGGCTTTATTTCACAGCCATGAAAGAAAAAAAAACATGCGCACTCGGGCAAAAACATTTATTAAAGGTATTCATGTAAAAATTGCATAGTGGTAGTCTTCATTATGGTCAGTTTGAACAAATGGACAGAACGAAAAACTGCAATAGTTGGAAAAGGAAACCTCACTAAAAAAAATATATACTTCAAACATGCATGTGTCGTAATTTGGCAGTGATTAGGTTAGCATTTAGCCCAGCTACACAAACTTTCGTGTTTAACTTGACCAAACTTGCGGGGGCCATTTTGTATTTTCTGGCTTCCATTTTGTATGAACATGCGGCCTCGTGGTCAGCATGCCCTTTTGTCCTTTCTTTATACCAATGACCATTTAACTTGCCCAGCAACAGACTATTTTTAGCACTGGTCAAACTCACGCATGCGTACTCGAACATTTAGATTAGTGAGCGGTCACCTCTCAGGAATGTTCTCCAAAACTGACCAGTGGTACTAGACTCCTCCCACACGTTGGCTGTGTTCCAAAAATGACCTTATATGTACCTAAACTGTGCAAAAGTATACCGCCTACCCTTTTTATTGCTGTAAAAACTGTATCGAAGACTTAAATCTTCGATTCTTGATGTTATGTACCCAAATTGTTTTTATTTTTATTTTTATGTATAACATTGTGTGCATTGATATTCATGCTTGTTTTTACTGCTGTTTTTAATATCACAACATGTTTTAATTTATATCAAAAG
Source organism: Lissotriton helveticus (assembly GCF_964261635.1). NCBI lineage: Eukaryota > Metazoa > Chordata > Amphibia > Caudata > Salamandridae > Lissotriton > Lissotriton helveticus. Next base: position 646,071,859 of record NC_136061.1, on the reverse strand, counting down.
AATAAACTTGTATCTTTTTCTACCAGAATTTAACATGTATTCGTATTAGCTTATATTAGTGTCACCCTATATAAGAAGTATTTTATGTTTTTCAATGGTTTTTGATTGTCTATGCACTAGTATCATATCAAATATCAGCTGCATATTGCTGCCAAATCCGGACTAGATCGCCCTAGACTCACACACACGCAGTATTGTCCTATTGGACAATAGGTCCTGTGGATCTGTAAACTTGGGACATCCTATATTTCTTACATTTATTCCCCCTAGTCCCTGACTACTACCTAAAGGGGGCCTCCTCAATAATTTTTCCTTACAACTCTGCTGTAGGAATGTACCACCACCCCATGGGGTCCTAATAAACTTGTCTTTTGCATTTCCAGTTTCCGTGCCAACTTCTATTCTATGGTGTTCGAGAGTTTTTTGCAGAGTATGTAGACCTGACGGAACCCGATAGCACAGAGGCAGCAGGGGGAGGGGAGACAGGAGGGGGCCTGCGCATGTTCCCTTGTGGGAACGAGCAGGGGCACCATATGTTTGCAAGGTAACTATAAACATGTGGTGTCCTGCTTGCTCCCGCCAGGGAATAGCCACACGTGCAGCGTTGCCATTAAAGGCAATGGAACGCGTGCATGGTTTGGCCTGATAATGCGCATCAATGGCTAAAGGTCTTTCTCCTAAACAGCGCATGCGCGCTGCATAGGCGAGACCTAAAAAGTGACGTGTCTGCACGTGATAGCCACTAACCCTGGAATAAGATGAGTTTGTGATGTTGGGATGGGAAAAAGTCCCCTGTTGTGAGTTTTTGTGTTTTTAAAATATTTGCCTCAGCACACAGAACCACTATGTGCTCTGTGCTGATGACTAGCCATAGACCTGGGCTCTGTGGTCTGGCACGTGAACCCTACTTTACTGAGAATGACTACTGCCAGCTCAGCGGGCTGTAGAAGACCCACCGTAGTGGCAGCAACAAATCATAGTGGCAGAACAGACCTTTTTACCTGTCATTTGCCGGTGTGGGATGGGGGAGTGGCCTATTGATCTCCTCTGTGTTTTAAAATGGATCTGTTAGCCACCTGAAACTGGGCCTTCCATGGGGAAACGGATGGCACAGGTGTGTAGTTTGGACATGGACATAATTGTGAATGTGCGAAGCGAGTTAAATGTATTCGGGAAACCCGGAATACAATTTGATTTCATGATCCAGATTGATACATACAGAATTTGGGGAGCCCACACAACATTGTGAACAGCATGTCTGCTCCCGAGAATCTAGGGTCAGGATTTTTTTCCTAGAATCCAGAGTCTCGCATCAATGGTGATGAGAAAGTCTTGGGTGCTGCAGGAGATCAGGGGGGGTCTACCCAGTTTGAAATAAGGAACCTTGAAGTTCTGCAACTTTCTAGGAAGAGCTTCTTTGTGGGAAGGAGCAAACTGACAGCTGAGAAGGGGTGCTGGAAGTGTCCTTAAACACAGAAGATGGCACCTAGAGGGGGGGGGGCACTGCGAGGAGCTGAGGGGGGTAGCATGGATCACAGCTCAGTGCTACTCAGGGAAGGATCTGAGCTCATGGGTCATATGTTGAGGTTTGGCCCTACGGTAGATGTTGAGTTTGCTGAAGGGCCTGTGATGGCTTGGTTCTCATTGAGAGCCCAACTACATCCCTCAGTCTTCCCGTAACCAGACAAAATGCTCGTGACTTTATGGGGGCCTGGGTAAAGCATGAGTGCAGCTCAGCTGTCACATCAGCAGAAATTAAAGCTCACTGAGAAGTATATGCTACATTGAGATCGCATACCGCAAACAGCGCGTTCATCAACCTCCGCTGGATCACACACACTAACAGGGGTGGGCTCTTCACCCTGCTTGGATGCTGGATAAGAGTTGGGGCCCAAGAAAGAACAACTAGGAAGGACTTATCTGATCCAAGCAGGGCATATCTGGTCCCAAGCAGCCTCCTTCCACCTGCCTCTTTAGATGGAGCATGGGCCTTCAAACCAGGTGCGAGATCAAAGATTATAGAAATGTCAGTGGACTGGGGGATGAGTCAGTGCATCTTTTCCCAGTGGCCTATGCAGGACAAACACAACCCAGAGCCCTTCAGCCCCTGCTCTTTGCTGGTGGAAGCAGGTCGACCTGATAATGAACTGACCACCAAAACACACCGGAACCAGGTGACGTTACATGGAAAGCGGGTCACTTCTGGGACCAATATTACCTGCTTTCAAAAACAAATCCGGAAAATTCTTTGGGAACGCTGTAAGCCAAAAAAGTAGTGAGAAAGAGGGATACCCCGGACCCTTCAGGTGGGCAACCGGTCCTATTGTGTATTGACTCTATTTCTCTGCGAGATCTGGTCATTGGGGAATAACGCAGCGCAATGACAGCAGACTCCCTCCTAAAGCAACCGTTCCCTTAATCTTGTTCCCTTAGCCACAGTTTTCTGTAAGTCTAACCTCGAAATGCTACATGCACATTGCTGCGTTGTGTGCATGAAGTATTTTTTCATATGCTAAACTTCTGGATGGATATTGATTTAATATCTGTTATGGTATGTTTTGTTGAGTCCTGAGATTGTACACTATCTCCCCGAGTAAATCTTGGACTGCTCTACTCACCACCCTGAGGGCCAAGTGCTAAGGGGATCACTCTGTGCACTTGAGTTGATTGTTACAGTCTGAGGCCAGTAACCTCTGGCTACTCTGGGACTATTGAAAAAGTACTCACACATGGCCGCGGACCTTGTCACATGAGTATGAATTGGCTGCACTTGTACATAATCCACCATCTGTAGCATATTTTGCGGATTTTAACAAATACAAATTAATGTCTAGTTCAAACAGATCAACATAACATAACAACATTAATCGCACGTTCACCTGTAGGTATTTTGGCGCTGAATAACAGATGTTTCTTGTTACCCAACTCAATGGTACTCATTTTATCGACCTCAGATGGATGAAAGGCTGAGTGGATCCGCCTGGATTTGAGGTTATTAAAATGACCTTATATATACTGAGCTTGCCATTTTGCAAAAGTTAAATACTTGCCATTCAGCATATGGCGTGCAAGCCCTTTAAGAAGTGACAATTATGCTGAAAAAAACTCACATAATTGAATGGGTTTAAACAGAATGTAAAAGAATGATTTCATCTTTGTCATGGAAATGTTTTGTTTTATTCTTTACATGGATCCATAGTTGCATCACAGACACTTATCAAAGCTGCAGTGATTTTACAAGAATACTGAGACTTTGAAGGAGCCTCAAACGCGTTGCATCTCTTTGCAGGGCATGATGTCTTGAATCTGTAAGTACTTCCTGGTGAGGCACCATAAACCATAAATAATAAATAGGAAATGTTCTAGAATGTTCTGCTGCCCTGTGCCTTATTGAAGCGAGTTCTTTCAAAAAGGCCCTGCTGTGGCAGTACAAGGTAAACCCAAAAACATTACAAGATAACTCAGAATACACAAGGCACACCGTTTAGAGGTAAAAGAGTGGACACCCAGGGTCAGATTTACGAGGAAGTGCTGCAGCACGACAACGCAAGCCCTTTGGCTGTGCCACGCTGCGGCCCTTCCAAAGCAAAGGAATGTGACATATTTACAATAATATGTTGCATTCCTGTGCTCTCCCCTGCGCTGGTAGACAAACAGCTGCCATGCGCCGGCGCAGGCACCCTTGCACCATGGTGCAAGGATGCCTGTGTCATGGGGAGATTGTTTTTGTGCAGGAAGGAGCACCTTGCTGCACAAAAACAATCACTACAGGCATTTTCCTCTTTCAATGAATGCTGTAGAATGCAGCACGCATTGAAAGAGGAAAAAACGAGGAGAAATTAAAATATTTCTCCTCGTTGCGCTTCCTAGGGATGCGTAGCATTCAGAAGCATTTTCAGATTTAAGATTCCTCGTAAATCTGAAAATGTGTCTTGTTCCATGGGTGTTGCATTGGAACACCCACAGCAAAACCCATGGAATGCCCCTTTCACACAAAGTGCTGCCTGTAAAGGGGCCATATTTACAAGGATAGGAATAGCCACACAGGGTGGCTTTTCCTGTCCTTGTAAATATGGAGCAGTAAAATACGCCACCAGTACGTCACAAAAAGTGATGTACTGGTGGCGCAGGGGGCTTGTGAATCTGCCCCGTAGGCTTGTTCTCTGCCCAGTGCAAAACTGTCTAGGATTTACACAATCTCTTTAGATCTGGAGATAAAAAGGACAGTGCAAAGAAAAATGGCGTTCCTGCACTTTGATGTAAGAAAAATGCTTTCCATGCCACTTTGAGTAGGATCTGCTGAATGCACATAGTTTTTAGTGTGTAGTATTGGCATCTATTTTATCAACAAAGCTACATACAAATGCAACCAAATGGGCAATGTAATTTATCATTAATCATATAAAAGTTTGGTGAAATTATCACAACTAAAGCATGATCCAACTACTATGCATACAGTATTAACACTTAACAACTTGTGCTTAGGCCTTAACAAAGTGAGAAGTTAAGATGTGGTTTCACTAACCTACTCAGGGCCTGATATTGACTTTGGTGGTGTGGCACTAGGTCCGGCCCACCGATTCACCGCCAAAGCTGTGGCCAGACCACCTATCAGATTAGGAGTTTTCTCCTGCGGAGGGCTTTTTTTTACGTTCCCACGGCCGTGCCCTCAAAATGGGTACCGCAATGGGAGTGCTAAAAACAGTTCCTGCACAGCATGGACTGAATAGTCCAAGGCGTGCAGAAACAAGTGTCCATCTGCACAGGGGGGCACAAGTTGTGACCCCCCCCCCCTGTGTGCATCCGCATGTGTAGGAAGCACAGGGGTACTGCAGGGCACCATTTGTTTTCTCGCTGTCGTGGTGTTCATGGAGGAAGAACCCCCATGACACTGCCGCCAGAAAGGAAACTTGTATTATGCATGGAGGAACTGCAGCGGTCCAGCCAAGCATATTGCAGCCCCCTGACCACCACAACACTGCCAGGGAATGGAGGATCCCTGGTGGCTGTAGCTGGCTGTGTTGATCCAACCGCCCGAATGGTAATAGGGCAGTCAGGAGTCCGCCACCGCCGTGCACCCACAAGTCTGGCGGTCCATGGACCGCCAGACTCTTTATTGGGCACTAAGTTGTCTGATTAAATTATTAACAATATTAGAACTAAAGGTCATCCAGAAAGCATTTTCGAAGATTATTCAGGGAATATTCTCACTCCGGACGGGGCATCCTACCTCCTTATTGGGTTAAAAATTGTGCTCCATGCTTTAGCTAACATCAGGGTCATTGCAGCATGGAGTCCGAGGATATCCGCTGAATGAGGTAGAGCACACTCTCAGAGAATTTTCAAGCATGCACTGAGAGCATCCTTTATACAATGAGCCACAGAAGAATATGGAATATATTTTTTTTGGGTGGGTGAGAAATTTGCGTAACTTGCTTTTGCTTTATTATGTGGAATTTCAGTCAAATAACACGCAATTATGCATAATTATGCAAAGGGAAAAACTGTCAATTGGAGCTACATTTTAGCACAAAATGCATCCTCTCATCAACGTTAGATGTGAGGATGCATTTCACGCTAAAAAGCACTACAAAAAAACTAACCCTGGGCGTCCGAATCGGCTACGCCCACGGAGTAGGCGTAGTGTTGCCTCCTACGCATTTTGCGTAGGCAGCGTAGCCGGCAACACTACGCCCACTCCGTGTGCGTAGCCGAGTCGGCCGCCACCCGCCTCCCTCCCGCCCTCCCCTACATACATTATCTAAGCAAAATACCCTTATTAAAGCAATTTTAAAGCACTTACCGTGTCCGGGGCTCGTCCGGGGCTCCCTCTTGGAATAGCGTCCCTTCACAGATACCAATGCGCATGCGCGGCCGCCCGCGCATGCGCATTGGTATCCATGATGACGCGATTCCAAGAGGGAGCCCTGGACGAGCCCCGGACACGGTAAGTGCTTTAAAATCGCTTTATTAAGGGTATTTTTCTTATATATTGTATGTAGAGGACAGCGGGAGGGAGGTGCGTAGTGGGGCTACGCGGAGTGCGGGAGTGGGCGTAGCTTCTCGCCCACTCCGCGTAGCTCCGCGGAGCCCCACTACGCCCACTACGCCCAGGCCTAAAAAAAACAAAAGCACTAGAAGCAACAGATGCTCGCTTTCTGTAATTTAAGTTGTCCAGTGTTCTTATAGTATTTTTTTTTACTGTGAAAGGCACATTCACAGTAAATATTTGCTGTGCGCAACGTATAATTACCTGATGTGGCATAGTAGCGTAATTTTGGGAATGTTGTGTAGCAAGAATAATATGAAATGTAAATTACAATAATTATGATGGATTAGTGGAAATTTTACCAGGGCTTAGATGTATTCCAAGTAATAATGTAAAGAGGTATTGGCAGAAGTTGAACAGAAAGAGGTAATACCAGGTTACATCCTTAGGGGCATATCATCAAGGGCTGAAGAAATAATTATCGCCGCTTTCTTTAGTGTCCGTTTTCGTGCCGATAATTATATTGCATTATTTGCAAGACCACGCTAGTGCGTGTTTCCTTGATTCAGCTCCCGTTTTGTTAATGCCTCGCTTTGCATCTCTAATGAGATGCAAAGGAGGCGTGCCTATCAAAACACCATGGGAAAATATTGCTACCCCAGCTTCATGATATCATCAACGAGGGGTAGCGATATTTTAAACTCCGCTAACTATGCCTTAACGCAGGAATTTAACGTCTGTTAACCGGTGCGGGTGATTTATGGCATGGGAGTGGTTCGGACGACTCCCGGCGGTCCTCCGCACACGCCCACCATGACGTCGGACGGTCGGCGGCCGTCCGACGCATGCAAGGGGTTAAATTCCTGACTAAGGCATAGTTACCATGGGAGGTGGATTATGGTGGTACGACCACAGGGTCGTATCATCAAAGCTATCTCTGTTTTGGGTGCAACATCGCTGGTTTTCAAGCGATGTTGGCCCATTTCCCTGGAATATTATCGCCCTGGAGTAACGCATTGTAAATAACACGTTACCAGGGCGATAAATTCCTGCGCTAGTTGGCCATAAATAAACAAGCGCTAAGCGCGCTTTGCATTTATTTATCGCCGTCCTAGTAAATATGCTTCTTAGCATTGGATCCTGTGGTACAGAGGTCTCCTTCGGGCCATTACAAAGTGATACATTAAAAGACATTGACAAAAAAGTCAGGTACAAAGTAATATTAATCTGATTCACTCCAGATTGTCTAAGGCAAGATTATTATAGTTGGATCTAAACCAATAAGGATACCTCTGGATTATCCAACCATTATTAAAGAAGGTATCTGTTCTATAAAAGCCCTAGCTTTCAGAAGTAGAGTCAGGGAGATCTGAAAAATGACTCATTTCGTTTCCATACCTGTGCCAGAAGGGATATTGCCACGGAGCTTCTCCAAGCATAACCTGCCAGCGCTTTCATCACTCTACACCCGCGGACCTTCCGCCCGTCTCCCGCCGCCCCGCCGTCTCTATCAACATCCGGAGCGGGGGCCGCAGAGTGGAGCGTGGCGAGGGGCGGACTACATAGTCCATGAGACCTTGAGGTCCGCGTCACCGTGAGAGCGCCAGGAGGCGCTCAAAAGCATCACCTGCCCCGCCTCGCGGGACGCGAGCGGGACGCCGGGCGTTCTAGACGGAGCTAGGCTGGGCTGGGCCGCCCCCCTTGGCTTTATGTTCCGGTCTGCCAGCTTTCAATTTAAGGTACATTTGTTCACACTCCTTAATTCCAGTTAATTCCATCTCAAAACTACTGTGTAAGGTACTCTGTCTTGCCATCATGACTAGGGGGACCAGAAGTAAGACGGCGATGAAAACTGCTCTGATCACTGGTCCGCTTGACCAATTTATTTTCAGAACTAACGAGGCCATCGATCAAAGCATTTCCCTGCTGGAGCGAAGGGTGTCACATGACCTGGCAATTGCTAGGAGGTCTTCCATGGGCCCCATAGCCTCAGCGCTATCCCCACTTCAATTAGCCCCGTCCATTCCGGTCCTACTGCAACCAAACGTCTTAGTAGAGGTTCACTCCATCCCGAAAACTGTTGATTTGTCAGCTACCAATCTCACTTCTGACTTTGACTCTACGGGGAATCTTGAGAAAACTCCAGACCTCCAGCTACTTCTAACTCAAGACCTAGGTCTCGAGAACCAGGTTAAGGGGGCAAAGGAGGGCGCTGTTCCTAAACAGGGCAAAGATAAAAAGAAGGGCAATTAAAAAAAACCCAAGCTATAACAACTAACAAGAAGGGGGCAACTGCTCCCCCGCCACAGGGCGCTCCAAGTGATTCCAATATTCCACTTATTAATTTACTAGAACCAACAGTAAATTTAGTGACCACGGGCACGGAGGGGGGTACCTGTAGCTCATGTAGTGCTAACTCCCAGCTTTTAGTAAGTTTCAGGGAACTATTAAAGCATTATCTGCAACCCCTAGAACGGAGCATAATGTCGATAGAAAAACAACTTGTGATACTTTCCCAGAAGCCACTGAATCAGCATAGCTTGGGTCAAGCAAACCCCGGGGTGGGCATAACGAATCCCCCTAGAACAGGAATCCAAGGGGCTCATCTGAACTGTGGAGCTAAACCTTCCAAGGCGACAAAAGCTCAATCTAATCAAACCAAGCCCAAAGGGCCACAAACCCCCTCTTCAACTATTCCCGGGAGCGGGCCTATGGCTAAGACTCTGGCTACTATTTCTTCTCAGCCTACCCCTTCCCAGCCCACCCCGACCCAATCTATCCCCATCAAGGGACCTCCCCAGCCATCGAACCAGAGGCCCATTCTTCCATTAATGTCCGAGTACCCTCCATCGAATCCACTGGGCGAGGGAAAGAGGGGGTTCAGGTCCAAACCCCCCGTCCATTTACCGCCAGAAGTGTCTCCCTACACTGTCATTCTTACGGGGGTCCCTGAACTGCCTATAAGTACAGAGGAACCGTCCTGGTCCCTTCGGAACAAGGTCTTACAGTGGCTCAGCTTAAATAGGCCCCTACAACCCCCTTATTTAAGTCGAATCTTAGCGGTGCGTAGAGTATCGTGGATTGGGGCTGAACCCAAAAGTACACAGGGAGACTGTATTATAGTAACCTGTGATGATCCAGACACTGTGGATTATATTTGTTCATGGCCAGTTCTGGCCAAGAAAGGGGGGATTGATGCATATCGCCTCTCCTACTTTTATCCATCTGCGCGTAGCCACCAGTACCCGATAGCCCCAAATTGGGTGCAACCACCAGAGCGCCCTTGGAACTATGTGGGTCCCTGGTATACTCAGAGGAATAGGAGTAGGGAGTGGGAACCTCGGCCGTGGTATCCTAGCAGAGATCAGCATACAATGGAGGGATGGCGAGGTATTCCCGTTAGAAATAGATATGATTGCCTGGAAATGGTCAATTGACCGTCGGCCATTCTATATAGTATTAACCCAACCCAGGGGGTACTAGGGCCTGATGAGAAGCCAGGGAGTGCTTTAGCTACTCACTCTGAAATCTCTATAGCACCAAATTTACTTAATGACCCAATCATCCCGGTACAGATAGCGGGTACATCTAACCCAGGTAGGATACCTGATATAGTAGAAGACCTATTAGCGGTTCAACAGGAGTCATTGGTAGCATCCATAGGTATCAAGTTGGGTGTCTTTGATAAAATGCCTGCCCCACAACGAGAAAGTGATACCATAATTGCAGCTGCAGCTGTGGGTTACACAATTATTACCTGGAATATAGCCGGCATCACAGGTAAATTGAATACCCCATTTTGGAAGGAGTTTATCGGGGCTGGCCATGACATCATCTGCCTCCAAGAAACATGGTGTCAAGAACCTATTTACGTAGAAGGCTACTCATCTCATTGTCTAAACGCCTCTAATTCCTCATCAGGTAGAGCAAAGGGTGGCCTATTGTTACTAATTTCCAACAAATTGATTAACTTTAAAACCAAAAGTTATTCTGCTGTTGGAACACACAGTCAGGTGTTACGGATGGAATCTAGCAAGGGTAAAGATCTAATTCTTGTAAATTTCTACAACAATTTTGACGCCTCGAGGGGAAATATTTTATTCCCCCTGGAAAGCGAAATCAAAAGGGTATCGGCAACTTCACGTAGAATGGTAGTCATCCTTTGGGCTGGCGATTTTAATATTCAGCCATGCCCTTTAGCAATGGGTAACCTTTGTGGTTTTAGAAAAGAGATGGGCAGCAGTGTCGTGGCTGAGAGTGTGGATTGCCTGCACTTCCCACACTGTAATTATGGCTCGATATTAAATAAATTGCTAGTCAAATTTGACCTAGATTTGCTTAGTTGTAACAAGAACAAGCTTAATCTTACTTGTCCTACATTCACAGGTAGGAACGCCACCACCAATATTGATCACATTTTGATGTCCAATAATAGCGAATACACTAATCTGTGGGGTAGGGAAGAAATCCTAAGTGATCATAATAGTATCTCTTTGACTCTATTGGGTTGGGGAACAAAGCCATCCAATAACGAAATCTGCTTTACGGACATAGACCCCACGAGACCGAACGGCCCAAGGATCAAATGGGCCGGAATCGATCCAGTGAAAAAACATAAGGAGGTAGTGGAAAAATGCATAAATTAGATTAATTATTGTCTTGGAGATGTCACCAATTCTGCAACCCTGCTTTCAAGCTTTATTAGGATAAACACAACCATTGAAGGAATATTTACAAAGAAACAGACAAAAAATAGAGCTGTTAGGTTGGGTTGGTTTGACAAACATTGTACATCGTCCCTACGTGAACTTAAAAAGGCACTTAGTAATAAACCACGCAACAACACTAACATCAAAATATTGCATGCCAATTACAAGGTGGCCCTTTCCAATAGGAAAAAGGTCCTGCAAGAAGAAGCTTGGCATAATTTAAACTTAGCAGCTGAAATGCAAAACAGCAAACTCTACTGGGAGACCATTAACAGCTCCTTTCTAAACACAGACGGTATCCCGGAACTAACATCCTATGTAGCTTGCAATGCATGGATAGAACATTATACTAATATTTTCAATCCCAACGGGAAGTCTTTAGAAACCCTGGCCCATGAGGTTTCTGTTTGGTTGCCCTTACCACTGGGAATAAGCCTGGATGAGGTTTACGAAGGCCTGTCCAATAGTAAAGGAGGAAAGGCTCCGGGCCCAGACGGAGTACCCATAGACCTACTTAAAACTGAAATGAATCTGTGGGCGCCCATTCTGGTGAGGCTTTTTAATGCAGCAGCAGAGGGCTGCTTTCCACCATCATGGGGACAGTCGGTTATCATACCACTTTTTAAGAAAGGCAGCAAATCGGAGGCATGTAATTATCGTCCCATTTCATTGTTGGATGCATCAGTCAAGGTAATGAGTCGAATTATGCTGAAGCGACTGGAAACCTGGGCAACTGACAGGGATATTTTAACTAAGGTCCAATACGGTTTCAGGAAAGGCATGGGGACACTTGAACAGTGTGTCAATCTAGATCTTTTAATTAACAAATATACAGAAGTTAAAAAAGGCAGCCTGTTTCTTTGTTTTGCGGATTTGAGTAGCGCGTTCGACCTGGTTGACCACTCTATACTATGGCAGGTTCTGATAGAGTCGGGAGCACCCAAGGAGATTGTTCATTTCCTGGCCAGGCTCTATGAGAGATTGTCATGCAAGGTGCGCTATGGTCCCCTAGGCGAATGCACTCCTTTCTTTAAAGTTTCAAGAGGCATTCGCCAGGGCTGTGTACTGGCCCCCCTTTTATTTTCTCTTTTTATTAACCAAATTGATCCCATTCTGTGCCAGATTCCCGCAGATGCACCATTGATAGGAGGGAAACCGGTTCCAATCTTATTGTATGCGGATGACGCTGTGTTATTGTCTCGCACACAGATTGGTTTACAGCGTCTTATCGACAGATTTATGTTGTTTATTGAAAGTAGGAGACTACTAGTAAATAAATCTAAAACCCTTGTAATGTCCTGTGGGATGAAAGCTAAGAAAGCTAACTCTAGCTTTTTTATAGAAAAGGCTAAGATGACACAAGTTAAAACCTTTTGCTACCTAGGAATTACTTATGCAAGCGATGGGACATGGCAACCCGAGCTTGACAATATCAGCTTAAAAATGATAAGGTCCACTAATAGTATTTTTAAATTTTCATCTAAACTTGGGGTGAGGAGCATCAAAGATATGATGAACATCTACAATGTAAGATGTGTTACATCAGCGCTGTACGGTGCGGGGGTGTGGGGACATTGCGTTGGCCCAACTGTGCAGAGAGAAGAAAATAAGTTCCTCAGAAAGTTGCTGTGCGTACCACCTTCAGCATCAGTAGAACTGATTCACGAAGAAGTCGGAATCGAATTTATCTCTGATTTAGCAGCACTTCGTCCCTTGCTGCTATGGCGCTCAATCTGGGCCAAGACTGAAACACAATTTACCCAGGAGATAATCCTTGATTGTCTCAGGTTGGACCACTCTTCGCGTATCATGTGGCTTAAATACATACACCACTGGTTCAATCTCCTATTTAAGTATGATATATTTCTTGACCCCAAATCTGTTGTATCTATCCCCAAAAACGACATAAAACAAAGGTTTTTAAATCACAAGAAGGAGTGTCGCGACAGGGTGTCCGGAACGTTACAATCTGTGATGTCCTACCGGGAATGTAATCCAATTACCGGTTTCCAACCTTATCTTTCTAGTGTTACTCGTAACTCTCACCCGTTTGTTTTAACACGCTTAAGGTTGGGAATCGTACATCATATTGTTGCATTCCCTGTAATGAAAGCCAGATCCGATACCGTATGCCCTTGTGATAACATCTCACGTCAGAGTTGCTGCCACTTTTTATTGTTTTGTAAATTTTATCATTCTTTTAGGATATTATATCTAAAACCCATCCTTTTAAAAAATAATGTTCGTTCTACAAAGAATGCTTTACAGCTACTATCCTCTTTAAAGGATCTGGATATTTGTTTTTTTGTTGCGTCATATATACTAAAATGTACACTGCCAGGAAAGCCATAGTCATTTGATGCATTTGACCGTGTTTAAACTCTATGTCTTCCTGTCTGTATATTTTTATGTATTATAAGTGAATTTAGTTTCTATCAGGTAATAGACTGTGTATCGTCTAAATCCAAATTGTACTGGTCAAATTATGTTTTTAGACTGTAATATATTATGTCTATGATGGTTTTTAAATAGTTTTTAGATTTGGTGACCTTGATGAAATTTTAGAATCAATGTTAAATATGTAAATATGTCTTGCTTGTGTGGTTTGTTTTACAAATCGAATAAAGCTTTTGAACTGATTAGAATGGAGTACTGCTGGTCCACCGTTGCAAGAAGTGTAAAGCCTGTCCCTGTTTGTATTTTATAGCTTTTGCCCAGCTTCCCAGACTGGATTATGTAAAATTCAACTGCAGGTGTCAAGAGAGAGAGCACGTGGTTCTCTCATGAGATATGGAGATATGAAAGACCTGGGATGAAGCACCTCTATAGGACAACCCTGCCTCTGCTTCTGCTTTCACTGAAAGGTATATACATATATATTCACTGAAAAAAACAAAGGTTACAGGGACTTTATAGTTAGGCTCAGGTTTCACTCGTACAAAACAAGGTAAATTCAGCAGTTATAGTCAGCTGAGCTAAATTACACCCGCAATGCACTGTTTATGACCTCACAGTACAAATAGATCTTAACTCTCACCCATGCATCCTCCACCTGCACTAAAATTCACCTGTACGAAAGTGAGTTCCGCTAATTGCAGGCCCTTACAGTTGTGCATCTCTGATACCAATAGTGCCGCAAATCGCCCAATGATGCCATTCTTCCCTGCTCCCTCTCACTCCAGGTTTAATGAAATGATTTTCTTTTCATAATATCCAGATTGAGCAGTTCTAATTTCTGCCTTACTGGCCAAGCAGCCACCACTTGGCCAGACTAATGAAGTTCTCTGCTTCATGATAGGCTCTTTGAGTGTATCAGATAAGGTGAGCAATGGGAGCACTAAGTTAAAATCCAATCTCTGCCCCAATGTTGGGCTGACTGGTGTCTTAAGTGGGCCTAGAGAACCTGGGCATCTCTATATTTGGTTTTATCAGAGGTGGAGAAGTCTTTTTTCCAACTACTCTCAAGGCGCTTACAAAGTTGTTTCAATTCTCTAAGTTTGGGCGTGTACCATGCTGCACAGTGCCCAATTCTTTTACTGGTCATTCAGTTTTTAGGTATTAGTGTATCTAATGACGTCTCTATCCATTGGTCAACTTTTTTGTTGGCAGATTCAGGGTCATTACCTAGCACAGGTCTCATGTTGTCAAGAGTAGATGCCCAAGAGTCCATAGAGAGTTTGGACCAGTTCCGATTCCACGATTGTACCTTTTCCTATCCTACTCCACTCTACGTAACACCCTCTACACCACTCCACTCTGCTCTACACCACTCCACGACACTTTATACCACTCTACTCTATGACACTCTACTCCTCTCTGACACTCTACACCACACAACTCTTCTCCACTCTAGGCCATATCTCTACACAACACTCTACACCATTCCGCTCGCTCCATGCCACACCACTCAACTTGGCCCTACACCTTTCAATGCAACTCCACTCCACTTCACTTTACAACACTCCACTCCATGCCAGTCTCCTTTACCCCACTACCCTTTAACCATGCTGTCCAGCAGCCACGCTGGTGTGCAAAGTGGTCTAAAACATATTTAAAAAGCAAATAGTTGTTGCATAGGCGAGACCTATTGGCTTTGCCAATCCTTTTTCTTTTACTTTTGTCCCTGAAAATATGAAAAAATTTCACTTTTGCCTGATTGCCTCTTATCCTAGAAGTTATAAGGTTAGCTTGCTAAAATACAAAGTTACAGGGCTTGATCACAAAGCAATTTTGACTGGCTTTATTTCATGTTCTTGGTGGTAAGTTAAACAGTGTGTACTCCAAACACTTTTTAGCACTGTAATATGAAAAAAGAGTACTGGAGTTATGTGACAAGAATGTTAGTGAACATTTGTTGTGTGGAATTTTGTTCTGTTGGTGAGGTGTTTTCAGTGCGGCTGTGTTTTTGTGCTGCATTATGACAATATGGTAGTGTTATGCTGCACTGTGGTTGTTATGTTGTGGTTTGAATATTTTGTTGAAATATGTTCTGTTATGCTTTAATTGTGTAGGTATGTTGCTTTGTGCATGGTGTTGTGTTTGCTTTTGTTACTTTCTTAAGCTATTTCAACGTATGCTATTTACCAGCCCACGCACTCCACTCGGCTTCCCTAAAACTAGTGAGGGTACCATCCCCCCGCCTCCAGAGGTGGGGTGGTAAAAGCTTCTCCAATGTCACTTCTAGATGGTGGAACAAATTACCTGATCATTTAAGAAACTCCACTGATCTTTTATCCTTCAGGAAAGGACTGAAAACGTGGCTTTACACAGTGTAATGGGGTTCACCGTGGTTCCTACATGCCGTGCTCCGCGGACTACCTTAATAAGCTCCTAGACGCCTCCGGGTAACAGAGCGCTATATAAATATATAAATAAATAAATAAATATGTTGCTTTATTTCCAGACAAAAGCAGAGCATTACTTGAAAGTTCCAGTGACAAGGAACCATTTAATGCAGTCTAAGGTGGTGAAATAGTGCTGCTGCAGCTCTACGCCCACTTAAGACACCAGTCAGCCCAACACTGGGGCAGAGATTGGATTCTAACTTAATGCTCCCATTGCTCAACTTATCTGATACACTCATAGAGCCTATCTTGAAGCAGAGAACTTCATTTGTCTGGCCAAGGGGTAGCTGCTTGGGCAGTGAGAGTCTTATTACTAGGGAATACTGCAACTCTAATCACCAGTAACAGTAACCCCCTTTCACCAATGGTGTGGGATATGACTTTGTTAATGCGTACCACGGATGACGTGTCTCCGCTGGATGATATATATGTGCATGATCATCTCCACAGTTCCTGAGCATTTATTGTATACCGACCTCCATCAAGAAGTTGTTTATGAGGTCTGGATTGAAGGATTCATTAGACATTGCCTTCCTGCTCAAGCCATATCCCTTGATTTGCACGAAAGCAAGCCTGCAAAACAGCCTTTTCTCCTTTTTGTCTTGCTGCCTATGCTCCTATGGTGTTTGAAGTTACACCTCTGACCAGATCCCCTGTAACCAAACAAATACTGGCCATGTAGTCCAGTATTTGTTAAAGAACACCCTAATGCCCTGATGAAGACCTGATAAGTATCACTCCAAACGCACTGCTGATCATTTTTCTTCGACTGGGTTCCACTCTGCTTTCAGATGTCCTTTCTGGGCCCAGGCTTGATTTTCTGCAGCAGATCAGAAGGTTCCATCAGCACGAGGAGGAGTGGTTGTGTGCACACAATAATATTGTCTGATATGGGTAGATGGCTGGCTCTAGGATACTGCAGCTGGCTCTGCCTACCGCAGGCCTGTGGGGTCACAATGGTGGATGCCGTACCCTATATTGGACAAACCTTCGGTCACTGATTTCCCCTGCCTGCAACCATCAAAGAAGGCATTTTATACTCGGGCAGGAAAATAAAAACTAATGTCCCTGCCATTCTTGAAGAAAACTCATCCTGCACAACCTTAAGAGTTATAAAGCTGAGGTAGAAAAATACAATGCAGACTTGGCAGGGACGTGTAGCTTCAGGGGTGATACTTGGGGGTGTTGCACCCACCGAATAAATGAATTCTCTTGGGTACAGGTGCTTTCATTCGGGTATGGTGAAGTGTCTTCGGATTTCACCTCGGATTTTATCTACACACACAGACAAAAACATACACACACACCCACTCTTTTTCTCCTCTCTGTTTTGAAGTTCCTAATAAAACAGTTGGCTATTTTACAACAATTTGCCTTTTAAGTAACCCTAGTCTGCACTGCTCTTCCTATCCCCTGCCCCTTAAGCCTCCTCATGCCCTGCCTGCTTCTCATACGACGTGGCCAAGCCATGCCCCTGGGAGCTGGCCACAACGACATGGATGGCGGCCAGCTGGATTCACATGCCGCCCCTTAGATGCAGTTTCGACACAGAGATCCCGACTGAGCAGATCTCCTAATAGGGCGGGTCACGATGGTCCTTTGCACGTGCAGAGGTTTACTTTGTTGACCCAGCAGACTGGCTGGCTCGCTTGGGTCAGATCATGTCTTGAATGCTTGTCCACAGCTACCCTAGGGCGTAAGTGAAGCCACGCGGCCGAGTCTAACCATTGTAGTCAAAGGATTCAGAATCCTAGCTCCGTTAGGGAGACAGGAAATATCATCTCGGAATGAAATGTGTTCTTGTCACCTTCAGGGCCAGGAAACTAAACCAGGCACAAACATGTCTTCACAGACAGACTCAGACGGTCATTCAGTCACGCACACGTACATACACACTTTGCCACTGACTGTCATGAAGGGCGTAGGCTGTAATCTAAATTCGAAACTCACTTGGAACTTCATAAAAGTTATGCATTAGGCCAAAGTGAACCAAGTGTGCACATTTGCTGAAGACACGTTGAAGTGCTTTGAAATGTGTTTAAATATGAGGCGCACTCATCATCATTGTGCGGTGGCCCTCAAAATAACCCCCATTTAAAGTACCCACAGCATACCGCAGATTAAACACGCATTATCCGCTCAGGCGATGCTTCCGATTCCACGTGAGTGGATAATGGGTGAACATGAGATTTGCAAAATTCTGCAACGCAGCTGGCGTTTTGGAAGCGGTTTCCACGACAGCGCCGAAACCCGCACAATCAGCGAATCTGTTAAAGAAAAACTCCTCGCTCAGGCGTTCAATCACTCACAGTCCAGCACAGGAGCGACAAAGCAAGCAGTGTCCTTGGCTAATGCGGCTGTCTCACAGACTAAGCTAAAAATAGGGTAGCAGATTTAATGGATTCAGAAGTGATGTCTGAGAAGAGGCTCCCGCTCCTGAACCTATGGAGATAGGCAGACAGACAGACAGACCGATAGATAGATAGACAGACAGACAGACAGACAGACAGACAGACACACACACACAGACAGACACACACACACACACAGACAGACACACACACAGACAGACAGACAGACAGAGAGAGAGAGAGAGAGAGAGAGAGAGAGAAAGAGAGAGAGAGAGACATAGTTAGATAGATAGATGTGATTTTTAGGTATCTGAAAGAATTATAACCATGTACCTCTGCACCAGGCTCAGCACATGCAACGCCATGCTGCTACAGTACATTGATAAAGTATTGAACTAGATCTGTGAGACCTGATATGGCCATTCTTGACCTTGGACCACTGAACCAAGAACACCGAATTCCCCAGGGCAGGATGGAAAGAGAAGACCCGGGGATAGCATTTAACAGGTGATAGCTCAGCCAGATAATTGCCAGTCACTAACAAGTTTTTGATAGATAGATAGACAGACAGACAGACAGACAGACAGACAGACAGACAGACAGACAGACAGACAGACAGACAGATAGATAGATAGATAGATAGATAGATAGATAGATAGATAGATAGATAGATATCCATCCTCAAAGCAATTCACTAAGGACCACTGAACAGATGTCAGAACTACTTAGGGTTTGAAATGAAGAGTTAGCCTTATTGTAGCACAAGCAACTTTTTTCGACAATGTGTCTTTCTTGCCATTTTATACCAGGAGGATGTCAACTATGTTAATACAATTTACTGGCATGCCCATAGTGGCCATCCTCCTGGCCTCAAATGCGCATCCCCTTTGGTGAACTGTTGAGGTGACCAGGAAATGCAGTGCGAAGGATGTGCTTCCGAAAGGACAGGGTACAATGATATCCAGATTTAAGAAACAAGGGTTTCCTGAACAAGAATTATTGGAGGCTAAAAGCGATGTTAGCACCATCAATTAGGAAGATTTGTTGATTTACAAACCTACTAGCAAGAAAGACGATTCCATATATCTAATCATCACACATTGTATACAAACACCAGTCATGAGGCATATTTCGAAAAATCATTTAATTATGCCTAAGTCAGACAACATCATATAGGGCAAACTGAGCCCCAATATGGCTGTCTTGTGGTAAATAAAATATTACCCTGGCAGAATTTCTAGGCATTAACTAAATATCATGCATCAAATGAGAGACAGGATCCGTGGTGTCCAAGTTAAAATGGGCTTTATTCCAATAACTTGAGTCAAAGGGAGAATATGTTCCATCACCACTGAGGTTCAGGAAGAGTAATCTAACATTCAATAACAATGAACAGCATATATACAATTTTCTCCTTGTACATAGGAAGGAGCGCTCCAGGCCGAGCAAAAAAGAAAGAGATAAGAGCATGTGGGCGTACACTTTATGAGTCATAGGTAGATGATAGGTAGATGTCATAGGTGGGTGGGTACTTTGGGGAGGTGTTTGCATGACCAGCTGGAACTCTGCCCTAATTGTGCAACTTTGAGCATGGGGTGCAATTGACGTGTAAATGGGATGAAGCTGACTTTTGGCTTAGCAGAGTAATCTCTTGTGTCAGGGCGACTTGAGCACGTCTGGTACAACTGATGTCTGGAGTCAGGGGATGTTTTATCTAAAATAAAGGTTCATCGCTAGAAATAAAGAAAAAGCATATATTTCTCCGTTCATTGCATGGGGGCTGAGACAGAGAGCTAGGCCTTATCTGTCGCGAACGGGTTCTGTTTACATTTCCTCACCGGGCAAGGATGCCACTCTGTACAGCAAAACAGATAACTGTTATTCATAACACTGTCTTGGCAGAAGTTCAGAAAGTGGTTCAACCACAATAAAATAAAGGGCTCAGTACGATATTTATTTAAAATGCACAATGCAAAATGCAAAATACATGGGCCTTTATTTTAGCTTAACGTTTGGGAGACTTTGATGACTTGACTTGCAGGACATGTCTGCAGAGGCCTAGTGATTCAGGCCACTACGAGAAATATGCATGGGTGACATGCACATGAATGTAACATAGGGTATATGTAGTGGACATTATTTGGTCAGGCAAAATATCATTTTCCACATTCCCTCCTTGTCAACTACATAACCCTTCAGGATACATCTATATTCATGAGACCGTATAGCTGATCATACAGAATCATTTCCTTATCTTTATCCTTTGTACATATGGATGGGGAACGCAAGCAGTGGCAAAAAGGCTGCAAATCGCCAGGCCACATTGCAGACAGTGATAGTATCATGGCAAACTGCTCCTGGATCAAGTCGCCAGGGCAGATGCAGTCACATTCACTACTGCTTCAAGAAAAAGAAACCTTTGTTGAAATCTGTATATTGCTCACACGCTGTTTCTGTCTGCTATATAACAAGTTCCACCCTAGTCTAAGGGCAGATGAGAGTGAAGTTCCCTATAAATAGCTCCTTGAAAATATGGTTTATGAAGAGCATGTCATTATTATAACTTGCTGAGTTTCTTGTAAATATGGCTTGTGAATAGCGCCATGTGGTCATGGTTTGTGCAGAGTATGTTGTCATTACGTTAGGCAGGAGAGAGCTGGATCACTTACAAGTGCTTGGAGGTAACGTTTTGAAGATGTTTTGCTTTAACATGCAGCTTAACAAGGTGTTGACGGATTTTGGCGCTGTTTGGCGTTTTCGGGGGGGCGTGTTTTTGAGCGGAAATTCGTACCCGTTCCAGTGGAGGGATTCGGCTGCTTTTTGGTGAGGATGTAGGGCATTGCTTGGACTACTGTGATGCCAAATTTGAAAAGGATCTGAGCTGTGGAAGTGGGTGAAAAAGCATGTCTTGTGCGGAGGTGCGATTTGCCATGTTATCCAATGGGCGTTTTTTTTTCTAAAAATTATCTTTTAGAATCTATTTTGGCAGAACTCCCTTTGTTTTCTGATAAGGGGGTAGTTTGCCACATACCCAGCAATTAGTTGCATTGCTGGTCTGGCTGGTCACGTATGCATACTGGATGAATGTATATGTGAGGAAATAAAAAAGAAAACATGTAGCAATAATCTAACACCGATTATAACAATGCACAGAATAAAATAATGATCAGGGTAACAATCCATCTGCTGCGTAATGTCTTGTAGTATCTGCAGTGTCTTGCAGTGTCTTGCCATCTCTCATCTTGCTATTCTCATATGTGATCTTATACATGTCAGAAACTGGTCTAACCGATTCACCACCGGGTGGGCTTAAACAATTAAACTACGTCTGACTTACTAGATCTAAGTTTGGACCTATACTCTTGCTGAGGGGTCTTTTCAAGCAAAGGCGGCGCAAAGTCTGTTGTGTCATTTAAGTCAATGTTCTTTTCGAATGTTCCACATTGTCCAAAATAGCGCTTAACGTGATGGGCATGGATCCAGCCCTTGCGTCCCTCCACTTTCAGTGCGGTCCTCGTGGTAAGAAGCACCAACTTCGGGGTCTTCCAGCGCGGCTCAAGGGGGCTTGATCGGTCAAAATTCCGGATGCACACGAAGTCCCCTGGGACTATGGCGTGTTCCTTGACCTGTGTGTTGTCAGGGAAGGCGGCAGCAACCTGTGAACGACAAGAGAGTAGTGCAGACATCAAGGAAGCCAGGTAATCTGTCAGCATGTTACTGTCAACATCAGTTATCTTTCTGGGCATAGGCGTACCCCACATATTTGGCGGTCTACCGAAAACCACTTCATACGGAGATAGGCCTGTTCTGGAATGTGCTACCATACGCATGTAAAAGAGGGCAACCGGCAGGGCTACCATCCAATCCACGCCTTTCTCTGCACAGACCTTTGCTAATTTTGTCTTGAGGGTTTGATTATGTCTCTCTACAAGGCCTGCTGCTTCCGGGTGTCTGACACAATGGAATTTCCATTTGTAACCTAACAGAAGGGACACTTGTTTCATTAATTCAGAGGAGAATGGCTGGCCGTTATCTGAATAGATCACCCGAGGTAATCCATACCTGGGGAAATACTCGCGCACTAACTGTCTGGCTGTTGTTACAGCAGTATAATCTGGAACTGGATAAGCTTCTGTCCATCTAGACAGTGCACACACTACCACCAAGACATACTTGTAACCTCTACATCTGTCCATTTGGATATAGTCCATCTGGAGAACCTCAAAAGGGTGGTCAGGAGGATGAAATCCGCCTTGTTCCACCGGGATGCCTTTACCTGGATTGAACTGACAACAGATCATACATGTTCGTACTTTCTGCTTCGCTGCGGCCCGCATGTGCTTGTTAAACCAGATGTTCTGTAAGCTGTCTAACATTGCTTTTTCTCCTAAGTGTGCTGGACTATGGGCTGTGTTAATGATTACTTGTACCATGGAATCTGGGAGAAACCATGTGCCTTTTCCCTTAGTCATCCAACCTTGGTCAGTCTGGACCCCTCCTTGTTCAGTCCATTTCTTTATCTCATCTGCAGTGGCATGTGTCTGTATGTCGAGTACGTCTTGAGTGGGATCCCTGACTGTCATACATGTTGTCAGTAATGGTACCTCTGTCCTTGTCGTGTCTGTTGGTGTCTGGGCTGTAAGTCTAGCTGTTCGATCTGCCAGGTCATTACCCTGGGAAATGGTGTCTGTAATTTTGGTGTGAGCTTTGCACTTCAGGATAGCAATGGCTGTAGGTAAATGTATGGCTTCTAACAGGGCTTGAATAAGCTGGCCATGCTGAATCTTGGTTCCATGGGAGGTCAGGAAACCTCTCTCCCTCCATAGTACCCCGAAATCATGAACAACGCCAAAGGCATATTGCGAATCAGTATAAATGTTTACTTTCAAGTGCTTAGCTCTTATGCAGGCTTGTGTCAGAGCGATGAGCTCTGCTGCTTGTGCTGACAATGTGTCTATTTTCTGTGTCTCTATGACTTCTTTATCAGTGGTCACAGCATAGGCCGCTACTAACTCTCCTGCACTCGTTCTCATGCATGATCCATCTACATAGAGCGTTAAGTCTGGGTCTGAAAGTGCAATATCTGTCAGGTCTTGTCTTGGTTTCGTCACTATATTCATTAGTTCCACACAGTCATGTGATGGTGCATTTACTGTACTTGAGGGCAAAAGTGTTGCAGGATTCAGAATATTACAACGTCTGATCTCTATGTGTGGTTGAAATAATGTCAGTTCATATCCTGTCAGTCTTGCTACAGTCAAGTGTTGTGTCTGAGTTCTGTTTAAGAGAACCTCCACTGCATGTGGAACCTGTACTGTCAGAGGGTGGCCCAATACTATTGAATCACTTTGTCTTATGGTTAGGGCTGTTGCTGCAACTGATTTCAGGCATGCAGGCAGAGCCTGGGCCACTGGGTCTAGCGTGCTAGAAAAATAAGCACAAGGATTGTGTTTTCCTGCTTGATCTTGTGTGAGGACAGATAACGCTGTTCCTTCTCTTTCAGTTACAGAAAGCATGAAAGGTTTGCTGTAACATGGAGTTGCTAACACTGGCGCTTGACATAAAGCTCTTTTTAATTCCTCGAATGCCAAGGTGTGTTCTTGTGTCCAAGGGAGGACAGTCCCCCCTGCCTCCTGTGTAGTTAACTGTATGAGTGGTTTGGCTAGAAAGGCATACTGGGGAATCCATTGCCTACAGTATGAAGTGAGGCCAATAAAGGCACGTACTTCCTTTTGTGTCTTGGGCTGTGAAAGGTTAGCAATGAGCTGTATACGTGCTTGTGTTAGCTGTCTCCCCTCTTTGGAAAGCAAGTGTCCTAGGTACACTACTTGCTTTTCACAGAACTGCAACTTCGAAGGGGACACCTTGTGCCCCTTGTCAGCCAGAAAATGTAAGACTGTCAGTGATGCATTTTCACATTCTTTTTCTGAACGTGCTGTAATCAGGATATCGTCCACATACTGTAGTAACGCAGTGTTGGAAGGCATGTGAATGCTGTCTAGCTGTCTCTTCAGAGCCTGACTGTAAATACTAGGGCTTTCTGTAAAACCTTGGGGAGCTCTTGTAAAGACAAAGCTACGACCTCTTAATGAAAATCCAAACAGGTACTGGCTGTCTGGGTGAATGGGAACACTAAAGAAAGCGTTCTTCAAGTCGATAACAGTAAAGTAAGTAGCCTCTGAATCAATAGCAGTCAACAATGAAGAAATGTCTGGCACCACTGGATATTGTGGTACTACACATTTGTTCAATTCTCGCAGGTCAATAATCAATCGGTACACTGGCAATACACTAGGATCAGATCTTTTAAGGATAGGAATGACAGGCGAGTTACATACATTTGAGACTGTCTCTACCACTACCCCCCGTGCAATAAATTCGTCAACTATTTTCAGTAATGCTGTTTCGGCGTCAGGTGGTAACTTGTATTGTCTAATACGTGGAAGTACTACTCCTGCTTTGAGTGTGACATGGTGAGGCGTAATGTCCATGTAACCTACATCAGTCGGTCCTTGTGCCCACAGTATCTGTGGTACGTTCTTGAGTCTGTGGTCAAAATCGGTCAGTACATAATGTCCCTTAAAATCACGTAAGAACAGGCGTACTCCTTCTGGAGAACAGCAGATAACTGCTCCTAGATCTTTTAATGTCTTCATACCAAGTAAGTTTTCTGGACATGACTTAGTAAGTAGCAAGTCAGTGGTACGTGACAGTGGACCAACCCCTAGGGAGACTGGTTTTGATACTTCATTAACAATAGGCTTTCCTGAAAATCCCAGGGAAACATTCTGTGAGCCTGAGAGAGGTGCCCCTGGAACCTCGTCATGACTGATGGTAGTTCTGCTCGCCCCTGTGTCAATCAGAAACTTTCGATCCTGACCTAGAACACGACTATGTACATACGGACCCTCTTGATCTACAGGAACCTCAATAAGGGGCAAGCCTACTTCCCTCTCGAGGCTGTTTCATGAGAACTGTTGATATTCTGGATAGTCAGACTGTGTGTGCTGATACATTTGTGGTGTGGCATTAACAGGCGGTGGTGGAGGATAATTCGCTACTGTCTGTTGCGTGTTCTGTTGCGTGTTACTCTGTCTAGGAGTGTAATGTCGCTCTTTTGTCTTGCCTGTAGCTATATTGTGTTTCAGAACAGTGCAGTCCTTTACAAAGTGACCTGGTTGTTTGCAATAATTACAGTTCCCTTTGACAGGTGTCGTGTTATGTTTGTTTGAAGTCGCCGGTACCGTCTGGGCAACCAGCACCTTCATTTTTGTCTCTTTCATGCGTCTCTTTTCATGATCCTGCTCTTCTCTAATCCTATTCTGATGATACTGTAGCATCTGTAACATTTGTGAAGGGCTGTTTGCTTGCCAAGTACTCTCAACCTTCAGTACTCTATTCTTGATCTGGGGTAAGGAATTCTCTACTAATTTGCTCACAAAAAGATGTGGAAATGACTCGCTACCAGGCTTAAGGCCACTATTAATAGTAAAACATTTCTCGAATCTAGAATAGAAATCACTAGTGTCCTCGTCTTGCTTTTGTTTACAGGCTGAAATAGCATCCCAATCTTCCTTTTTAGTAATCAATAATCTTGGCAAAACTTGTATCAGAAATTCAGGTAGTTCTCTAGCTCTATCTCCAAGACCAACTCCTGGGGCCCTGCCCTTCTCTTCTGTTTCCAATGCATCCCAACTTAACTTTTTCTCACCCACTTCCCAGTCTTTTTCCTTAAGCTTTTCATAAATCCCTGCAGGTAACAGTACTTTAATAGCTTCAGAATGTCAGCGTACGTATAATCTCCTATGCGGAGGATGTCTTTTAATTCACGGTGAAATCCCCCTGGGTCTTTATCATGACAAGGCAACATCTTTTTCATTTCAAGAATCTCTAATTTCGTTAAGGGGGTGTAAACATACACTCGTTGTAACTCATTGGCCGCATTCTTAACAGGATGAACCTCTCGTAGGGGGTTCTGTCTGTCTATGTGTACGTTATGTCTGTCATGGTGTAAGACTGGAGGCATGTATGTAGTCAGAGAATCTATGTACTTATGTCGTTGATCCAGGATTACATTAATTAATTCAGTACCTAAACCTGTCCATCTATCTAGTAAAATGTCGTCAAGTATTTTATGCAAGTGACCAGGATCAGAATGCTGACTTTTATACAACGTTATCAAGTGTTGAACCATGTAAATACCAGCCAAACGCTGTTCGTTCGGTGGAAGGCTTAAGAAAGTCTGAGCCACTATATCACTGCTATATATATTGGCATTGGACACCCACTGGGTGGCTGACCGGGCCAACTCTATTTCGTGTTGTGTGGGAGGTCTCTCACTCCCTATCCATTGTTTCAGTGCTTTTTCAGTAGCCTGGAATAATGCTTCAAGGGAATACCTTTCCTTTATAGCTGACCCTTGTTTACGGTAATCAAGGCACTTGGGTCTGTCAAACTGTCGCGCTTTTCCTACATAATTAATCTTGTCTTTTGGTTCATCTACTTCTTCTGTTAATAACTCACCATTTTCCTCAGACTCTTTTCTGTGCCTTTCTATTATTTCCTTTCGTATTTTCTTGTACATGGCATCTATCTGTCCCTGTTTCTCATGTCTACCGGCATCTATGTGATCACTCCATTCTATCAATCCTGCTTTTACATCTCCGTCCCCTTCGTCCTGTTGCCTGATCAGGCAGTTAATAATAAAACGTAAGACATGGTTCTTAACCCCTACTTTTCTCTGTGACATGGCTTGTGCTATACTATCTGGTCCCTCCCCCGTTCTAATAAAACAATACATGCTATCTAGGTGATCTTTCATGTCTGGTAATGTCTCTAGATATGCAACAGCTTGTCTTAGTCTACGTGAAATCACGACCATTGAACCCTTTCCTGGTTCTGTATCATATACACAAAATGGAATGGCTGCATCTACAGTAGGCACCCCTCCCACTGCCCCTGGACCTACGTCATCTTTTGCTAGCTGCTGCTGAAGTTGCTGGAGCTGATCTGCTGCTGGGGGTGGAGGAAAACCTGCATTAACGTAGTCTGGAAGGGACTCGTCTAGATACGAGGAAATGAATGCTTCAGATGCTGTCGGCTTTATTCTATGTACTCTATATGGTACAGGTGGTGGCGTTCGAGACCTACTGGGTCTCTCTGAGGTGTTCACTTTAGCTAGTTCTTCTGACAGAACGGGATAAATACCATTAATAACGGCATTTCTTTCCCTATCAGTCTGTTCTGTTTTGACACGTTCCCCCTCCTCCCGCAGTTCCTTTTCTCTGGCTTTTTCCCCAGCTTGTCTAGTTCTATCTGCTTTATTCAATTCTTTCTCTGTTCTCCTATGTGACTCTTTGCGCCACAATTCGATGGCATCTTTCTGAGAGGGTCTTGACTTCTTTTTCCATAGCGCTTCCTCCACCCTCATAATACATTCAGGATCCCATGTTCCCGAGATTGGCCATCTATACTTTTCCTCCAGATCCTTGGTGTAGTCTACCCATAAATCTAAAAACAAAATGGCGTCTAGCCCATGCTTATTATACATATAATGACCAGGTGTGTCTCTAGGCGGGATGTTAACTGGTTCTTCTAGTATACCTTTTCTGGTCCCTATCTGACGTAACTTTGAAAACAGTGGCATGTCTGAAACCAATATTCACAAAAATAGACTGAAACAATCAACAATCATTCACACACAAACAAATATTAAACACTAAAACAGTTACAACCTAAACTGATACAGAGAACTAAACATGTACTTGAAAAACTTTATGCACTGAAATACAGTACAACCATACCGGTCTCACGTGAATGAGACACGTCTTTACCGCACCCACGTTTACCATGGGCACGTCTTTACCGGTCTCACGTGAATGAGACACGTCTTTAATCTTGATGCATTCCCCACAGTGGTACTCACCGGGAAGCAGAATCTTGAAACTTGAAGGCCTCGGACTTCTACGCATGCGCCTTGGAACAGGTGGACCTCTGGAGACCTCGGACCTTGCTCTCTCATGGGCTGGGCTCTGGGTTGAGACGATCCGCTTTCATCACCGCCTCACATGGATGCCTGGTCGCAGTCCGTCCTCCTCCTGGGCCTGAGGGAGTAGCGGGTAATCCCAATGGCGTGTACACTTTAAAGTCCGTCACGGCTGTGGAAGGGGGCAAAGACTAGACCTACAAACTCCGGCGAGTGGGGAAAGGGACATGTCCCTGTTCAAGGGCGCCAATTAATGTGGTAAATAAAATATTACCCTGGCAGAATTTCTAGGCATTAACTAAATATCATGCATCAAATGAGAGACAGGATCCGTGGTGTCCAAGTTAAAATGGGCTTTATTCCAATAACTCGAGTCAAAGGGAGAATATGTTCCATCACCACTGAGGTTCAGGAAGAGTAATCTAACATTCAATAACAATGAACAGCATATATACAATTTTCTCCTTGTACATAGGAAGGAGCGCTCCAGGCCGAGCAAAAAAGAAAGAGATAAGAGCATGTGGGCGTAAACTTTATGAGTCATAGGTAGATGATAGGTAGATGTCATAGGTGGGTACTTAGGGGAGGTGTTTGCATGACCAGCTGGAACTCTGCCCTAATTGTGCAACTTTGAGCATGGGGTGCAATTGACGTGTAAATGGGATGAAGCTGACTTTTGGCTTAGCAGAGTAATCTCTTGTGTCAGGGCGACTTGAGCACGTCTGGTACAACTGATGTCTGGAGTCAGGGGATGTTTTATCTAAAATAAAGGTTCATCGCTAGAAATAAAGAAAAAGCATATATTTCTCCGTTCATTGCATGGGGGCTGAGACAGAGAGCTAGGCCTTATCTGTCGCGAACGGGTTCTGTTTACATTTCCTCACCGGGCAAGGATGCCACTCTGTACAGCAAAACAGATAACTGTTATTCATAACACCGTCTTGGCAGAAGTTCAGAAAGTGGTTCAACCACAATAAAATAAAGGGCTCAGTACGATATTTATTTAAAATGCACAATGCAAAATGCAAAATACATGGGCCTTTATTTTAGCTTAACGTTTGGGAGACTTTGATGACTTGACTTGCAGGACATGTCTGCAGAGGCCTAGTGATTCAGGCCACTACGAGAAATATGCATGGGTGACATGCACATGAATGTAACATAGGGTATATGTAGTGTACATTATTTGGTCAGGCAAAATATCATTTTCCACAGTCTCCATACAAGAGAGCACTGGGCATATTAGCAAGACAGGCGATAAAATGATCGCAGTTTTAGCGGCAGAAAACTGCCGCTAAAACGGCGATAATGGGCTTGATGATATGCTCAATGGAATTATAATTGAAGCCCATGTTAGATGTCCTTCACTTTTAACATGGGCTTCCATTTGGAATTCCATAGAGCATATTATCAAGACCATTATCGTCGTTTTAGCGGCAGTTTTCTGCTGCTAAAACAGCGATAATTTTATCGCCTGTTTTGATAATATGCCCCCACGTTCCCTCAGATTCTCTCCGTTGAGGAGCTATCAGCCTCTAATAGGAAAGTAATCTCCCGCTTTGGGAGTTTGGTTCTAGATACCAAAAGATTGAAAAAGTATGGTGGGCACTTATCAGAAACGATGAAGGCCATTTTTCAAACTTTTTACATATTGGAAGGAGCAGTTGTGATGGCAGCTCCTTTCAATGTGTAGAGATGACGGCTGGGCCAATGGTCATTTCTATATTTGGTGGATGGTAAATAGGTCTCAGGAGCAATTGTATGTCTGAATATTGACTAAAGAACTATTGTGCTACAAAAAATCGCTGCAACTATATTGACAACCAAAATATTGTGGCGGTAAGTATATATTAATTAGTCTAGATATACTATTCTTTGCTTCACATGTACATACCTTGTTATGTTATGTGTATTTGTAAAGCACACTATCACTGCAAAGGTATTTTGGCACTGAGCAGGTGTGTGTGGCTAGCCCTACCTCTGGTAGGTTGGTTCATTGAAAAGCCAGGTTTTCAGCTTCTTGTGGAATTCAAGAAGAGAACAAGAGGCGGCTCTGATGTGCAGTGGGAGAAGGTTTCATGCAAGAAAATGAGCAGCCTCCTGATCTGGTTCTGTGCATGCATGGGATGTCTCAGTATGGGTCCTGTGGAACGGAAGTTTATGGATGTCTGGGTGGTTGGTGATGAAATGTATGTATATGTATTGTGATAGTAAACAATTGTGGTTTTAAGTATAGCACGTTTATGCCTACCCATATCTATTTACCTTGTCAATATTTTGGTTACTGATATTTTTGCTACAGTACATTTTAAGCCCAATATGTAAAACGTAATATTGCAATATCATATCGTGCCCCGCACTTAAAACCACTTGAACACATTAGGCAATGCACACACACAGACACACACACATATGTACCTACCTGCACTGACAGACACAAAAACACCCATTAACAGACCTTCAAACATGGTTTCAAGAGGACCAACCTAAACTAAGGCCCTCAGAGTTAGGGTCCCGTCTACTGTGTGACACACCCACGGGCAGCCAGGTTGACAGGCACACGGAAATCCCACGTTCACAAAGGCACCGGAGAAACATGTTTTTCTATTTTGGCTCAGAAAAGACTTTGCTGAGAAGAGACGGATATATTTTCAGGGTTGGTAAAAATGCAAGCAGTTCCATATGGCGTTTACTTCACACAGTAGAACCCACAGCAGAACAGACAATGATGCCTTTCTCAAAACGACCACCATACCCAACCCAGTCCCCTATCACATCCCACACAATTATCTGAAAACGTAAACATATTTGTCTGCTACTTTGAAAAGTACTAATGCCACACCCATTATAGTTAAGCGAGATCCCAAACCATAGTAATAACAGCCTTTTAAAAGATCTTTCAAAATAAAGTTGGAAAAGTGGTGACCCTCTTTAGACATGGCACTTAACCTGTAGCGATTTACCATGCATCATAAAGTCTTGGCATTGACCTGAAAGGCTGCCGGGGCCTAGTTTACGTTTTGGCAGAGAGGAGTCCTTCGTAATGGCAACAGAGTACCGACTGTGCCAAACGGTCGGTCCACCAACAGTCAGACGGACCTTAAGTATGTCAGCAAAGGAACTTACTCCAGCTCTGTCGCTGACATTCTCCTCTGATGGCCTAACAGACCACGGGCTGCCAGAGTTTTGGCCGTTTGAGGCTCAGCCTATTTTCTGGGAGCGTTTGAATGGTCAGTTTCTACTCTCCCTTACTGCCTTTCAAAACCTGGAGGTAAGGGGCATTGAAAGCATTTACATGACTCTCACTCCATGGGAGACAACTGCCGTGGTAAGAGGGTCATTCGTTTTTGTTGTTCAAAAACAAAGTCTCACTTTGGGATTTTGTGTTTGAAAAAACACAATACCAAGTTAGAAGTTTTGACTGGCAGCCATCATGGTTGATGAGCCATCTGTAAAACTATAAACACATTAACAGAAACTGCTGTGATAGTGTTTTTTGCCAATATTAGCAAATGTCCACAGGGCCACTAGACAGCTCAGAATGTGGAGGGCAGGTACTCCATCAGGACAATGGAGAATTTCACTCCGTCAGCCTGACGGGACAGAGTTTGTCCTCTACATTCTAAATCACCCACTTTGTGCTTACTCTGAAGTTTTTTTTTGTTTGGATCTATGTCTGAGAACGACGGGGCATATTAGCAAGCACAACATCGCCGCTTTAGTAGGACATTTTCCCGCTAAAGTAGCGATATTTTTATTGCCCTATTAGCAAGCTGTCGCTAACAGCAGTTAGCGACAGCTTTTAGGTGATAGCTACAGGTTTCGGGCCCGCTTTGCATGTCAGCGATATTTATCGCTAATGACATGCAAAGTGGGCATACCCAACCTGGTAGCGACTGAAAACAGTTGCTAACACAGCTATCGCCTATTAGCAAGGCAGGCAAAGCGATAAAAAAATTGCAATAAGCTCGATTATCGCTATAAACTAACACCTGCTCAAAAGTTAACTTACCTGTATAGTCAATGGGGGGTGGATTATCAGATTAAGCCCCCATTGGCGTTAATGCGAGAATATCGCTGGATTTCCAGTAATGTTCTTGCATTTCGCAGCTATCGCTGGATATTTTAGCACAATGGAGAAAAACGTTGCTAATAGCATGTTTTCTCCGCTAAAATATCCAGCGATAGCCAGCGATAAATAAAAGTCGCTAACCATGTTTAGCGATAAATATCGCTATTTCTCGCTAATAGGCCCGACATCTTTAGTTCTGTAGCAGAGGTAGGATATCTCTTCATAAAACTTTGGCGCCTATTAGCAAGAAATAGTGATAATTATCGCGAAACGTGGTTAGCAACTTTTTATTTAATCGCTGTATATTTTAGCGAAGAAAACATGCTTTTAGCAAAGTTTTTCTCCATTGTGCTAAAATATACAGCGATAGCGGCGAAATGCGAGAATATCGCTGGAAATCAAGCGATATTCTCACGTTAACGCCAATAGGGGCTTAATCTGATAATCCACCCCCCATTGACTATACAGGTAAGTCAACTTTTTAGCAGGCGTTAGTTTATAGCGATAATAGCGCTTAGCGCGATTTTTTTTATCGCTTTGCCTGCCTTGCTAATAGGTGACTGTTTTCAGTCCCTAACAGTTTGGGTACGCCCACTTTGCGTGTCATTAGCGATAAATATCGCTGACATGCAAAGCGGGCCCCAAACCTGTAGCTATCACCTAAAAGTTGTCGCTAACTGCTTGTTTCCGTTCTGGGAAGGACATGGCTTTTGTAGTTCGGACTGGACTGTTCCCATGGGGCACAGGGTCAGCGCTGATTTGCATATCGCCATTGTCTAACGCAGGGTGGTGTGGAGTGGAAAAACGATGGATTTGGGCCCAGATCTTTGGACTGGGGTGAATGTGTGACATTGATCCACATTCTGTCCATCACTGTTGTGTTTGCAATTACCGCTCTAAGTGTACTGGGGATGCTCAGACGTGAGTCCCAGGCACTCCACACCACTGGAATCAAGCTAGCCGGGCTGATGAGAGGTGTTACCTCGAAACCGGGCCGGTCCTCGGATGCTTGTTTCCGTTCTGGGAAGGACATGGCTTTTGTAGTTCGGACTGGACTGTTCCCATGGGGCACAGGGTCAGCGCTGATTTGCATATCGCCATTGTCTAACCCAGGGTGGTGTGGAGTGGAAAAACGATGGATTTGGGCCCAGATCTTTGGACTGGGGTGAATGTGTGACATTGATCCACATTCTGTCCATCACTGTTGTGTTTGCAATTACCGCTCTAAGTGTACTGGGGATGCTCAGACGTGAGTCCCAGGCACTCCACACCACTGGAATCAAGCTAGCCGGGCTGATGAGAGGTGTTACCTCGAAACCGGGCCGGTCCTCGGATGCTTGTTTCCGTTCTGGGAAGGACATGGCTTTTGTAGTTCGGACTGGACTGTTCCCATGGGGCACAGGGTCAGCGCTGATTTGCATATCGCCATTGTCTAACCCAGGGTGGTGTGGAGTGGAAAAACGATGGATTTGGGCCCAGATCTTTGGACTGGGGTGAATGTGTGACATTGATCCACATTCTGTCCATCACTGTTGTGTTTGCAATTACCGCTCTAAGTGTACTGGGGATGCTCAGACGTGAGTCCCAGGCACTCCACACCACTGGAATCAAGCTAGCCGGGCTGATGAGAGGTGTTACCTCGAAACCGGTCCGGTCCTCGGATGCTTGTTTCCGTTCTGGGAAGGACATGGCTTTTGTAGTTCGGACTGGACTGTTCCCATGGGGCACAGGGTCAGCGCTGATTTGCATATCGCCATTGTCTAACCCAGGGTGGTGTGGAGTGGAAAAACGATGGATTTGGGCCCAGATCTTTGGACTGGGGTGAATGTGTGACATTGATCCACATTCTGTCCATCACTGTTGTGTTTGCAATTACCGCTCTAAATGTACTGGGGATGCTCAGACGTGAGTCCCAGGCACTCCACACCACTGGAATCAAGCTAGCCGGGCTGATGAGAGGTGTTACCTCGAAACCGGGCCGGTCCTCGAATGCTTGTTTCGGTTCTGGGAAGGACATGGCTTTTGTAGTTCGGACTGGACTGTTCCCATGGGGCACAGGGTCAGCGCTGATTTGCATATCGCCATTGTCTAACCCAGGGTGGTGTGGAGTGGAAAAACGATGGATTTGGGCCCAGATCTTTGGACTGGGGTGAATGTGTGACATTGATCCACATTCTGTCCATCACTGTTGTGTTTGCAATTACCGCTCTAAGTGTACTGGGGATGCTCAGACGTGAGTCCCAGGCACTCCACACCACTGGAATCAAGCTAGCCGGGCTGATGAGAGGTGTTACCTCGAAACCGGGCCGGTCCTCGGATGCTTGTTTCCGTTCTGGGAAGGACATGGCTTTTGTAGTTCGGACTGGACTGTTCCCATGGGGCACAGGGTCAGCGCTGATTTGCATATCGCCATTGTCTAACCCAGGGTGGTGTGGAGTGGAAAAACGATGGATTTGGGCCCAGATCTTTGGACTGGGGTGAATGTGTGACATTGATCCACATTCTGTCCATCACTGTTGTGTTTGCAATTACCGCTCTAAGTGTACTGGGGATGCTCAGACGTGAGTCCCAGGCACTCCACACCACTGGAATCAAGCTAGCCGGGCTGATGAGAGGTGTTACCTCGAAACCGGGCCGGTCCTCGGATGCTTGTTTCCGTTCTGGGAAGGACATGGCTTTTGTAGTTCGGACTGGACTGTTCCCATGGGGCACAGGGTCAGCGCTGATTTGCATATCGCCATTGTCTAACCCAGGGTGGTGTGGAGTGGAAAAACGATGGATTTGGGCCCAGATCTTTGGACTGGGGTGAATGTGTGACATTGATCCACATTCTGTCCATCACTGTTGTGTTTGCAATTACCGCTCTAAGTGTACTGGGGATGCTCAGACGTGAGTCCCAGGCACTCCACACCACTGGAATCAAGCTAGCCGGGCTGATGAGAGGTGTTACCTCGAAACCGGTCCGGTCCTCGGATGCTTGTTTCCGTTCTGGGAAGGACATGGCTTTTGTAGTTCGGACTGGACTGTTCCCATGGGGCACAGGGTCAGCGCTGATTTGCATATCGCCATTGTCTAACCCAGGGTGGTGTGGAGTGGAAAAACGATGGATTTGGGCCCAGATCTTTGGACTGGGGTGAATGTGTGACATTGATCCACATTCTGTCCATCACTGTTGTGTTTGCAATTACCACTCTAAATGTACTGGGGATGCTCAGACGTGAGTCCCAGGCACTCCACACCACTGGAATCAAGCTAGCCGGGCTGATGAGAGGTGTTACCTCGAAACCGGGCCGGTCCTCGGATGCTTGTTTCCGTTCTGGGAAGGACATGGCTTTTGTAGTTCGGACTGGACTGTTCCCATGGGGCACAGGGTCAGCGCTGATTTGCATATCGCCATTGTCTAACCCAGGGTGGTGTGGAGTGGAAAAACGATGGATTTGGGCCCAGATCTTTGGACTGGGGTGAATGTGTGACATTGATCCACATTCTGTCCATCACTGTTGTGTTTGCAATTACCGCTCTAAGTGTACTGGGGATGCTCAGACGTGAGTCCCAGGCACTCCACACCACTGGAATCAAGCTAGCCGGGCTGATGAGAGGTGTTACCTCGAAACCGGGCCGGTCCTCGGATGCTTGTTTCCGTTCTGGGAAGGACATGGCTTTTGTAGTTCGGACTGGACTGTTCCCATGGGGCACAGGGTCAGCGCTGATTTGCATATCGCCATTGTCTAACCCAGGGTGGTGTGGAGTGGAAAAACGATGGATTTGGGCCCAGATCTTTGGACTGGGGTGAATGTGTGACATTGATCCACATTCTGTCCATCACTGTTGTGTTTGCAATTACCGCTCTAAGTGTACTGGGGATGCTCAGACGTGAGTCCCAGGCACTCCACACCACTGGAATCAAGCTAGTCGGGCTGATGAGAGGTGTTACCTCGAAACCGGGCCGGTCCTCGGATGCTTGTTTCCGTTCTGGGAAGGACATGGCTTTTGTAGTTCGGACTGGACTGTTCCCATGGGGCACAGGGTCAGCGCTGATTTGCATATCGCCATTGTCTAACCCAGGGTGGTGTGGAGTGGAAAAACGATGGATTTGGGCCCAGATCTTTGGACTGGGGTGAATGTGTGACATTGATCCACATTCTGTCCATCACTGTTGTGTTTGCAATTACCGCTCTAAGTGTACTGGGGATGCTCAGACGTGAGTCCCAGGCACTCCACACCACTGGAATCAAGCTAGCCGGGCTGATGAGAGGTGTTACCTCGAAACCGGGCCGGTCCTCGGATGCTTGTTTCCGTTCTGGGAAGGACATGGCTTTTGTAGTTCGGACTGGACTGTTCCCATGGGGCACAGGGTCAGCGCTGATTTGCATATCGCCATTGTCTAACCCAGGGTGGTGTGGAGTGGAAAAACAATGGATTTGGGCCCAGATCTTTGGACTGGGGTGAATGTGTGACATTGATCCACATTCTGTCCATCACTGTTGTGTTTGCAATTACCGCTCTAAGTGTACTGGGGATGCTCAGACGTGAGTCCCAGGCACTCCACACCACTGGAATCAAGC
Organism: Lissotriton helveticus; assembly: GCF_964261635.1. NCBI lineage: Eukaryota > Metazoa > Chordata > Amphibia > Caudata > Salamandridae > Lissotriton > Lissotriton helveticus. The sequence continues at coordinate 646,035,344 of NC_136061.1, read as the reverse complement.
TAGCCGGGCTGATGAGAGGTGTTACCTCGAAACCGGGCCGGTCCTCGGATGCTTGTTTCCGTTCTGGGAAGGACATGGCTTTTGTAGTTCGGACTGGACTGTTCCCATGGGGCACAGGGTCAGCGCTGATTTGCATATCGCCATTGTCTAACCCAGGGTGGTGTGGAGTGGAAAAACGATGGATTTGGGCCCAGATCTTTGGACTGGGGTGAATGTGTGACATTGATCCACATTCTGTCCATCACTGTTGTGTTTGCAATTACCGCTCTAAGTGTACTGGGGATGCTCAGACGTGAGTCCCAGGCACTCCACACCACTGGAATCAAGCTAGCCGGGCTGATGAGAGGTGTTACCTCGAAACCGGGCCGGTCCTCGGATGCTTGTTTCCGTTCTGGGAAGGACATGGCTTTTATAGTTCGGACTGGACTGTTCCCATGGGGCACAGGGTCAGCGCTGATTTGCATATCGCCATTGTCTAACCCAGGGTGGTGTGGAGTGGAAAAATGATGGATTTGGGCCCAGATCTTTGGACTGGGGTGAATGTGTGACATTGATCCACATTCTGTCCATCACTGTTGTGTTTGCAATTACCGCTCTAAGTGTACTGGGGATGCTCAGACGTGAGTCCCAGGCACTCCACACCACTGGAATCAAGCTAGCCGGGCTGATGAGAGGTGTTACCTCGAAACCGGGCCGGTCCTCGGATGCTTGTTTCCGTTCTGGGAAGGACATGGCTTTTGTAGTTCGGACTGGACTGTTCCCATGGGGCACAGGGTCAGCGCTGATTTGCATATCGCCATTGTCTAACCCAGGGTGGTGTGGAGTGGAAAAACGATGGATTTGGGCCCAGATCTTTGGACTGGGGTGAATGTGTGACATTGATCCACATTCTGTCCATCACTGTTGTGTTTGCAATTACCGCTCTAAGTGTACTGGGGATGCTCAGACGTGAGTCCCAGGCACTCCACACCACTGGAATCAAGCTAGCCGGGCTGATGAGAGGTGTTACCTCGAAACCGGGCCGGTCCTCGGATGCTTGTTTCCGTTCTGGGAAGGACATGGCTTTTGTAGTTCGGACTGGACTGTTCCCATGGGGCACAGGGTCAGCGCTGATTTGCATATCGCCATTGTCTAACCCAGGGTGGTGTGGAGTGGAAAAACGATGGATTTGGGCCCAGATCTTTGGACTGGGGTGAATGTGTGACATTGATCCACATTCTGTCCATCACTGTTGTGTTTGCAATTACCGCTCTAAGTGTACTGGGGATGCTCAGACGTGAGTCCCAGGCACTCCACACCACTGGAATCAAGCTAGCCGGGCTGATGAGAGGTGTTACCTCGAAACCGGGCCGGTCCTCGGATGCTTGTTTCCGTTCTGGGAAGGACATGGCTTTTGTAGTTCGGACTGGACTGTTCCCATGGGGCACAGGGTCAGCGCTGATTTGCATATCGCCATTGTCTAACCCAGGGTGGTGTGGAGTGGAAAAACGATGGATTTGGGCCCAGATCTTTGGACTGGGGTGAATGTGTGACATTGATCCACATTCTGTCCATCACTGTTGTGTTTGCAATTACCGCTCTAAGTGTACTGGGGATGCTCCGACGTGAGTCCCAGGCACTCCACACCACTGGAATCAAGCTAGCCGGGCTGATGAGAGGTGTTACCTCGAAACCGGGCCGGTCCTCGGATGCTTGTTTCCGTTCTGGGAAGGACATGGCTTTTGTAGTTCGGACTGGACTGTTCCCATGGGGCACAGGGTCAGCGCTGATTTGCATATCGCCATTGTCTAACCCAGGGTGGTGTGGAGTGGAAAAACGATGGATTTGGGCCCAGATCTTTGGACTGGGGTGAATGTGTGACATTGATCCACATTCTGTCCATCACTGTTGTGTTTGCAATTACCGCTCTAAGTGTACTGGGGATGCTCAGACGTGAGTCCCAGGCACTCCACACCACTGGAATCAAGCTAGCCGGGCTGATGAGAGGTGTTACCTCGAAACCGGGCCGGTCCTCGGATGCTTGTTTCCGTTCTGGGAAGGACATGGCTTTTGTAGTTCGGACTGGACTGTTCCCATGGGGCACAGGGTCAGCGCTGATTTGCATATCGCCATTGTCTAACCCAGGGTGGTGTGGAGTGGAAAAACGATGGATTTGGGCCCAGATCTTTGGACTGGGGTGAATGTGTGACATTGATCCACATTCTGTCCATCACTGTTGTGTTTGCAATTACCGCTCTAAGTGTACTGGGGATGCTCAGACGTGAGTCCCAGGCACTCCACACCACTGGAATCAAGCTAGCCGGGCTGATGAGAGGTGTTACCTCGAAACCGGGCCGGTCCTCGGATGCTTGTTTCCGTTCTGGGAAGGACATGGCTTTTGTAGTTCGGACTGGACTGTTCCCATGGGGCACAGGGTCAGCGCTGATTTGCATATCGCCATTGTCTAACCCAGGGTGGTGTGGAGTGGAAAAACGATGGATTTGGGCCCAGATCTTTGGACTGGGGTGAATGTGTGACATTGATCCACATTCTGTCCATCACTGTTGTGTTTGCAATTACCGCTCTAAGTGTACTGGGGATGCTCAGACGTGAGTCCCAGGCACTCCACACCACTGGAATCAAGCTAGCCGGGCTGATGAGAGGTGTTACCTCGAAACCGGGACGGTCCTCGGATGCTTGTTTCCGTTCTGGGAAGGACATGGCTTTTGTAGTTCGGACTGGACTGTTCCCATGGGGCACAGGGTCAGCGCTGATTTGCATATCGCCATTGTCTAACCCAGGGTGGTGTGGAGTGGAAAAACGATGGATTTGGGCCCAGATCTTTGGACTGGGGTGAATGTGTGACATTGATCCACATTCTGTCCATCACTGTTGTGTTTGCAATTACCGCTCTAAGTGTACTGGGGATGCTCAGACATGAGTCCCAGGCACTCCACACCACTGGAATCAAGCTAGCCGGGCTGATGAGAGGTGTTACCTCGAAACCGGGCCGGTCCTCGGATGCTTGTTTCCGTTCTGGGAAGGACATGGCTTTTGTAGTTCGGACTGGACTGTTCCCATGGGGCACAGGGTCAGCGCTGATTTGCATATCGCCATTGTCTAACCCAGGGTGGTGTGGAGTGGAAAAACGATGGATTTGGGCCCAGATCTTTGGACTGGGGTGAATGTGTGACATTGATCCACATTCTGTCCATCACTGTTGTGTTTGCAATTACCGCTCTAAGTGTACTGGGGATGCTCAGACGTGAGTCCCAGGCACTCCACACCACTGGAATCAAGCTAGCCGGGCTGATGAGAGGTGTTACCTCGAAACCGGGCCGGTCCTCGGATGCTTGTTTCCGTTCTGGGAAGGACATGGCTTTTGTAGTTCGGACTGGACTGTTCCCATGGGGCACAGGGTCAGCGCTGATTTGCATATCGCCATTGTCTAACCCAGGGTGGTGTGGAGTGGAAAAACGATGGATTTGGGCCCAGATCTTTGGACTGGGGTGAATGTGTGACATTGATCCACATTCTGTCCATCACTGTTGTGTTTGCAATTACCGCTCTAAGTGTACTGGGGATGCTCAGACGTGAGTCCCAGGCACTCCACACCACTGGAATCAAGCTAGCCGGGCTGATGAGAGGTGTTACCTCGAAACCGGGCCGGTCCTCGGATGCTTGTTTCCGTTCTGGGAAGGACATGGCTTTTATAGTTCGGACTGGACTGTTCCCATGGGGCACAGGGTCAGCGCTGATTTGCATATCGCCATTGTCTAACCCAGGGTGGTGTGGAGTGGAAAAATGATGGATTTGGGCCCAGATCTTTGGACTGGGGTGAATGTGTGACATTGATCCACATTCTGTCCATCACTGTTGTGTTTGCAATTACCGCTCTAAGTGTACTGGGGATGCTCAGACGTGAGTCCCAGGCACTCCACACCACTGGAATCAAGCTAGCCGGGCTGATGAGAGGTGTTACCTCGAAACCGGGCCGGTCCTCGGATGCTTGTTTCCGTTCTGGGAAGGACATGGCTTTTGTAGTTCGGACTGGACTGTTCCCATGGGGCACAGGGTCAGCGCTGATTTGCATATCGCCATTGTCTAACCCAGGGTGGTGTGGAGTGGAAAAACGATGGATTTGGGCCCAGATCTTTGGACTGGGGTGAATGTGTGACATTGATCCACATTCTGTCCATCACTGTTGTGTTTGCAATTACCGCTCTAAGTGTACTGGGGATGCTCAGACGTGAGTCCCAGGCACTCCACACCACTGGAATCAAGCTAGCCGGGCTGATGAGAGGTGTTACCTCGAAACCGGGCCGGTCCTTGGATGCTTGTTTCCGTTCTGGGAAGGACATGGCTTTTGTAGTTCGGACTGGACTGTTCCCATGGGGCACAGGGTCAGCGCTGATTTGCATATCGCCATTGTCTAACCCAGGGTGGTGTGGAGTGGAAAAACGATGGATTTGGGCCCAGATCTTTGGACTGGGGTGAATGTGTGACATTGATCCACATTCTGTCCATCACTGTTGTGTTTGCAATTACCGCTCTAAGTGTACTGGGGATGCTCAGACGTGAGTCCCAGGCACTCCACACCACTGGAATCAAGCTAGCCGGGCTGATGAGAGGTGTTACCTCGAAACCGGGCCGGTCCTCGGATGCTTGTTTCCGTTCTGGGAAGGACATGGCTTTTGTAGTTCGGACTGGACTGTTCCCATGGGGCACAGGGTCAGCGCTGATTTGCATATCGCCATTGTCTAACCCAGGGTGGTGTGGAGGGGAAAAACGATGGATTTGGGCCCAGATCTTTGGACTGGGGTGAATGTGTGACATTGATCCACATTCTGTCCATCACTGTTGTGTTTGCAATTACCGCTCTAAGTGTACTGGGGATGCTCCGACGTGAGTCCCAGGCACTCCACACCACTGGAATCAAGCTAGCCGGGCTGATGAGAGGTGTTACCTCGAAACCGGGCCGGTCCTCGGATGCTTGTTTCCGTTCTGGGAAGGACATGGCTTTTGTAGTTCGGACTGGACTGTTCCCATGGGGCACAGGGTCAGCGCTGATTTGCATATCGCCATTGTCTAACCCAGGGTGGTGTGGAGTGGAAAAACGATGGATTTGGGCCCAGATCTTTGGACTGGGGTGAATGTGTGACATTGATCCACATTCTGTCCATCACTGTTGTGTTTGCAATTACCGCTCTAAGTGTACTGGGGATGCTCAGACGTGAGTCCCAGGCACTCCACACCACTGGAATCAAGCTAGCCGGGCTGATGAGAGGTGTTACCTCGAAACCGGGCCGGTCCTCGGATGCTTGTTTCCGTTCTGGGAAGGACATGGCTTTTGTAGTTCGGACTGGACTGTTCCCATGGGGCACAGGGTCAGCGCTGATTTGCATATCGCCATTGTCTAACCCAGGGTGGTGTGGAGTGGAAAAACGATGGATTTGGGCCCAGATCTTTGGACTGGGGTGAATGTGTGACATTGATCCACATTCTGTCCATCACTGTTGTGTTTGCAATTACCGCTCTAAGTGTACTGGGGATGCTCAGACGTGAGTCCCAGGCACTCCACACCACTGGAATCAAGCTAGCCGGGCTGATGAGAGGTGTTACCTCGAAACCGGGCCGGTCCTCGGATGCTTGTTTCCGTTCTGGGAAGGACATGGCTTTTGTAGTTCGGACTGGACTGTTCCCATGGGGCACAGGGTCAGCGCTGATTTGCATATCGCCATTGTCTAACCCAGGGTGGTGTGGAGTGGAAAAACGATGGATTTGGGCCCAGATCTTTGGACTGGGATGAATGTGTGACATTGATCCACATTCTGTCCATCACTGTTGTGTTTGCAATTACCGCTCTAAGTGTACTGGGGATGCTCAGACGTGAGTCCCAGGCACTCCACACCACTGGAATCAAGCTAGCCGGGCTGATGAGAGGTGTTACCTCGAAACCGGGCCGGTCCTCGGATGCTTGTTTCCGTTCTGGGAAGGACATGGCTTTTGTAGTTCGGACTGGACTGTTCCCATGGGGCACAGGGTCAGCGCTGATTTGCATATCGCCATTGTCTAACCCAGGGTGGTGTGGAGTGGAAAAACGATGGATTTGGGCCCAGATCTTTGGACTGGGGTGAATGTGTGACATTGATCCACATTCTGTCCATCACTGTTGTGTTTGCAATTACCGCTCTAAGTGTACTGGGGATGCTCAGACGTGAGTCCCAGGCACTCCACACCACTGGAATCAAGCTAGACGGGCTGATGAGAGGTGTTACCTCGAAACCGGGCCGGTCCTCGGATGCTTGTTTCCGTTCTGGGAAGGACATGGCTTTTGTAGTTCGGACTGGACTGTTCCCATGGGGCACAGGGTCAGCGCTGATTTGCATATCGCCATTGTCTAACCCAGGGTGGTGTGGAGTGGAAAAACGATGGATTTGGGCCCAGATCTTTGGACTGGGGTGAATGTGTGACATTGATCCACATTCTGTCCATCACTGTTGTGTTTGCTAACTGCTGTTAGCGACAGCTTGCTAATAGGGGTCGCTTGGGATTCACAGCTGCTGCCGCTTGTAGCTCCTAAATTATGTCCATGCTTTTCCCAGATCAGTGAAGTTGTTAGAATCACTCAGAACTATCAAAGTCAGACTGTATGTGTTCCTTACTGATAACGATATTGAGTAGTCCGTCTAAGAAGGAAAACTGTGACTAGTCATTCTCCCAGACTTTCTTGAGGCAGGTTGGTCAAAAATTGAAAAACAACTTCATGGAAGATAAGGTGAAGGAAGAGACCAGTATTACCACAGTTATCACAATAAAGATTGACTACAACCCAGCCAAAGTTTTAAGCTGAAGAAACAACAGCTAAAGGAACAACACTTTTGTAGTACATTAAAAAATACACAGCAAAAGGTAAAGCAAACATCGTGTACCTTAAAAGCTGAATATTTTCAGACTGGTAAGGCATTCAGGCCGTGGGTCAATGGTTCTTAGCTTGAGATTGATCTTGCAAATTGTAGAGGTCAAACAGTGCACTGCATTTAATAGAAAGTTTGGCGTTGTGCCCCGACAAGAACAGAGGGCACATAAAACATGATCTCCTTTGAGCTCTTGATGTGGTTGGGTGAGAAGCCAGGGAGGTGGTCATGCAACACCAGTGTGGGTCACTGGCACTTCATCGGGCAACCATATCACTAAGTGTGGGGGGGGTCTGCTGAATACCACACCAGATGGAGGCTATTGGATATTGAAAAAGCACAAGACGGTGGTTTGTAAATATTAAAACAAGCCGAAATTGGCACATGGTGAGTGTGTTTGCCAAGCCTAGTCACCAATTAGTACAGTTGCTCTTATGGAGTAGGTTCTAATGAAGCACAGGATACTTCTTTGCCTTCTTTCTCTGACCTCCTTGATGTCTGTGGTTTCCATGCAGGCCAAGCAGTAGAGGAGGAGGACTGCGACATTCCACATCGCTCTCCACTGTTTGAATCCAACGCTGTTGAGCTGGGCCTCGGTAGGTCGACATTCACTGCTTTAGGGTCTCAGAGTCAGAATCTAAATTAGGGCTGGGCCAATTTTCCATTTCCTCAACATACTCTGGTAAATTCTTAGATTATCACACTTTATCTAGAAGTATCAAGGGCTGAGAATGTGCCCAAATCTGCAAAGTTACAAGTGCACCGACTACCTGCCGTTGGATGTAGAACCAAGTAGAAAGGGGAAGGGCTGCAGGGATTTGTTTAGGCGGTGCCATGCTTTTGTGTTTCCCAATCTTGAAACCACCACAACAGAATATCCAAGATGGTGGAACACTGTCTCTCAGTAAGGGGAAACATACAAAATGGCAGCCCCTTTGTTGCACCACCTTCATTCCATTATCTCGCAGGTCCGGCCCAGCACTTTTAAAATTGAGGAAATCTGAAGGAGTGTGGCACTGCCTGAAATAGACAAGTGGCTGCTGAAGTCAGACAAGCATGGCTTGCAGAAAGTTTCCACTGCAAAGAAGGACCCCTTTTGTCGTTTTTAAATTTCTCAGCTTGAAAATTGATATTTTGTTGTAAAATCACCGCCCTGCTGCTGAACTTTCCAAAGACCGCCATCTTCCCGGGTGGACTACTACACACTACTAATCACCCCTACCCATCCAAGGTCAAGGGAACTTTTCTCCTCCCCCCTCCCTAAGAATTCCATGCTCATGGCTGCCTATTCAATATTTCACTGCTGTGCGTTTCTCCATTAAATTTGTAACTCCGCATGTACGTGCTTTATAAATTTTCATACATAAAATTAACAGAGCTGGCCATTTTCTTATGAGCTGTCAGGCTTCATGACTTTGCACAACCATATTCTCTCTGGTAAGCTGTCTTTTCGTCAGGCGCTGTTTGCATGGGTATATGTCTCTGAGACTGTGTCTTTCTGGATGGCGTGCATGTGAGAGGGTTTTTCTGCTGTAATCTATTGCTGAGGCGTTTTCTCTCGGCATGGGCTGACTTTGAGGCAGGTATATCTCCCTTCACTGAAAAAACACTGTTACTAACTGAGTTCTGGCTCTGATACATAAAATCGCTGAACTTTGCAATTTATGGTTCTCAACGCATAAAACACACTCCAACCTCGTGGGAAATTATGTGGATAAAACAGTGAATTCATAATTATGTAGTCAACGCTGCAGTCACAGAATATCCTGAATCCACTGACGCTCACCATTCTGCATAGTTTTATTAAGAATGTATTCAAGAAAGGTGCTTACCATCACTATCTGCTCTTGGGCATTGTCCCTACTCTTAGGGGCTAGTAAACTATCCCTTGGACAAACCCATGCATATTTTAATGCACTAGTTATATTTTTCCTCGCATATCCTCTTTCCAAAATGTCTAGACTTAAGTTGTTCAGCCTCTCTGAAGTAGTGATCCATACGGCAGCAACTCCTATTTATCCTAAAAAAATTGGCCAAAATGTAAGTTGTCCTCCAGGGCGCGGGGATGACGACTGTTATATCTAAGTAAAGAGTTGCTATCCTGGTGTTTTTGTTTATTGCACTAATTCTTTTTTGAGTTGGGCACATGTACACCAATGTATTGGGCTATACTTTCGGTTTGCAGCACAAGAGTTTCATGTATGCAAATATAGCTAAGGTCAGTAGCTGGATGTGCTTGGCCCTATGAGGCGGTGTTCAGGTCATTTAGTATGTGTGCCGAGACACAAATGGGATTTGCAGACTGTGAGTGCATGTATGTTGATCATCGGTACACACCCGCACATAAATTTAGGCATTGTCAGGTATTTGACATGGATTCCTTCTGTCTTGGTGCATGTGGGATCATTTAGATTAAAGACTAGGTGCCTGATTTAGAGTTTGTCGGACAGATTATTCCTCACTAACGTGACTGACATCCCATTCGCCATATTACAAGTGACATTGGATACAATGCACCTCTAATATGGAATACCGGATATCCGAGAGCCTTTATGGACCTCAGCACAGCATTTGACACAGTGGTAAGGTCTAAGCTGTGGGCTGTGCTGAGGCACATGGGAATGGATGAAGCCATAGTTGCGCTATTGCACAATCTACACACAGGGCTCGAAGCGACTCTAAGATTTGGCCTGTCAGGAGAATGCACTAAGCACTTCAAGCTGGGGCGAGGGGTCTGCCAAGGATGTATTTTAGCTCTTTTTATTTTTATTTTTATATTTAAATCGATTCGATCAGTTTTTAAGGGATAATTATAAAGACGTCCCAGGGATAGGACATAGAACGGTTCCTGCTTTGTTGTATGCGGATGATTCCGTTCCTATTTCCTGGACAGCTAATGGCTTGCAATTTTTATTGAGCCAATTTTATGAGTTCATGGAAAACTTGTGGCTAAAAATTAGTTATTCTAAATCATGTACTATGACTTTAGGACCCATAGGTACCAAGACAAGACAATATGCGATAAAGGATAACACTATAGGCAAGGTGGACAGGTTCAGCTACCTAGACATACTGTTGGATGACAGACTGTCCTGGGTACCATTACTGAAATCACATACTCAATCCTTTAACATGGTTGGCTTTAGTATCGATTCCTTTTCCAGGAGTTTAGACCATAGTCATATAAAGTCTATATTGCACCTCTCTAACGCTAAGTGTGTCTCGACTGTAACCTATGGGGCAGAAATCGGTAGTTACAAATAGTCTACTTTAATATAAATGGCAGAAAATACGTATCTAAGGAAACTGTTACGAATCCCACAGAACGTCCCTGCAGAAATTGCTCATGAAGAGATATGAGCAGGTTATATAGCTGATTATATATATGTTTGCGCCCAGTACTATTATGGTGCTCTATATGGACTAAAAAAGAATTACATTTTAACAGATTATTATTAAGAGATTGTTTGAATGTTAGCTTGCTTAACCATGCTTGAGCTATATAAAAACTACCCTGTAAATTCTGGACCTATTGTAGGTTTTTAATTTCCCAGAGAAAATAACCAAATCAGTCATTGCAGGAATCAATAAAGCATTTTAAGAGTATACCCAAGAAGTTTGAATGCAGGACTCACAGGGTAAACTCTGCTGCATACATTATGCTATGGTAAAATCTATTGATACAATGGAATTTTATCTAATATTGGATATGCCTGTGCACCATAGAAGATTTTTAACATATTTTCGACTGAATATGGCATAGGCCACAAGACCCTTCCGTACATTTTTGTAATGAGTTCTCTGCACTGGACATTTTACACATCGTACTAATTTGCCCGAAACTGGCTAATCTGCGATAATTTTACTGTTTGTTGGTATGTATTGAGATTTTTAATAGTGTGTACTATGCTTATGCTTGAGATTGAATCATATATTAACTGATGTTTTTAATATTTTTGTATGATTATTTTTGTTGTACTTATGATTACCGATGTCAATGGAATAAAGTAATTATTGATTGATTGATTGATTGAGAGAGTAACCCATCCGCCGGACTCTAAATCAGGAACTCCCTTCCCTCTATTTCTAATACGCACAAGACCAACAACTGCACACTTGTCTGGGCCGTTGAATTTAATCCGGAGACACTGGTCGCGATTTTCCACTTCCTTGTTTGACTCTTCTCTATAGGTGAACCACTATCACTAATGGCACCATGCTGTTGGGCAGTAGAGTATTGTGACATTAAAATGCACTAGCTGTCATTGATTGACACATTGAAATGATTTATGGCATTCCTACTCTAAATTTTAGCTGGATTATATCAGCTCTTCTCTTATGTTATAGGTGCATTGGACGAAGAATAATGCCCATATGAGACCGGACAAATAACTTCAGGACTGATTTACTCGTATAGCCTTACCATTGTACTTACACAACCTTGGGTTTCAGTGTCTATGTATATTTTTGTGTATCTCATCAAATTGTTTAGCACTGCGTCGTCTACACTATTGTTTCACTGTATAATATGCACTCAAATCTTTTACTGAAAATATTGGTATTGAAAACTAAGAGAAGAGCCTTATGATTTATTCCATTTTATAATGAAACGTGTGATGTTTCATCGTTTAGACTAGCTGACGGCACGGATATGAATGAGTAGCTTAACTAGGAGTAACGAACGCATGAGGTGATCACTTGCATGAGTCCCACGGGACAATTATTTGAGTATATTCATTTCTTTATGCTAAGCATACAGGTGCTGTCCTTGTTTTGTGTATATCTCTCTTTGAGGCATGCTCTTTCACTGCTTTAGAAGGTTATCTCTCTATTGAAGCCTCTCTCCCTATTGTTATGTCTCATGGTTGTCTCTGCTATGCTGTCAGTGAAGTAGCGGTTCTCTTTGCGAGGGTCTGCCTCCGGAGCAGCCAGGGCCGGCAGTGGGAGGAAATGCAGGGCGGTGACGTGGGGAGGGGCAGGGTGGGGGGTAATAATGTATGGATTACGGAGTTTCACAGGTAAGAAACATTTAAATAAATAAAACGAATTTCGTTGAGTACACTGCATCGCAAAATGCGATGCAGTGTGCTCAACGAAATTCATTTATTTATTTAAATGTTTACTTACCTGTAAAACTCCGTAATCCATACATTACTACCCCCCATCCTGCCCCTCCCCCTCCCCACGTCACCGCCCTGCATTTCCTCCCACTGCCGGCGGCGGCTGCTCCGGAGCATGGTTTCTGTGCATTGGCCTCTCTCTTCATGGGGCTGTTTTTCCGACAGAATTTCTCTCAGCTTGAACCTGCTTCTCAGGTTCCTCATATTGCATGTTAATAATTATTACACTTATAAGTACACCTGCATCAGAATGAAAACTTTTTTTTATTCAGCTAGGCAGTGTTAGCCTAAGCCTTCAGTCTCGGGCGCTGCAGCAGCCCTGAAGGGGTGGGGTTTCATTGATGACCCATATGGACATTAGTAGCAGTGAGCTCACAGCACTTAAGCCACAAAGTGCGCAAGTCGGGCTGGACTGTTTCCTTTCTCTGGCTAGCCCGACATACGCACCAAAGGCTTCACTCTTCTGCACATTAGGAGATCAGGTTGCTAAAAGTTGCACACCCTCAATCTCCTAAGGAGCGACGAGTTTGCCTGCTCAAGCCAATCCTGGCGCTGCAGCATATGGATTGGCTGAGAGATGCTGCTACGCTGACACTTGCCTCTGCGATTCAGAAGCAGTCAAGACTGTCTCACGGGGAAGAGTGTGGGTAGGCGGAGTATCTAGGAAGACTCAGAATAAGGTTGGAGTCAGAACTGCGGGGGTGGCAGGTCACGATGAGGCACGTTGCTGAACTCCAGTGACATCATACCTGCACGGTGAGGCACGTTGCTGAACTCCAGTGACATCATACCTGAACGATGAGGCACGTTGCTGAACTCCAGTGACATCATACCTGCACGGTAAGGCACGTTGTTGAACTCCAGTGACATCATACCTGCACGGTGAGGCATGTTGCTGAACTCCAGTAACATCATACCTGAAAGATGAGGCACGTTGCTGAACTCCAGTGACATCATACCTGCACGGTGAGGCACGTTGCTGAACTCCAGTGACATCATACCTGAACGATGAGGCACGTTGCTGAACTCCAGTGACATCATACCTGCACGATGAGGCACACTGCTGAACTCCAGCGACATCATACCTGCACAGTGAGGCACGTTGCTGAACTCCAATGACATCATACCTGAACGTTGAGGCACATTGCTGAACTCCAGTGACATCATACCTATACGATGAAGCACGTTGCTGAACTCCAGTGCCATCATACCTGCACGGTGAGGCACATTGCTGAACTCCAGTGACATCATACCTGAACGATGAGGCACGTTGCTGAACTCCAGTGACATCATACCTGCACGGTAAGGCACTTTGCTGAACTCCAGTGACATCATACCTGCACGGTGAGGCATGTTGCTCAACTCCAGTGACATAATACCTGAAAGATGAGGCACATTGCTGAACTCCAGTGACATCATACCTGCACGGTGAGGCACATTGCTGAACTCCAGTGACATCATACCTGAACGATGAGGCACGGTGCTGCACTCCAGTGACATCATACCTGCACGATGAGGCACACTGCTAAACTCCAGCGACATCATACCTGCACAGTGAGGCACGTTGCTGAACTCCAATGACATCATACCTGAACGATGAGGCATGTTGCTAAACTTCAGTGACATCATACCTGCACGGTGAGGCACGTTGCTGAACTCCAGTGACATCATACCTGCACGGTGAGGCACGTTGCTGAACTCCAATGACATCATACCTGCACATGAGGCACGTTGCTGAACTCCAGTGACATCATACCTGCACAGTGAGGTACGTGTCTGAACTCCAGTGACATCATACCAGAACGGTAAGGCACGTTGCTGAACTCCAGGGACATCATACCTGCACGGTGAGGCACGTTGCTGAACTCCAGTGACATCATACCTGAACGATGAGGCACGTTGCTAAACTCCAGTGACATCATACCTGCACTGTGAGGCACGTTGCTGAACTCCAGTGACATCATACCTGCACGATGAGGCACACTGCTGAACTTCAGTGACATCAAACCTGCATGGTGAGGCACGTTGCTGAACTCCAGTGACAACATACCTGCATAGTGAGGCTCGTTGCTGAACTCCAGTTACATCATACCTGCACGGTGAGGCACGTTTCTGAACTCCAGTGACATCATACCTGCACGGTGAGGCACGTGTCAGAACTCCAGTGACATCATACCTGCACGGTGAGGCACGTTGCTGAACTCCAGTGACATCATACCTGCACAGTGAGGCACGTTGCTGAACTCAGTGACATCATACCTGCACGATGAGGCACGCTGTTGAACTCCAGTAACATCATACCTGCAAGGTTAGGCACGTTGCTGAACTCCAGTGACATCATACCTGCACAGTGAAGCACGTTGATGAACTCCACTGACATCATATTTGCAGGGTGAGGCACGTTGCTGAACTCCAGTAAAATCATACCTGCACGGTAAGATACGTTGCTAAACTCCAGTGACATCATACCTGCACGGTGAGGCACGCTGCTAAACTCCAGTGACATCATAACTGCACTATGAGGCACGCTGCTGAACTCCAGTGACATTATACCTGCGCGGTGAGGCATGTTGCTGAACTCCAGTGACATCATACCTGCACGGTGAGGCACGTTGCTGAACTCCAGTGACATCAAACCTGCACGGTGAGACACATTGCTGAACTCCAGTGACATCATACCTGCACGGTGAGACACATTGCTGAACTCCAGTGACATCATACCGGCACGATGAGGCACTTGAACTCCAGTGACATCATACCTGCACGGTGAGGCACGTTGCTGAACTCCAGTGACATCATACCTGCGGGGGAGGACTACGTTTTGTTCAGCCGGCGTTCCCACTGCTCTGACCAATTTAAGTGACTGTAGGCTGCCGGCCTCTCCTCACCGTGACTTGCCCTCTTCCAGCCCCGCCGCCGGAAGGGCCTGCGTTAATGGAGGAGCCCGGGCCGCTTCTGCTCCCTCTTCCCGACATCATTATATTTTGAACTAGAAACA
Source organism: Lissotriton helveticus (assembly GCF_964261635.1). Taxonomy (NCBI): domain Eukaryota; kingdom Metazoa; phylum Chordata; class Amphibia; order Caudata; family Salamandridae; genus Lissotriton; species Lissotriton helveticus. Next base: position 646,020,330 of record NC_136061.1, on the reverse strand, counting down.
CATATAATGCTCGAAGTACAGTACATCTGAGTTTTCACATGCGGCCTACAGAATGATCTATTGCTCGCATTCACCGGCTGTATCTGGGGCCCTGGCTCTACTCAATTAGAAACGAAAACACAGGGAGGAACGGAATGAAATAGCACCGCTCCCTAAGCCAGCCCAAGAACCCAAGACACCAAAAAAACAATAATTAGCACAAGAAGCGTTATTTCACTCCTTAATGGAACCATTTAGAAAAGAGACGTCTGCAGCTCTTTCTTTCAAGGTAGTACCTTAACAAAGAATTTCCGGGGTACACTGTTACAGAAGGGCAGAGGTACTTAGGGTATCCTACAGTCCTGGCATGTTCTCATCCTATGCATGTTTTAAAAGAATAGAAAGCAGCAAACAATAAGTGATGCCAACTTCCACTATATGGAACATGAGCACATTTAAGAAATAAACGAAATTCAAGCTAACAAACGCTGCCATCCAGTGTGTTTCCCTCACGCAAACATCATTCCCGCCCTTTTACTGATTGTCTTTTAACTCAATCTGCCATGAACCACCTGCATATTGCAATCAATTCAAAGCAGGGGCGTAGGAAGGGCATTGCGGTGGGTGCGGGCCGCCACGGGTGTCATCATTGGGGGGGAGGGGAGGGAGGGCAGTGACAAAATGGCAAAAAATATGTTTTAAACACATATTTTTGCCATTTTGTCATGCCGGGGGTGACAAGAAATTTTCTGCACCGGGTACCACCTAAGCTTGCCACGCCACTAATTCAAAGTGCGCCACTAATCACCGTACAGCGATTCCGAGGAAGAGAGAGCTCTGCCTTTAGTTGGCATTGCCACACCATCTGAAGGTGGCTGATATTGAGGCCTGTATAGAGAAAATAAACGTTTTCTGGGCAGACTAGCACTTACCATAAAAACATAGCTTGACACCGGAAACACCCGGGAACCGCGCATTCTCAGCCCCTTTGATGAAGTTCGTAGGAACAACAGGGGGGACTTGCACGCTTGCTTTATTTTGGCAGTTTGTATAGCGCGAACAAGACCCTTGCGGGTATTAGAGCGCTTTACAGATCAAGTATAGGTAATCGCATAAAAACACAGATAAATATAGAAACAGTGATACATATAGATACATATATGAATACAGTAAGACCTGGGAACAATTAAAGATTAGTACATAGCTGCAGTAATGTCTAGGACAAGTTCAAGTGAATTTGGCCATGAGAATTGATTTCACTTCTTTTTTTAAATAGGCCGTAGATGAGTTAAGTCTCGTTTCTAGGGGTAGAGCGTTCCTAATCCTGGGTGCCAATCCTGAGAAGGTACGATTGTATTTTTTTTTCTTGGAGAAGCGTTGAGGTTTCAGAAGAAGATTGTTAGAGCTCCTGGTAGACCTGTTGCCGCCTGAGAGAACTAGTTTCTCCGCTAGGTATCTCGGGGTTTTGTGATGAAGTGCCTTATGTGTCATACAGGCGATTTTTAACTGGATTCTGGCCTCAAAAGGTAGCCAGTTGAGGGCCTGAAGGTCAGGGGAGATATGGCAGTTGCGTTTGGTGCCTGTGATGAGCCTAGCGGCTGTATTGATCGAGGCTCTGAGAGGAGCGGTTGTTGATTTGGGTAGACCACAGAGTGCCACACTCCCATAGTCAATTCTGGGAATTACTAGAGATTGAACTGCCTGTTTGAAGTCATTTATGGGAATGAAGGGTTTCAGTTTTCTTAGTGTGTTAATCTGAAAATTTGCACCCTTTGTTGCAGCGCTGATGTGTTTCAGCATGTTTAGTTTTTCGTCTAGGGTTATTCCCAGAGATTTAGCAGAATCAATGATGAGAGGTTGACCGTCTAGTGCCGTTAGGTGTTCCATCCACTCGCGGATGATCGTTGATTGGTTGGGAGGTGCGATCAAGAGGAATTCTGTTTTTAGTGTGTTTAGTTTTAAATGGTTCTTAGCTAGCCAGATCTGTGTATCTTTGGGCGTTGAGTTAAGGGACTTGATGTCTTCAGGAGATTTGACCTTAATGTAAAGTTGTGTATCGTCTGCGTACATGTGATATTGGATATTTGCGGAGTTGAGAAGCTCAGTGAGTGGTTCCATAAACAGATTGAAGAGTGTTGGGGAGAGAGAAGATCCCTGAGGTACTCCTAGAGTGACAGGGGTGGAATTAGATAATGATTGGTTGCTCTTGAATCTTTGTGTTCTGTTTTGGAGGAAAGAGGTGAACCAGTTTAATACTGTTCCAGATAGCCCCATTCTATGCTTCAGGAGGTCCAGTAGGTTGTCGTGTTTGACTGTATCGAAAGCTGAGGATAGGTCAAGGAGGATAAGAAGGCAGGCTTGGTTTTGATCCAGTATTTGTAGTGCATCATCAATTATGTGGGTCATGGCAGATTCAGTTCTGTGTCCTGATCAAAAGCCTGATTGGAATTGGTCTAGCAGGTTGAAGCGGTCTATGTGGATACTCAGCTGTGTGTGGGCACACTTTTCAAGTAGTTTGGCAAGGGTTGAGATGTTAGATATTGGACGATAGTTATTTAAGTCAGTTGGGTCTGCTGAAACTTTCTTAAGGATGGGGGATACATGACCAGCTTTGAGGATGTCAGGAATGGATCCTTGCATGGGCGTAGCTGCAAAATCAGCCCTGTAACAAAATCGGACAAAACCGGCCCTGGCAAAGAGCTCGGCGCCCCCCCCCCCACAACCCCAAGGGGGTGGGGAGGGGGGTGACGAGCACTTTGCCAGGGCCGGTTTTGGTTCCCAGTCCGGCCCTGTCTCCGCCTCTGCTCCCACCAACACCTCCAATACCTCCCTGCACCTTTATTCCCAGCTCCACCTCCATTCCCACCTCCCTCCCTACACCTCCTCTCCCCCTACCTCCACTTCCACTGCCACTCCCACCTCCACTCCCTCCTCCATCTACCCCTCCACCTCCACTCCCCTTTCCCTACCCTCCACCTCCACTCCCCCTCTTCACCTCCACTAACACCACCACCTCCACTCCCCCTCCCTCCCTACACCTTTACTTCCACCTCTACCTCCATTCCCTTCTCCCTTACTGCACCTCCTCTCCCCTCCCTCCGCTTCCACTCCACCTCCCTCCACCTCCACTCCCTCCACCTCCACTCCCTCCACCTCCACTCCCTCTACCTCCAACTCCACTCTCCCACCTTCACTCCATCCTCACTCCCTACACCTCCCTCCCTCCCCCTCCCTCCACCTCCACTCCTCCTCCCCGACCCACTCCCTCCCTACACCTCCACTCCCCCCTCATCCCATTCCCTTCCTACCTACACCTCCACTTCAGTCCTCCCCTCGTCTACCCTCCCTACACCTCAATTCCCCCTCCCTCACAGCCCCCTTCCTTGCATAAACAACAAAATTAGAACACATTTTTCGTGTGAATTTTAGTTTTTATTAGGATACCTCAGTTGTATATGTTTTCTATGTTATATATAAAGTGTCAAATGGTTATAACACTTTTTTAATTATAACTTATAACTTTTAAACATGCTGCACAACATTCACAATACTCTGCAGCACAAGTTAAAAACGTTAACAAAGCCAATAGCTCTATCTAATCACTTATGAGGCCCCAAAGGCGAGACCTATTGGCTATGCCAATGCTTGTTTTCCTTTGCAGAGCTTTTGCAAATGAGATTCCCGGCTCCAGCATTCCCTATTTTTATGATTAATTAAAGGAACTCCTACAATGGCCTTATTAACCTTCTTGCTTTTTCAAATTTGCTTGAAAATGCACCATTTGCACACTTTTTCACAAGGGCAGCTCCTCCACTAGGGCGGAGGAGCGTCACCTCACTGCTTTCTCAAAGTGCGAGAAGCAGAAACATAAAATGGTGAAACTACCATTTTATGTTTCTGTTTCTCGCACTGCAAGAAAGCAGAAGTGTTTGGTTGGGGGCAGGTGGCTGGGCGGTCCTGCTCTAGGGCAGGGGAGGAGTGGCTTTCCCACTGCTGCGGGAGCTATTTGGTCGGCCCTCTGGGGCCGTCCAATCCAGTCATGCCCACTCTGCCTTTTCTCCATGTAGGCAGCAACCTACATGGAGAAAATGACCTTCCCATAGGCGCCTGGCTGGTCAGCGTCCCGGCCAATCACAACGCTGCCTTTGCAGCATTGTGATTGGCTTAGGGGAGGGGAGGGAGGCTGCCTGCTTCCTGTTCAGGAGGAGTGGAGAGGAGCAGCCTACAAGGAGAAAATTACCTTCCCATAGGCGCCTGGCTGGTCAGTGTCCCGGCCAATCACAACGCTGCCTTTTCAGCATTGTGATTGGCTTAGGAGGAGTGGAGGAGAGGAGTGGAGGCGACGCCGACGCGGAACCGGGCTGGTGAAGGTAAGTTAACGTTTTTTTTTAATTAACCCCCGCCCGCGAGTCATGTCGGCTGTTACCCAAAAAGAATGTAGCATCCGTCTGTATACTTCATTCACTTTTTCTGCCACTTACCGCCATTTTAATTAATACTCATATGAGTTGTGAAATACCCTTTTACATCTTCCAGTGGATTCACAACACACTCGTTGTGAGTTGGGGGTCTCTCAGTTGTGGCTGACATTTGTGCTTTGGAGCTACATAGGGAGCACCAGCAGGAAACACATACATGTAATCCGCGTTAATGTTTAAATAGTTCACCCATCACATTTTCGTCACTCACTAAAAACAGTTTCAAAATGTAATTTCAAAGGTTCAACTGTAGGCAGGGGGCACCATTGGTACATGAGTCCTCTTTGTGGGACTATCAGGGTCGGATTGGTAACACAGGCACGGCAGAAGGGCCGGTAGACGAGTTCTGGCTGTGGGCATTTTGTTTGGGCAGCCTGGGGGCTGTCTGTGCTGCTAGGATGCCGCCAGCGGCCCTGTGGGTGCCTGAGTGGCCGTTCTAAAGGCAGATGGATGGATGATCTCTCACTGGGCCGGCCCATTAATGTATGCTGAATGAGCGGGGGTAAGGGGTCTGGGCAGAAGTGGTCTCACTTGCATTCATGTGTGGCTCAGCAGTGTGAACTAATCTGCATTTTGTAAAAATCTAGGTGAAGTTAATAAAACATGCCCCCCACCCCCTTTCTTTTCATTAAACTTCGCTGAAGCAGTGTTTTGCAGAAAGGAAATACACAAATGTGAGCCTTTTTTTTTTGGGGTGTGCCCTGGCCGATTTTTTATCCCAATCCAACCCTGGGGACTACAGATTAGTCTCTTGCCCCTACTTTTTAATCCTCGGACTCATCAGTAAAAAAGTCAACAAAAGTTATAATACCACCAAACGCAATGCAAGTATCTGGGCAACTAGCACACCCTGGAACATGTACTTAGAAAAAGTTTTTCGTAGTACAGATTTTTTTAAGGGAAGGGGGCACGACGAAGGTCGTAGATAAGCCCAAAAGTATGCGGTTGACTTTTCACATTGAGGGACCACTGACAGAGCAGCAGGAAGTTGAGACATGCAAATAGGCTTTCATAGAGGTGCTTTTTAAAGTGAAATATTCTTGCAACTGAGAAACAGTTGTATATGGTGTTTATGGGTATGAAAGGTTAAAACCTCAGTGGCAACCCCACAATGCACTCTAAGGCGGAGGAGGACCAGAAGTGCTCAAGGTCCTGTAGGGCTCAATCAGGAGACACATGGATGTTTCAGGGGCAAAAGGTGCCACCACAGTTCCATGTAGGGCTGGCCAACTCCTCATCCATTTTCCATCTTTAGTCAAGGCTAGTTATCCAGTCACATTGACTTGGGTTTTTATTCTAGTTCTGTGCTTTCCAAACTGTGCGTCGGGACACAGTAGTGTGTTGCCTCCCATTTGTGGGTGTGTCGTGCGACAATGACGTCTCAGGGCACATTAGGGCGAATGCTCTCTTGGGCCGAACGTATTCAGTGACACAGACGCAGTACAGCAGAGTACCCGGAGGAGGAAGGACAAGTGGAAGGCGAGTGTGCGGCCTTGTTCATTTTGTGACGCAGTGACAAGGAACTGGATCTGCCTCTGCACCCCATCCCAGGCGCTCGGTAAGGGAAATATCCGAAATTGTAAAACTCTGTTGGCATCCCTCTCTACTTTTCTCCTCTTTTGCTTCTCCCGCTCGCTGTCTCCATCATCTCTTTTTCCCTCTTCTTTAATTCTGCTTATGCCCACGCTGCGCTCTGTAAGGGAAATTTTTGAAATTTTAAAACACTGTTGGCATCCCTCTCTACTTTTCTCCTCTTTCGCTTCTCCCGCTCGCTGTCTCCCATCGTCTCTTTTTCCCTCTACACTTCTGTTGTCTAAACATCTGACCAAGTTCATGGAGTGATCGCGCTAGCCAGAGGCAGTCATTACAGAGGGCCATTTGGGCAGCGTGTGGTTCAGGAAGGCCCCGAACACCGGCCCTCAGCGGGGGGCAAGATTCAGTGTGTAAAGCAGGGCATCAGGCCATCAAAGGCAGCCCCCCTGTGTGCGGCAATAGCTCCACACAGGACAGCAGGCCTGGCTGTGTTGGGGGGGACATGCTTTGAAAGTCCAGTGGTGTTTTCTACCTCATGAACCCTCATGGGGGGCTTTTTACCTCACGAAAGGACGGCCCACTACTAACAATATCCCATTGTCAAGTTAAGCGAGTGGGCGGCGAACCCCAAGGCCGTCTTGGAAACTGAAATCAAGATAGCAGGATACAGGAAGGCCGGCCCTCGCCCTCTACTTACCCACTCTCAGCTTTAGGCCTGGAAGGGGATGTGAAAGGCGCTATATAAATAGACGTGTTTCAGCTTTTAATGCAAAATGCCCCCCAGCCTACAGGTGTATTTAGCATGCATGTCATGTGTGGCTTCTTCCAGGCAAATCTGGCTTAGTTACCAAGAGCACTTTGCACGCTGGTATTTTCAAGCCCGTGGCACTGCAATGCATTTGCTTTGAGGCTTTTGTAAAGCGCTGCAGATCATAGCTTTGCAGCCTCAGAGCGCTAATAGAACAATAGAAACGAGAAATTTTAGAATGCAAAGTCCCATGTTAAAAAACCTCAACCCATATTTATGATGGTTTTGTATCGCCCTTGCATCACACAAGGTAGCACAAGGGCAACGCAATACCTAAAATGACATTTACCAAACAGCACAATGCCAACTTGCATGGCCCTGCGTGGCATTGGAATTGTGGAGTAACCCAAGGCAGCGCAGGTCCCTGCGTTACGTTACCCTCCCCAGGGAGGTATTCCATGGGTGGATGCGTGGGTATTACTGCGCATCCACCCTTGGATTTTGACGCATATCCAGATTTACCTTTAGTGGTAGACCTGGGAATTTTTCAAAATGCTGCACCTCCCAGGGGAGGTGTAACCAGGAAAAATATGTTTATTTCTCCTTCTTTTTTCCTCTTTCTACGTGGAACCGCCTGCCCTGTATGGAAATAGGGAACTGAAGCTGCTGGAGTCCCTTCTGCGATGTTAGAGGGTTAACAGCAAGTCTTTCATGTCGGGTCATGTTTTCTACACTCATAATTCCTGATCCATAATTTCAGATTTAAATAGTTTTGGATGCAAAATGTCTGATTTTAATATCTATCGATCCTTTAAGTTCGGGGACATGAGTATAATAAGTCTAGATGTGGAGGACGATACAGGGATAATCAATACAAACTGAAATATATTAGGTATTGAGAACGCCCTAATTAGCAGGATAAGGTCCACACCTCCTGTCACATCATTAGAGTATGTTCATTAAGTCATACACAAGTGAGAAACTATTTAGATACCATGCTCTCCAGAGGCGTAACTAAATTTGAGGAGGGCCTCCTGCAAAGTTCATGGAGGGGGCCCCCTAAAAACTCCACCAGAAGATATCAGGCCTCGGTACTGTGCACTGCAGAGGGCTGCGGGGGCCTTTGTTATGCCACTGACTCCCTCAGGATCAATATGAACACCACTGAGGTGTTTCACATATGCCGCAGCAGCAAAGCCTGCGTGTACATATATAACTGCAGGTGGTGTTCTAAGCATAAAGAAGTACAGAAACATCATAGAATTCATTACATGTAAAACCCATACATGGCTTACATTTTGGAGTGCCCACGCCTACATGCCAATAGACCTGATTCAGGCGGAAGACGACCGTTTTTTTTAAAGCCAAAAATGGCTTTATTTTAGCTGTCTCCCGCCTGAAATTGCATTTTCTACAATAGAAGTCAATGGGGAATTTTCACTCTCCCAATTTTTTTATTCTAAGTCCCCCACTTCTCTGTCCTAAAATGTTGGGATGTATGCTATTATACATATAAATGCGTAGGGCTGACTGAGCAGACCACAATGGGGTGGGGGTCCTGAACCAGTGAACCACAGGGTCCGCAGTCTTAAGTTGAACCCTATCTATAAAAAAGTATAATCTGTACCCTAGCATGCCCTTTTAGTTAGCAGGCCAGACTGAGAACCAAAAAGAGTACCGGTAAATATGTTCCAAGCAGCCCTGTTTCCATCCATTTTCTGTCTCTCCTTTTTTCCTCTTTCGCTTCTCCCTCTCGCTCTCTCTCTGATCTCTCCCATCCTCTCTTTTTCCCTCTTCTCTCTTTCTACTTATGCCCACGCGATGCCTGCTATAAAAAAGTGACAGAGGTGTTAGTAAGTGAACTAGTATGGTGCCAATCTGGAAGGTGTAGTTGTAACTACACCTCCGAGATTAGCGCCACATAGCTACCAAGGTTTCAGATTGTTGTCTATAATTTAAGTGACATCTCTGTCTGGGGATTTACTCACAATGTGGCAGGATATCGCAAGGATGGGTTTCTGGGCACCCCACCTTGACCTTGCCTGCAGTCTACCGGCACCTGCTGCACGCACAGATGGTGGGGTCAGGATGTATGGCTGTGTGAGCATCCCTATATGTGCTTTCATACTTTTCTGTGCAGCAATGAGTTTGTACCTTCGGATTTGCTGCCAATTACCTCTCGGCGTGGTGTGGTATTATTTAACATGCCCATTCTAGTTCAGATAGCATGCCTAGACACTTTCTCTTGACGGTGCAAAACATGAACTCGTGGATCAGTGGTAGCATGGTAGCAAGATAGATATGCACTTCTTGCTCCATGAAAGAAAAATGTGTGACACAGCGCTGGCGCATGACCAATATATAAAGAATGGACCAGGACTGAACTGTCTGTACACCTAAACTCGAATAACTTGGTAACATATTATTATACTAAATGAGACCCTACATACCCCACTCTGATTGGCATTCTAAACTGAGATACAATTGTTTGACACAATGAGCATGTTGTACTCATTCCATTTTGGCTCCTAAATCTCCTTGTAAGAGTACTGTGACTTTACCTGTTAAGAGTGTCTCCAGTAAGAGTTCTGTGAATATGTCCTCTAAGGACCTTTCATGCAAACCTGTTGTTGGTGGTAAGCTTTCTGCTAAAATTGTTCCCTGTAAACTTACGAAAGGCGACTTGGTCAAGGTGAAGTCTGGTCGTGTTTCAGGAGGCTTGTCAAAATTCCGTGGTCCTTTTCTTGTGAAAACGGTCTACCCTCACTATGTTGTCCTCTCGAATAGGGAAAAATGGAATCTAAGGAGGGTTGCCCTCTATCAGAAAGCTGGTGTCAAAGCTGGTGTTTGTCCTGGTCCTACTTCCCCCGTGCCTGCCCAGGATCTCTCCGCTTCAGGGTTCATGTTTATTCCCTCTCAGGTTCCGGATCCGGCTCTTGTAGTGCCTGTTCCCATTAATCCCTTGGTGAGGGGCAATGGTGGGGGGGATGCCCCTGACCCTGTTGTTGCTGCTCCCAACCCCAGTGCTGATTCCAGTCCCTCTTTACCTGTTCCCAGACCTCAGAGGTCCCATAGACCCCCTTCTTATTTGAATGATTTTTGTTGTGATTAAGAGGGGTGACGTGTGTCCCTTTCTATGACTAATTTTATTTATTGCATTGCCTGTTTTGTGCTTCACAACTTTTGTTTTAAGATTCTCAACTGTTGCTTGCAATTTGTGCTTCACAACTTTTGTTTTATGCTTCTCAACTGTTGCTTGCAACTTTTCCATCGTTTGTTGCTAATGCTCTTAGGTTTCGAGTTAAGTTTCCTTTCCATGACATTTCCTTCTTTTTGTATTAAGTTTCCTTTTTTCTTGTGTTTTATTCTACGAGAGGAGATGTGTTGTATATTTATCTTTCCTCTATTTCCATGCTCTACCATGGTTCTTACCTGTGTCATTCATTCCAGAATGTAGATGGCTCTGCCTCCTCCTAGTGTTCTAGTTGGTGACAGTTTGTGCCTGGCCAGCTTGCGTTGAGGTTGCTCCATGCTTTTCTCCTGTAATAAACCTCCTGTGGTACACCTGTGGTCTCCAGCTATTTACTACAGAGCACCTAGTTGTAACTACACCTCCGAGGTTGGCGCCATACTAGTTAACTAACCTAGCACCAGGGGATACAAACTACACCTCCGAGATTGGCACCATATTCATTTTATGCCAACAGCGTTAATGTATTGGCCTCTTTATGTGTGTTTGTTTCTTTAGTATCAGCTGCTATTTGCAATTTAAAGGGCACGTTTAACTACTAATTAAGGAGGATAAAGATGAGAGGAGAGGTGTCCCCCTTTGTCTGTCTGTGCATGATGTGCATAATGTGCAAGACGTGCTTGAGTCGATAAACTGGCAAACATTAAAGGCCAGTGTGGGTGTACCCCTCCACCAGTGCCTTGCTTGGCTCGCACAGCAGAGCCTTGACACCCATGTTTTTCTGTGCTATGCCTAAGGTCAGTTTTCATTTCCACCCCTATCAAAGGCCTTTCGTGCTTACATTTGCACTGCCCGCAGCTTGTTCCTTTCTTGTACTTGTTTTTAGCGAGCATATTGAATACCTTTGAGGTAAGTTTACCCTATAAAAATACAACAGCACCAGTCCAGGCCTGTCTGCACAGACACAGCCAGCATCTACTTATCTAGGTGTACAATGTTCCTGTGTGCCACCAGTGCTCACATGAGGGGCCAAAGAAAAACCTTTTAACTACCCGCCCCATCCAGTCAATTATGGGCTACATGCACCTTTATTTGCAGAAGGACCAATGAAGTGCTATTGAAATAGTCAACAATTTATTGGACTGCACAGAAAGAAGTCTGTAGTGCGACAAACATATACAAAGTGCCATCAAAGCTAATCCCAAACCCTCAGGCTCATCGCCAAATAACTGTCCAACAAAAATATTGTAAATGATCAATCCTGAGGTAATTGGAAATCTAACCTGGTATATGCAGAAGATACTTTTTCATTAATGTGGATCATGTAGTCACAGAAGCAAGCTGCCTCAGTTCGGCTTCTCTAATTCTAATCCAGACATTCATTTGTAAAGATGGAAACTTGAAACGCCATGTTCAAATAACCTGTGTTACATCCTTACCATCCTATGACTGCTCAGTTACTTGTGCACTAAAGTGAGCCTTACTCTATGCTGGTTTTGAGATGTTTGTGAATATAACTGTAAAACTAGAGTTGTTCAGTTAGCCATTATGATAGTGTTGCACTCTGGTTGTTTGTACATTCCAAAAGTCACGTTTCAAGCAAACATTTTTTTTCTGTTAAGGAAATGCTTTGTTAATATTTCTGGCTTTCGAAACTGGTTGCAATTTCAGCTCTGTGTTTACTGCTTACTCTTCTAGTGTATATTCATTGTCATAAAGCTGGGTCTGAACTGAGGTGGAGAAGTGAGCTAAAGAATGATGATGGATTCAACCCAGATCTGTGCCTGGGGGTGGAGGTGTCTGTAAAGTTTCAGCGCTCCGTCCACCATCTCCTTGTGTTTGCTTTTTTGTTTTATAGGCCAATCTTAAGTCCTATGATATTATTGACTAGATTAGACCTAGATTCTTGAAAGATGTCAGCCAATATTTTTAACACAACATGTGCAACAGTTTGATTTCCCAACCATTTTAAAGGTTTCAGGAATGTGGTCCTCTAACTTAATTAGAATTTCCCATGGCCAATGTTGGTGTTGTGCTTCCACCTTCAATGGCATGTTTTCCACGTGCTGCCCTACTACCTCATTTAGGTTGTCTGTCTCTGATCCAGTCAAAAAGGCTTCAGTGTCATAGCAGAGCAATATGTGGTTGTTTATGTGATTATCTCTTGATTGCTTCCAGTTCAAATAAGTAGATTAAAAATGAGGCATCAATTTGTTTTTTTAGGAAAGTAAGCAATTTAGTTTGGCGGGTAGGACCCTGGCTTGGAAATGTAAGGGCCTTCTGAAAAGGATGGAAGATAATTATGGGTTCTGGACAGTTCGCTTGGCATCCTGAGTCTGCCAGAGCCAGGGTCAATGCAGTTCTTACTTCTGTCCCACCTTATGCTCAGAGCTCTGATTCCATATGATTATCTACTACTCAAATCCTGAAATGTTAGTGGAGAGAATGAAGACTGTAAGCAAGGCGTAAGATTGTGAAACTTTGTATCTCATGTTCTTTCTATCTCTAGATTTCCACATTTCTTCATTTTCCCCGAAGGCAAACAGAAACTCAAAACACCTGGGCGGGGGCCGAAATTGTCCCCATTTTCAAGAAGGGGTCCCCTTTGGAGCCGTCAAATTATAGACCCATAAGTCTCCTGGATACTACCCAGAAACTGATGGGCCGGACACTCCTGGATAGAATACTGGGATGGGCGGAGGAGCATGAAGTAATGACTACCCTTCAGGCCGGCTTTAGATCTGGGATTTCGTCCATGGACCAACTCTTTAGGCTGCAGGTCCTTTTTTGGAAGACCGTAAGTATCGAGGGTGGCAGCCTCTACTTGGTCTTCGTTGACCTGCGGGCCGCTTTCGACCTTGTGCCGAGGGAGGGTTTATGGAGGGTCCTAAAAGATCATGGCCTTCCTCCCTATCTTTTGGAGGTCCTGAAGCGGTTTCATGAAGGGAACTATGCCCGGGTGAGGTGCGGGAAGAACGGGGAACTATCTGCACGTTTCCTTGTATCTAGAGACGTACGCCAGGGCTGTGCCCTGGCTCCCACGCTCTTTAGTCTCTATATAAATGGTTTGGTGGGGGAACTAAATAGAGTCAGGGATAGCGATGCCCCTTGGTTGGCGTCAGGTCGGGTGCCTGCTCTGATGTTCGCAGACGACACCCTATTGTTGTCGCGAACATCAACAGGCATCCAGCGGGTTTTGGATGGTTTTGTTTCATTCTGCGCCTCGCGGGGACTCGAGATTAATTTAGAGAAAACAAAATGTATGATCTTCGGTCCCCCGAAACGCACCCGCCCTAGCCCTACACTAAACGGCACCCCGCTTGAAAGGGTGAGAACCTTTGTATACCTGGGGGTCACTCTGACTGAGGACTTTGGTTGGGGCCCCCAGGTAGACAAATCTACCCTAAAGCTCGCACAGATATCAGGGGGCATAGGTAAGTTCCACCGGACAACGCAATTTAAGCCAGTCTCCCCAGTGCTTGAAATTTACAATGCTCAAGCTAGACCTGCTGTAACCTACTGTGCAGAATTTTGGGGACATTCAAGCATAGCAAGCCTTCTCAGGGTTGAACGGGCCTTTATGAGGAGTCGGATTGGTCTACCCCAAAGTACCCCGCTCTTACCCTTGAGATTCGACCTAGGCGTGGAGCCCATCTCTGAACTATTAGCGGCCCGACCCCTCCTGTATTGGAGAAGGCTCTGGACAGTACCTGAGCTTGTGGACTACAGAGCTGAGTTCGCTGCTGTCTGGGGGTCGTTGAAGAGTAAGAAAATATCCTGGCTGCTCCACATTAAAACTATTGCCTATCTAATAAGAATGCCCCAAATATGGGAGTCCCCGGCGGAGAGTTGCACAGTGGTGCGGAGAACTGAGCTGCTGGCCTTCTGAGGCACTATAACCTAAGTCTGCTGCATCGCCTGCCAAGTATGGGCAGGTTGTCTTGGGAATTTTTGCAGGTAAAACTTGTCCCCAGAAGGGAGGAATTTCTGGACCAAATTGAACCTCCCCTAGCAAGAAAACTATACACACAATTAAGGCACGGCTGCCTGCCACTTGGGTCACTGACCTGCAAATGGGCAGGTCAAGAGGAGGGAATTTGCCCTGTCTGCAATAATAGCAAAGAAGACACTGCCCATGTTTTGTTTTTCTGCCCCTCTTATAGCGCAATTCGGAGAGCTTGGCTGGTACCACTATGCAGAAATCTGGGACTAAAACATTGTGCTCAAGCCGTTAGAATTTTAAAATATGATACATCCCCCTCATTGTGTTTTCGGTCTCCCGCTTTTTGTACGGTATGTGGCGGAGAAGGTCCACCTTGATTAATTGTGACTAACTCTAATGATGACCACTTTGTTGATAACTGATTGTTTAATAATGTTTTAACCACTGGTTCTTAATTATTTATATATTTTATTGTATGTACATATTTTATCTGTGCTTTTATGGTCGTTGACCGAAATAAAGTTATCAATTGAATTGAAGAAACTCAAAATGGATACGTTTATAATTCGGAAGCGAAAAGCTAGTGACGATGACGTTTGCGAAGAACAAAATGTAGCAGTTATTGAGCAAAGTCCCCTAGAATCAACTTAACGGTCTGTCTCAGTACCAAAGAAGTGTAAAGGGAAATTCGCCAATACCCGTTTATATATTAAGCTTATATGAAACTGGGGTTCACATTTTCTGGTAGTGAACACCATACTTGTCCCCAGTGTTTAGTTTGTGGGGAAATACTTGCAAATGAAAGTATGGTACTAAATAAATTAAAACACCATTTTACCACAAAACACAGCCATTTGTCAGAAAAGCCGGTAGAATACTTTATTGATCTTGCATAATCTATAAGGAACGCACTCTGCATCATTCTCAAAGAGAATGAAGACATCAGAGAAAGCTCAAAAGGCAAGTTACTTGGTTGCTCAAATAATTGCCAAAAACAAGGAACCACACACTGTTGCCGAAACCACCATAAGGCAATCTTGCTGTGCTATTGTTCGAACAATGTTTGGGCCAGAATTTGAGATTGAAGTTAATAAAATCCCTTTGGCAGATAACACAATTGGAGGACGGATTCAAGATATGTCTGCTAACGTTAAGCTGCAAATGAAGGATATTTTTCAAGACGACAATATGAACTTTACATTGCAACTAGATGAATCAACAGGTGTCAGTGGGTTAGCTCAATTACTGGTTTTTATACATTTCATTTATACTGACAAAATTATTGACAATTCCTGTGTTGTCTAGAACTTCCATTGAGAACTAGAGGTGAGGATATATTTCAAACTTTAGATTGCTTCATGAAGGAAAATAATTTGTGCTGGTTAAATTGTGTTGGGATATGCACGGATGGTGCACCCTCAATGGTTGGCGCAGCAAAAGGTTTTATAGCTTTAGCAAAGAAAGAAAATGAAAATATCATATTAACTCATTGCTTTTTACGTGACGCACTAGACGCGCAAACCATTGGGAATGAATTAAGGGAAGTTATGGACAAAGTGATTCGAATGGTCAATTACATTAAAAGCCGACCTCTTAAATCAAGAATATTTGCTCATATTTGTGAAAAAATAGGGGCAAAGTTTACAAAGCTCCGACTGCACACAGACGTTCGTTGGCTCTCAAGAGGTTGTGTGCTTTGTGGTGTATACGAATTGCGGGATACGATGCTTAAAGTTTTTGAGGACAATAAGCTGCACGAATTATGCAGCCTAATTCAAAACAAACTTTGGTGCACAAAATTGGCATATCTTGCTGACATTTTTGAACATTTGAATAAAATTAACACCAGTATGCAAGGAAAAGGAGAAAATATCTTAACAGCAGTAGATAAAATATGTGATTGAGAGACAAAATAAAAATTTGGGAAAGGAAAGTGAAAGAAGGCAGTTTTGAAATGTTTTCCAAAACAGATGAGTGCCAGATGAAATGTGATATCAGCCCGCTGATTGTTGACCATTTAACATTGCTCGGAGAGAAAGTTTCTCATTGCTTCCCAAATGGTGCAATCCACGACTATGATTGGATCAGAAATCCATTTCTTTCAACTGCAACTGGGAACTTCTCTGTTGCTGAAGAAGAAGAAATAGCTGAAATAAGAAATGATCGAAGTATGTTCATGATGCATGCAGAGGGTGATTTAGACAGCTTTTGGGTTTGTGTTACAAAAATGCATCCAAACATAGGTACAAAAGCGTTAAAAATTCTCTTGCAGTTTTCTACTACTTACATTTGTGAAGTATCCTTTTCAACAATGACACACTTAAAGACACTGAAACGTGGATGCTTGAAAATGCTTGATGATGAAATGCGAGTGTCTTTATCAAATATTCAACCAAATATTGACCAGCTGTGTTCATCCTATCAGCCTCATATATCTCATTAAAATAGTAAGACAAGTGCTGTTGTTTTTATTCAAAGTTTTTCATTCTTGCACATATTTACATATTGTTACTCATAAAGGACATCATGTTTTTGAAATGTAAGTGTGTCATATTGCAAATGATATATTTATTTTAAATATCAATGAACGTTTTTCGAGAGATATGTTGTGTTCCCATACATTTTGATGTTTACAATTTCTATGACATATATGTATTTGTCCTTATCTCTTATATGCAGTTAATTCTACCTCAAAGTGCTGAATGGAAAAACATATGACTCGTCTTATTTTCTGTTGCCTTTTGGCGCGCTGCATGGAGGAAAGCTGTCCTACCTGAGTTCAATGCGCAGAGACCGGCTGTTAATTTGCATGATTGTTTTATCACTCACAATTCCCCCTTCCTGAATGTATTTGTGTATAACTCATGTTCAGCAAGGCAGCAGGCAGACTTTGTGCGTGGTTGAAAGGGTTGGCAGTGCGTGCACCTGCCCTTTTTATGCCGTAAATCACTGGGGCATGTGCCAACGTGTGCATGATTATATTCTTCTTTCATGCACAAACCTAAGCCTGCTTACACTCAGTTTTGCCAGTCACTTTCTTTGTTAGAACAGTTTCACAATTGCTTTATTAACCTTCCCGCTTTCTCAAATTTGCTTGGAAATGCACCATTTGCCCACTACTTTTTCAAAAATTTCTCGGGAGAGAACCCCCCCCAATCCCCCTTAGGTGGGTCGGGGTCGCTCGCTGCGCTCTCTCGCGTTACCGTGTCCCTAAAAAAAGATTGACAAAAAGGTGTGTCACCAACATGAAAAGTTTGGAAAGCTATGTTCTAGTTATTCTTGACTGGTAGCTGAAAATATGAATTCCAGTGCCCTTCTCTGTTCTGTTTGGGTTTGCTTGGCATTGAGCTGTAGGCATATATCAGACAGGCTGCCCGAGCATTAAGCTTTTCAGAATCTGCAGAAAAAATGGTGGGGCGTGAAACAAAGGTACGAAATAGAGAGAGGTATTTCCCCCAATCCACTACACACATCTGTCTCCAGTAGCACCTCTGGGGAAGGGGAAAGAGGAAGATTCCAAAGCTGCCTTTGCACTTCAAAGGGGGCCACCCCCACCAATCTCCAGCTACTACGGCCTGCCTCACTTAAAAGGAGAGGGCGCTGGCCTTTCCCTCAATCCGCAAAGAACCTAAGCTGGCTAACCACCGGTCTCCATTTTGTCAGCAATCCTCAAATAGGAGTTCCAAAATAGATTCCTGACGATATACCATAAAATACAACACACAGTCCATGCTCATAATATCTCATGCATAAAGATTATACAGGCACTCCCCACTAGTGTCCCACATTAAGGGGGCAAAGGGTCCAGATGAGGGTCTATGCAGGCCTTTTACCTGGAGAAACCTGTAGTCATCTCCTGCTTTAATGGTTTCACTTCAACTATAACATTGCTGCAACCATTGCCAGTCCCGCTCGCAATGTTGAAAGAACAGCTGTCACACTCTACCATGCTGTAGGGTCTCACGGCATTACAGTGAAGCCCTCAGTGACCATATGTGTTTGCGATGTTTATGAGGTAAGATAATGAAAGCCTACAAAGACATAGTAGCAGACTGCATAGAGCAGAGGCACACACTTTCCATAGCCACGGATGTGGAACGTATTTCCCAACACTGTTCAATTTACAAAACATTTTAAACTAACATTATCTCTTTTTTTTTATTTGAAAGTCTTTATCATTCCTTGTTATGCCACCAATTACATCAAGGAAATATTGCAGTTGTATTCTGAGTCATTTATTGTATATTGTGTCGAACCTTTTTGAATCTTGCATTTGTTTATTCATCCTTGGTCTTTTCAATAGTTGTATATGTTTTTAAGAGAGCCACTCATATTTCATCTCAGCAGCAGTTAGAAAAACAAAAAAAATATTGACAAAGTCAATAAGTCTTGCCTATGTGAGAGCTATTGGCTTTGCCTAGGTGGGTTAATCAAGATGTACAGTAGTGTAGCTGCTGTTCAGCATGGCTAAAAGTTAGTGGAATGGCGTAGAACACAGTGGCATTGAGGACTGTGGAGTAGAGTGGTGTGGAGTGGAGTGGCGCAGAGTAGAGTGGCATAGAGGAGCGAAGAGTGGAGTGGTGTACAATAGAGTGGCGAAGAATGGAGTGGCCTGGAGTGGAGTGACGAGAGTGGAGTGATATAGAGTGGAGTGGTGTAGAGTTTAGTGGAATAGAGTAGATTTGTGTAGAATAGAGTGGTGTAAAGTAGAGTGGCGGTCATTAGAGTGGTGCAGAGTGCTGTAGAGTGGCAATGTGTGGAGTGGAGTGATGTGGAGTGGCATAGAGTGAGTAGAGGGGAGTACAGTGAAGTGGTGTAGAGTGGCGTTTACTGGAGTGGAATGAAGTGGTGTGGAGCGAAGTGGAATAGAGCAGCACTGAATAGACTGGCATAGAGTAAAGTGGCAGAGTAGAGTGACATACAGTAGGGTGGTGATGAGTAGAGTGATACAGAGTGGAGTGGCGTATCAGGCTGTAGATGGGCATTGTGTGGTGTGGAGTGGAGTAGAGTGGAGTGGTGTAAAGTGGCGTGAAGTGGAGTGCAGTGGCGTGGAGTGAAGTGGCATAAAGCAAAGTGGCATGGAGTAGCATGGCATAGATTAGCTTGGTATAGAGTGGAATGGCACAGAGTGGCATAGAGTAAAGTGGTGCAGAGAAGAATGGCATAGAGTGGTGTAAAGTAGAGTGGCATAGAGTGGGGTTGAGTGGAGTATAGTGGTGTGGAGTAAAGTGGCATGGAGTAAAGTGGAGTGGAGTAGAGTGGTGTAGAATAGAGTGGTGTAGAGCAGAATGGAGTGGCTTAGAGTGGTGTGGGGTAGAGCGGCATTGAGTGGAGTGGTGTAGAATGACATATAGTAGACTGGCGTTGAGTAGAGAGGCATGGAGTGGAATAGAGTGGCATTGTGCAAAGTGGAGTGCCATAGAGTTGTGTGGCATAGAGTAAAGTGGCAAGGAGTAGAGTGGTATAGAGTAGAATGGTGTAGAGGGGAATGACGTGAAGTAGAGCGCTGTGGAGTAGAATGAAGTAGCCTAGAGGAGAGGGACCATAGAGTGAAGTGGTGTGATTGTGGTGTACAATAGAGTGGAGTGGCATAGAGCAGAGTGGCTTAGAGTAGAGTGGTATAGAGTAGAGTGGCATAGAATGGAGTAGCATTGTGTGGAGTGGCTTAGAGAAGAGTGGCGTAAAGTGGCATAGAGTAGAATGGCATAGAGTAGAGTGGCATTTTGAGGAGTGTAGTGCTATACGTGGCAAAGAGAATAGTGGCATGAAGTAGTTTAGAATGGAGTAGAGTGGTGCAGAGTAGCATAGATTACAATGGAATAGAGTGGAGTAGTGTAAAATGGCATAGAGAGGACTGGAATGGAGCGGCATGCAGTGATGTGGCAGAGAATGGTGTAGAAAATAGTGAGGTGTAGATTAGATTGATATAAAGAGTGGCAAACAGCAGAATGCCATAGAGTGGTGTAAAGTAAAGTAGCATAGAGCGGGGTGGAGGGGAGTGGAGTAGAGTGGTGTGGAGTACAGTGGAGTGGCATAGAGTGGGGTTGAATAGCATGACGTAGAGTGACATGGGGTAGAGTGGCTTAGTGAGGATTAGCATACAGTAGAGTGGAGAGGTGGAGAGTAGAGTGTCAAAGAGTACAATGACATAGAGTGGTGTAGAAGAGAGTGATGAAGAGGGGAGTGGCATAGAGTGGTGTGGCGTAGGGTGCCATAGAGTGTCACTTTGTGGAATGGAGTGGTGTACAGTAGAATGGAGTGGCATGGAGTAGAGTGATGTAGAGTGGAGTGGAGTGGCATAGAGTGACATAGACCAGAGGGATGCAGGGTAGAGTCACACAGTGTGGCATTGTATGGAGTGACATGCTGTGGCATAGAAAAGAGTGGCATAAAGTGGGGTAGAGTGGAGCAGTTGAGTAGAGTCGCGTAGAGTGGCATAGAGTAGAATAGCAGGGAGTGGAGTTGAGTGGCATGGAGTTGAGTGGCGTGGAGTTGAGTGGCGTAGAGTAGAGTAGTGTAAGGTGGCGTAGATCGGAGTAGAGTAGCATAAGGTAGAGTGGCATAGAGTGGAGTGGTGTAGAGTAGTGTGGAGAGGAGTGGAGTGGCATAAAATGAGGTGAAGTGGAATAGACGATATAGAATACAGTGGCATAGAATAAAGTGGCATAGAGTAAAGTGGTGTCGAGTGGTGTAGATTAGATTGGTATAGACTGAAGTGGCATAGAGTGGCATAGAGTAGAATGGCAAAGAGCACAATTGTGTAGAGTAGTGTAAAGTAGAGTGGCATAGAATATAGTGGAGTGGTGTAGAGTGGCATACAATTGAGTGACATAGAGTGACGCAGAGTAGACTGGCATTGAGCGGAGTGAAGTACCATAGAGTAGAGTGGCGTGGAGTGGCGTAAAGTGACGTGCAGTGACGTGGAGTAGGGTGGAATGGCATAGAGCAGAGTGGCACTGAGCAGAGTGGCATAGAGTAGAGTTGCATAGATTTGAGTAGTGTAGAGTAGAGTGGTTTAGAGTGGAGTGGTCTAAAGTGCTGCAAAGTGGCACTGGCTGGAAGTGAGCGGCATAGAGTACAGTAGAGTGGCGCATAGTTGAGTGGTATTGTATGGAATGGAGTGGCGTAGAGTGGATTGGTGTAGAGTGGCGTGGAGTGGCGCATGTGTGATGGAGTGGCAAAGAGTAGAGTGGAGTGGTGTAGAGCAATGTGGATTAGAGTGGGGTGGTGTCGAGCAGAGTGGTGTAGAATAGAGTGGCGTTGTGTGGTGTGGCGTAGACTACAGTGGAGTGGCACAGAGTAGAGTGGGGTAGAGAGAAGTAGCGTAGAGTAGAGTAATGTAAGGTAGTACAGTTGCGGTTGCAATTAAAGTGTCAGTAGAGGCAGCAGATTTGGTGAAAGCAACATAAATAAGAAGCCGTACGCCTGTGTTAAAAGTAGGAAAGTACATTGCACATCAAGGAATACTGAAACAATTATACAATTAAAAACAAATAGTGCATTGCAAAAAGATGAGGAAGAAGACGTATTGGTCCATGCTCTAGGGAGGAATTATACGAGGTAAGCAATCAGGAGATTGGAAATGAGAGTGACAAAGAAAACTAATGGTATGCTGTGTGTGGGTTGTAGGCCCACTGAATTGTAAATAATAGGCGCGAGCTAACAAATGAGAATTTGGCAATGCCTAAACCTAAGTCCGACCTCTGTGCTTTGTAATGCTGTAATTTCTGATTGCCCTCGACTAAAGCTGTACGACACTTATCATCAGCCTGTCTGACAGTATATGTCGCTGGGGCCATTCATGGTGATGCCTTAAAATTAAACATCCCTAAGACTGCAGTCTGGAAAAATCAGATATCCGGTCAAAGGCCTAATGGATTTTCAACAGGATTCAAACTATGCTTAATTCTTACTGAGGTGGCAACCAGTACACGTCCCTATGATACATAATAATTATTTTATATTCTTTACTTGTATGAAACCGAATACTTCGTCTGTGCCATACCCAATAATGTTCCGTGGGCTGCACCACGCTGCATGTTTGCTTTAAATCGCAAATGATTCTTGGCCTAAGTTATACTCGGTGCACACCGAACGCTTACCTTATTACACACCACCTGCATTGCTATTACCTCTATCTTACCTCTCATACCATGTTTGACCTATAGTAGCATCCAGTGTTCATGATATAAAAATACATCAGTCCCTTCGATTTTAAACACACAGCACGCTCAGTGGCGGCACACCGCACTGGAGTGTACCTTCATCAAGCGTCGTGCAGCCCATATCAATCCACAGCTCGACATATATCAAACCCAATATTTGCCTTGAATTCCAGTCCACACCCACTCCACTGCACGCTACATTAATCACACCCCAGGTTCACTGCCTGCATTGTGTCTGCGAGAGGGTGCGTGGGGGGGGGGGGAGTGGAGGAGGGGGGGCGGGGAGGGAGACGACACGAGCGCCAGTGAAGAGCATCAATCAAAAAACACACATGAAATTGCTCTGTGAACTGTTTTCTAAAAAGAGCAAACTCGAGATAAATTCGAACATTTCTTTTATTGATTTCTCTCCGAGCTGCTGGTGAGGGACATCCTTCAAGCAGGAGCGGAGAAGCATAAAGCTATCACTCACGCAGCGGGATCATAAGTGGGTGAGAAGGAGCCTTCTACCCCACGCGCGCACACTCTATGGCTTTACTGCGCCGAGGCAGTCAGTGACATCAGGAAACCACAGGGGGGCAGTGTTCCGCAGCGAGGTGGAGAAATACACAAAGCCTCGGGGACAAAATCTAATAATTATTAAGAAAATGTGGCATTCATAAGGTATGATTAATGTATTGATGTGCTGACATGCACAGGTCTTCCTAGACATTAACAACGTTGGCAAATGCAATTTAGCTAAAAGGGAATTAGTCCTCAATCCTCCCCTCCATCGTGGTTCTTAGTCCGGGCTGCTACAATTCTTCGGCTGAAGTGTTCCTGGCTGACCTAGATGGACATGGGGCCTCAATGAAGCCCCATACTAAGTATTCCATGGTTCATCCAGGGGCTGAAGTACGTAAATATGATCAGTGGGAAATGCTTTTTAGGTCGAGTATGGCAACGCGGGCTGCGCTGTGAGGCATGCTGTATTGAGGTAGAGACTTGAAGCTTCGTCCACATTTTTCATTGGCTTGTGTCATTGTCCACTGTAAACTGTGGCTGTTCATTGGTCAAAAGGCTTAGTAGTCCCTCCCCAGTACCGCCTTGTTCAATTTTGTAACCTCCCATGGCGACACCCCCTGTTACGTGTGTTGTTGCTCTCTGGGCTTTAATTACTCCCTTTGAGTTCTACTTTCTCAAATAGCTTTGTCTGAAACACTGCCTCCTGGCGCTTTTAAAAAATGTTATAGCACACATTTGCAATGCAATAGGTCATGCATTCGCGAGATTTTAATCTATTAGCATAGTAAATGATAATGCTTTTTATGTATCTGTTTTAAAAACAACACATAAAAACAACACATAAATAAAAGGCATAGCCATTTACAATGTCAATAACTCAAACTCTAATACAATCGAGATCTATTGCATTGCAAATGTTTGTTTATGTTATGAAATCTCAATTGGTTACTGAGGCCACTGCATATATCTCTGCGTGTAACCAGTTAGACAGAAAACTGACTGGTTGGTGCACTGGGGAATTGAGTCCTGTATTTATAGTGCTATGAGTCCCTTCCTGCAACTGAAAGCACTGTGAATATGCAAGTCATTATTCAAAAATTGTATTGCACACAGTATAAGATAGGCTGCCTCAACATGTACGAGGAGATTTAGTCACTGTTTGATAGTGGGTCGATGTTTTCCCACCACTTTGCAAATTGTGCTGTTTGCGCAATAGCCAGAATTCTGAGTTCTGTGGTATTTAATGCACCCCATAATTACTGGGTGTATTCAATACCTCACCCTTCACTAAATTTCGGCATATCAAACTTAAATTAAAGCCACATACTGACTTCCAAACAATTTGCTGTTTAACTAACTACACACTTTTCCATTTCATTTGCGTAGCAGGCACCCTGGCTTATTCCTTATTTCACTGTCAACCTCTGTCTTTGCAGAACTGGAGAACCCCCTCCTCCTCTTGCCTTTTATCCAGCGGCACCTGACGGTCTGCATTATCCATTCTGGAAATTAACAAATATTGGGATCCCTGTTCCCAATAGATCCCATCTACTTCAACCACTGAGGTCATCCAAAAGTCACTCTCAGTTAGTATAGGCAATGCTTCTTTTTTAATTTCTTCCCATGCCTCATAGTGTAGCTCTCTCTCTGTCTAATGGGCCCAGTTGCAAGGTGCACATAACAGATATGGCCCTAATTGGGAACTGTGCAGAGAAGAATTCAAGTGTGGAATTCTGTTCCAGACAATAATAAGAGGTGCGGTGTTCCTGCACCCAGATTTAATGGATGTGAGAACTACTAATGCGTTTTTGCCGCTCAGAAAATCCAGTAGGTAAAATCTCTGTGAGAAAAGGTTGCATTTTAGCCTGAACCACTTGCAAAACCCTGCTCGAATCTCACACAAGGCACATAGGGAGGATTACATGCCCCCTCGTGCCAGCCAACATTCTCAATTGCTCCCTTCACCCTCCTCTTCCCCATTCTCTGCCTTAAAGCCCCCCCCCTGCACATTTTCACAACATCCCTCTGCACATTTTTGCAACCTGTTCAGAGGAGGTGGTAAATGTATGCACTAAACTCCACAGAAAAGGGAATACCACACATAATACTATTGGTCCACAGAATAATTCCCTATTTCTTGGGGTTTAACTCGTAATTACACAGTATTGGTGGGTTAAACAGCACAATACTGATCATCACTGGTGTAGAGCTTGCACCCAACCAGTACCGTACAATGTCTAATCAGGGCCCTGATGGGCTACATAAAGTGTCTCTGGATAGAGAAACATGGATGATCGTCATAGTTATCACACCCCACCACATCTACAAATGCACATCAGGGGTTGTTTATCACACTTTAACTTCAACAAAAGGCAGATAATGCAAGGTTCGATGAAAATGTACTAGAGCCAGTGGTACTGCGCTGTGCTGTCATTTGAGAGGATCCAAAGCGCAAATATGGTGGATTACTTGTCTTGTTTTATTTTCTCAATGCTTTGATCTCATTCATCACACCAGGTGCTATTTAAACAGAAAATGAATGAAAAATTATATATCATGGCATCATGTTTTAGCAATGTTTCTAATTAATGCCCCAGCCCACCAAATTCTTTCCACTTGCCTGATGTTATGTAACTGTTGCCTTAAGAAAAGTGTATTATGGGTGCTGAAGTGGCTTTTGTGCTGTGAAAATAATTAGGTTTTTTTCTTCCATAAAGGCTCTTTTTGGAGTTGATAATATATACCATCTTGTGCCGCGGAACTGCTTGTTTCTTCACCTCCCAAGAGTAGCTTCCTTGCACTTTCATAGCCCCATATTATACGTGGCTCAAACTGTATATACATAGACCATTCCATTGATGCCAGGTATTGGCATGTGCAGACACTTCTATCCTCACACATCTTTCCTACACCCATGAGTAAGCATAACTCCATGAGTGTTTATGACACCATTTTAGCAATTGCAAGGCCACAATAATGGCAATAGAGAGCTAGGTAAATCCGTATTGACAACCCCTCCCTGCCTTCTATAAACATATGGGCCCAGATTAACAACATTTTTGCGTTGTGCTTGCATTACTGTTTTTTTAATACAGACCTGATGCAAAATCCAGGATGGTATTTACAAACCAAAAGTAACACAACACAGCACAATGCACTGCCTTGTGTTACTTTGCCTCAAGAGGGTGTTCCAAGGGCGGTGCATGAGCATTCCTATGCATCCACGGAAGGCTTTTGACCTAAATCTATATCTACCAAGGATTGCTGGTATGGATGTGCGCCAAAAGCCTGCACCTCCCTGAGACAGACTGCTGGGCCGGAACAGTTCTCCACATGGTAATGAATGTACACCCCTGCCATTGGTGCCCCAACTGTACTGATGTCTATGGGACAGATGTACAACTGTTTTTTTGTGGTCGCAAACGGGAATTCAGCCCTTTTGCAACCACAAAATTGGTCTGCCCCATGCACCAACCAAATTTTGTGAGTCGCTAACCTATTAGCGACTTGCAAAATGTGGTTTGCGACTCATTATTAGGAAGGGGCGTGCCAAGAGCATCCCTTCCTAATAGCTAGTCTAACACCAATGTATGATTGTTTTGCGAACGCATTTGCGGTCACAAAACAATCGCAGTTTACCACCAATTTCAAGTTGGTGGTAAACCACTCGCAAACGAAAAGGGGTTCCCAGGGGACCCCTTCCCCTTTGTGAATAGGTGCTAAAATATTTTTTAAGAGTAGGCAGTGGTCCCAGGGACCACTGGCTGCCTTCAAAAAATGAAACTGAAATGTTTCATTTTTCTTTTTTAAATGCATCCCGTTTTCCTTTAAAGAAAACAGGCTGCATTTAAAAAAACTGCTTTATTGAAAAAGCAGTCTCAGACATGGTGGTCTGCTGACTCCGGCAGGCCACCATTCCTGTGAGTGCTAGGCATTCCCAATGGGGTCCCAAATTGCGCTTGCCTCATGAATATTGATGAGCCATGCAACTTACAACCCACTTGTGAATCGCAAACAGTGTCTGAGACACTGTTGTACATTCGGTTTAGCGAGTCGCAAATTATGAGTCGCAATTCTGCGCAATTTGCGACTCACTAAACTGAATAGTTGTACATTCAGCCCGAATCTCTAATGCTGATTTATGTTGTCATAGTTAAACACGGATCATGTGTGTGCACCATGTCATAGCCCTATTTTAGGGTTTGCAGTCTTGCTGGACCAGAAGGGAATCCAAAAGCCCCACCCTCATAGTGGTGGGTGTCTACTGCCTTCAACAGGAGTTAAGCAGCAAAAGACCGTGGTGGCAGAACACTGTGTAGTGATCAGTAGGAGTGAGTAGGTCCTCTTTAACCTGTGTCACTAGAGTGAGGCCTTCAGACTCACTTACTCAAAGTTCCACTGCTGTATGCTTAACTCATCCCTTGGCCTACATCGGATTGTTGTGAAGTGCGGCGCTATGCAGAAGTGGTGTATCTGTACTGGGTGTTTGTGTGCCTGGGAAGGGTGCAAAACAAGGATAATGCAGTACTGTGCGGTGGGTGCATGGTAGCTGCATGTGCTAGAAGTATGTGTGCCTGTGAGGGGCACAATATATATTAAGGATGTAGTGATGTGCAGTGTGTACATGGTAAATGTATGTCCTAGATGTGTGTGTGCTTGTGAGTGGTCCACTACATAAAGACTATATCTCTGTGCGGCACATGCATGGTAAATGTATATGCTGGCTGTATGTGTGCCTGTGAATGGTACAGTACAGGATGGATGCAGTGCTGTGTAGTGTGTGTATATTAAATACATGTACTCTGTCTGTGTGTTCCCTTTTGGGAGACCCAGGCCTGCATGGTGAAACACAAGGAGGTGATGAATCCCCCAGGCAGATAGGTGTATTGCTACATTACTGTAAGCTGGGTGGGACACACTGGAGAGGGGAGAGCCAGTACACTTCAAGGATGCTCTTTGATTCGAAGAGAGGTCACAAGGAAGGGGCCTGGGCACATTTCAAGAAGGAGATGGGGATGATAAGAGAACCATAAGGTGCAGGGCTGAGGCCCTGGGCTAACCTTTTGATACACATATCACTGTGGCTGACACATAGGTGTGAACCCCAGTCACTCCTATGGCCTGTGTTAAGGGGCAATCAGATTTGGAGTCGCTCTTGCTGTGACAGACAGCTTTCAATAGAAAGAGAGGGCAGATGAGTGGACACTTCAAAAAGAAGCAGATCCTCAGCGACACTGACAGAATTTAAGAAAGGACTGAAAACCCACCTTTTTAAACTTAGTATCTAGCTGCTCTTCCTCTCTCTCTGGTTCGGCTCTGTTTTAGCTCACATATCGCGCCAGGATACTCTGTAGTAGCAGAGCGCGTAATAAAATATTTTATACATACATAAACTTCAAATACTCAGGGCCTCGTTACGAGTCTGGTGTTCGCCAGACTTGCGGGGGTGCAGCGGTGGCGGTCTTCTGATCGCCCTATTACAACCAGGTTGGTCAGGCCACCCTGGGATCACCACACTATCTGGGGATCTGAGATCCCTGATGGTGACGCAGTGTTCTTGTGGCTGCAATATGCTTGGTGGGGCTGCTGGTGCCCACCAAGCATATTAAGAGTTTCCTCACGCCGCACTTTTCATGGCGGTGTGACCACCATGAAAAGTATGGTGGTGAGGAAGCAAAGGGGGCCATACAGGACCCCCTTATGCCTCTGCGCCTTGGGGTGCATGTTGGGTGGCACATGCTGTGCCTCCCTGACTGCATGCACACCAGTACCTGCATGGCATGGACTGCAGCAGTCCATGCAGGTACTGATTTTGTCGTTTCCATTGTGGTGCCTATTTCCCCTGTGGGAACCACCTGCGAGACAGGAGAAAACTCCTAGTCTGGTGGGTGGTTCAACCATGGGTTTGGCTGTGCGGGAGCAGGGCGGTCCCGCTCCAGCATCGCCAAACTCGTAATGAGGTCTTAGACTCTAAATCACATTAGGTGTCTGGAAATAGACTATAAGAGGGGTAGCTTTAGAACCCAAAAACTGTCAACTGCCTAGCAGTCAGATAGGCTGTGAGAGGAGGGAAAGCTCTTCAAGGCTTCAGCCTGTGACCAGGACTGCGAGACAAGACCTGCTAGTATTTCTACTGAGGGGGACATCCCCCAGGGAATCCAAGACCACCTGCCCTAGAGCATTGATTCCAATCGCCTGCCTGCTTGATAAGACCAATGTGCCCTGTGAGGAAGAGGAGAGCAATGGAGGGAGCAAGGTCCAGTAGTTAGCCCTATCAAGTGGACTCTCTTTCGGAGGTGTGAGGAGGCAGCTGCTGCACTGATCCGGTTGTGTGCATGTGCAGGACGAATTTGGCAACCCTCATATGCCACAAGACGGCCCCTGTTAAGTGTTAAGTGAGTTGTGTGCATCACTGTGCCAATCGGGCCGGAAACCCATCCATAGAGAGGACCAGTGACCCTGTATGCCAGGAAGGGCAGCCGCAATAAGATTGCCGAGCTGTGAGAGTTGTCGTATTTGTGCAGTGATGGGCCATGACCCCATATGACAGAAGGGGGAGCTGCGGAGGACTTCCCTGTACAGTGGCCCCCGTAAGCCACAGGGGGTCACAAAGGCCAGCAAGATTTGTAAACTGGTTGGAGTCATTGTTGGAGAAGTTACATCACACTGGGGCTCCAGGGTACCTACACAGGGACAAAGGGGTCACACCAGGATCTTTGTAATCAACCCCCCCCCCCACCAATGTAGGATGGAACAGAAACTTACTCTGTGCAAAGGAGCTGCAAAGAACCACCGGTCGGTGTGGTGGCACAACATCATATGAGGAACACTATGACCGTTGAGTGTTGCCTGACTGGGCCCCATGCAGCTAACTTGAAGCAGATACTGCTGCTCCAGCACCCACGGAAGGGACATGCTTAGGAGCTAGGGTCACTCCAATCCTGCAGGAGTGGGAAGACTGATTTTGGGCCATTTGGCCAAGGGGGAAATTGCTTACTAGATAGCACTGCTGTGCTGCAACACTGTTGACTTTAATATAGAGGCAGAGTGGGCTCTTGAGACTTGGACTGCTAATGGAGGCTTAAAATGGATTCTACCTATAGAGAACAGGGAATAACCACAGTCGCAAGAGTGAGGAAGACAGGGACACAGGTAACTGCCTACGAAACACTAGCCCAGACCTCAGGAGGAGGTGTAGTGCCAGTTGTGAGAGCCAGTGGTAGCTCCACTGATATTAACATTACCCTTGGGCTAACTCTAAATAGAATGGGAAACTGTTGGCTTGGTTGAGCAGACGCACAGCAGGTATGGTGGTGTTCCTTATCCCCTTAATTGTAAATCAGGTCCTTAGTTTGTAACTTTCCTTTACTTCTGGTCCCTTGTTGCCTGGAGCCTTCAAACTGTGGGCATGCAGCATATAGTGACAAACAAATTACCAAGAGTGATCTGATAAACAGCAATGCATTGTTTTCTAGAGAGTTAGATTGGATTGAGGTAGTTTGGTCATCTCCAGTTGCAGTCAGGGGACAAGAAACACTGTTGCAACCCCTCCACCTTTGTACGTAAAACTGATAAAACCCCAATTAGCTAAGGACAAACTTGTATGTACATGTATATCATACTTTGAAAGCACCACAAAAATGTCTACAACTTGGGCATTACAAATTGTCTTTTACTGCTACTAAGACCTACTTTATTTCAAATTCTATTTCTCGGGCCTCCAACTCATCTAGGGATCTTTTCCAGGCAGTCTTCAATATCATGAATCTGCTGTGAGACAAAAACACTAATCCTCCTCCTCCCCCCTGACCCCACCATGTTGTTTCTGAAATTTTGGCCTCTTTTTCTATGACAAGGCAATTTTTTGATTGTATTGCCCAGCTTTCAGTTTCATCCTGTCTCAGGCCGCATTAATCCGCACCTTTGCCCTTTTTGCCACTCCCCTAATAGCTCACTCAAGGTTAAAGGAAGAGGGGGAATGTTTACCCTTTGCCATGTCTCAGTGCACGTAGCGAGGGAGACACTCTGATCACACAGACCAGGCGTGAAACGGGACTGAATGGAGTGTGTATGTTAGAGACCACAACTCCCATAATGCCACAGCAGAGGAGCAGTCCTGCCTCTATCATGCTATTTAAGCGCCTCCCTCTGATAGACGGGTTCTTGTCAATCGAGCTCAGATACAACTCGATGAGTCCACAACCTTGTATTGCAGGTCTGCTGTGCACCGTCTTATTTGTTCCAAGGATGCTGAACAGTCTGTATCAGATGCGCTGCAGAGCGAGAGAAGAACTCAATCTCCGGAGTTCAAGCGGAGCGCTCGGTCGCTTCGCAAGCGAGCGACTACTTCCTGTTTCACCACGCCGAAGTGCGGAAAGTAGCAGCGATAAGCTTTGGGCTTTCTCCTCTAGTATAGCTACCGGATCACTTTGTCAGCTGCGTGGGGGAATTTCTCCTTCCTGAAGCACCACAGCTCTGCCGAGTGTCCAGCCCTGGAGCGCCTGGGTAACCTAGACTGTGAGAGAAACTCGCTTTATTTTCGTGAGTGGCCAGCAGGTCGGATTACCACATCACAGAGCCGGTGGGAGGTTCAAGGAGTCAGCCGGACTTCAGATACACTTGCTAATCCCCAGGCAGAAAGGAATTCGTCGCTGTGGCTTGTGACACACCAATCCAAGCTAAGTACTACTAGTTCACGAAAATTACTTTGGCATTGCCTTTCTTATTCATTGGATGAATGCGGCATGTTTAGCTGTAAGTACCTTCACATAGTTTACGTTTCTTGGTGGTGACTGCATATGCTGTTCTTATATGTATGCTGTGCTTGTGTCTCACTCAGATAAAAGCTAGCCAGCAGGAGTGACGTCTTCAACTCCGGGGCCAGGTTCCATCGAGGGCTCAACAGTCGCATCTTTTTTTATTCCTTTGTCCCTTTTTCCCTTTCCCCTAATGTGGTCTTTCCTGTTGGAGTGGTTGTTACATCCCCACAAAAGATACCACTGGGGGATAGGGTTACTTAGCATCCTCCATCGCTCCCACTGTATCCGGCTTTTGAGGTTAGTGGTTATCTAGCCTGTACGTGACAGATTGACAAGCCCACAGTTACTTACAGCCTGAGCGATGGATGCTAACGTGGTCCTTATGACTGTGTTAGAAATGCTGACCGCATTGCGGTTGGAGGTGGATGCCTTCCAAGGGGAAAACCTAGAATTACGGAATGAGATGGTCACGATGAGGCGTGAAGTAGCGGGTCTGTCTCGCTCAAATCCTAATGGTGCATGAGGAGGCTCGTGCATAAAGCACTGGATCTTACCACCCCCACTCACTTCTCATGTCTCTGGTGGGGGGGCATGGGGTTCAAACGCAATTGGCCTATGGAAAAAAGAACATCCTTGTTCTACCAGGGCCTGAGTGGCGAATTGAAGGATGTATTGGCTAAAGTCGTACATATGCCCACCACTTGTGATGAACTCATAGATCTCATGGTTCAACTGGATCACCGGCTTCAGGAACGGAAAGGGGATAAGCAGCGAATGAACACGAGCTTCTGGCATGTCCTAGGCCCATAATGGAAGAGCGCCCGGCCACCCCTAATGGGACGGAGCCGATGCAAATCAGTGGCATACGAGGGCCAATTAGCCAAGACAAACGAGAAAAGAGGAGGAAACAGAAGCTATGTATGTACTGTGGGAAGTCCGGTCACTTCATCAGAGAGTGTAAATCCAGGTCCATGCTGATGAACAAAGGCAGTCCAGAATCCAAGAACCTACCTGTGGTTAAGTATACCTCTGAAAACCAGGGAAACTCACTCAAACAAGAAGGAGACCCCTTGTTTGAGCCTTAGAAGCGCAGAGGTCTTGTTATCAGTGGCCAACACAGCTCAAACGTCTGTGGCCCACATGAATGTGTGTGTTACGTTGGAACTACCTGGTGGAGAGCCCGTACTCATGGATGCATTGCTGGACTCTGGAGCTACTGGCAATTTTATAGACCAGCAGTACGCTCAGGAACTTGATGTGCCTTGTATACAAAAAGAGAATCCTGAACCTGTTAAAGCAGTGGATGGAACTACTTTGACTTCAGGTCCGGTGCGTTTTCACACTCAGTTGTTTCTAATGCACGTTGGGGGTGATCATTCTGAATACATCCAGTTTGACCTCATAGACACCCCCCACTTCAAGCTCATTTAGGGCATGACTTGGCTGATGCTACATGATCCTTTAGTGCAATGGGCTGCTTTCACGGTCACCATGAACTCTTTGTTCAGCAAAGAACATTGTTCAGGAGAGAAGATACGCACTCCTGACGCCATGGAGAGGCCTGCCGGATTGCTCGTGAGTAGTTGTAAAGCACAGATCTTACGCTGTACCTCCATGCTACCGGAGGAATACACGCAGTTATATGCGGTATTCAGTGAACAGGAAGCGGGAAAGCTTCCCCCACACAGGGACTACATTTGTGTGATCAACTTGGAACCTGGAGCCAGCATACCAAGCAGCCGTATCTATGCCCTTACGGGATCGGAAACCACCTTTCTGCAGAAGCATCTCACCAAGATGCTGGCCTCCGGCTTTATCTGTCCTTCTTCTTCCCCTGCTTCCTCACCGATTTTCTTCATTCCGAAGAAGGAAGGCGGCCTGCGGGTTTGTATGGACTACAGGGCGATCAACAGGGTGACCAGGAAAAAATAGGTATCCTCTGCCCTTAATACCCGTAGTGCTGAATCAGCTAAAAGGAACCAAAGTTTTTACCAAACTGGACCTTCAGGGAGCCTACCATTTAGTGAGGGTACGGCAGGGAGACGAGTGGAAAATGGCCTTTCGAGCGAAATTTGGGCTGTATGAGTACCAAGTTATGCCCTTCGGGCTCTGCAATGCTCCCGCCGCATGCCAGTTTTTTATGGATGAAGTCCTGAGAGGCCTGTTGGACGTGTCATGCATAATGTACATTGATGACATACTAATTTACTCAGCATCCTTAGAGAGCCATATCCTTCATGTGTCCGCAGTTTTGGGACGCCTACAGAGGTTCAAACGCTATGCTAAATTGGAGAAGAGCCTTTTCCACGCTACCAAAGTGGAGTTCTTGGGATATGCAATTGGGCCAACCGGCATTCACATGGACGACAAAAAGATACAGGCCATTCTGCAGTGGGAATCACCCTCCGATGTAAAAGCCTTGCAGAACTTCTTAGGCTTTGCAAACTTTTACAGGAGTTTCCTTAAGGGATTCTCCAATATCATACAGCCGCTGACAAATCTGTTACGGAAAGGAGCGGTTTTTCTATGGACTGACTCCGCAGAAAAGGCTTTTCAATCACGAAAAAGCTGTTTTACTAGTGCTCCTGTATTATGACATCCCGATGCTCCCCGACCGTTTGCAGTAGAAATGGATGCGTCCTATTACACGATAGGGGGAATCCTATCCCAAAGACATCCTGATACAGGCCAACTCCATCCGGTCGCCTTCTTCTCCAAAAAGTTGTTGTCTTGCGAGGGCAACTACAGCATCACAGCCAAGGAGCTTCTGCCTATAAAGAGGGCGTGTGAGGAATGAAGACACCATTTGTTGGGGGCTAAAAACACAGTAGAGATCTACACCGATCATCGGAACCTGTTATTCCTGAAAAATGCAAGAGCCTTAATCCCTAGACAACTCCGTTGGTCGTTGCTGTTCTCCGAGTTTGACTTTGTAATCCGGTATAGGCCTGGCGCACAAAACAGCAAGGCTGAAGCACTGTCCTGTCCCGCTCAAGACCCCGGACTCGGCCTAGTACCGGTAGAAGAACCCCCTATTATACTGCAGAACGCTTCCTTTCCAGCGGTGATAATGGCCTTGACTACTACACATGACTTCTTGGGAAAGGTGAGGGAGCAAATCGAAGGGCTAGATGAACAAGCATGGGTTACAGAAGAGCCTCAGCATTGTTCCTCTCTAAACCAGTTGTTGTATTATGACAAGCGGCTATACGTACCTGAGGGAGCACTGCAAAGACAGGTCCTACAATGGGGGCATGACCCCACACTGAGTGGAATATTACAATGATAGCATTTCCACCTGCCTCGTCTTGCTGTTGCATTTGTGTTGTCTTGTTACCTGCATACAACAATCTTGAAGAAAAAGATAATTTTTTATTATGTGCCCCATGAAAACTTAATGCTACCCTTATTTCAAAATTGAACTATGCCACTACTTGCTACATTGGCTTTCCTGAGTCAGCTCTTTACAAGCTTCAAGAAGCGCAGAATATGGCAGCCTGGAATCATGTATTACAGAAAATGTGATGGATTCTCCAAGGCTTACCATGAGCTGCACTGGTAAGGATCCATTATAATGTGCTCTGCTTTGCCCACAGAGCCTATTATGAAACTGGCCCCATGCTGCCTATGGGTTTGCTTCCAAGTCTATGTGATCCCATCATTTTGGCTCTTTGCTCCTGTAACTGTGCAGTTTTGCAGCAAAAGGCTTGAAACACTTTATTCTTCTGTCCAACTAAGCATGGTCCTGTTAAAAGCAGGATAACTCTGATACCGGGTATCACAAATTGCCACTGTGAAAGCAATGCACAATGAAATCACTATTTTATGCACTACTTGTTTCAGTTGAACAATGGCAAACTGTTAAACGTGTTGTCTGCTTAGTGTCATTCTTGTGCATTTTTCAAGGTTGCCCCTTTCTCAAACAGTATATTATAAAGAACAATGGTCCCTATACGAAATTAATATACACAGAAAAACAATAATCATATACTTAATAAGTAATATGTCTTCTGCCCATTTGGACAGGGTTTATTTGTAAATGAGTGCATAGATAGAAAATTTTTCAAAGAATGTCAAGCGGGCACAGCCGTGACCCTTAACATACAAGACAAAAACAAAACGAAGGAAAATGTGAACAAGGCAAGAAAATAAGTCTGCATACTTGTACATCAGTAAGGCAGGCACAAAATATAATGAAACCACTCCATTGCAAATTTGTACATAGGTAAATCGCATATGGTTTTTTTTAAGGTCGACGACGTTTCGATGCCTATACAAATGAGGGCATCATCATCAGGACAAGGGGTAACATTATTGTTGTCTTGGGCAAAAGCAATAAATAATGCCTTAAATTTACATTTATTTGTCTTACAATGACGCTGGCCGTTTTAAGAATCAAACGCCGAGATCGGGAGACCGTTTAGTCTAGTCAGCCAGATGGTTTTCTGCACCAGTGGGTGTATAGCAGAGATTGCGAGCCGGGACTCAATGGCATCAATGGCGAAGGAGCACGATGGCTTCTCGAGGAGTGCGGCGGCACTGCTGCGGGTGTGACATCCAGTCTTTCTCAAACAGGCCATGTTAATTCCTATAATTAGTATGGGCATTTAGGAACAACAAGTATAGAAAATATAGTCATTCCTCTCAAAGGATGTTTTGCGAAATTCATTCAAAAATGTTATTTTATAATACACATTGCCCCTGTAGGATTTAAAATCAACCACTGGCATTTTAGTGGATTTGATGCTTTATTTGCTAGGGGCTTCGGAAGAGAAGTGCAAGAATGTACCATCAGTCAAGCATTCTTTAATTCATTAGCAGACACTCCCTTCCACTTTATTTCACTATTACAGGGTCCTGTTACTTCCTTTTTCTGTATTTCTCTTCCTTCTTTCCCCTTCCTGTAATTTTGCATCTCTTTCTCTCTGTACATGTCAGATGAGGAAAAATAAGTGCTGGTCCCTAAAAATGAGTGCTGGTGCCACCCCCGGTAAACACTGGCTCAAATTAAGCACTGGCCAGGGGTAACAGAGCAGCTCAACCAAACAGTTTACTATTATGAATTATATAAAGAGAACTTGAAAGCAACTCACACACAAAACAATAATTGGGAACAACTAAGCATATCAATAAAAACAAGCTACATGCACGCCAAAGCGAACTCAGAAGGGACTTCAGCATTTCTAGGAGCATCAATAGATAAATAATGCTGCACATGGAGAGACGGCCGCCGGAAAGAATTGATTTTTGAAATGGCAAATAGATTAGGTTGGTTATACAGAGTAACTTAAATAGGAGAAAGGCTAAATTCAGAAAGTGTTTGAAATGTGAGCAGCTTTCTAATGGGCAGAAATGAGATGTGCTATTGAATGCAATGCAGGCTACAGCAGTGGTGGCCACCACAAATAAAGGGTGGCGGGAAGGGGGCGTGCGGGCGGGGGGGTCATGCTGGAGGTGGGTAGAAATAATAGGTACAAAAAAACCATACATGAAGCTGCCTCCCGCATCGCGTTTACCGCCTCTCCACTCCATTTCCTGAATCCCTGCGTCAGACTCCCATCCAATCGCAGTGCTGCTGAGCAGCACAGGAATTGGCTGAGTGGGATGAAAAGATGCCCTGCTCAGACCAGGATGTCTGTGGGG
Source organism: Lissotriton helveticus (assembly GCF_964261635.1). Classification (NCBI taxonomy): domain Eukaryota; kingdom Metazoa; phylum Chordata; class Amphibia; order Caudata; family Salamandridae; genus Lissotriton; species Lissotriton helveticus. The sequence goes on along the minus strand of NC_136061.1, from coordinate 645,983,388 downwards.
TTTCTCCAGCCTGGCTGCTCAATTCAGCTGGGCTGGAGAAAACCTAAGTATGCATGTGTGCTTTGGTCGGCCTTAGACGGCCGGCCAAACACACCTGAGAACTTAGGGAGTGGAGTGGATGTAGCACTCCTCCTCTCCCATCCCATTCCTAGGCGCTGCCCTCCCTACAGCGTTGGCTAAGAGCCGGCAAATGCAAACTAAAACAATGTAAGAACATCTTTTAATTTTACATTTGCTGGCTATGAGACGGGCAGTGGGCAATGCACCTCTGCCATTGCAGCGGAGCCGCCGCTGGGCTTTAGGTGGAGCACACAGTATTAGGTGGCACGGTGTGTAGAATAACAGTGGACTGGGATGCAGCCCGAGTAAAAAACAAGTGGCTGAGATGAACTCAAGCATTCCATGCATCACTTTTTTGTAACTTCAGTGCCTGGGAGCACGGCAGATTTAGGCATCCTCACCATGGGAGATAGAGCGAGGGACTGCACAACAGTGTGAAAAGAGGGGAGTAAAAAGGGCCAATCTTTATCATCTGCAAAGATTGAAAATTCCTTGCTGGCTTCACTTTGCAATATGAGGGCCTCTAAAATAAGCTTTCAGAAAACCTCAGGATAGCGATGGACGGAACAAAGGTGGAGAATATACCAGTAACTGCAGGGAGGATGAAGGGGGAAGATTAATCTTTGAGGAGGGAGGGGCATGGAGTCAAGCAATCATTAGAGTTCATTTACTCATCACACCCAAGGGTAACCAAAAATAGCAATGAGTTTCATAAGTTGAAGAAATCCTAGATGACACTAATGAGAACCCTGAAGTTCTTCCAAGATGCAGAACTGGGTGCCTTTGCACTGGGATTGAAATTGCCATCTCCAGCGACATCCAAATGACGTCTTAGAGGCTTCATGTTAATGTTGAAAAGGTAATTTGATAATGGCACTGGCAGCCCCTCTATTATGTCACCAGCCGCAAATAAAACGATAATAAAACGGGTTTCTGACCCGTTTTATTATCGTTTTATTTTAATCTCCCTGGACCCGCCACTAGGACTCTGATGAGTCTTGGGGCGGGTCCAGGGGGATGACAATGTGATGGGGGAGTGCTAGTGCACTCCCTTGCCCCTTCACTGCGCATGAGGTGTTTGGCCAGCCGTTTCAGGCCCGCCAAACACCTCATGCGAAATGAAGCTTTCTCCAGTCCCAGCTGCATTGCTGGGGCTGGAGAAAGCAGGCACAGGCTCCCAGTCTGCCTGGGAGGGCAAAGTTGTAGCGCTCAGGCCAATCCTAATGCTGCTTTGCTGCAGCGTGTAGTTAGGCACCAATGCAGTCTGGGAGCCTGTCGCAGAAGCAGGAAGAGCCGGATGGAGCAGATCGCGGAGGCGGCGGCGCTCAGGTAAGTTTATTTCTTGATTTAATTTTGTTCCCTAAGTATCACCTCCGCAACCCCCCTCCCACCTAGCTCCCTCCTCCAGCCCACCCTGCCACGTTGACACACAGGATTACAGCCCTATGTCTGTTTCCCATAGTTGTGCTGTCTACTATTACTTTAAGTTTTGTGATTGAAGCACTTTAATTTATTTTAAACGATAAACAGTGTGCTTGACAATACAATATTGTGTCTGTTGGTTGACTGTTGTTGACTGTGAGTTCTGTGCTCTTGTTCTCCAAACAACATACCAGATACAGAAAGTGTGTACTTAGCTCTGTTTGCACAGCTATAGTAGGATGGATCCCAAGACACCAGTGGCAAATGACCTCAACACCATGGTTGTTCCCAAGTAACCACTGTCAGCACCCCCCCCCCCCCCCCAACAGGGTCTTTATACATTTGAGGACCCAGTAGAAAAGCATGGTGCAATGTCTCCATGGTTCCTACGTTCTGTCTTACCTGGTGTGCACAAATACAAGAGACCACCAAGTAATCAGTTCTAGAAGTGCCACCAGACATAGCTCTAGACGCTACTCGGTGTAGGGCACTACAAGGACTTCTCTTGTATATCCAGGAAGTAACCTCCTCAGTAGCGCTTTTAGGTGACTGCTTGTCTGGGGACAGTTTATGTAATCAAATGAATATCATTCTTACTTTATCCATGGGGGGGGGGGGGGGTCATTGATGCAGATACACTCAGTCTGAGGCTCTTCAATCGTTAGTTCAAATTGGACCAGCAATTGAATATCAGAGGTACCCTCAGCAAGCATGACAGACTGAGATCCATGCATCGTGTCAATTATAGAAATGCACAATGCAACACACCAAGAGTTTGACTTATTATCACCCAGATGCAATAGAAAATTCAATGCCACAAGCACACACTTTCCAGTGCCAAAGAACACTGCTTAATACATTGAGCATTTTTCAAATGGGAAGCATATTAGGCTTCATTTGAGCAAAACATCATAATGTAATATGCCTACGTGTGGCATGTTGCCTAATTTAAAAAGTGCTCAATGCAGCACCCTCAGCTCAACATCTTAGCTCTAAACTGAACCTTATTTGGTTGGGCGGTTTAAAAAAAAAAGAAGGGAGACTGCTGTATTTTTTTTGTTGATTGGCACTGCAGATCCACAAATCCTCTGAGATCAGAAAAACAGGACACTTTTGGCCCTTTGGAGGACCCCCACCAGGCCTTAGGTGCAAGGTATCCCTCCCCTGGCCACTATGTGTTTGTTTTTACTTCTTTCTAACACAGAGGACTGAGTCCTAAAATGGCTGCTGCCACCTCTTTGTTAATGTGGTGACAGCCAGTCAGATCTTATCTCAACATCTGATTTCTCCTTTTTTACAGTATCGCTGTTCAATTTTCCTAAAGAACAATGAATGGGTCAAAATTCGGCCTCATCCCCCTTTTTCTCAGCCTTCGCTTAAAAGTTCACCCCAAAACATTCCAGAAAGGCGCTGAGGTGGATATGATCTTTTTGGAAAGTTTTTATGAAAATTTGTCAAACGCCACCAAAGTTATAGGCAAACCTAAAAATGGTTTTCCTACGGAAACATGGTCCTAACTATATATATATAAATGTATGTATGTATGTATGTAAATACATATAAGACAGTTGTGCCTCAACTTTTTCAGCTGAGAACTACAATCACATATCGGTGAATATATCTTGTGACTCACCAAGTTCTCGCTTCTCTTCTTCACCTGCACTGACCTCTGGGCATTTTCATGTTTTCTATGCAATGTAAGAACATTACCAAAACATGCTATTGAAATCCGGGATTTCCTGTCCTCAGTTTTACCTGAGATTGCTTTCTTAACTTAAACCTAGTTGAACTCTACTACTTTACCTGCCATTGCGTTAGCACTCCCAGATAATTACTGCATGTTAAAACTAGACAGGTGGTGGCATCACTATCATTTTTAGAGACACAGTGAAAGTCTCGCTTACAGAGACCTTACTAGCGGGCTGAGCAGAGATATGTGCTTTCAAGGTTGAACTCTCCCCTAAAGTTTGTTGGAGAGGCTCTGTTGTATATCGCCACCCTGGACCTAAAAGAGATCTCACTCAACACCTCATGAATTTATTGCTACGCATGTTCTAGCATTCCAACAATTTCTCTTATTGGGTGATTTTCCCTTTCACAGGTAAGATCACTCAAATATGGAGGCAACTCAACTCCTTTCAGACCTAACTATGCTAAGACTAAATCAGAAAGTCAGAGGACCAATGCAATTTAATCTTCACAAACTCTTCTTCTCGATCTTGTGAGGCTCCTCTACCCCTACTATGGACCAATCATTCTTGATTTGCTTTCAGGTTTCAAAAGCAATTGTACCTGAACACACAAATAAAGTCACAAATAACTTGGTGAGACATTGGCTCAAAGTTGCTCTGGACTCCTCTGCTAAACTTTAAGCTTATGACTGCAGATGCTAACGTAATAAAGCATTATCAGATTGTCACTCAGCTTTAAACTAGGTGTTTGACAAATGATCCCCTCTTAAAACTTGTTCTATAGTTAAGCATGGCACTCCTGCACCGTGGTATATGATACACCAGAATTGCGGACTGAGAATGCCTTGTGTAAAAAACTTGAGAGACGTTGGCACTAGTCCAGTAATTCAATGGATAAAGAGGCTTATACAGCATCCTTAACGATGTATCATAGTAACATAAAAAAAGCTTGACAGTCTCATATCTCTCTTCAAATCAGTCATTTGGTTAACTCCCCGAAAGAGCTATTCAAAGTCCTAAAAACCCTCATAAGTGTTTATCAGACATTTAGCTGTCACAAGCTCTATATGATTTCCTTACTAATCACTTTGAAGGGAAAATAACTCTGATTTACAGACATTACCTCTGATCAATTGAGCAAGAAAGCCTGGAATCTAACTTTAGTCTGCGGCCTCACAACAGTGCTTTCACCTTAGGCAACTTCAAACTAATCCGGTGGGATTCTATTCAGAAAGCATTGGCCTCAGCCAAATCAGGGTCTCCTCTGGACATCGCTCCTTCCAGAATCTATGCGGCACGGTCCTATCAGCTCGCCCTTGCCATTTACTCTTTACTTCATCTATCAGCAGTGGGAAAATCCCCTTAGCTTGGAAAGCAGCACAGGTCATACCCAGTCAAAAGAAGGCCAATTTATCATCTATGGACTTCACCGACTATCGACCAAATACTCTGTTTCCCTTACTGAGCAAACTGTTGGAAGTACAAATAAACAATCAACTCATGGAGTATCTAGAATTAAGCAAGGCATTGGATTCATCGCAATCTGGGTTCAGACCTATGCACAGCACTGAGACAAATCTTATAGCGGTCACTAATAATATATGATGTTCTCTGGAAATGTTAACACTCCATGTATGCCTGGCTGCTGGATTTATATACACCATTTGATACAGTGTCTCATCCTAGGTTGCTTAAGAGGCTACAAGCAATAGGAATTCATGGCATAGTTCTACACGGTTTACCTATTTTTTTTCCAGACTATCAATCTGGGTCCTTATGAATTGTGCACCATAGAACTAGACAAGGGGTGCCCCTGGGCTCCTGTCTTAGCCCCACTCTACTTAACATCTATGTGGTCCCCCTTGCCAAAACCATCAGGGTATTTGAATTCAAATCTCTTTTGTATGCAACAACACACAGCTCATAATCTCTTTTGATAAAGATCTGAATAATGCAAAAGCACATTTTTCAGCCGGGATGCAAGCCATTGTGGCCTGGATGACAGAAAACAGTCTCCAGCTGAATACCAGCAAAATGGAGATTATGCTGGCTAGGAGGGCCCAAAATCTTTGGACCCCAGAATGGTGGCCTTTAGAATTAGGCTCAGCACAAATTCCTAAAATGGCTGTCAAAAACGTGGGCGTTCGCCTAGATCAGTCGCTTACTATGAAAGGACAGATTTTGGCTACCACAGGCACCTGTTATTATGTGATGCGACAACTGCAAAGAGTTTTTCTTTTCTTCCCACTTTCCGTGAGAAAAACTCTTGTCCAAGCATTGGTTATTAGCTGCCTGGACTACTGTAATGCACTACTGGCTTCTACTAATGAGACACTACTAACTAAACTTCAAGTTGTCCAAAATACTGCAGCTCGTCTCATTCAGAGTCTTCCATCTGGGACTGCCTCTGCTCCCCTTCTGTGCTTGCTTCACTGGCTTCCTGTCCGCAAAAGAATAATTTAAAAAATCTGCTGTTTGACACACAAATCTTTGAATGGCAAAGACCCAAGCCATCTTTCCATGAAGCTTATACCTTACCAGCCAGGGAGAGTCCTAAGATCAGCTGATAAAGTTCTGCTTACAGTCACTTGGATCAGAACATCTTGCTCAGGAGGTAGATCGTTGTCTTATATTTCCCTTTTGTACTGGAATGAGCTAACCCCACACATGTGCAAGTGTACTGATCACCTTAAATTCTGAAAACTTCTGAAGACTGAGCTGTTTTTGGTCTAATAGTTTTGCTCCTCTGCCTGCGATCTGAGTTGCGCCGAGATACCTCTCCCAGGGTGGATTCGTGCAGGTTACAAGATAAACTAACATAACATAACAACATACATGGATAGACAAGGATATAGATATCTATCTATCTTATTTCAATACTTTAATATGCGCATGGCATGTCTATGCATATTTAGTTTTTTTACAAACTATGTGAACTAATCCAGACATCCAGTCATATTTATGCTATCTCTCAATTAGTGCTGGACTGGTAGAAATAAACTCTCACAACGACCTTTGTTTCTTGTTGTTGGAACAGGGTTGTCGACAACTCTCTTCCTTATAAAAAGCTAGTTCTCTTCATATATGATATCAACTTTTCTCACTAAATTTTGAATGCACTCAAAATTTTCATCTTCATCCGAATCTTTACTTAATTCTGACGATTATTAAAATCAAATTCAACTAGTCTGTACTGTATTCAATAACATATGATATGTCTTTCAATTTTATTCTTAGGTATCTCTTTTTATTGCCCACGATTTTTATTTGAAAGTCTCCATCAATCCAATGCTTGCTATGCCACCATGGTTTATAATTACATCAAGGAAATGTTATATTTACATTCTGAGTCATTTCTATGCATTTTGTCATATCTTTATGAATCTCATATTTGTTCATTCAACTCTTTTAAATAGTTTAATGTGCTTCTCTCAGCGTCACTCTTATTTCATGATAACTTCTTATTGTGAATTGTGGCTCTACTTACCTCCCATCTCAGCAGCAGTCAGAACAACAATAGGCAAGCATTGGCAAAGACACCATGTCCATTGGCTTTGCCAATGTGTTTTAGCCATGTTGTACACCAGTGTGGCTGCTGTTCAGTATAGCTAAACGTTGGTGGCGTAGAGGAGAGCTGCGTGGAGTGGAGTGGTGTAGAGTGGAGAAGTGTGTCATATATTAGAATGGCATAGAGTGGAGTAGAGTGGCGTACAACGGAGTGGGGGAAAGTGGTGTGGCGTAGAGTTGAGTAGTGTGTGGAATGTCATGGAGTGGAGAGTCATAGAGTGGAGTGGCACAGAGTGGGGTGGCTTACAGTGGAGTGGCATAGAGTGGAGTACAGTGTAATGAACTGCAATAGAGTAGAGTGTGGTAAAGTAGAGTGGAGTAGAAAGAGTAGTGTAGAGTGGATTGACTGAGAGTGTCATAGAGTGGAGTGTCGTGTACTGTTGTATAGTGTCATAGAGTGTCATAAAGTGGAGTAAAGTGGAGTAGAGTGCCTTTGAGTGGAGTTGCACATATTAGAGTGCCATAGAGTGAAATGAAGTAGTGTGTGAACATCATTTTATCTTTTCTAAGCTTCTAATGCCTTTAAAATTGTGCTTGTGCAAAACTGAACAAGTACCGTCATTTTTTTGATGAAGCTGCGTTACAACGCATGATCATTGTTGCCATTATTACCTTTGCCCCAAAAAAGAATTGTGAGCATTTCCAGCCTTTGGGAATAAGACGTACTCAACCAAGGGCAACCTAGCTGTCCCAAACTGCTTTGCATACAATGTTGCAGTTCATGCCAACTGAATAGACTCTGGGAGTTTCTAAATTCAATGCAATAGTCTTATGAGAGAATCTTCACATGTATTTTGTAGACTGTAGAAAAATGTCTCTTGTTGCCTGTTCCTCTGTGCCACATATCCTGAAAACTGTGTATTTTTGTAGTAATTTGTGAAATCCTTTACCTAAAGTCCCATAAAAGGACTTGCAGTCCAGCATTGCCAGAACTCCCATTTTCCAACTCTTAGAAGGTGGTCTGTATTCTTGCTTCTGTATTCTTGCTGCTAACCTGATCAATGCTGGTTCATGTATTTTGCCTAATAATTCTTTACGTAAAGCCTTGAAACGTTGACCTGTGTCTGTCATTCTTACTGAGAATGCCACAGTCCTAGTTCATTACTGAGTCTTCAAGTGTGGAGAAGGGTTCAATCAGGGAGCAGCAAAGTCCATATAGGGACTCCCAATCCGAGCCACTGGCGCACACAGAGTAAGTTAAGGCGATAGAGATTTGCCTGCCAGCAAGTGTCATAGAGTGGAGTGACAGAGAGTGAAGTGGCTTAGAGTGGAGTCGAATGTTGTTGAGTGACATAGAAGGGAGTGGAGTGTCGTAAAGTGGAGTGGGGTAGAATGTAATAGAGTGGAGTGGCGTAGAGTGTCAGAGTGGAATGTCATGGAGTGGAGTGGAGTCGAGTGGTTTAGAGTGGGGTGGCAAAGAGTGGAGTGGCATAGAGTAGTGTACAGTGTCGTAGACTGAAATTGAGTAGAGTGTCATAAAGTGGAGTGGAGTAGAAAGAGTAGTGTAGAGTGGAGTGGCTTGTAATGTCATAGAGTGTCATATAGTGGAGGAGAGTGTCATTGAGTGGATTGGCATATAATAGAGTAGAGTGGAGTAGAGTAAGAAAGGAGTGGTGTAAAGTATCAAAGAGTGTCGTACAGTGGAGTGACCTAGAATGGAATATAGTTGAGTAGAGGGGAGTGGAGTTGAGTAGTGTCATAAAGTGTAGTGGCATAGATTGGAGTAGCACAGAGTGGCATAGAGTGAAGTATTGTAGAGTGGAGTAGAGTGGTGTAGATTGGAGTAGAGTGGCATAGAGGAGAATGATTAAGAGTGGTGTGGTGTACAGTGGAGTGGCGTAGGGTGGAGTGGCTTTGTATGGAGTAGAACTTTGTAGAGTGGAGTAACGGAGGGTGGAGAAAGTGTTGTGGAGTGTCGTACAGTGGAGCGCCATAGAGTGGAGTGTCATAGAGTGGTGTGTCGAAGATTTCAGTAGAATGGCTTAGAGTTGAGAGGCTAAAGAGTGAGAATTGAGGAGCACTCATAAATATAACCACAATGTAATCTGAATTTAATCCAAAGGTGCTACTCTACAGATTTGTGTTTGGCTGACACAAACTGGGGCTATACTCATGAAGGCAAGCAGGGAAACCTGCTTGTAGAGTGCACTGTTCCTGTGGGGAAAAGAAACCCTTTCCCAATGCTACAACAACATATTACTAGTAATCAGTACTGTACACAAATGTTCACATACACATTTAGTGTTTTATTCTAGCATATCTGTATGACATATCTTATATTCTTTCAAAATATCTTTTTGTACAAGGAATAAATGAAAATTGGTCTTTTCACAGTTCATAAGTTGAAGACCGTATGTTTTGCTGACTCGTCTCTTGGTCGGATGTGGAAACAGAATTATTAATCACTCATAAAACTGTTGATTCACTTTTCACACGACATGGTGCCCAATGCATTTCGGGACCAGGAGGTACCCTTCATCAGGGGCAGATTAGTCTTAAGCACAATCAGACTGCAATAGCACCAATCTAGTTTACTGTTTGAAATGCCCTTGCGGCAAACTTTACGTGGGAAAAACAGAACGTAAATTTAAAATCAGACTCACAGAACACAAGAGTAACATTAGGACTAAACAAAAGAGTTCCCCTTTAGCCACGCATTGGGACGAAAATCATCACAATATATCACAATTACGAGGACAGATTTTAGAATTAGTACCTAAGAAAGAAGGTCAAGACAACTCTGCCAAACTATTACAACGAGAAACATATTGGATAGACTTTTTATGTATAGGAACTCCTATTGGTCTGAATGATAGGCTAGATCTAGGGTGCTTTTTATGAATACGTAGGAAAACTTTATTGTATTAATGTCCTATTGGTGCACAGCTAGCCTTACCCTTTGTCATTCGGATGATACATTGCTATATATTGTGTATTTTTCTGTTTCTATTCTGTTTAAGGACGTTTTCACCACTGAACATTTTTTTCACAAAAGGTTTCCAGGCGAGTCACTGATCTATGGATTGCCCCGTCTAGTAAAAATGTTAGACTATTTAATGTTAGAAGTCTCCCTTCAGAAACGTCGTGGCAAACTTCTGAGAAATTAGGATGAATCCTAATAATATTATCATTTTTTAGTTCATCTCCCCGTGCACCAGTTTCGAAATTTGAATGGACATGTCCGGCTCTAGAGACAGCTTACAACTTTAAATGATACCCTTGCAGTCACCTATTTGAGTTCAATGCCAAATACTACATCTGGCGTAGTGACTACAATTCCCAGAGTTCACCCCTCTAGGGCGGGTCCAAAGGAACTCTTTAAATTGTTGTATGGTATCCCTGCGCGGTAACACGGTTTCACCTGACGAGTAGATTTCCAGACAGGGCTACGCTCCAAGCATACAGGTACATCATTAAACAGAAAGATTCTCTTGTTGACTTTATTTCAGTTATGGACTAGATTGTTTTTTTCACGTTTTTCCCGTTAGTTTGGTAAACTCTAAGACAAGTTTACATTTATGTCCCCATTAGATTTGGCAACGGCACGATTATATAACCGCATACTGCAATTGTCTATCAACGTGCAAACCCTCTGCACGCTACCAGCTAGCAACTATTAAGGTACATTCCCTTTCTTCTATACTACTTACAATAGTCTTGTTTGGGCATTCATGCTCAGGACTTAAGTGACACATTCGCATTTATTTTTACAGACTAGTAGTCTGGACGAGTTATTCCTTAAAGTTAAATGGTATCCTCAGACTGTCATCGGTGACTCCTAGAAACTGACGAAGGTATGCAATTTCTCGTTAACTCTAAGTACATGGTAGGGAACAGGGTCCACCTTATAATCGTGATTTTTCATCTAAATCCCGTTACTGTTTTTGTTTACGTAGTTGGTTCCTGAAAGATTCTCCTCCCCTCTTGTATTGGATTATTGTGGGTACCTTCAAGTAACTTACCAGTATTAGGAGGATCATAACGATTCAGGTGATTTTAATATTATTAACACGTCATTGTGTACAATTTTCAGTAATATTCCTACGACAACAGCACCTTTTATGTCCATTTTAATCCCTAGATTTACAGCCCACAGGCTCCTAGATTAACCTAGGGTTTTACTTGAGAATATAGGACATCGTCTCTCAGCGACATAGCACCACATAGGTATGTGACGTCATGATGATCGTAATGGGTTGATATTAGAGGTAGATTAATAGTGCTCAGTTGTGCATTATGTACAGGGTCATTTATTCATTTATTTTCAAAGTTACCTATGATTGTATGGTATTTTTTGTATGTTTCAGATGTTTATGTTTTTATAGCAATGTATTAAAAGTAGGCGCACATTGATAAAAACTTGGGAGATACATCTATTCACATTGTTGGTATGTTTAAATAACATTGTACCATCACATGTACTGATGAATGATATGTTTTCCGCATTTACCTCGTGTTCTATTCTATGTACTACTACAGATAGATGCACAATTGCATGAATTTATGAATACCGGGTTACCCCCCTGTTCCCCCTGAAGTGTCTGTGAACTACCACTAAACTGTTAACTTCTGTTATATTATTCTGCACCTTAACCTTACATTGATCGATTGTTTGTATATATTTTAGGATTTTCCCCTGATGAAGGGTACCTCCTGGTCCCGAAATGCATTGGGCACCATGTCGTGTGAAAAGTGAATCAACAGTTTTATGAGTGATTAATAATTCTGTTTCCACATCCGACCAAGAGACGAGTCAGCAAAACATATGGTCTTCAACTTATGGACTGTGAAAAGACCAATTTTCATTTATTCCTTGTACAAAAAGATATTTTGAAAGAATATAAGATATGTCATACAGATATGCTAGAATACAACACTAGATGTGTATGTGAACATTTGTGTACAGTACTGATTACTAGTAATATGTTGTTGTAGCATTGGGAAAGGGTTTCTTTTCCCCACAGGAACAGTGCACTCTACAAGCAGGTTTCCCTGCTTGCCTTCATTAGAGTTGAGAGGCTCACAGTGGAGGGATGTAGAGTGGATAGAGTGTTGCAGAGCAGAGTGTCATAGAATGGAGTGGTGTAGAGTGGAGTAGAGCGGAGTGTCATAAATTAGAGTAGAATGGCATAGCGTTTTGTTGAGTGGAGTAGAGTGGACTCAAGTAGTGTGGAGAGGCACAGAGTGTTGTAGAATGCAGTGTTATGTTTTAGAAAGGCATTGAGTGGAGTAGAGATTTGTAGAGTGGAGTTGCATAGAGTGGAGTGGCATAGAGTGACATATAGTTGAGTGACGTGGAGTGGTGCAGATTGGAGTGGCATAGAGTAAATTTAAATTAGCATGGAGTGGTATAGAGTGGAGTAAAGTGTTGTAGCTTGGAGTGGAGTAGAGTGGTGTAGAGTGGAGTGGCATAAAGGTTTATAAAGTGTATTGGCAAAGAGTGGAGTGGTGTAGAGTGAAGTGGCATAAAGTGGAGTGACAGAGTGGAGTGAAGCATCATAGAGTGCAATGGAGTGGAGTGGCATAGAGTATAATGGCGTACAGTGTAGTGGAGTGTCATAGAGTGAAGTAGAGTTGAGTGGAGTAAAGTGGAGTCTAGTTGTGTGAAATAGAGTGTCCTAGAGTGCAATGGTGTAGAGTAAAGTAGTGTGACATAGAGTGAAGTGGCGTTGAATAGCGTAGAATGGAGTGGTTTAGAGAGGAGTAGAGTGTCATAAAGTAGAGTGGCGCAGTATGGAGTGTTATACAATGGAGTAGTGTTGTAGAGTGGAGCCGCATAGAGTAGAGTGGCATAGAGTGACGTCGAACACAGTGTCATGGAGTACAGTGAAGTGGAGTTGAGTGGAGCCGAGTGTCGTAGAATGAAATTTCATAGAGTGGCATAAAATGGAGTAGCGCAGAGTGTAGGAAAGTGTTGAGGTGTGGCGTAGAAGAGAGTTGCGCATAGTGGAGTGGCACAGAGTGGAGTAGCGTAGAGTGGAGTAGTGTGTCATAGAGGCGAGTGGCGTGGAGTGGTGTACAGTGAAGTGACATAGGGTGAAGTGCCACAAAGCGGAGTAGAATGTCTTAGAGTCTAGGGGTGTAGAGTGACATAGAGTGAAATAGTTACGTAAAGTAGCATGGATTGTTGTGGAATAGAGAGGTGCAAAGTGGAGTAGAGTGGAGTAGCATAGAGTGGAGTATGCATGATGTGGTAGTGCACTGCCATTACAGACAAGACACATTCAATAGGAATTACCACTCCCCTACTTCTAGCGCCTATGGCAGACGTGTGAAATTGAAGAAGAGGATTGTTTAACTACGCTATTAGTAAAGAACACTGACTAAAATAAACAAGCTCATAGAAAGAGCACTGTTCCTCATAGGCATGCGAAATTGCTGAACTGGTGGTGGTAGAGATAACTAGAATCAGTTGAGCAAAAATATAGAAGGTAGGAAACCTTTTCAATGAAATGCAGCATATTTACTGCTTCCTGAACTAGCATGCACAGGAGACAACTGAAAACACGTGTAATCTCTTGGTGTGCTTCACGAAAAAGAAAAGAGTTCCCAGAAAGTGAACACTAGTAGAAGAATACATGGAACCAGTTAGAGAGGTGTTAAACAAGCTATGTTACACAGAAGGGACAAAGACATGCTGGACAGTTGTTAGACTTGGCATCTTTTGGCGTGTTCCCCCCGAGTTTTTGCTTCTACCCTCCAGGTTTTGACTCTGTTTTTGCTGGTATAACGTTTCTGCGCGCTTTTCGCACTGCTGATCAGTGGTAAAGCGCTGTGCTCCTGTGGTAAATTGTGTTATGATTGGATGTGCGACTTACTTGTCAGCCCTCAGTAACGGGCACTGCGAGTGCCGGGGCTTGTGAGCCGACCGCTGCTCGTGGGCCTGCAGCCCGGATTGTGCCACCCACGTACGTAGCCCGAAAAATGTATAAGTTAATGAATTTTGGTATGCCTGAACTCAGCGTCTAAAGATGCAGCCTTTAGCAAGGGTGCCCTTATCATTCTGAGCTCATAAAGGCCACTTTTAGAAAGGGGGTATTACTTTGCTCTGTCATCCCATGTGTCTCTGCTGGAATGTGGATTGCCTGTCTGGGTTTTGGGACGACAGATGGCTGGGGAGCTGGGTGGCTCCTGATAGTCTAGGTAGGTCAGGAAAGGGCTAACCAGACCTGGGTTGCTATGGGGGAAGAGGGAGGGAATCTCCTTGCACCTCAAAGGGCCTGGTCTGCCTCTGACAGAGCCGTCTCTGCCTCCTGCCAGGAATTCACGCCTGAGAAGGTCCAACTGGTTCTGGCCGGACACAGACACCCTTTGCCTGAAAAATCAAAGGATTTTTAGATGCAAATGCTGGGTCCCTGACCCATGAACTTTAGAACTCATCTGTAAATAGAAGATTGCCAAGAACAGCATAGACTTGAGGTTCTTTGACTAGCAGCAGTGGGGACTGTGTGCATTGTGCTGCAACCCGAAGAACACCCCTAGACGACGTCTACGACGACCCTGCCGAATCCGTGTCCTGAAGGCACCGCAGAGGGCACCGCCGCACCACGACCCTGGTCTCACCGATAACGCCTGCTGACGCCATCACGAGCGGCTGCTCGCACCGCAACTGGTCGGCACCGCACTCCCCGCCGCCTTGCTTCACGCCGAAGCTTTGGCACCGCAGAGGGCACTGCCGACACGCCGCACAGTGACCCTGGTCTCACCGACAACGCCTGCGACCTATGGGCACCGCACTCTGCACCGCCTCACTACACGTCGGCCCTGTGGCCTTCCTGATGCCGCCACTTCCTGCCAAAATTGACACCGCTGCCTGCACCGTGGTTCGGGGGCACCGCTCGTGAGTGACACGATGCACCGCCCTCATCCCACACCGCAGTCTTGGCCTGCAGGCGCCATCGACTTCAGCTCGTCAGCCGACGACAGCGCTTCAGCAACAACAACGCCGCTGCTTGCACCGTGAGCTGCTAGCACCGTGATGAGCACCGCCTCCATCTCACACCGTGACCAAGGTCTCACCGACAATGCCATCTGACGCCGCCACCTGGTCTTCCCAGCAACGTAGTTGGCCTGCGACCCGAGGGCAAGGCAGAACTGTTTTTAGATTTGTTGTTCGTGACGCCGTGATAGCCCCAGACAGAGCTATTGACATTAAGGAACTATTTCTAAAAGCATATTTTGATAAGTAAAGATTTTGAAGTATAGTACTGTTGATTTTTATCGTATTCGGTTTTGTCTTAAGTATATAAAAATTGGATATTTTTCTAAACTGGTGTGGTGTCCTTTTGTAGTACGTACACTGTATTACTGTTGGTTATGTGCAAATGCTTTACACACGGCCTCTAAGATAAGCCAGACTGCCCGTGCCAGGCTACCATGGGGGTGAGCAGGTTATTTAAGAAGTGCAACTCCCTTATCCTGACTAGAGTGGTGGTTTCTGCCTCGCTTTGGCGCAAGTCTCAGCTAGCCAGAAATCTCATTTCTAACATTTTAAAACAAATAAAGACAGCAAGTAGAAAGCAAGCAAATATAAGTTACAATACACAAAGCTACTTGGTGACAAACGGGCAGAATGCATTCTAGAGAAGCTTTCACTGTGTCCACAAATTGTCGTTGCAACCAGACAGCTGTGCTGTCTGCTAGGCTTCTACCTAAAAGTGAGAGCAGAGTGGAGCCATGATTTACCATAAGAAGTTGATGTGAAATAAGAGTCGGGAAGAAGGAGATCCCACAGAATCTGAAAGAAGAATATTCATCTGTTTAAGAGATCAAGGACGATGGAAAAATGAGACAGCTATAAAATAATACTGAGGAAATTACTATTACTGTAAATAGAATACCTCTGACGAAGAAGAAGAAACCTTGACCGACTTTCACAGCACCGAGTCCTTGATAGATTGGGATGTAAACCACTCCTCAGGTTTCCTCTTGCTGTGGATCCATCTTAGGGCCTTGCACAAGAGATACAAGAATTACTCTTTGCGAATTCCGTGTTGAGGCAGACATTTGTATCAAGGTCTAAAGATATTCCAGGAGTTCCTTCAAATGTCCCATGTCTGGGTATCTTGTGAAGTCAAGATAATTTTGGATTCTCTTATGGTGCAGACTTTGTGTTATTATTTCTGCCTGCTAATCACTAATTTAGGGACATTGTGAATGTGAATAGATGCCTAGATTAGTTGACAAAGTCTGTACAAAGCACCAAATGATTCTATTAGGTGTGCTAGTGGGCTCGTGTATAAATTAACAGTAGCAATGATAAAACAAACCCTTGAGAGACACCAATGTAAAATCTTTTCTTCTATGAGACAAACCTGGATCTGTCTGTCTGTCTGTCTGTCTATCTATCTTCCCTCTATGCCCAATTCTTCTAGCCGGTTCAACAGTACCTGATGATCTACATTGTTAAAAGCAGCTGAGCGAACAAGTAAAACCAGCAATCTTGAGACATCGTTATCAGCTAGCTGACGAAGGTCGTCCAGGATAGATGTCACAATATAGTCTGCAGTGAGCCACAGAGTAAACATACCATTCCCACTAAAACCAGATTCCCTGTTTTCATTAAGAGAAAACTAACACACGGCCCTTCTCTTCGCCTGTGTGGCTAACAGATAAAGCTTAAGAAGGCTCCTGTGCTACTGGACCCCACTACAGCTCCCAGTGAAACAAAATAAATGCTGGACTCTTTAGTGGACCACGCTGTAAAGGTAGCCCTCAAGAAACCTAGTGTGTGCGGTACGTATATGACATGTACACAGAGGCGCTTACTGTGTTTCTCTCAATCTGAGTTGGAAGAAAGTCTGCTTGCCTTCCTGCCTGCTATGTGTCATGTCTGTGAACTCACCAGCCTTGGACAGTGACACCAGTCCGAGTGAGAAGCAGTGACAAGTTACACAGGAGGGGCAGGTGCAATGAGCCAGGACGACAATGACTGCAAAGTTACAGTTGTCATCCTGCATTAGTGATTTTGCTTCCTGTGCACACTCCCTTGCACCAACAAAAGACTTTGATTCCTTTATGGCAATCCTGTCAGAGGACTGTTTGCTAGATTAAGACGAACTCCTGGTAGGTAGGGATCTCTATGCCGTGAGTGAAGCTGTGAAGAGGAGGCTCCATTCAAGGCACTGAACTTTGCAGAAAGAGCACCATACATGATGTGCCCACTCTCCAAAGTCCCAAACCCATGGTTTGTTTTTAGAAAACAAAACAGAAATCATGACCCTGACACACACTGTGCATTTTTCATATGTGCCTGTCATGTATTTCTGGTTAGATGAAATGAGTCACAGTCGCCATTAGTGGTGCAGTATCACTATTTTTTATTTGCGTTTAATAACATGCTAATGCACAACATGTTCTTGTAAAATGTTGTATTTGGATTGACAAAAATGATTAATTTTTACATTAACAAGTTGACAATAGTTAAAATGTGTGTTCACCTTAAGTTAGCCTTAGTCACTGTAGACCTCGATTTGAAAGGCTCCATATTAAAGGAAATGTTGTGTTTCTGCTTGCCGTGCATACTCTTTCTGTCGTTTCAGGAGCCAAGCTTCCACCGTGTTCTTGTTAGACTGTTTTGTTATAGTTAAGTTCTGTATGAAGGCCATTGAATGTATCTTTTTAATGAGCCGGACAGAATATCTCAGCACCTCTACTGATCCCTCCCAATCCAAGAACACTAATGCGCCACTTTTCAGCACAATGGCGATCGAGCTAATGAACAACCGGAAACTGACACCATAATCTTCCTGCCAGAATATAAATCTAGTGGGAGAGGAGACATTCTAAATTGGGGAAATATACTGTGCCTTTGATAAACTATCTACTTTCCGACGCTGGGGATGAGGTTATTACCCCACTACAGATCTGGCTACCCCCACACCCTTGCTAATTGGAAATCAACTTGGGACATCCCTGCAGCCCCACAACACCATCTACTCAGTGCTTTAGGGCGCAAGAAATACCTCTTACCCTAAAACGGATACAAGTATCCACCAAACATGTAGAAATGTACAAAGGGAAGAAGCAGCTGGAAGAAATTGGACTGGCTAACACGCACAATCAACATCAGCAACAAGCAATGACAAAAAATTAATTGCACCATGCCCACCCTGGCTGGGCCCAGACTAATTCTCGTATGCAGCTGGAGCATCAATGACCTGCAAAGCAAAGCATCAGTTCCTCAGCTTCTGCTCCATTTTCAATCATTTAACTTTATACTACTGCAGGAAACCTGGTTTGAACAACCCATACACTTGCAGGGGTTCACTAACTATCATGTTCTCATGCAGAAAGGAGCTAGAATTGTCCACCAAGTGGACAGATTTGCAATATTTTTTTTTCAAAGCAACTATGGGTCCAACCACAGAACTGAAAGTGAACTTTACAGCCCCAAGCAAAATTCAAGCAGTAAGAACACATTCAGGAGTAACTAAGAAATTGGACGGTTGTGATAGTAAAGGACTATCTGCATCCTATGGATAGGACCAAGGGCGCAACGCAATTGACTTGTGAACGACTGAGGCTCCTTGACAAAAACCAAACAGGCAATGTCATATTATCAGGATGAAGACCTGTTATTTGATCTGTCAGAGTAATGGAACATTCTGGAACAGGGGTTAAGTAACCCAGGCAAGCAATCCAGGCTCGGCACTCATCTTCTGAGGGAACAAGAGCACCTCAGCTTCCAGGCCCTGAACAAACGTTTTCAGGAAGACAAGCCGCCAGCACCAACGTTCAACTAGACATCTACTACCTCAACTCTTGACTACACGTTTTTCACTCTCCCTATTTTCCTCAAAATGCCCTCTTACCACCTGAGGGTATCAGAATTGAGTGACTATCTTCCACAAGGAATCACCCTTGAAGGCTTAGCTACACCTCTTTGCCCTCCAACTGAAACAATCAATTCAGTATTCAATAATAACAACAGATAGGTTAAATGCACCCCCTTTTTCTGCGGCAAAATTATTAGAATCGGCCAAAATCTTCCGACATCAGAAGCATACCACACTGGGGAACCCCATAACTGCATGGGAGACCTTCACCAAGGAATTCAGATATGCATTGGCCACCGGCGTAATTACCAGAAATGAACCCCAGGTCATGAGACCTCCAGCAAACGTTAACATCTTCCAAACTAAAAGGCTTAAGTGCTCCTTAAACAAAACCTTAAGAAAACTTCGCAGGAGACTGCAAACGTTCACTCTGCAGTGCAAATTGAGGCATCTCAAACCACCCTTAAAAAAGTTCAAATGGACCACAAAGAGGCAGGAAAATGAGTAACTATGGGCAAAGCTGCTACACGACACAAAGAGCAATGACAATACAAGGTTCTGGCGAACAATCAATTCATTACAACGCCCGACTCCCCCAAGAATAAACTCTCACTTACCTAAGGAAGATTGGGTTAAGTTTCTGTGTGAGAATTTTAACAGCCCAAGAAATGGTACACACATGAATCAGTCTGCGCAGAACCAGGAGAAGGAGCAGTTCCACACCCGACACACAACAACGTCAATAACAAGGCAGGCAAAGTAATTCTAGACCTCAATGCTCCTCAATCCATTGGGGATGATTCCTTCCTCACCACGGCACAGCAAATCAAGGGGCATATTCTCAAGGATGTATTGCCGAGTTAACAGCACTTTATTGCAGTCAAGATCGCGATATATTTATTGCCCCATTCACAAGCTGGTGCTAACAGCCCATAGCACCAGTTTAACTACGATAGAAGCCGCAAAAAACATCGCCACAGATGACCCCGGCAATCATCGCTAATGAGATGCAGGGTAGGCGTTCCCGTCCAAAAAAGCTGCGACAACACCACTTCGCAACATTCACAACGACCCGCCAGATCCGCGATAAGAACCCCCCCCCCGGACCGCCACAGAGGCAGTGCAGACAAAGACCTTCAGGAAATGCACCAGCCTCACAGACTTAACACCAGAGAATGCCATTGCCCGCTACAGGCTAAAAAGGACAATCATCCTCCGCATCCTGAACATCATTGCCCACAGGCTGACAGTACCAACACAGTGGACAACCAACATCCCACCTCAGACAAAGCTGCTGGCTGTGCTGCACCTGTTGGCCTCTGGTACCTTCCAACCAACAAGCGCCAGAGTCAGAGGAGTGTCACAGCCAGCCCTATCCAAGTTCCTCACACCTGTCCTGGATGCCATCATCAGCTTGGTACCCAAGACACTATACTTCCCCCACACTGCGCAGGAACAGCTGGAGATCAACCAAGGCTTCTATGCCATAGCTGGCTTCCCACACGTGTTGGGGGCAATAGACTGCACATATGTCCTACTTGTGCCCCCTGCTGACACTGCACACAATTACCGCAACAGAAAGCACATGCATTCCATCAATGTGCAGGCAATAGTGGACCACTGGGGACTCTTCACCAATGTTGTTGCCAACTACCCAGGCAGTGTACATGATTCCTACATCTTCCAACAGTCTATCATCAACCAGCACTTCCAGGATGGCACTTACGGAAATGCACTGCTCGTTGGTAAGTACCAAATGAACACATCACACACCTCAACTCCACAATCATGCAACTCACAACTCTGGGAATGCACACGTTACAAACTCACATACAACATGCCAAACAACATGCCCACCCACCACACACAACAGCACAACTTATTGTGGGAACCTGGGCCAGCCATTTTCATGAGCCATCAATGGCATGGCACCCAAGCCACACAATAGCAGATTGTGCGAAGGAGGCAAGTGACCCATGAATGAGAATGTACACAATTTCAAGTGTGGCGTGGATGTGATGGACCGACTGCAGCATGCAGACCACACACATATCCATGTCGACATACACCGCTGGCGCAACAATGGCTGCTCAGCCAGTGTGGAAGATCGCGGAAATGTAGCTTGTTACGTCCCCCCCCTGTAAGCGTGAGCGGAGTGGGCTGGCCCGGTGTACTACCAGCGTAGGGGTGTGCCTCTCACCCCGCCATGAGGCCGACACCGTCGCTGTGAGTGGTGTTGCCTGCGATCCTGTGCATCTGCTGCACTCCGGCCGCTGGTCCCCGAGCCTTGACTTGTCCGCCCCTGCGCACCCAGGCCTGCACTGCTCACCTGCCGACACACACGTGTGTCAAAGAGGGCCTACCACGTGCCGGTGCAAGCTCCAAGCCCAAGGCCCACGACCCTGGCAGCCTCCTCAGCCATTACGGCCTCCGCGACACAGGCCCACAGTACTCCTTTCTCGTTGACGTACTCCACCAGCATACACAGCGGACTAGTAGGTCACACATTTGGAACTGAGTCTTGATTACACTATGGCAGATTACATTATTTATGGCTGAGTTTATTTCACTATACTCCCGTTGATGTGGTGCCACCAACACTGTGCATAGCATTCCAACCACATGTGTCTGTGGTCCCTTGCTGAGTTCTGCCTTCGGCCTACGCTGCGTTCCAGCAGGCCCCACACCAATCCAATACAGTCTGTACCAGGCAGGACACGGCATCGTCGCAGGCTGCACACCCACTCAGCTCTGGTGCCTCTCCCTCCGTCAAACACAAATCATCTCCACATGCTATTTCTACGTCGTGTGTTAGAGATCCAGGAGGAGCTGGATGAACAGCGGTTGACCTGCGCTGACAACTGCCTCCGGCCAACACTTCGGTCAAGTAAGTCACACATTCTGAACTGAGTCTTGATTTCATCATGGCAGATTTCCTATCACAGTACGCAAGGAGAGGAGTGAGTGGAAGAGGCGATTCAGTCCAGAAGAGAAAAGGATCTCCGTTATGGAGCTGAACAAACACTACCAAAGCTGCACTGGTGCCACTAACTGTGTTCCTCACAAGCCGATGACATGTGGCTGTGGGCCACTGCTGACCGCTGCCTCCGGCACACACTGTGGTCGAGTAGGTCACTCAATTGGAACTGAGTCTTGATCTCCTCAAGGTAGAATTCATATCATTGTACAGGCTTCATTGCAGACTGCATCCCCTCCAGCTCTGATGCCACTGACTGTGCCACAGAACTCTCTGGTGGATCTCATGTTGCATCTGAGTCTATGGCCTGGGGTTTGTCTACATCATCTTGTAGCTGATACTGACATGGTGGTAAAAAGTTGTCTGTAGCATTCAACTCCTCCATATGCCTGTTTGTGCTTGCTGCTTCCCTCTGCATCATGCACAGGAAGAACACCTTCCACTGTCCCCCGAAACACTCCGCGATAATCACCTTGGACATCGACGAGGACCCGCTCAGCTTGTGTGGCCCTAACTCAGTGCACCGCAAGTCACCGTCCCGTGGCGGTGTGCCTGTGCCGGCCGCAGTGCATCCAGGGCCACTGACTGTGTGCAGCTCAAGTCATGGACACTTGCTGTTTGTACTTTGAACTTCTGATTGTCTGATCACTGTTGTAGTTCCTGTCAGCACCAACTGACCCCTGAGGGGTTGCTTACACTCACCCCACACCCATCCAGCACAGGAGTCACTGGATATGAGACCCTGGCAATAAAGGGTGCCAGCCACATGTGCCCGTAGCCAGTTCCATAAACTATCTAAGTGTATCCTTGTGGTCATTATGTGTGCATAAGGGCCCCAGGCCCTATCACATGACATTGTGCGGTGTACAGCGGACGCAAACATGTCACTTCAGGCAGTGGGGTGGACCTGGGACATAGCTACACAAGACTCCTTAAAACTGCAGAAAGGAGACTGGTGCCACTGACATTCTTTGATGGAAAAATAGGCAAACAAAAGACAACTCAAAAAAAATTTGGAAGAACTGACTGAGCAAAACATTGGAGAAACTGAACAAAACCCTGCTCCACCAAGATAGAATGGCTCAAGATGCGACATTGTCATACCCCACTCTGACCGTAAGCGGTGTGGACCGCATACGACAGTACAGCGTTGGGGTGTGGTTATTCGACACTTGGCTTTGTGCGTGGTTAGGTTTAGGCCTTGCCAAGGAAGTAAGTAATGCGTGTGTCTCTGTTGTAGTGTCTGCGCCACATGTCACGCAATATACAATGTTGCTATGTAGCATGCCCCCAGAGTGCAGCCTCGGCCGAAGGGGTACAAGAGGGAGCGCAAGCCTGCTCGGGGCAGGGATCATACATGCCAACTGTTGTGTGTGTCTCTATTACCGCACCATAAACCAAAGATCTACCCTCAAATGCATGGCGAGGTCAGCCAGGCTTGAACTCTACATCTGTGTCCGCCCTGTCGTGACCATAGGCCCACACACACGTGGCCGCCCACCTTCAGCAAACAACGTCACTGTGTTGTTGTCAGGCTTGTGAACATACGCAGACAGGCATGACGATGGTGTGCCGTAAGGGTTCAAGTGATGCAGCCGCGCTGCGCACACTAGTGAATAGGCTCGGGGGGAGGGAGGAGCAGCAGTGAGGCTACGTGATACACATTGATGCTGCACATTTGTTACATGCAGTACATGGCATACAAGAATCCCTGAGTCACACACTTCACACACCAATGTACCAGTGAGCCTGCCAACATATCATGCAGAACAAACTATTGACTCATATCTCTCTGCACTGTCACAGGTGATCAAGGATATGCACTCTGCGCTTGGATGATGACACCCCTCCGAGCCCTGAACACACAGGCCCAGAGGTAGTACAATTTGGCCCACAAATGCTCCAGGGGCATCGTGGAACGCACATTTGGTGTGTTGAAGTCAAGTTTCAGGTGCCTGGAAGTTACAGGTGGAAGGCTCCTGTACTGGCCAGACATTGTGTGCAAGATGATTGTTGCATGCTGTGTGTTGCGCAACATATGTGTACGCAGCAATGCCCCATGGATACAAGTGCCAGATGCACCAGACGATGATGATGACGATGAAGCAAGTGGGCCACACCCCACTGCAGCCGTAGCAGGAATAGCCCATAGGAACACCATCATTGACAATTTCTTCTCATGAGCACGTCACATTGTGACAATCCTTAGTAATCAGGGGACAGTACAAAATAACCACAGGCACAGCATGTGCAAATAAATGCATTACTAGACACATTCCCTGAGTGCATGTCATTAATCTGTACGTGCACATCACTTAGACATGTGTGAGTGTGAAATGTAGTGCTAACAATTGTATGAATTTGTTAATGGAAGGTGGGTGTGCCACCTCTGATCAGTGAGGCTGTTTAGGGTGTCCCGTATTCGACCTGCCAGTTCTGTATGTCACACTTAATGGGGAATCTCACTCTGCAGCATTTCATATGTGCCCCAAATCATCTCATTTGTTATGTCATTTATGACCTACAAGTGACAACAGTGTTCCTTTTGGGGTCAGATGTGTTCCACCATGATGGAGGGATGCACCCTGTGACTTAAGTACCCACAACATGGGCAACATGTACGTAAGTGGGAGTCACTGCCCCTACACTCGTCCATGTTTACATGATTGATTGATCATGGACATGACACATCTGTGTTCAGGAGGTGTTGATTGTCCCTCTGCAATGAGCAGGGGAGCTGTGGTTTCACAGTGTGTCCATGTATGTTTCCGCATTGGCGCAATTCACATGCAGACTGCATGTCAATGTACATTGTGACTGTTTGTGAGGGGATGCCTATTTGATGCGGGACAATGGTCATTTGTTCTACATTACGGATGTGGGGTTGTGCTTGTACATTATCATCTTACCGTTTTTTTACTCTGCTTTCATGGTGCCTTTTCCCGCATGACGTGTGGGAATTGCAGGCATGTCGCTGGCTTTCGCTGATTTTTGTGTCGCGACTGGCCTCATCGCAACTTTTTTTGCGTTCGTGTTTTGCATTTTTGCGGCGTCGCGTTGACTTTATCCCGGACATTTGACGTGTGATCGTGGGCCAATCGCAAGGTATCGCCGTGATGTGAATACAAAGTTAACACTGCATTATTTTCCCATGATGTGAAGAGTTCCGTTAAGATAATTTTGCGTAATTATCACACGTTCTTGAGAATATCCCCCCAAGAGGCATATGACCAAAGGGGGGTGGGAAGGCGCCCCGGACGCCAACGGTAGTCCACCTTTACTGTACAAGCAAGACTCTATGTACTGGTCTGAAATCCTGGTACCAGTCTTCATACAGATAATACAAATGGAAGAAACAATCCTGGAAGGGATCAATAATTTCCCCCATTTACAAGCAGGGTGACAAGAGCAATGCAAAAAACTATCCCCTAATCACCCTGATCGACAATGAAGCCAAATATTGCAAAGTACCAATTCTGAAGGAACTAACATCTTGGGCCGCAAGCAAGTCCATCATACCCTTAAACCAAATTGGCTTCTGCAAGCATATGAGAACAACTACTAACAACATGGCCTTATCCTTATTGATAGATGCTGCAAAATAAGCCAAACAATCATTATACCTTTTCTTCATCTATTACCGCTCAGCCTTTGATCATGTTGACTGAGCCAAATTATGGCAGAAGCTGAACAACTGGAAAATTCACCAGCCCTCCTAAGGCAGCTAGTCCTACTGCACATGGACTCTGGGGTAAAAATCAAACTGTGACTCACCTTTCCAAGCAAATCCCCACCACCATAGGGATCTAAAAGGGGTGGGTCCTGGCCCCCACCCTGTTCAATCTCTTCATGGCTGACTCACGCCAGCTTTAAAAAACTAGTCACTAAAGCCATCAAAGCGATCTCTATAATAGAAGACAAGGCAGCGCTGGCAAAATGGGCACACGGCTGGTGTGCACTTAACGACTATGTCGCCATGGAACCACAACTCTACCCCAGCGCAGGATTCTACTGGGCAGCGAATGAGACATTTTTTAGATACAGCTTAGGCATACTACCCTTGCTTCTACATCTACCTCCTTGGAAGCTGAGCACAACAGTGATTACCTGGAATCGCGTGTGAAGACCTTCCCCACATAATATGCATCTTGAAAAGCCTATTGAAGGAGCGACGAACAATGCTCTGCCCCCTTTTTAACCAAAAAGAGATTAAAACCTGCAGACAGGCGTTGGTGGCCTGATTCGATCCAACCGCCACGCAATAAAACTGTCGCTACACAAGACTCCTTAAAACTGCAGAAAGGAGACTGGTGCCACTGCCATTCTGTGATGGAAAAATAGGCAAACAAAAGACAACTCAAAAAAAATTTGGAAGAACTGACTGAGCACAACATTGGAGAAACTGAACAAAACCCTACTCCACCAAGATAGAACACCTCAAGCTGCGACATTGTCACAACACATTGCCATCTGCTTATGCACCAAGCACTCTAACTTAGAAAGACTCAAAAACATACCTAAATTTGGCAAGATTGCATCAGCCATGACCATGCACTTTTCGAACCTATGTTTTTAAAGGACTCATTTATTTGCCGAAATTGCACCATCCACGTTTATACTTTGATGCACTGGCACTTAACTTGTTGATCTCTGCTGCTTTCAATGAATTTATGTTAATATCACGACCCTCGATATAAGTTCCTGTGAACGTGGCAATATGAATGAACTAAGCATTTATTACTTGACAACTTCTAGGGCCCGTATTACAGAACTAACTTAAGACAAAATCCTAAACTTACTACCATTTTGGTATTCACATAAGACACTTACTCATTTTGGTATTCACAGAAGGCACTTACTCATTTTGGTATTCACAGAAGGCACTTACTCATTGATGAGTAAGTGCCTTCTGTGAATACCAAAATGAGTAACTTACTCATTTTGAGTAACCTACTCATTTCGAGTAACTACTCATTTTGAGTAACTTACTCATGTTGGTATTCACAGAAGGCACTTACTCATTGATGAGTAAGTGCCTTCTGTGAATACCAAAATGAGTAAGTGCCTTCTGTGAATACCCAAATGAAAGTGCCTTCTGTGAATACCAAATTGGTAGTAAGTTACTCAAAATTAGTAAGTTAATGACTTTAAGCACAGAGGGGCTCCTTACACCCAAAGAGGTAGAGCACCAAGTAGACCAAAATCAGAAAACAAACTTCATCTTTGGTGGAATCAAACACTTCAATCTCATTCACACAAACTATTCAACCTGCATCATCAAAACATAAATTCACATTAGGAGTAAGGAATAGTTGTAAAAAATATAAAGATTTATTTTAACCTTTAATTGAATAATTCCTTTAAATCATTAAAACATTTTTTTAAACAATCCGACAGAACAGTTCAATCGTTGTGTATACAATAAAAAAGCATAAAAACCTATATTACATCAAAACAGGGTCACATAAAAAGATAACAAACATTAATTTCACAATAATACATACAACAAGGAGGGAGAAAACAATAGACAGAAAACTCATGTCATTATGTAAAAACACCAGTCTATAATAGATTATTCATTGCAGTCGGAATTTGTTACATAGTATTTTATCATTGGTGTACAAATATCCTAAAGATCAGAGTGTACATACGTTAAAAAGGCAGTGATGCGTTTCGGTGGGTACTAGCGTATGACGACCACCTTCTTCAGGAAAGCAGATATCTCCCGGCTACGATTTGTTATATCTTTGAAGACTATTTGGATAAACACTCCTGATTAGCTTCTCATGCAGTCTAGAAGTTCCAGAATTCGAGGAAACTGATTTTTCCTTTTTCAAACTACTTCACGAAGATCTGTATTTCATGTGAGACACGTCCTTGTCTCAATGGTGATTGGTATGGGGTCAGCACCTCCCTTTTCTTAACTAAGGGAGCTTCTGCTTCCAATCTCTTACATAAACTTTAGCAGAATAAGGTCTTCAATAAAAAGATACTCAATCAGAATCGTCCCTTCCGTTTTTTATATACAGGCTAGCATTCCTCTTGTCTTAAAGCCGTATTACGCGGAAATAGACTTTACTATAACACAGAGAATACATTATTTTCTACTATTGGCTCTGTGTGTATAAACAAAGTTAACCACATGATAAAATAAGCACGGGCTGCTATGCAACATGGCTTAAAGTAAAGGGAAAAAGCGTCATATCGTAGCCAACAATTATAGCGTCATATACTTTTTTCTTTAGGCCATGCTGCACGGCAGCATGTGGTCCTGTGCAACATATCTATAAAACCAGTGGGGGCAAGCAACATGAGGGAGGTGCAGGGGTGCAAATAGGGAGCAGCAACATAACGGACAACAGGAGGAGGGCAGGGGTGCTAGCAACGTGAGGGAAGTGCGGGAGTGGAACTAGGGAGCAGCAACACAACAAACAGCAGAAGGAGGGGGAGGCGTGGGGCAAAAGCCTGGATGGTGATATGAACAAAAGAGATGGGAGGGACTGGGAAGGACTGCAGACACGTGCACTCTTATAGAGTGCTTGGGAAAAAGTAGAAAATAACATGTTATGGCGTGGATGCAAAAGCTAGGCCTATCTCACTATTGGGAGGATCCTCAACAGTTAACGGCACTTTGTAAAAAACATCTAATAGTGATATATTGGGCCCATATAGCGAATAGTCTGTTACATAACTTGACTGTTGGGCCCTTAACTGTGAAGTTTTTAGCCTTTAAAGATGTTGCTCATCTAGAATCTTTTCTGGACGAGATAGAACCCCCGTTAGCAAAATCTTTATTTTTGCAATTTAGATATGGAATTTTACAAATAGGTGCTAATATATCCAGTTGGAATAGAAATAGGGGGACAAGAGAAGTGACCTGTGTCCCCTATGTGCAGAAGCAGTAAAGGAAAATGATGTTCATATACTATTCTTTTGTACAGCATATAATTCCGCTAGGAAACGCTGGATCAAGCCCCTTTGTAGTCATTTGGGTATCAGAAGTTGTAGTGATGCTGAGCGCATCCTAAGAACCGATTCCTCACAAATAATAGTTTTTTCCGTAAGTAGGTTTCTATTCAATGTATTCTTAATAAGGAAGAGAAGAGGGTTAAAATTTTAGGAAAAAAAACGACTTGTCCTGGTTTATAATAACAAGCTGAAAAAAGAAATATATTTGCACTTTCCAATCAGGGTAAAATCCCTGCGAGACTCAACCATCCCTTACTGTAAAAAATGTGTACGTTTTTTAAGCTTTTTTAAAGGATGCCAAGCTTTTTAGAATTCCTTTTTAAATGTATTTAAGAATTAGATAGGTTTTATGGCGTGTAGAGGCTGAGTATAAAAATGTTCAATCGTATCTGCCACCTTTTGTTTTGTTGTATCCCACCTCTTTTGATCTATGTAAAGTCGAAAAGGAGAAATTGTAACAAAAATGAAATGTTGTGTTTTTAAAATTGTGTCTTTTATGGTTGTAATTGACCGAAATAAAGGGACAACCACTGGAAGCACCTGGAGTTATCTGGAGGTGCTGACCAATAAGAAGCAAGGAAACAAGAGTGATGTTGAAGCCAATCAATGGTAAGTAATGGGCAGGCTCTAAGCCTGTTTTAAGCTTTTTTTTGTTTACAAAAGATTTCACCAATAGAGCATGTGCCGTCTCAGGTGAAACCTGAAAAACAGTACTCAGTACTGGTTAACTCAAATGCAAGCCTGAGGGCTGTGCATTAACTGCAACAGTAATACTTTTGAGTGACTGTGGTGTCTGTCCTTAGAGTGAAAGAAACCTATTCATAGTATAGTCAGCAGCCACCATCTTGTTTTCTATCACACTATAAAATGCTAAATACATTTTGGGTCATATTTCGGGAACGCTAATTACATTATGCTATGTTACATTTTGCTATATTATGCTAAATTATAGATATTTTGGTAGCCCACGTTCTTCCATTATTTTCTCTTTGTGTCGTTTTTCTAGGCGTTTCTGGTTTTCACCGATTCACTACTTATTTTCTTGATATCTGCCCTTTGTCTCGAACTATGGTGTAAAGGCTTATTAAAGAGATACCTCTCGCTGGACATTGACCTTTAAAAGTGTGAGAACTTAATCAGTTATTGTATATTTCATTTACTAGGCATTTTACACAAATGCAAGTTCAAAGCTCAACAGTAAGTGCAATACAGTAGCAGAAAAGATTCATACCACAGCCGATAGTAATCATCAAGGAGGTGGAAACCGCTATTGAGAGCTTCCAAAAGAAGAAGATGTCTCAGAGAAATATGAAAAGGACAAAAGAGTGGGAGAGGAAGATACTTCAGTGCGGCTGAATTCCAAAATGTAGGCAAAAGAAGGAATAAAGTGGCTGAATTTGAATTTGGCGTGAGGGATACTCTGTCACAACGAGACAGATATAATTTCCACTATTTTACAAGTATCATATCTGCCAAACTGCAAATAAGGCACAAAGTTTGAACCCAAGAAGTGCGCACAGGGGCAGATTCTGGGCCAAATGGATTCGAGCGGTAGACCAAAGCGAGCAAGATGGGTCATTGAGATGGACTAGAGAGGCCAGGCAGGGAGGGGGTGAGCTATGAATACTTTTAAACACAAAGCACAAGAAATGAAAGCACAGCCAAAAGTGTAAAGGCAACCAATGAAAAGAAGTAGAAATCGGTGGGATGTGTGAGAAGAGAGTGTTTTGTTGCTAAAATGAATAGAGGAAATGAATACTGGCGGAAGAAGAGCAAAAGCAGACGCAGAAGAGCAAATAATACACAAGAAAGATAAGGAAGCCGGGAAAATGCTGATGCAAGAATTAAAGATGCAGTAGGCGCTAAAGTCAATAACAAAGAAGCAGACTTTTATTATTACCAGGGAGGACCCCGAACAATACGTACCTCATCGCTCATGTACCAAGCAGCCTCATTCACATCACGCACATTAATGGTGAAGTCATGACAGGGCACATAGATTTCCAAAGGGAAAGCCAGTAGCAAGCCTCCCAACTGTGGTGCAGCCGACTGTTAACCACTGCCATATTTTCATTCAGGAGGGTCACAGGGACAGTAGTCATCCATGTAAAAAAGAGCACCACTTTGAGTGTACCACCATCACCCAACACAAGTAGTAGCCCTCTGGGTTTACCTCTGTCACCCAACAGAATCTAGCACACTCTTTCTTCTGTGATGTCAAATGGGCCCCCCATTTACTATCATTCAGACATTTATTGTTACCAGGCACCATCCCAACTGAAAGGCTTGGCAAGAAATGTGGCAGATGCCTTCCTTTTAAGGACTAGTTAAAACAAAGGACGGTGAGAAAGGAAATGTACAGATCAACACAAGCCCTTCCAAAAAGGATTCAGATTACCTGCAGTTGTGATAATCTGCATCCTTATGTCTCAACTCTTTTGAAAAGTATGCATGCTATCCATCATACAACTGGTAAAACCTTCACCCGCATAATGAGGCTTGCTTCATCATGGGGTTCTTCATCTACAACTGGGGAAATGACCCACGAAGCGTCCATGAACCACCTATTTCAGTCATCTAGCTGTACTGGATCCTAGTCGAGCTATAATCCCAATCACTTTTGCTATTGATCCCTGTGCCAAATGCTGCAATGTAGGATCAAATTCATGCGATAAACATTTGTGAGGGTAGCCTGCGTCTACTTTATCATTGTCATCTACTAAATGATTAAAAACTGTAAGAATCCTTACCTCAGTTGTTCATGCTCAATCGTTCAACATGTTTCTCCACTCATTTGATACTTAAACAGGCCAGGGACATTCATCAGGGCATGGTGTGAAAAGTGATGAAATGTTCATAGAAGAATTAAAAAAGGCACGGACAATCTTCTTCCAGATATTGTGAGACCAGAAGTAGCGCGAATGAATATGCAATAATTTAAGAATGTTCCTGCTTGTGGACGATAGTTGTTCCTTTTCTCCGACAACTATAGCTCTGTAGTTTGTGAAGTAAGATATGTGAACCTAACCTTGCTCAGAAGAAAATCTGCGATAAGGACTAAGAGTGCAATTTGCCAAGGAACAAAAGAGAGGGGGGTCCATCCTACATAAGGAAATGTATAGCTGTTCAATAACTGCCTCTTTCACTCTGATTTTCAGGATATTATTCCTGTCATGTCATTGTGGAAGAAACGCTTGCTTATGTGCAGTTCAAATTAAAAGAATTTAAATGAATATAGTTTTTATTTGTAGGAATCATGGAAAAGACTTGGTCCACAATGTCCAACACCAGGAGCGTCACAGTGCACTGTATGAGTGGTGCCATGGTTCCTCCTCAAGGGATCGACTGCATTTCATAAAATCTTTAGCTGAACATGCTGTTATTTATCTTTAAGGGTTGAGTTAGTATGTCCTGTTGTTTCTTGTTCTCGGTCCACCCTGTGCAGACCTACAGCATGATTTTGACCCCGTTGCTAGAGGTGCTTCAAAGACCCTGCCTAACCAGTTAGGTTGAGAGGAGTCCAAGGGTGTCCCAATAAAATCACGTAATGCCTTTGGCAGTCCTTCCTCAAGCTCTTACCGAACCACATCTTATGATATGGGGTAGAGCACTTTCTTTGGTTGCCACAGTCGATGTGGATACTGCAGATGTGGATACTGCAGTGTGCCACGGTTGGCTCAATCTTCAGTGGTGGCTACAATATCCCAGGGTTGCTGCTGTCTGCTGAGATTGCTACAGTGTGCCTTGGCTGCCAGAGTCGCCTTTGGCTCCTACATGCTGCAGATGCTTCAGTCTCCCTTGAATGCAACAGTGCACCTTCTCTGTTAACCCTTCTGTGGTTACATCCGTCTGCACTGGTTGCTAGAGTCTCCTGTGACTTCTAGAGTCTGCTCTAATTGCTACAGTCCTCCTTCGGTTCTTTCAGATGGACGATTCATTTTTTAGGCAAAGAAAGATTAAGTGATTTGCCCAAAATCATTCGATGTTAAACTGACACTGGGACTCGTTTCCCCAGTTCCACAGTCAGCAGCTCTGGCCGCTAGGCCAGTCTTCCATGTATACCATAGCTTACCCTTGTAGCTACAGTGTGCATTAAGTGCAACAGTGTGCCATGCAATCTGCCATGGCTGCTACAGTTTGTCTTGGCTGATTCTGTCTGCAGTGGTTGCTGTGAGAGTCTCCCGTGCTTCTACAGCCTGTTTTGGATGCTACCGTCTTCCCTGTGTTGCTGCAGTCTGTGCTTGACATCTGCACTATTTGCTGCAGTTTACCAGGGCTGCTGTCCTCTACTATTGAAGACAATGTCGATGTGGAGTTAAGAATGGTAAGTCTATTCTTCCTCTGTATGCACTTACCTTTATTCATGCTGTAGTCTGCCATTTCTGTTGCAGTGGTTCATTGATGCCAGAGCTTGCCCTGGTTGCTACAGTCTGCCATGGGTGCAACAGTGTGTCGTGGCAGTGCGCCATGACTGCTATCTATGCCTGCCATCGTCTGCTATGGCTGCTTCAGTGTGCCGTGCTCACTTTAGTCTGCCGTGCTCACTTCATTCTGCCGTACTTGCTGCGTTCTGCATGCTTGCTCTTTTCTCCCATGCTGCTACAGTCCGCGGTGGTTGTAATTTTTCAGTCTTCAGTCTTTATTTGGAGCATCAGTCTGCCATTGATGCTAGAGTCTGCAATATGTGCCAGTTGCCCATTGCCTGTTGTACTCTGCTACTGCCGTTTCTGTGTGCCATGGCGTCAGGCAGCACCGCCATCTTGACGCCTCCGGCGCCGGGGACGTGCTCATTCCCAGGATGTCTCATTGAATATTCTTTCCCATTCGTTATGGCGCGCAGTATCTTTTAGGACTGAAGAGGAATCAAGGTCCTGGCTGATTAACTGCAACATCGGTCCAGTGCTCCTGTGACTCAATAACTATGCCGCTGGCCGCGCGACACGAAGGGGAGCTAAGCGAGACAGCATCTTAGTCCCACATCCCGCGCGAGCAAAACGGTGCGCGTCAGCTCCTGAGCCGCCCCCTTTCATGCGCGTCCAATGGGCGTGGGTCACCGGGTGGGAGGGGCGGCCCCAAGGGGTTTAAAGTTAGCGCGGCAGCGAGGCTCGGTCTTTCCTGCCGTCGCGTTTCCTGGGCTGCTCTGCGCTGTTTCCCCGTTCATTGATTCTCCCTCGGCTGTGCGCTGGAGCTCGCCGCACCCTGCCCGTGCACGCTCCCTCGTCTGATCCTTTAGAAGCAATTTTTACTTGTTATCTAAGTATTGGCCCCGCAATCTGTAGCTTTCCCTCTCCCGTAGTCGTCCAAACCCGTGCTGCCGGAGATACGAGTCATCGACGAGCGGCTTTTTAGCCTCGTGAGCGGAGCTGAGCAAATTTTTAAGACGAGCGGCTGGCTCGGGAGGTGAGGTGTCGGGTGTCCCTAGGGCCTCGGGCAGCCGTAGGGGGCGGAGAGGGGGGCAAGGGAGTGGATTGCGGCCATCTCCTGCCGCCTGCGGCTGCCAGGGGGTTTGGCCAGAAACAATGGTTTGGACGCGCTCCGACACCTTAGCTCACGACCCGGGTCCCAGGGGAGGAGAGCGGGAACGGTGCGGGCCTCCGTGGGATGAGCATCTAGGGGATCTGAGCAATAGTGGGATGAGCATCTAGGGGATCTGAGCAGTAGCCTCGATGGAGATGGGCTTGCGTTGAGAGTGACTATAGATGGTTACACGTGGTACTTTATAATATTTAGCATCTCAGCAAAACTATGGGAGTTACTTGCTGCTAGCGGCACGTCTTTGAATTCCAGAAAGACGATAATCGGGTCGGATAATCTTATCGCGCGTTAATTACAGTGCCTCAAATCCCTTAGCGCTTCATAAAAGACAAGGTATCCTAAGAAGTAACCCGTTTCAGAAGAATGTATATACGTGAAAGGGTTGCGCAAGTCCCAAGGATTTATATTTTGTGTCCAAATACATATTTTAGGGAGGGCCGCTTTCTCAACAGACACAAGCGATTTATCATGCTGCCAGGGCAGGTATATAAATGGGCATTCCCGCCGCGAAATTATTGCTGAGAAACGCTCCCGTGCAGCCGGTTAATGAAGGATTCGTGCTATGAATCGCTCCAGACTGCTGCGCTGCTCCGCGCACCCCTGTCTCTCTCCACATTCGAGGGTGGATGTAGGGCTCAGATGGGACTGAACAGC
Source organism: Lissotriton helveticus (assembly GCF_964261635.1). NCBI lineage: Eukaryota > Metazoa > Chordata > Amphibia > Caudata > Salamandridae > Lissotriton > Lissotriton helveticus. The sequence continues at coordinate 645,948,736 of NC_136061.1, read as the reverse complement.
GGCCCTGGTGGCCTGTACCTTTTTGGCGTCATGCCGGGACTCGGGCCCGGGTCCGGGGTCGGGCGCCCTGGCCGTTGGGCCAACTCCTCTCTATGCTATCCTCTATATGCTATTTGTGCATGTAATCGGGGCTTGCGTACAGTAATAGATTGTGATTTAGGCCATTAAAACCTAACCCAACAGCTGAGGCCCTCATTCCATGAGGCACATTCATCACTCGGCAGCCTCTTCATGTAATTGTGTCGGTGTATTTCAGGCTGGCATTCTCTTGTCACAATAATGTGGTAAACTTAATTAACCGAACACCACCACGGATGCATGATGTGAAACGTTAATACTGTAAAACAACAATGTAGTGACAGTCTGGACTTGTATAACCCACATATCTGTGTTCCTTAACAGATGAACAAAACATCTGGGGTGCTGGAAAAACAATCACATGATATTGATCTAACAGGGCAAATCGCTAGGATAGTATTACAACATACAATTTTTCAAGCACGTTGCAAGTGTGTGGTCAAGTGTGAATTTCCATAGGATGCCAGTCTGACTGCAACAGTGACATACAGTTGCTGGCACAGGCGAAATTGTATCCTAACACGTAATGTAAGCATACATCAGTGAATAAAACTGCACTACTAATTTTAAACCGCTGAAAGAAATATTCCAGGGATCGCGGGTCTTGCGTCGGGTATTCCCTCGTCGGGTCTGCGGTGAGTGCTAGTTCAGGGGTCCTGTGTTCAGCTTGCGGGGGCTGCGTTGGAGGGGCACAGGGCGGGAGGAGGCGAGGAGCGCGAGCGGCGGTTTGTGTGGCCCGGGGGGACCGAGGGGGAGCGGGTTCACACGTGTCCTGCTGCCTGCATCGGTCCGCCTCTGTCACTTTGGAAGATGCATGTATGCAATGCATGCCTGCAATGAGGTCTTCGCTACATTCGAGTCTATCGCGAAGGGAGGGGATGCGGTTATCAGGGTCGCCGTTGGTGCTGCGATGAGATGCTTCAGAAGCGGGAGGAGGAGGCGGTGATTGCAGCTAGTGCACGTTTGAAATATAATGAGTGCATTTTTTATCGATCTTTCTGCACAGCCCCAGTAGACGCGCTTACAATAAAACCGTGTAAAGCGACCCAGATCGAAAACCAAATTTTTTTCGTTGAAGGCATATTAATATCCAGGTTGTCGGCCATATTATTTTCCAGGTTGTCGGCCGCGCGGTCACCCTCCCGGGCCGGGTCCTGTGTGCTTAGCCAAAACTGTATGCATCGTTATTTCTAGTATCCAGTGTTTTAGGTGTGTCTTTATGTTATAACAGCATACCAACAGCACGTGCATGATATACTAAAACAGATTAGCTTTGCAATTTTCTCCGGAAAAGCTTTCACGCAGGGCTCCAGATCCCGATTATGCATAATACTTTTAAATTCGTTGAATGATTTTCCATTTCCCCCTTACACTGCTGCTTGGCTATTGATTCGGCTAAATTAATTTCAGCTCAAAGTACCGCACAAGCGGCGGCGCAGTCTCTCTTGCAGTACGTTAGCCGCCGCTTTCGCTGCACAGTTCCGGTACAGAGGTCTGTACCGGTCTCTCGCACGAGTTATTTCTGTTCCAGGTCTCTCGGCTCAGACCTTCAGATACCCTCACTGCTGGAGCGCCTTGTTTGTGGACGGGGTTTGTAGACCAATGCGCTAATTATATAAAAGTTTTCCTTTCAGGGTTGGCATAAGTCAAAACTAAACTTTTCAGAGTTATTACATGCTAGAGGAAAGTGAAGGGGAATAAACGCACTGCACTGTTTGAGAGAAAGTGAAGGGGAATAAACGCACTACACTGTTTGAGCGGATAGATACATAGGTTTCGCAGCACTTAAAAAAGCAATACAATCGAACTGTTCATTCACCCATTATAGAAAGGTACGACGGCACAGTATCCCTGCAGCAGTCTCGGAGCTCGTGAAACCTCTACCCTGGGGCGTGGCACAAGTCCCTGCAGCGCAGGAGGTACCCCCCCACCCTTCAAGAGGCCCCCCCCAACCAGTTAAAAGCCCGAGGATAGAGATAAGATGGAATCTCGGCGGGCCTCGTCCCCTTCTGCGGGGGTGGGGGAGTAAAGCGTTATTTTACGTTAGGATGCTGCTTGTACCACAACCTATAGGGATGAAAACGCCGGATGAAACTCCATAGCCCCTCGGTGCCTTGCTGGGAAGGGAGGCGCTATGGGATGCTGCGAATTGTCAATACAAGCGGTAGGTCTCTCTACTTGATGCATTGTGAATATCCACATTTGCATCGTTTGCCGAGGTTGTAGGATAAATGACGCAGTTTGTATCTTCGTGGTTCGCACCGGGTATCGGGCTTTCAGTCGGCAGGATTAGTTACAGGTCTGCAAGTGCATCTCCATTGTTGTCTAGGCATCGTCGCCCCTGGCTGTTTTTGTCAAGCTTCCAGGCACGCTTTCTTTAGGAGAACACATCTTTTATTGCAGTTTAGCTTGTTCACCTACATCATTTCACGTAGATGTATGATCATCTCTTTTCTACAAATTGTCATTACAGGCGGCAGTCTCTCTACTAATATATTTTCAGGGCAGTTAAGGTTGAATATGGGATTACGCGGGACGCGGGTTCCGAGAATAGGCCTTTCAAAGGGTGTCGTAAACCACAAGATGCTTGGCGCGTGCTGATTTCAGATCCATAAGCAGAAATCAAAGAACGATAACTCTGTGTTACAGGGCACAACTGTAGCCGGTCGGGGTATTAATTTAAGATCAGTGCATTCTGGGAATTGTAGTCTGGCTGTATTCTAGTTGAGCTGGTGGACCGGCGCACCCGGTCGTGGTGCGGTGGTGAGGGTAGCCTGCGTCTACTTTATCATTGTCATCTACTAAATGATTAAAAACTGTAAGAATCCTTACCTCAGTTGTTCATGCTCAATCGTTCAACATGTTTCTCCACTCATTTGATACTTAAACAGGCCAGGGACATTCATCAGGGCATGGTGTGAAAAGTGATGAAATGTTCATAGAAGAATTAAAAAAGGCACGGACAATCTTCTTCCAGATATTGTGAGACCAGAAGTAGCGCGAATGAATATGCAATAATTTAAGAATGTTCATGCTTGTGGACGATAGTTGTTCCTTTTCTCCGACAACTATAGCTCTGTAGTTTGTGAAGTAAGATATGTGAACCTAACCTTGCTCAGAAGAAAATCTGCGATAAGGACTAAGAGTGCAATTTGCCAAGGAACAAAAGAGAGGGGGGTCCATCCTACATAAGGAAATGTATAGCTGTTCAATAACTGCCTCTTTCACTCTGATTTTCAGGATATTATTCCTGTCATGTCATTGTGGAAGAAACGCTTGCTTATGTGCAGTTCAAAATAAAAGAATTTAAATGAATATAGTTTTTATTTGTAGGAATCATGGAAAAGACTTGGTCCACAATGTCCAACACCAGGAGCGTCACAGTGCACTGTATGAGTGGTGCCATGGTTCCTCCTCAAGGGATCGACTGCATTTCATAAAATCTTTAGCTGAACATGCTGTTATTTATCTTTAAGGGTTGAGTTAGTATGTCCTGTTGTTTCTTGTTCTCGGTCCACCCTGTGCAGACCTACAGCATGATTTTGACCCCGTTGCTAGAGGTGCTTCAAAGACCCTGCCTAACCAGTTAGGTTGAGAGGAGTCCAAGGGTGTCCCAATAAAATCACGTAATGCCTGTGGCAGTCCTTCCTCAAGCTCTTACCGAACCACATCTTATGATATGGGGTAGAGCACTTTCTTTGGTTGCCACAGTCGATGTGGATACTGCAGATGTGGATACTGCAGTGTGCCACGGTTGGCTCAATCTTCAGTGGTGGCTACAATATCCCAGGGTTGCTGCTGTCTGCTGAGATTGCTACAGTGTGCCTTGGCTGCCAGAGTCGCCTTTGGCTCCTACATGCTGCAGATGCTTCAGTCTCCCTTGAATGCAACAGTGCACCTTCTCTGTTAACCCTTCTGTGGTTACATCCGTCTGCACTGGTTGCTAGAGTCTCCTGTGACTTCTAGAGTCTGCTCTAATTGCTACAGTCCTCCTTCGGTTCTTTCAGATGGACGATTAATTTTTTAGGCAAAGAAAGATTAAGTGATTTGCCCAAAATCATTCGATGTTAAACTGACACTTGATCCAGCGGGCTATAGAAAATATATCATAAACTACGCTACCCAATTTCATAACCTATAAACAAATTCTAAACTATACATGGACCCATTTATGAACCTGATATATTTTTGGGCCTACTGAATCAGGTGGTCAAATAAATCTATATACACATTATTTACAAACTATAAACATCTTTATACATTTGCAGAAAGAATATTGTCATTAGAATAAAACCCAACCATTTAAACGACCACCATAGGCGACGTGATCTAGCTAAAGGTAACCTATACTTCTAAATAACCAAGACCAGCTTGTTTGTCAAAAGTAAGATTTTATTTTCTAGATTATGGTATATAAGTTGTAAGTTTTATAAATGAAATTTTATTTGCAATAAAGCAAGCATGATAGTAAGAAATATGGAAAAATACAATTTAAGCAATTTAATCAAATTTAAAGAAATTATATGAAGTTTAGCATTTCTAAAACCTATTTCCCTAACTGAGCTAAATAGACAGAAATTAAAGTAAAGTTCTTTGAGGATTCTTACGTGCTCCACGCAAAGTCCAGCAGCACATCACCCTCATCGGAAAGTCAGAAAGCAGCAGCCAGCCCAACCCTAAGGGCATGACTTTTTATACCTTTCTACGCTAACTAAACTAGCAAAGGAAAGTTTTCAGAAATACTCGACGTCCCATTGGCTGAAAGTGACAAGTGACATGTCACCCGATTCTTAAAAAGTTCCACAAAATCATGTCTTACAAAGACCATTGTCTCTTCCACGTGAAGCCAGAGGCTTCCTGCAATTGCAACTTTGTTTTAAGTCATCCTCGCAGCTTCCATAGTCTTACAGAGCAACTTCCGCGGATGCCAAGTTAAGGACTGACAAAAAGTTCACTTTCGACCTTGGCCATGTCCGACAGAATGATGTCAGCTCATCAGTTTTTGCTTTGTGAATGCAGCTTCAATAAACGTTTTAATTCAGAATGGGCGTCTCGTGACTTTCTGCAGAAATATGAATTAGCTCTTTTTGTGCGGCTCAAATAACTAGGCCTCAAAAGCAGGCAACTTATGATTTCTAGTATAAAACAAACACAAGAAAAGTATTAATGTAAGAAATAAAGTATATTCTGTATCCACCCCATGGTTTACTAAATAATTAACCCACCCGATTAATCAAAATGTTACCTAGCCATTGCAAACAAATAAAGCAGCGTTTATATTTACCAGTCTCCGTTTTTCTATGAGACCCATATGCACCTAGAATAGTAGAAATGACATCACACGGACAAGGAAGAGCAAAACAAGCACATGCTTATTTTAAATATGCAGCAGTTAGTAATGACAAAAACGAAAACAATAAATTATTTTATTATTTTGCACGAACAAAAAGATGCAACAAATATGCACATTTATGAGCACACATGTTAGTCCCCCCACGTGTAAAGTTTAATCTAGGTTGTATTAGCACAACATATCACAAATCATTAATAATTTTATTCATGTTATGGAAATGTGACTTTGCGAGTTTAAACAAAATTTTGTTTTCTATCTCGCTCCATCACACTGGGACTCGTTTCCCCAGTTCCACAGTCAGCAGCTCTGGCCGCTAGGCCAGTCTTCCATGTATACCATAGCTTACCCTTGTAGCTACAGTGTGCATTAAGTGCAACAGTGTGCCATGCAATCTGCCATGGCTGCTACAGTTTGTCTTGGCTGATTCTGTCTGCAGTGGTTGCTGTGAGAGTCTCCCGTGCTTCTACAGCCTGTTTTGGATGCTACCGTCTTCCCTGTGTTGCTGCAGTCTGTGCTTGACATCTGCACTATTTGCTGCAGTTTACCAGGGCTGCTGTCCTCTACTATTGAAGACAATGTCGATGTGGAGTTAAGAATGGTAAGTCTATTCTTCCTCTGTATGCACTTACCTTTATTCATGCTGTAGTCTGCCATTTCTGTTGCAGTGGTTCATTGATGCCAGAGCTTGCCCTGGTTGCTACAGTCTGCCATGGGTGCAACAGTGTGTCGTGGCAGTGCGCCATGACTGCTATCTATGCCTGCCATCGTCTGCTATGGCTGCTTCAGTGTGCCGTGCTCACTTTAGTCTGCCGTGCTCACTTCATTCTGCCGTACTTGCTGCGTTCTGCATGCTTGCTCTTTTCTCCCATGCTGCTACAGTCCGCGGTGGTTGTAATTTTTCAGTCTTCAGTCTTTATTTGGAGCATCAGTCTGCCATTGATGCTAGAGTCTGCAATATGTGCCAGTTGCCCATTGCCTGCTGTACTCTGCTACTGCCGTTTCTGTGTGCCATGGCGTCAGGCAGCACCGCCATCTTGACGCCTCCGGCGCCGGGGACGTGCTCATTCCCAGGATGTCTCATTGAATATTCTTTCCCATTCGTTATGGCGCGCAGTATCTTTTAGGACTGAAGAGGAATCAAGGTCCTGGCTGATTAACTGCAACATCGGTCCAGTGCTCCTGTGACTCAATAACTAAACAGTCAATTAACCGCCTAATCACCAAAAGAATTAACGCCAGCCAACCGGACGCTTCCGCCGCATTAAGAGACGTGGAAGTGCAGTCCTACTGCTAACAGCCCTCCAGTTCTGATGCCCGCGGGGGCTGTGTGAATGAGAATACTGGAGCCCTCACAGAAGGAACGAAAGGACCTCATATACCACATGTACTGTCTACAGCAGGGCCGGTTCTAGGATTGTGGGGGGGGCGGGGGGGGAGAAAAGGGAATGTGCGAGGCCCCTCTAATTCACATAAGTGACACAGCACTGGAAGCTGCTTTGTGCAGCAGACTCTTCCTGGGCCGCAGCTCCACCCCAGCCCCCTACAAGCGCCTCTTTTACAGCTCCTATCGAGCTGAAGGTGTGAGAATTGTTCGTGGGCTGAAAGTGAAAACCATGGCACAACAGGTATCCCACAGTGTCTGAATGGATCCGTACAATTGGGAGCAAGAGGAAGTGTCTCCCTTCCCTAGGCTTCCAGACACCATCCCTGAGAGGCCCAGGGAGGGGGGCCCCTCTCATGGACCCTAATTGCAAGGAGACACATTTCTTTCAAATGGATCACCAGGGAAACAACATGACACTCCACTGGTGTGGGGCCCCATGCTGGTGGGCTGAGTGCGAGGCCCTGGGCAGCTGCCCACCATGCCCATGCCTAGCGCTGGCCCTGGTCCACAGAGCACTGTTAAGGGATGTAGGCTCGTCTTTATCTGTGTTTCTTTCTTTCTCTCCCCCCTCTCCAGTTCTAATGCCCATGGGGGTTGTGAATGAGAATATTAGAGCCCACACGGTAGGAACAAATCTACCACATGTAGGGTCTACAGAGCAGTGTTAATAGATGTAGGCCACTGTACATGTCTCTCTCTCTCTTTCTTTCTCTCCCCTCTTACCCATCTCTCTCCCAGGTGCCACTGGGCCCAGGGAGGCTGTTCTCTGCGGTGGTCCTCCCCATTACTCATTCTACATGCAAGTCTGTCAGCCTCTGTTGTGGGATGTGCCCCATGTTTGGTATTTTGAGCTGCATGAAGAGATGTAGGCCTTGGCACATGTATGCATCTCTCTCTCTACTCTCTCTCTCTCTCTCTCTCTCTCTCTCTCTTTCTCTCTCTCTCTTCCTCCTTCCCTGCCTCCTACACACCCACCGTGGGATGTACCCCCATGTTTTCTAAGCAGAGCTGCATGAAGGTGACGATCCCAACACAGTCTCTCTTTCTCTCTCTCTCTCTCTCTCTCTCCCTCCCTCCCTCCCACACATACACCGTGGGATGTACCCAGGGCACGAGTCGGGGGAACACGGGGTAGACGGCGTCCACACACTATTTTCACAGGGTGGACGCCCTCCACCCTGCCAAGAAGTTGGGCCCACTGAAAAAGATTGTGAATTTGTCCCAAACACCTGGACACTTTCAGCAGCTCCTGTACTTTTGTTGTCTGTTTTCGCATGCAGGCCGAGATGGGGCTCTCTTATTTCTGACTCCTGCTGGGCCCATAACAAAGGCCGAATTTGAGGGGTCATTAGGCCTCCTTTTGAGTCTCCTGCTTGGCAGCACTCAGGAGCCTGACACCTAGAAGAAAATGCAGCAGTGGGGAAACAAAGGCTCCACACCTTGTTAGCACTTCACACATACTTCAGAAGCAGCTTTTCACTTTGTTCAGATCCCTGTTTAGGTGATATGCATGAACTGTAAGAATATCAGATGTGTTGATCTTTCACAGTATTTGCACAAAATAAATAGCATTTATATAGCGCTTGCTTACTACCCCTGAGGAGGCGTTGTAATAATTTAAATATCACTATTTTGCCTTTTTAAAGCACTATGGGTAGAGGAAGCTTTACGCTGACAAAAGGTAACATAGGTTTCTTTGAATCTTACAAAAGTGGGAATCTTCTGCCTAAATCAGGAGGGTTTGCAAGTATACTCGAAATGTGCTCAGACCTGCTAAACATATATGTGAGGGCTTAAGATCTGATGTCACTTTTTGTGATGCCACTTCCCGTGATGTCACGCGCCTTTATGCCACCTTTATACTGATTAATTAGGTTAGTCCCCCCACTTCTTTTTTTAGAACTTATGCCCTGGATGTACTCCCATGTTTTTTATGCAGAGCTGCATGAAGATGAAGGTCCCAACACGTGTATCTCTCTCACACTCTCTCTCCCTGCCTCCCTCCCTCTCTCTCTCCTCTCTCTTTCGCTGTCTCTCCCCCTCCCTCCCCTCCTCCCACACACCCACCGTGGGATGTACCCCCATGTTTTCAATGCAGAGCTGCATGAAGAGGTGGGGGTCCCAGCACAGTCTCTCTCTCTCTCTCCCCTCCCTCCCCCTCCCTCTCTCTGTGTCTCCCCTCTACCTTTCTCCCACACACCCATCATGGGATGTACCCCCATGTTTTCTATGTAGAGCTACATGAAGAGGTGGGGGTCCCAGCACAGTCTCTCTCTCTCCCCCCCTCCAATCCTCCCCGTCCCTCTCTCTCCCCCCTCCCTCCATTCCTCCCGCACACCCACCGTGGGATGTACCCCATGTTTTCTATGCAGAGCTGCATGAAGAGGTGAAGGTCCCAGCTCAGTCTCTCGCTCTCTCTCCCCTCTCCCTCCCCCTCCCCCTCCCTCCCTTCCTCCTGCACACCCACCGTGGGATGTACCCCAATGTTTTCTATGCAGAGCTGCATGAAGAGGTGGAGGTCCCAGCTCGTGTCTGTGTCTCTCTCTCTGTCTCTCTCTCTCTCTCTCTCTCTCTCTCTCTCTCTCTCCCCTTCCCTCTCCCCCCCCTCCCTCCCTTCCTCCCGCACACCCACCGTGGGATGTACCCCATGTTTTCTATGCAGAGCTGCATGAAGAGGTGGAGGTCCCAGCTCGTGTCTGTGTCTCTCTCTCTGTCTCTCTCTCTCTCTCTCTCTCTCTCTCTCCCCTCTCCCTCCCCTTCCCTCTCCCCCCCTCCCTCCCTTCCTCCCGCACACCCACCTGGGATGTACCCCATGTTTTCTATGCAGAACTGCATGAAGAGGTGATGGTCCCAGCACAGTCTCTCTCTCTCTCTCCCCTCTCCCTCCCCCTCTCTCTCCCCCCCTCCCTCCCTTCCCCACACCACCGTGGGATGTACCCCCATGCTTTCTATGCAGAGCTGCATGAAGAGGTGAAGGTCCCAGCTCGTGTCTCTCTCCCCGGTGCCACTGGGCCCAGGGATGTTGTTCTCTGAGGGTGGTCCTCCCCATCACTCGTTCTCCATTCAGGGCTGTGCCAGCCTCTCGGGCCGCAGCCTGCCTTAATGAGGGCCTTGTGCCAGGTCAGCATTGTGTGAGCAGAGAGCCTGGGTGGGAGGGAAGTTTCCCGTAAATTACCAAAGATATGCTAATATTTTTAATTGGAGACTTTGTGGTGTGCAGGCTGGAGTGATTGGGAGGCGGAGAAAGGAGGCGTAGGCGGTTAACGATTTGAATGTGTGTCCTTCTGTATCTCGTGCACTTTTGAGCACTTCGTTGTGCAACTGGGGCACCCCCTAGGGGAGGAGGCGCGCAAAGGACATCGAGGAAGAGACATGGGGTAACAGTGCTGTGAAACGCCTCTCTCGGCTCTTTTCTACAGGCACTCCTAGCAATGTTTCCCCCGCCCAACTGCACTCACTCATTACTCACTCCCTACTTCGCTCACATACTACCTTTCTTACCCTCTCATGCGTTAAAAGGTTCCTTCTTCTGCGTTACACCAACTATATTTGAAATAACGTATGGGGACTTTTTTACACCTGCAGGCTAGTTCAAACTGTTCGGTTCCCTCTTTACACTTCCCCTTGCACTCTGCTCCTTAAACTCAATAAAAATATTGCTCTGCACGCTGCGTCCTGTACTTGCCCGGCTCTAGACGCGACCAGTGCGTGCTCAGATGCGACCCATGGGTGTCCAGCCCCAGACGCGACCGGTAGGTGCTCAGGGCCTCATTTTTGCGTTTTTAGCCCAAGGGCAGTGCAGCAAATCTTGCTGCTGCGCTGCCCCATGGCACAAGAAAAGAGCAGAAATACGCCACATATATTAGATAGCGCAGGCACCTTTTCACCATGGTGCAAGGGTGCCTGCATTTGTGGGGGTTATTATTTTGTGCAGGAAGGGGAACCTTTGTGCACAATCAATGACAGTGTGACATCTCACACCAACATACACCCTAAAACTTAGAGATGAGGTAAGCATAAACACACCACACGATCGCACCATTGCGTTGTAAATCAATGACCTAGGTTGTGAAGCCCGGATAAAAAGCACTGTACTGCAGCAGAGCAAAGAACAACTGATCCCCAAATAGAGATAAATGGTAAGTCCTTCAGCACAGCCATGCGCACACAACACCACGGAGATCTTTCTAGATTTAACCTTATTTTCCTACTAACTAATGCAAACATTTGGCATCTTGACACGTACAAATCCTTTTCTAAAAACACAACCATAAGACAACCAAACAAGCCATGCTTTCGAAGGAGGTTGCTCCAGGCTGGCTGATAGACTTGACACACCTGTATGAAAGGGCTCTCACACCAAGAATGTTATGAGGTCACAGCAACTGTCGTTGGTGCTATATACAAAAGCAGATAATATAACTGAATAATCTAACATAATATAGCATTATAATTTTGACCCAGAATTGAGCAGGTCTGAGAGTATAAGTGACGGCGGAGAGGTATGCAGCTGCAGAGAGGGTACCTCTGATACCGTAATATTGCAACACGGGTCTCCATTCAGGGACAGGCTTGAGTACATGTGACTCAGTGAGCACCATGTACAGTCAGTGCCTGGCTTTCATGTCTGTTATCTTGTGTTATTGGCATTTGGATGGCATCATAGTTATGATTCTGGGCGACCTGTCGTGCTTATTGCCAGACTAAAGCTGGAGATTCAACAAGGCAGACCACGAGTGGTCTATACGAATGCCATTTCAGAAGTGAGATGAGCTCTCACAAATCAAAGAGGAACTAAGCATCCCGGTATTAACGAAAGGGAATGTGAGTTGCACATCTTCATATCAACGAAAGAAAATGGGGCGGCCAATTGGGGCCAATCAGGAGGATCATGAGGTGACCAAAGGGAGCTAGTGTTTGAATCACAATACGAATCTCGAAAACTAGGGTGTCTCCGATTTGTCCTGAGGAAGACCCAAATGCATGCATACTATTAATGGGTAGAAACGTCAACAGAAACTAAGATTTGGCTTGCACTTCATAGCTGTGTTGGGAGAGAAGTGGAGGGATTATATTTTCAGGCCCGATTTGGCAGACTTTCTGAGACTTTGTATCCAGGCCTGATAACAACTCAAAGTGAAACATTGCTCTATATTTACTGTATTTTACTCATGTGCCTCTACACACTGCACAGGCACTTTTCTCTGTCACTGCGCATGAAGAACCTTGCTAGAATCACATTGTTGATGAAATAACATAATTTACTGTAAGATAATATATACTTTACATACAGGACAATCCCTCAAGACTTGTCTGTTTTCGAAGTAACCAATATGTTTTCAATGGAACAAATAGGTGGTTGAGATGATTACACAACCTCCCATGAAATATGTACGAATACCAATAACCATTCAAACAGAACCACGTATGTCATTGTAATGATCTGGAAGAGCCATCAATCAATCCTGATTTATTTGTTCGTGTGGACTTGCTTGAAGTTGACAGTATGTTGAATGACAGTTTACAAGGGATTTGTGCAGATTAGAGTGAAAGCAAAAATTACCTTCAGTTTTGAAGACATCTGCAAAGTCACAAGACTTTTATGTTTTTTTTCCTCAGGATTGAGTAGTCTGATGACTAGCTGGGGTAACGTTTACTGGACTCAGGACTAACATTAAGAAAAATGCTAAATAAACCGGCAATAATTTATTTAAAGGTTAATTGAAGTTAAAGAAAGGAAATAACTAGTGTGCCCTGAATGCTAAACTTTAGAAACCTATTCATTTATAAAGACCTCTTGCTGAAAAGTGTAAAACTATGATAAAGTGTTTCAAAATTCAAAAAGTGTGTTTCATTAACATGCAGAACCGTTACACCTTAGTATATCAGATTATATCAGTGCCGTGAGAAGTATTTTTGTAAAAGTGATACTTTTAAAACATGAATTCAGAAACATTCATTCTTCCCCCCACCCTGACAACAATGCCAATAGTGAACTAAGAGGCAACTCAGTTTTTATACGAACTCTTTGGGTGGCCTGGGTTTCTCTTATACAGTACAGTTATAGTTCATTAAATCAAACATAGAAACGTTTTTATAACACATACCTAAGTCATATATGTCATAATGAAGAAAAATTAGGTAAAGTGAAATCTAAAAATTGCATAAGATCACACAATTTGGTTAAGTGGAGAAGCTGGCATTAATCTCAAGCTTTAGGTTTCACATCGGGCAATTCAGAATCTCTATGTATATGCTTCGCTTCCCCTACACCCACCTTGTCACAAACACCTCCTTGCCCCCCACTCCACTGCTAGCATCAATGCGGCCCTCGGTTACATCACAGGTCAAACTTTGTGGCCCCTAGGAAAATGTATCCGAGTACCCATGTTCTAGAGTGTGCTCGTGGTGTGGTCCCTGCCTAGCCCAGAGTCTAGATACATGCTGATGTTCTTCCCCAGCCTGGATTTGCTTTGCCAGGCTCTGCCTGTTTCATTTCTTTCCTATTGAAACTTCTCACACTTTAAATGCCTATCAGGGGATGAAAGAAAGCTTCGAAAAAAGGGACAGAATTTTTCACTAAAAGGCTGTCTATCAAGTAGGGTAGAACAACACTTCTGTATAGAGGAAGAAAGAGCATTTGGAGGGAGACAAGAAAATACGAAAGCCTCGCAAGAGATAACCTAAATTAGTGACTTAGGCCGAAGATTTGAAAGAGGAGAACAGAACATCAGTACTAAAGAGAACAGAGTTGTGAGGAAAAATAATGTAGACTTTGGTTCAGAGTGAAAAATAACTTTGAGACAAAGAACAAATGAGATTTGGGATGGTGAAGCACAGGCCACTAGGGAATGACATTGGAGCGACGATAACAGAGCTTTCTATGAAATAGATCAGAACTTCAGGACAAAGTGGGCAGAACTTAAGGATAGAGAATACACTTTCGTTGAGAATAAAAATCTGGGCTAGAGAACCATAGAAATTTGTAGAGGAGAATGGAACTTTGGACAAAAGAACCGTGCGAAATGTAAGGATAGAGATACGGATCATAGGAGAACAAAGTCAAAAACACAGGAGAGCAGATCTCTGGGCATGAATAGAAGAGATCTTTGGGGTATCAGAGAACAAATCATTAGGGCTGTGCAGAATAGGACGTTGATGTGGAAGTGATCAAACCTGTGAGGTATCAGAGATCGGAACTAAGGGACAGAAGTGGGGAAAAGAATTGGGACAAGGTTTTTTTTTTTTTAGTTCAACACTGCTTTATTGCATAATACAAGGCAGAGTACACAGCTTTTCGTGCCCACAACCCGGAGGCTGGCAGCGTGGTACGGTAATTATTACACAGCCTCGTAGCCGGCATCCCTGAGGCCCGGCGGCATAGTACATACATGAGCGATGGTAGTAATAAAGCTGGCGTTGTAGGGCCCCTGAAGGATGAGCAGCAGCAGAACAGTGTTATCTACTTTAACATTCAGTGTCAGAACAGTGATAAAAAACTTCCCAACTTGGAAGAAACTAAGAGGCATTTCGTTCTCCCTCGAAAAAAGATAAGATGTCAAATCAGTAAGGCAGTCTAGATAGGTAGTGCAGTGCAGCGCTCGGCAGTCTTACCGCCACACTCCGAACAGTCCACTAGCAAGTCCGAAGGCAATGACATGTGCTGTGATGTGTATGCTCCGCGTTAAGGAGGAAGATGAGTTCGGGAATGTGCAAAGTAGGGTGGAGGGGGTAATGGGCCAATTCGGGGGGGGGGGACACTCGCTACCAGGAGGGGGGGAACCCCAATGGTGGGCATGGGGTGATTGGTACGAAAAGCTGACCATTCCAGCCCAATCGCAGGAGGCAAAGCACGTCCCATGCTGAACACGGTGATATGTGGATATTGTAGCCAGAGTGTAGGCCTCTTCCAGGTCCGTACGATGTAGCATCAAAGAGGGACAATGCCCTCCCCAGGCGTATCTCCCCCTACTGACCGCTGGAGCATGTAGTACACCAGAGGGCCCCATACGTCTCTAGGTTTGCAGGATGTAGGCAATAATTCAGCGAATGTGTTATATTGGTCTTGACAGTAGGTCAAGTCCGTCAGCCAGTCCTTAAATTTGGGTGCCCTGCCACGGCCCCACCGACAGGCCACACGCCGCTTGGTCAAAAGCAGCGCAGTATCAACAAATTTCCGGCTAGAGCTAGGAATCTGCTGAGTATATCCGAGAATCGTTACCAAGGGGTCCATAGACACCGTAGTGCCCGTCATGCCTGTAAGGGCATCCGTCACTTGTTGCCAATAAAGGGCCACCTGTGGGCATTCCCACGGCAGATGCAGAATATCCGCATGACCGGCATGGCATCGTATGCAGCGATCATCCTCCGCCAAACCAAATCTGAGCTTGCGCACAGGTGTATAGTACATCCGTTGTAGGAATTTATAATGTATAATTTTGAATCTGCTACTGGCAGATAAGCGGGAGGTGAGCGCACAGCAGTACAGCCATTGGTCATCAGTGATGTCAGTAGCTAACTCAGCGGTCCATCGCGCCCGAGCACTGGAGTCCGGTATCGGCACAGCACCCCTGAGCTGACGGTAAAGGCCAGATACCAAATGTGTCCCATCCCGGGAGCCTAACAGGAAGTGGAGCGGAGGCAAAATCTCAGGTTCATCAGGGAAGTTGGGGAGTATGACCCGCATCCCCGCACGCAGTCGTACGTAATAAAAAAGTGCTAGAGGGGTGCGGCCGTGCGTCTGAAAAAAAAAGGTCCGCTGTTTTAAACTGACCATTAACAAACAAGTCTCCCCAGCAGGAGACACGTAGTTTAGCGCATAGGGTGCGGAATCCTTGTTCCCGCAATAAGGTGAGCTCTGGAGATAGGTAAGAGGCAACTTCGGCGAGTAGGGTAGTTGGCACAACAAGCTCTTGGCCATACGTCGCCATGCATCCATCGTGCATGAAACGGATGTGTTCGGCGTGGTTATGGATGAATCCGAGCAGTGGAGTAATCCCGAGAGTGGGATGGGATGCACTATCCAGTCCTCGACCGCAATATGTGGCATGTAAGGCGTAGGAGCCATCCAGTGGTAGGCAAAGTGTGCCTGAGCGCACTGGTAGTACTGCTCGAAGTCCGGTACATCGAATCCTCCTTTGTCGTAGGGTAAAGTAAGCGTGGACCATTGAAGCCGCGAGTTCTTGCCTCCCCAAAACAGCCTGCGTAGCTCGGTCTTCAGCGTCTTAAAGAAGAAAGCGCCGGGGAAATAGGGAATATTGATAAAAAGATAAAGGAACCGGGGCAGGATAACCATTTTAATTAGGGACGCCCTGCCGGCCATGGAAAGCGGCAGGGTGAGCCAGCGATCCACGGAAGCAGTCAGTTTTGTGATAGCCACTCCATAATTGGCCCGTAATGTCTCCTCCCTATCCCGGGAAATACGTATCCCCAGGTAGCGGAGGTCTGTCCGGCACCACTCCAATGGATAATCAAGGGGAAAGTCACCCACAGCCTCCATTAAAGGGAAAATTTGGGATTTGGACCAGTTGATGTGTACACCTGACATTCCGCCAAACATAATGAACTCTCTGAGTAAAGGATTAAGATGCATCTCAGGGTACTTAACATATAGGGTGATGTCATCTGCGTATAGGGACACATCAATTTGTCGCTGTAAGCATTGAACCACCCCATCCCGATGAAGCTGACGCAGGCGGCAAGCCAGCGGCTTAACAGCTATGGCAAACAATAAGGGCGAGAGCGGACATCCCTGGCGCGTGCCTCTGGTAATGTCGATAGGTTGTGACAGACGACCATTGACCAGCACTCTCGCCGTAGGTCGAGTATAGAGCAGGCGAACCCAGGATATGAACAAGGGCGGGAACCCCATGCTTGCTAAGACAGAAAATAGATAGGGCCATTCGACTGAGTCAAAGGCTTTAGTCGCATCGAGAAATACTGCTGCGACAGGTGTTTCAGGATGCACGGTGCGCAGGAGAGAGAACAGGGTGCGGAGGTTGTGCGACGTAGAACGGCCAGCCACGAATCCAGATTGATCAGGCAGCACAATTCTAGTCATTAACAGCGATAGCCGTGTAGCCAGAACCTTAGCGAGTATCTTTACATCGCAGTTCAAGAGGGAAAGTGGGCGATATGAATTACAGGAGCTGGGATCCTTGTCGGGTTTCAATAGGGAGGTGATGACAACTTCACGCATAGAGCAAGGTAGAACTCCTTCGTCAAGGGATTCCGAGTAGACCTCGCGCAAGACAGGAACCATGATATCAATATATGTTTTATAAAATTCGGCAGGAATGCCATCTAGGCCAGGGGCCTTACCATTCTGAAGAGACATAATAGCGTCGCGGATCTCATCTAGTTCAAAAGGCGCAGCTAAAAAAGCCCTATCCCCATCACTAAGCCAACACAGTGCGACATCCTTCAGGTATTCAGCATAAGACGTTTCAGACCCCGCGGTGGTAGTGTACAGTGAAAGATAGTGTGTCGTGAAAGAGTTGAGAATTTCATCCGAGTTTCTAACAGCAGTGCCATGTGCATCTGTAAGTTCGAATATGATATTGCGATCACGTGGTGGCTGAGTGAGTGCAGCTAGTGCCCTCCCAGGTCTATCTCCCTCACAATATTTTCGGGCCTGCCAGTGTTCGCCACGGAACTTAGATTCCCTAGCAGCCTCCTCCTCAAATTTTGACAGTGTTTCTCTAAAGGTAGCATGTAGTGCGGGGCTAGGCCCATCCACCATGCGGCGTTCCAGAGCGCCCAGCTCTTTTTCCAGTGTGCCAATAGTGCGAAGGATAGCGCGTAAGACCCCACAGCTCTTGGAAATACAATAGCCCCTGATGGTCACCTTGAACGCCTCCCAAATGTGTGCAACAGAGTCAACTGATCCCTTATTTCTGGGGAAAAAAGCAGCTATTTCTTCCCCCAATTCAGTACGAAACAGGGTGTCTAGCAAGATTTCTGGGTGAAGTCTCCAATGTGGTCGTAGATTGTCCCACCCAGGGATACGAAGGTGGAATACAACGGGGCTGTGATCAGAGTGCGTCCTAGGTAGATGAGACACCCCCACCAGCTCCGCGGCAATCCCCTTGGTAATTAGGAAATAGTCCAAACGTGCCCATGTTCCTGTGTGCGAAGTGAAGTGAGTGCCCTCTCTCCTTAATGGGTGCAAGTGTCTCCAAGCATCCAGAAGTTCCCCCTCTGTAAGCACTCCCTCCAGTGCCTCACGGGCCCGAGGTTTATAGGAGCACACTCCATCAGCTCTATCTAATCGAGGTACCAGTGCCAGATTGAAATCGCAACCCCAGATGACGTGTCGGAAGCCTACATCCAATATTTTGCCCCATAGGGTGGTGAAAAATTTAGGTGTATCCACATTCGGCGCATAAACCACCACAAATGTGTAAGTGTCTCGGCCTAGTCTGCCCCACAATAGTGCGTATCGCCCTTCCTTATCAGCAAATTCCCCATATCTGTGAAATGGTACAGTCCGGGCCACAAGAATAGCCACCCCCCTCGCATATGTGGAATAAGAAGAAAAAATTTGGTCCCCAGCCCATCTACTTGCAAAGGTAATCCTATCTCGTGGCGGTAAATGGGTTTCTTGTAACATAACCACCTGAGCCCGGTGTCTATCAAGATAGGCAATGACACTGCGACATTTTCTAGCATGATTCAACCCCCGAACATTCCAGGATAAACAAGTCAAATGTACATTAGCAGTTGGTGCAGTCATAGGTCGGTCCACAGCAGAAACAGTATTATCAGCCAAGATAATGAGCTCGGGTCCGCAGCGTCCCACCACCAAGGCCACGCATACCATCGTAGAATCTGCCTACATATTCCAAGTTTTATTAAATGAAACTTGTAGAGCGCGCTGGCACCATGGGTTTCCTGGCGCTGTGAGACATCGAATTCCAGAGCTGAGGTTAGGTGCAGGGTTAGCAGATTGGGGGAAAGAGAAAGGTTTTTAGCAACTTCCTAAAATGAAGGAGGGAGCTGCTTGATTTGATATTTAAGGGAAGGGAGTTCCAGAATTTCGGGGCCAAGGAGGCAAATCTTCGTCCACCGAATTTATTAGTTCTGGTTTTGGGTGTGGTGAGTGATTTGAGATGGGTAGAACGGAGGTTGCGGTTTGGGCAGTAGGGAGTGATCAGGGAGGTCAGGAAGGCAGGACAGGGGCAATTGAGGGCTTTGTATGTAAGACAGCCTAGCTTGAAGGCCACCCTTTGTTCAATTGGGAGCCAATGAAGTTTGCGTATCATAGGTCTGGCAGATTGCCATTTTGGAGATTTAAAAATGATCCGGGCTGCCTGGTTTTGGATCACCTGGAGGCGGTGGAGAAGGGTTTTGGGGAGTCCATGGTAAATGCTGTTGGAGAAATCCAGACGGGAAAGCACAAGGGAGATGATGACCTGAGTCAAGGCTGGTGTAGGAAGCAGATGGCTGACCTTCCGGATCTTTCTGAGCTGAAAGGAGCAGGATGAGATCACGGAGCTAATATGGGGTCGGAGAGAGAGATCGTTGTCAATTATTACGCCAAGGCTTTTTACAGAGGTGGAAGGGGCCGGCGGGGGTCCCAGTTCATGATGCCAGAACTTGGTGCCCCAAGAGGAGAGGCTAGAGCCTGGGAGAAGGAGCTCAGTTTTCCCGGGGTTTAGCTTCAATTGGTTGGAATTCATCCAATCTTGGATGTGAAGCATAGTAAGTATAGCCTCAACGTGTAACAGCCCAACCCCCCTCCCACCCCAGCATCCCAATCATGCCAGTAGCCATTGAGCCCCATCCAACATTCTCCCCCCCACCCTGCCCCTCCCAACCCACATAATAACAAAACAGTCAATAACAGCTTTAAGGGGAGCACCCTTTGGGGGTAAAACATAGAGTACGCACAGCCACTCCTCGGCCCATAGCTCCAGTCTGTAATGCCCTCGGTGGAGCCTAGGGCCAAGAGAGTGGGCCCTGGTTTACATTACCACAGGTGTGTCGACGCCATGCAAGATCAATGTTCGTGTTCAGTGCAGGTACCACGGTCCTTATGATGACCGATGTTCAAACAATGCTGGAGAAGCAGCTAGCGCAATCCGTGGAGGCAAGTGTTATTCGTCCGGCTCCGGTGGCAAGTCGTCGCGTTCCAAATTTGCTGCAGCATCCTGCCCCTCCTGCCGTGCCCTTCGGAGCGATTTTAGGAAGTCCTCCACCTTCTGCGGGTTCGTGAAGAACCGCTGTTGTCCCTGATGAGTGATCCGCAGCTTCGCTGGATATAAAAGAGCATAGTCCACTTGGGCTTCCCGATGCTTCTTCTTTACGGGTAGGAATTTACGGCGCTCCTCCTGCACCATCGGCGTGAAATCCGGATATATGGAAAAGGTGATGCCGTTGTACTGCAAGTTCCGTTGGGTACGGGCCGCCCTCAGTGCTGCATCACGATCGCGATAATTCAACAGCTAGGTAATAATAGGCCGAGGTGGTAATCCGGGTTTGGGCATTGGTGCAAGGGAACGGTGCCCTCATTCCACAATAAATTGGGGAGAAAAAGCATCATCTCCAATCGACCCCTTAAGCAGTCTCTCAATATATAGTTCCATCCTGCCCGTGTCTGTAGATTCCGGCACATTCATGACGCGTATATTGTTGCGGCGGCTGCGGGCCTCTAAATCCTCATTTTTCGCCGCTATGATCCGGAGCAAATTATCCATCCGAGCTAACTGCGTCGTATGGGTCGCAGCAGTATCTTCGGTGGCAGAGACTCGTTGTTCCGCAGCCGTCAGTCTCTCCTCATGGCGATCCACCTTGTGGACCAGAGCGTCCAGTCGGGCAGTAACACCGTCAACCTTTTCAACCACTGTCGCAAACCCCTGCCTCATTTCCTGGAACAGGGCAGGAAGATCAAGGTCCGTTGTTGGGGGTGTAGTGGCCGTCGGAGGCGTCCCACTGGGTCCAGGGCCATCACGCACTGATTTCGCGCCTTTTTTGGTGCCATCAAAGCTTAGCTTCGCCTGACGACCATCGAGGCACCCCATGGCTTCAGTAGGGAGCAGTCCGTAAACACCGCGCGCCCGGCAGGCGCTATGTGCGTTTGGAGGCCACAAGCAGGCTGCCAGGCAGTGTGGAATCCCAGTCAGTCCCGGCAGCCCTCAGCGCGGCAGCCGCTGGTAAGGATGGTATGGTGGAGCAAGTAGGAGGGCATGAGGCTCCCCTCACAGTCCCAGGTACACCAGCGTCGGTGGATTAGGAGCTCCAGAGGGGGGGCAATGAGCAGGTTTATGCCGTCCCGCAGCTCCAGCAAAGCGTAGTTCTGCAGCCTAGTCACTGGTGCAATGAGTGCCGAAATCCGGCTCTGTCCGGTGGGGGTTCAACACAGGAGGGGCGCCAGCGGTCAGTCCCTCTATTCCGCGCTGCGCGTGGGACCCCTGTAACTCACAGTGTCGTTGTGCGCTTCAGCCCTCTTCGCTCAGGTCGGTTAGTATGCAGGTCCCTCCGGTAAATCAGAGCACTCCCGGTGTCCCGTACCCCAGCGTGCAGTTCGAAATGGCGGCCACTGCTCTGGGCAGATCACGAGCGTCACAACAGCCGTCCCCTCGCTGGGCGCAGCGGGAAGGCTCTCCTCCGGTCGTCGCTCAGGTAACTTGTGCCAGCGAGGACCCAGTCCAGGCAACGGGACGATAGCAGCTCGCCCCCGGCCACAGACCCCGGTTTAGGATGTCTCCTCGATGCCAGGCAGCCGTTCAGAGGTGCGGCCCAGCCCCTCGTGGGCGACCCCGGTCTCTCGTAGGTCGTCGCCCCGGCGTTCTCCTTCCGCCGACTCCAGGGCAAACCTCTGCAAATGTTTAGTCCGCGATATCTCCGGTCCCGTATCTCGTAGCGGCCCCAAATTTAGAGCGTGTAGAGAATGCTTGCCTGCATACAGTAATGGATGTTGTTGGCGATTCTTCACCTTGTAGCATAGGATAATTAAAGTATTGTGCACCAGGGCGCGGGAGCTACTTGCTCAAGCAGCCATTCCACTCGTGCGCCCTCTAGTGCCCCGAAATTGGGACAAGGTTAACAGATCTTTGGGGCAGTGAAGAAGTGCCAGTGTTGACAATTAAGTGCCAGTGCCGAGCCCCGAAAACTACTGGCTCAAACTAAGCACTACTACTCACATATTACAAAATACTATTCACAAACCTACATCGCCTCTCCCTCTCTTATTGTTTCTTTACAAAGGTCTCTGACATTTGCAGAGAGCTCCATACATCCAGGTTTCAATTGTGTAGTAAATGTGGCAGGGATGGAGTGATACAAAATGGGAAATACTTACTTTTAAATGAGAATTTTAAGAGGGGGGTTTAGAGAAGGATGTGCTAATACAAACACACATCCAAAATTAAGTAAGACCATTGCTCTTCACAACTAACTTTACTTCTAAAGTTACTACAGTGAGAAAGATTACAAAACTGCCTCAAATGTACTCCAGCCCAGCCTTGGAATAAGTCAATCATCACACATGTGACTCTCTGTCACTGCAATACAATTCAATAGAAAAAAATGGATGAGCAAAATAACAATAGGGCAACATAGGAAATTAATTTTTCTATTTTTAGCTAATTTAAGTAATTTAAAGAAAATCTTCTATCAGTCACAACTTGGACATTGATTGGTTTCCGGAGACTTCGCTGACCTGTGGCTCATAGATAAGTTATACTACTGCACATTGGTGCAGGATTTGCATCTGGGGGATGATATCTTAAACATACTCACTCATTACTCACAACAACACAATGGATACAAGTGACTTTTGTAGCAACTGCCTGCAGTATACATGATGCTGTACATTCAGATTAGAAGCACATTTTCATAGACCCACACACCTCTGTTACGGGTGATGCATTATATGCTCTCTTGCGCCCTAACTCCACACACCCTGCAGACATCCGCCCATACCACCTAAACACAAGTACACAATAGTGCACACATACACACTTCAAAATAGTTTAATTCGTAATACAATTCCTTATTATATATCCTCTTATATTGAAACACATGCACTTCTTGACTCGTCGCAGTCAGGTTTCCGTGCCGCCCACGACACTGAAACCGCAGTGATTGAAATAGTGGATAACATCCGACTCTCCTTGGATAGGGGCGAATCAGCCATTTTAGTATTATTGGATCTTTCTGCTGCCTTTGACACCATCTCCCACAGCATTTTGAAACATCGGTTGTGGGAGGTTGGTGTCAGAGGCAATGCCTTGGCTTGGTTCGTGGACTATCTCAAGGACCGTCACTCCTATGTCATGATGAATTCTCATGTATCCGCTACCATCCCTCTTTCTGTGGGGGTCCCGCAGGGTTCGATCCTTAGTCCCTTATTAGTTAATCTTTATCTTTGCCCTCTGGCCCACATCATAAAATCCTATGGCTTCACTACGGTGTCCTACGCAGACGATACGCAGGTGCTTATCACCTGCAGATCCAATCTCCAGGAAACCTGCACTAGTTTTAAACAATGCATGGTTCACATCAGTATTATTATTATTATTAAGCTTTATTCGGTTTTTAAGTTTTAAAACCATAAAAGCAACAAGCAAAATACATACATGCATAAATAACTCAACAATTCATTTCAAGGTTAAAAGAAAACCGACTATTTAAAACAAACTAAAATCAATTTGGCAAATCAACTAATCAAAGTAATGACACAGGATACACAGAATCCCCTTTCACCAAGTATTATAATTCAGTGACTTTTATCTTGGTACCGGATTGTCTCGAGGGCCGGGATAAAAGTCATGCAAATCCCAGATACAGATGGGGCCATCTCCAACTTTGGGCTGGGAAGATCGTAGGTAGGGGACAATGTTCCTATACTTGAATTTAATTAATATCAAGTCCCCCGGAATGTCTTTGGGCAACGTACCTAGCCACCCCACCCTCCTGACGCTCAGGATTCCGCCATCTAGAGCAGGTGGTAACGGTCTGTTGTTTTTAAGCCAAAAGATGGCTTTGTTGAGCAGGTCCTGGTGTGTTTCAAGTTTGCCTTGACTAAGTGCAGGGACCCCAGTGAGAACGGTCACGTATGGTGCGGCCTCAGGGGGTAAATTGATTCGATGCCTTCTTTCTTGAAAGATCCTGAGAGCTATGTGAGGGACATGTGCGGGATTAGAAGTAACGTTGCGGCCACTTGGAATGGGTATGGTAAGAGGGGAATCAAGAGTTTGAACCTTCCTGCGTACAGTGGACTTAGGCCTTTCATGGTTGGTAGGGGGAGTAGGACGAGTGGGTATAGCAGTATTTTCAGTTAATGGATAAATCCTTTTTACTGTTTTTTCAATACTGGTCAACCTGTCCCCCAGATCGTTGATTTTGGTGACCAAAGGTGATATTGCAGAGTTTAACAGTCGCTCGATTTGAGCCAATAAGGTCAATTGGAGGGGCGATACACAGTCATGTATTCTAATCCCAGCCTTAACCAGCGTTAGTAAAGTTGGGTTGGGGGGGGATGATGAGGGGCTACAGCACATTTGATCGACATTAAATAGGTTCTCATTGGTATTATCTATTTCCTCATCATGGTTCCTTTTTCTGGTTGAACCCTGGGACAGTATGTTGGCTTGAGAAAGGATTTTTTGGGAGGATAAAGGTACATCCTGGGGAGTGCAGTTTATTTGGTCATTGTTTCTGTCCACTAAAGGGGGGGTTGATACGTCCGGGACATAATTTGTGCCACACAGGGCGTTCAGCTCCTCCCAGATGGACATAATTATTGGAAAGCAGGACTCCGAAAATGACAATAGGCAATTCAAAGCGAAAAAGATAAGAAGGTAAAAAGCGTCTCTGTACCTCCTCCTTCGATAGAGCCGAGTAGGGTGGCCCGTCCCGTCCTCCTCAGGTCCTCTGAGGGCCACAGAGGGCCCGCCCTTTGCCCGGGCTTAGCCCCAGGCGCCGACCCGCGCGCGATCCCGCGACGCGGGGGCTTGCGCTGTCCTTAAGCGCACCTCTGGGGGCGGGACAGGAAACACGCCTTCCTAGGCGCTAGTGGTGCTGGGGGATGTAGTCGCCGATCTGCCGCCTCGCCGCGATTGTTAGGAAGCGGCCGGCTGCAGGGAGCCTGGTGAGTGTTGCGGCAGGGCAGCGCTGAGGCTGCGATGGTCAGGAGCCCAGGTAACAGAAGACCTCCCAGGTCAGTATTGGCCCAAAGTCCCTCGCTCCCCCGGGGCTCGCGCTGTCCTTAAGCGCACCTCCGGGGGCGGGACAGGAAACACGCCTTCCTAGGCGCTAGTGGTGCTGGGGGATGTAGTCCCCGATCTGCCGCCTCGCCGCGATTGTTAGGAAGCGGCCGGCTGCAGGGAGCCTGGTGAGTGTTGCGGCAGGGCAGCGCTGAGGCTGCGATGGTCAGGAGCCCAGGTAACAGAAGACCTTCCAGGTCAGTATTGGCCCAAAGTCCCCCGCTCCCCCGGGGCTCGCGCTGTCCTTAAGCGCACCTCCGGGGGCGGGACAGGAAACACGCCTTCCTAGGTGCTAGTGGTGCTGGGGGATGTAGTCCCCGATCTGCCGCCTCGCCGCGATTGTTAGGAAGCGGCCGGCTGCAGGGAGCCTGGTGAGTGTTGCGGCAGGGCAGCGCTGAGGCTGCGATGGTCAGGAGCCCAGGTAACAGAAGACCTCCCAGGTCAGTATTGGCCCAAAGTCCCCCCATCAATAATTGGATGAGTGAAAACAAACTTCAACTCAACTGCAGTAAGACCGAAATTTTGCTATTCGGCAAGGCCAAGACTATCTGGTCTCAGGACTGGTGGCCTCATGGTCTAGGGCCTTGCCCTGAACCTAAAGAAGCCGTAAGAGATTTAGGGATCATGCTTGACAGGGCTCTCTCTATGAAAGCTCACGTCAATCAGGTTGCCGGAACTTGATTCGAAATACTTCGGCAATTGCGTAAAATCTTCAAATGGCTTCCACCTGAAGCCAGAAAGCCCCTGGTCCAGGTATTGATCGTCAGCAGGCTTGATTATGGCAATGCGTTGTTTGCCTCCATAAATGAGAATCTGCTGCCTAAGTTACAAACTCTCCAGAACACGGCTGCGAGACTAGTGCTGGGTCTGCCTCCTAGGTCTACCTCTAAACCCATTCTTAAAAAGCTGCACTGGTTACCTGTGCGCCAAAGATGCCATTTCAAAATCTTGAGTCTAACTCATAAACTCCTTCATGGCATCGGCCCATCTTATTTAGCAAAAAAATTAGTTTGGTATACTCCGTCTAGAGCCCTTCGCTCTAGCTCAAAGTTCTTGCTGTCCCAGCCTAGAGTCCGGACGTCCAGGAATGGATGTCGGTCCTTCTCATATGTGGCTCCTCAACTTTGGAATAAGTTACCTATTCATCTCTTGTCCCTCTCCAATCATCTGGAGTTTCGCAGGGGTTTGAAGACGTGACTCTTTCCCAAATAAAGATTCCCCTGTGATGTGTCTCCACTCTGGTAGGTCAATGCCTCTCTTCTGCAAAGCGCCTTGAGACCTCCTTTGGTGATAAGTGCGCTATATAAAAGCATTTGACATTTGACTTAAAAGCACACACACATATTACAGTACATCAGCAATAATAATTTATGCAATTAATTATGCATAAAAATGGTCACATACACACACATATGAGCCATACTTGAACAAGCTTTTTATATCTTGAAGTCGTGATTCAGATGGGTGATGAGTTCCGTAGTACTCCCTGTAAGTAGTGTTCAAAATACTAGAATTGCACAATATCGCCATGCAACAGTGCTTACACATAGACATTACCCATGTTCCACAGCCACATTCAGCTTCCCAGTGTGGGGCACAGAGCAGAAGTCAGGGTAGTTAACTCATTTTTCATTTGAACTGCTGACCTGGTTTTTGCATTTATGTGGTTGCACAACACTTAGTTAATGGGGAGCTGATACTCTGGGGAACTGATAATATCCTGAGACAGCACAGTTTTACTAACAAAATGTTATGATTAAACATGCTGTGCTCTATTTTGCATTACATTTACACTTTACTTTCATAATAATTGTAATACTTTTACCTTTAAACACTAACTTTAAATCAATCACATATTATGTACAAGTGTTTATACATACAATTTAACACCGTTCCACTGTTTTATCACTTTTCCCTCTCAACCCCTCCTTGTCCCTCTTCATCTGGCCCTACTCTCCCTTACATTCCTTGGGCACCACCTCCACAGTACCCGTCATCTCATCCTGTTGTTTGCCTTTGAAAGGGCGAGATTTTGATCGATACCTTATATCTATTGATCCAAACCTCGATCTGGTCGACTGAACCTTTATTGCCTGTCTTGGAAGGAAACAGTACACCTATCTGCAAATTAGTTCACCCAAGAAAGGACTCTACTCTCAAAGATCACGGACAACTTCTAGGTTTCAAAAGTTTATTGTAAAGATATAATGAGCTGCAAATACAAGCATCTCAGAATGAGATTCACGAGATACACAGGTCCAATTACATACATGTGCTCTCGAAAAGCCCTCAGACGAGCAACAGAAATCACTAACACAAGTTCTAAAAATAGCAAAGCTATCAGCATAGACGCATATCTCTCCTTCATTTAGGTTGGAGGAAAACAAACACAGGTTAGGCGTCCCTACCCTGTTCTAGATGGTATCCCTACTTAACCAAATCCCAACCTAACAAAGGTGTCAGCAATGAATGACCCCCAAGGGAAGTCACCCACTCTAAGTCTCTTGGTGAAAACCTAAAGTTCTCCAGTCATGACCCCTCACTGCCTACCCATCCGCTCTCTAAAGGGTCCTCAGGTCTCTGCTCTAACTCCACCCAGGGGTGCTGTCCCTAATACAAAACAGTCAACAACATTTGAGACGCCCCTTGCGAAACGCCTCTCACGTGGTGCAACTTCAGGCTTTTTCCATGATGCTTTGTATTGGGCCTCAGACGTTAGAGTTGACCTTGCTTCTCAGTCTCTTCTCCGGCCCGCTGATACCCCTTAAACATTCCAGAACCCTCCTCCATGTCTGGGCCGTCTACTGAACAGGCCTCTATTCATTCACTTATAATTGGATCCCCCCTTTCCTGTTGCAGACAGATATCTGCCGCCAAGAACCCAACTCTCATAGACTTCTAAAAAGGCTTGCAACATTTCTCAGCCCAGACATGTACGTGTAAATCAATGCTAAAACATTTCAGGCCTACAATATTTCACATTATGATTATAGCATTCAATTTCTTCATTTAATTAAAGCATGTTAAAACTCTTATTCTATTATTTAGAAAACATTACTCTAAATCATGGCCCATTAATGCAATGACCAAAAACGTTAAACAATCTGTGTCGTGAAAAGAAACACCTTCCCTTTTAGCTCCAGCTCTGGCCCTGAGGCCTACCACGTTCTGCGTTTTACCACAGACCATCTTATATGTTAACAGCTACACGACATAGATTCAAAATAATCACGTCTAATAAAATCATATAATGTCACACATTTCTGTATTAGTTCCACTTCTACTTAAATCTCTATATTAGCTATACATTTAGAATATAATTTCAGATACTATTAGCACTCATGGCATTTCTCATCATGACTTGTGCTTACTATAGGTAAGTGTGATGTACTCATACATTTATATCAGTTTGCGCTCTCTCAGTTCCCCCCTTTGATGACCTCTCGGGGTCATCACTAACATTTAAACTGCAGTTATTGCTGGCATTCTCTGCGCTTCCAGAGCTCTCAGGCTCCTGTACTGATTATCTTGTATGGCAGCCAATCTCTGCAACTGTTCTCTTTGGGCCCTTTCTGACCTTCTTGCTCTGTACCATTTGAATACCCTCACCAATCCCCACAATATTATCCCACAGATCAATATTATGATGATAGGCTTTAGGATATACCAAATAAAGCTTTTGCCTAAGGTGGAAAACCACCCTCCAACTGTACTCATTCCGTGGCCCACCTTTTCCCAGACATTTTCTCTACTCAAGTCTTCGATCTCTTTGTGTATATTAGTTATGTTCTTAATAACTTTCTCAAGGGGTTTTGAAAGGTCTGGAATGTAAGTGCAACATTCCTGAACCTTCAAAGCCTTACAGACTCCGCCCTCTTTTGCTAATAAGACATCTAATGCAAGCCGATTTTGAAGAACCATAGCCCTTATCGATTGCATCTCTCCTTCTACCAGCATTAAGGACTGAGCAGTGCTGGCAGACAACCTGTCGACAACTGTTGCCAGTCGTCTAATTTTAACATCATTAAGGATTATTCCCAAAAGAGGGAACATAGCTCCAAAGACATCTCCAACCATTTCTGCATCGCCTAAATCTCTCCTTCCCCTCGATGATGTCTGGCCCTCAATGATCAATAAGTCTTGTGCATGATATATTTTGGGGAAGACAATTGCCAAGTAACATGATCCATACCAGTTGTCAGGTAGTCTCACGTAAGCATTTCTTCCACATACAAAATACACATTTGGAATTACTTGCATTCCCTTCAGGAAATCCTTAGTGTAGTACTCTAAATTAAAAGCATGTTCACAGTCAACTTCACCCACGTATACATTTTCATAATACGTTTTGGCTCGGTGAAGACATAACTTTCCTTTCTGCGCTTTATCTAAAGCTATTGGACCACTACTACCCTTTCTCTTATGTGACTTCTCTTCCTCGGTCCAATCTAATTTCCCTTGTCCTGATTTTTTCAAAATCTTTTGTCTCCTGTAACGATCATCCACCTGCCCTATGAACTTTTTCTCGACTTCTGACACCTTGCATGTCAGATTATTTCTACGGGCATGTGAAGTATCTAAGGTAATCCAAGGAATGAAGAACTTGGCCAATCTGTCTTCACTCTTCCAGTAATCCCATTTATTCATCTGCTTATAATTCGGGACTTCTGGCAACACAGAATCATAATTGGAGAAATAGTATTCAAAACTATCTCTCTCATAAAATATACTAAGCAATAAGCTACATGTAATGCCATATGTCAGAGGGAGGTGATGATATCGAATTCCTTCATCTACAGACGCAGGCAACTGCATGCAGACGTAGCAATCCTTAACCTCCATGGCATCCACGTATTCATACAAAAGTTTAGCATAAGCATTTGACCTAAAGTCTCCTTGGGACTCGTCTACATGTAACCTGCGGGCTTCTGCAGCCAATAACGCTTTCTCTTGAGTGTTTTCCCTTTTCTCACCTGCAACAGTGGGTGTAAGTGTTACTACAGAATTCGCATCAGTTACCTTTACCTCTTCCTCATGTCCCTTTACATAAGAAATTGTTACCACTAAAGCTATTAATATTATCACTCCTACTATTAGTGTACCTATTATACATTTAGCTCTGCGGTTCGGGGTGCCGGCCTCCATTTCGTCAGACAATCTAGCTTTTCCCTTTCTCTTTGCAAAAAAAGTTCTTTTCCTCTCGTTCCTTTACAGTCTCTTTCAATCCTTTTTTATCTTTAGAATCCACACAGCTGGAGGCTGACAGCCTTTTTCGCAAAAAGTCCTTTCACAGTTCAAAAAGACAACCCTAGCCCTTCTCCATCCACTCAAGGGGTTCCCTAAAATTCTCTGCTTCCTGGGCGCTAGGTAATCTTCTTTTCTTCTGCTTGCTTTATTTACAAAGTCCTTTAACAATCTACTATTAGATTTGTGGTTGCAGCTTCAATAGCATAGTTCAATATTTCCATGCGAAGAGTATGCTCTTCATGTGCTGTTATCGTGGTACCAAAGTCGGGGAATTTCAATTCTGTAAGAAACATGTGTTTTAACTTGCTGAGGCGGGGAGGTCTGGGGAGCACGAATGTTAGTGACCCTTCTTGTTCGACACCGGGTACCAACAGTTGTATTTCCACGGTGATAATGGGCTCAGAACTGGACACCACCACCGCTCGGATCCTCCCTGTCTCCGGTTTCACAGACATTTGTCGCCAGATATGTCCACTCAGGTGTGGAGTATCTTCTGTTAGGCACACGCACTCTTCTTGACCTTCTTCGGTCTGGTGCTTCAGCGCCCTGAGCACCTTCTTCTGGGTCTGAGTCTTCTGATATCGGAGGAAGGGTTGCTTCTGGAGTTGACCTCAGGCTAGAACTTCTTCTTTGTGGCCAACTTGCTTCTCCACGTGCCCTTCTACTCCTTCTCCTTCTGGTCTGTTCTCGCTCTCTTTCAGACCTGTCAGGGTCAGACTCGTACTCCCAGCTGTCTTCTCCTTCTGTAGCGTCTTCTGTTTCGCTGTTGTACTGACCGTCCTCAGCTTGGTCAGACTCGTTCCCTGCTTCCACTGGCACCTCTACAGCTTGGCTAGCCCCCTCTATGGCTTCTTGGTCCTCAGCTGGACGTCCATCCGAGAGAGGAGCTGTTTCCAGAGGTGCTGGAACCCTTTTCGTATGCGACGCGTGTATCCAGTTGGGCAGGCCTCCCACCTTTACAGCTGTACTTGTGATCAGGATGACCTGGTAGGGCCCACGCCAACGAATATCCAAGCAGCTTCTTCTCACATGTTTCTTCACCAGGACCCAGTCCCCAGGATACAGGTCATGGCAAGGGCCCTGGCACGCTGGAACCTCTGCAGCCTGCACCTGAAGGGACACAGAACGCATGGCGTCAGACAGTCCCTTACAATAGTCCAGGATCATATCATCTGTGATATTTAACAGTGCAGTAGCTGGAATAGATGGCAGTCTCATTGCTCTCCCCATTAACACCTCATGTGGTGACAACCCTGTTCTTCTGTCTGGGGTACTACGAAGGCTCATGAGTACTAATGGCAGGGCGTCAGGCCAATTCAGGGTCGTTGAGGAGCAAACTTTCGCTATTCTGGACTTGATCGTGCCATTAATTTGTTCCACAATTCCTGAGGCTTCTGGTCGGTAACTGCAATGGAGCTTCTGGTCTATATTCAGTGCAACACAAATCATCTTCACAAGCTCGCTGTTAAAATGTGTTCCCCTATCTGATTCCAAAAAGGCCGGCACCCCGAACCGAGGGATAAGTTCTCTAAGCAGTAACTTAGCCACTGTGAGGGTGTCGCACCTACGTGTAGGGTATGCCTCAACCCATCTGGAGAACACACAAACAACCACCAGGACATAGCGGAGGCGGTTGCATCTTGGCATTTCAATGAAATCTATCTGCATTCTGTTGAATGGACCTCCAGACCTTCCTATGTGACTTAGTGCAACTGGTGTTCTTTTCCCTACGTTCAGCTGCTGGCAGGTCACACAACGCTGGCACACTGCTTCTGCTGCTATTCTAAACTTAGGATTGTACCAAGTCTGTCTAAACACTCTCAGCATAGCATCTCTCCCTAAGTGTACGGGACCATGTATGAGTCTAGCCATTGGACTCACCATCTCATTGGGCAACACTGCTCTGCCGTCTGCTGAGACCCAAAAATGAGTCTCACCCACTACACATCCTGCCTTTACCCATGTTTCCTTTTCTGAATCAGGAGCATTTTCTTGCATGGTTGACAATTCATCCCAAGTATCAACAGTTTCCAGTATCATGGCTAATTCAGTTCTCACATTTATTCCACCCACATCCACCTCTGTGAAAGAGTAACCTTGTTCTGCGCAATACCGCGCAACTTCATCAGCATATCTATTGCCTTTCGAAACAAAGTCCTCATTTTTGGTATGTGCGATGCACTTTACAACTGCGATACTTGCTGGACATTGCAATGCTTCTAACAACAAGCGCACAAACTCTCCATTGCGAATGGGAGAGCCTGAAGAAGTCATGAACCCTCTTTGAGACCATAACTGCCCGTAATCATGAACTACCCCAAACCCGTATTGGCTGTCGGTGTAGATGGTGACTCGAATTTGATTGCCTGCTAAGCAAGCACGTGTTAGGGCAATAATCTCGGCTACCTGAGCGGAGTTTACTCCTTCCAGGCACCCAGCTTCCACAACTCCTTCAATTGTACAAACAGCATAAGCTGCTCTCAACTGCCCAACTTCGTCTCTTACACATGAGCCATCGACAAAGAAAACTTCGTCTGGGTCGGTCAGTGGCTCATCTACGATGTCGGGTCTGGGTTTGGTGCATAGTTCAGTCACATCGAGACAGTCATGGTCTGAATATTCATCATCATCATCAATATCATTTGGAAGTGGCATTAAGGTAGCAGGGTTCAAAACAGAGCATCTCTTGAGGGTCACGTTCTCTGCAGCAAGAATAACTTGCTCATAGCGCGTGAGCCTGCTATTGGTCAGATGCTGTGTTTTGGTCCTGGTCATCAACAGTTCAACAGAATGTGGCACGCACACCTCTAACGGGTGCCCCATAACGATATTTTCACATCTCTCAATGCTGACACCCGTTGCAGCAACGGATTTGAGACATCCGGGCAACGCTGCGGCTACTGGGTCTAAAGTAGCTGAAAAATAAGCAACTGGTCTACGGGCATTCCCATGGATTTGGACCAACACAGACAACGCACAACCTTCTCTCTCACAACAGTAAAGAAAGAATTGTTTATTGTAATCAGGCATTCCCAATGCCGGAGCACGACACAGGTCCTCTCTCAGCTGTAAGAATGCCATCAAACAGTCTTTGTCCCATGGTACCGGATCACTCACCTCTTTGTGCGTCAGTTTTTGCAAGGGCTTTGCTTTCAGTGAAAAGTTCACGATCCACTGTCGGCAATAACCCACCATCCCTAGGAACATCCTGACCTCTCTCTGTGTCTGAGGCGCGTTCATTTTCATGATCGCCTCTATCCTGTCTGGTGACACTTTTCGTTTGCCTTTCTCAATTCTGTGTCCCAAGTACTGTACTTCTGTCAGGCAGTACTGCAATTTTCCCGGGGACACCTTGTGCCCATTGGCAGCTAGGTGATTTAACAAAGCAATGGAATCTTCCCTGCAAGCTTCTTCTGTTTCTGACGCCACAAGGAGGTCGTCTATGTACTGGACCAGAACTGACTTCTGGGGCAGCACTAGACTTTCAAGATTTTTCTTCAGAAGCTGGTTAAAGATCGATGGACTCTCTGTATACCCCTGAGGGATACGACACCATGTTAGGACGCGATTTTCCAGCTTAAATGCGAAAAGAAAATGGCTATCTTCGTCCAAAGGGATCGAAAAGAAAGCCTGACAAAGATCTATCACAGTGAACCACTCAGCTTGGAATGGAATCTGAAACAGTATCACTGATGGATTCGGTACCACTGGACAACATGAAACGACTATGTTATTAATCTTTCGAAGGTCCTGCACTATCCGAAATTTCCCATTTGGTTTCTGCAGACCCATAATCGGGGAGTTACATGGACTACCCACGATTTCTTTCAGTATTCCCTGTTTAATCATGGACTCGATCACGGGTTTTATGCCTGCAATCGTTTCTGGAGTCAGTTTATACTGGGGTGTTCTTGGGAACTCAGCATGCGGTTTCACTACAATTTTCACTGGGTCCACCCCTTTGACTAATCCAATCTCTTCCCCAGTGAAATCCCATACCTCTGATGCCACTGTCTCTCTCAAATCCCAGGGAAGCTCGTCTACTGTCAAAGTAGGGTACAGCTCCACACATATTCTTGAGTTTGCAACTTTGAAATCTGCATCATCATCATTAGTCAATACCTCCACTCCCTGGGGTGTACAATATATAGTACAATTCAATTTGCACAACAGGTCTCTTCCTAGCAGACACACAGGGCTTGAATCGCAAACCACAAATTGGTGCTCATCGCTGTACTTCCCTATTTTCACCTGTACCGGTTCTGTCAATTGGCTGGTTATTCTCCTGTTTGCGACCCCTACCACCTGTATGGTCTCTCCAGACATGGGCAGGTCTGGAACTGCAGCTGATCTGATCGTGGATCTAGTGGCTCCTGTGTCCACCAGAAATGTCGTAGGGCACCCTGCTACTTCTGCTTCCACATAGGGTCCCCTCTGATCTACCTCTAAGGCTGCCCCAAGGGTGCAGTCTTCTCTTTCCACTCTCTGTCCGGTTAATGGGTCCACATAATAGCATTCTTCACCTTCCACAAACAGGGGCATTTGTCTATAGGTCTTACCCATACTCCCTACTCGAGGAGGTTGCGGGAACTGGGCTCGGGGAGGAGCCCCCCCCCCTTTGAGCACCTTTCCTTGGTATGGCGTCGCCCCTCTCATAGGTGCGCTCTGGACCTCTTCCTCCTCTATCTCTTGCTCTCCTATCTCTTCATTGTAAGGGCACTCGCGTTTCCAATGCCCCAACTCGTTGCACTGGTGACACCTAGTCGTTTTCTTCAAGGTAGCTATGTCTACTCTGGGTCTGAAGGTAGTACTCTCCTCATTACCCTTGTTCTGACTGTACTGCTTCTTACCTCCTGTACCTGTCCCTTGCTGCTGTTGTTGCGGTCCCCCCTTTCCTGCTGCCTGCAATTGTACCACCATCAGCTTCTCTTTTAGTTTCTTAGCCTTGGAGTCTACCTCATCACAGCAGTACCTGGCATATCTCAGTATTTCATCTAGGGGTCTACTTTGCCAACAAATCGAGTGTTGCTGAATCATTAAACTAATATCCGGTCTCAGTCCCAGGACGAACTTGGACACGAATTGCCCTATGTCCTTTGGATCCATTACATCCAAGCCGCTATACTGTTTAAACGCCTTCAGCAATCTCTCGTAATATTCATGGACTGTCTCTTTGGGTTCCTGTCTCGTTCTGTCTATTCTGACCCAATCTATGTCTTGCATTGGCACTTTTTCTTTCAGCCAAGTCATCACTCTCTCGAATTTTGCCATCACGATCTCGGACGGCCCATTAGTCCTAGCATCTCTCTCTGGCTCCGTTGTGGGCCACTCAGCGCTAACCTTGCATGCTGTCCACAGATCTCCTGGTACTACAATGTCAAACAGCGTGTTCAGATCTATCCATAGGACTTTTGAGATCTTTACAAACCTCTCGACTTGCTTGTACCACTCCACGGGGCTCTCTCGTAACTTGGGGAAAGATGTGGTAAAAGCAGCTAAATCTCCCCTACTCCAAGGGACATGTACATAGCTCCCATTGGCAACTTCACGCAAAGGGTAAGCTTCTATTCCCTGCTGTCCTGGTGTTATACCAATCATGCTTCTTCTGCCGGTCCCTTTCTTGGACCACCTCTCTTCCCATTTATCTAGTGCCCTCCATGTCCTTATTCCAGTAATCAATTCCCTTATGTGTGTTTTCAGCCCAATCGTTCTCCTCTCATCTAGATCTCGATCTGAGTAATGTAGCCTGTGGTTACCCTGTAATGCTTTGGTTCTTGACAAGTCCACCATATATTTGCCTGCTAGTTCGACTAACTTCTCATGGACTGCTCTCGCCTTTCGTGTGATGTCCTTTGCCATATACAGTATTTCATCCTGTTCATACATTTCCATTCTTTCTAAAGGCAGGGTACCATCTACCATGTCATCCAGATCTGACCTTAAGCTGGAGACATCAAGTCTCTTGGCTTTTATCTCAGCTCGCAATATGTCTTTTGAAGGGGGCTCACTGGTCTCCCTACCATCCCAACTTCGAGCTCTGCGTTTGGGCTCAGGAGAATTAATGGGTGGCCTCCCTTGCTCCCATCTCTCCAGGTCCCATGCTCGGCCATCCAATCTTGGAAGGTGATGGAACACGGGCCTTTTATCCCTACTCTCTCTCTGCCCACTCTCGTCTTCTTCTCTCCTCTCACCGCACATCTCTCTGTTATTTTCCCTCTGGTCGCTACACTCCCTTTGCCTCGTATCGCTCAGTATCCGATACGATCCTTCCTGGTTCCCCATATTCCCTGGGCTGCGCTCATTTCTGTCATCACAGGGACTATGGTGCGACCTCTCACAACTCCCATTCTGTTCTCTGGTGCCAGGCACACAGTGTGGACATTTAAAGCTGTTCCTGTACTCTTGTGCTCTCCTCTCCTCTTCACTGAGTATCGGGCACGCCACCCCTCCACTCCCGGGGCCCCCGTTTTCCAGGTCTGTTCTACCTCCACTCCGGGCCCAATGGGTGACTCCTCTACTCCCTCTACAGTCCCACTCCGGGCTACTCTCCCCAGCCCCGCAGTGAGTTCGTGCTCTGCTGTCCTGACTTTCCCTTTCTGCTTCTGCAGCATTGATGCACTTTTGAGCCTTCACTGCCTCATCCCACTGCTTCATGTACTCATTTAGTTCTTGAAAGGACTTTCGTCCAGATCCCCTCAGATCCATTGGCCATCTGGGGCCCCCAGGATCTCCCCCTGGGTCCCCTGCTGTGTGCATCGGGGTACTCCACTCTCTGGGTATCGGCATCTGTCTTGGGGAATTAGTGGTATCGTTCCTCCTTGCCTGCTCTGCTCTTTCTCTGTCTTTCCGTTTCCGTTCTTCCCCTTTTGCTCTCTCTTGGTCATATATCGATATTATAGGACCTATGGTAACAGGTACCTGTAGTGCATCTGGTAATGGGTAGGATGTGGCGCTTTCCGTTTCCGGCGCTCTTTGTACCACAAACCTACCGACTACCTGTTGCACCTGACTAGGCTGGAGCAACTCTTTCTTTGGCTCAGGATCCCACTCTGAACTGGGAAGTGGTCTATGCTCTCCTGCATTGCCCCCCTTTGCTCCTTCAGTATTCTCGACCTCTCCCCCTGCTCTATTATACGGGGGTGGCCTGTCTGTCAGTAATCTGTTTATCAGGCTGTCCTCTGTTTCGCTCTCATCATCTTCTTCCAGGGGACTTTTATTTACTGGCGCCTCTAACACTGGGTACAGTTTATTTATTTCCAAATTATGCACTCTCCATCTTTTAGCATCCGCATCCCACCTGGCATCCTGTACTGCCCTTACCGAGCGTTTCACCCTTTCTTGTCGTCTGTTCATATTCCTTTCATGCGCTGCCCTAAGCCATGCTTCAAGGGCTTCAAACTGGGTTGGTCTAGGCAAGGGTCTCTTTGAGGTCATGACTGATTTCAATCGATGTAACACCTCTAATCTGAACGTCCCGTACTTCGGGAACGTCAGTTCCTCATTTCCTTCAGTAATCTTACTCCACTCTGATATCCAAAGGATCGTATGCAACCCAACATTTACTGCCATATAACGAGCTGGCGTACCCTCCGGCGGGGCTTCTTCCCCTTCATACGATCCTCTCCTCTCTTTCTTAAACAGTGCTTTCAACCATTTAAAACACTTCATAATTATGCGCACAAAATCCAGCCTCGCTACTCTGTTTACTTCCTGATGACAATCCACCAATCCTGTCGCGGCTTTGCTAGCTTGGCCTATCACAGCGCGGTCTTTCTCCTGTCAGCCAATCACGTCGCGACCCTGTATGACGTGTTCGCTAGCTGGCCTATCACAGCGCGGTCTTTCTCCTGTCAGCCAATCACTGCGCGACACCACCTGACGTCTCTTTTCTCCGCTTCGCAGCAGCACCCCTCCTTTCTCAACTCGTCTCCCGGTTATGCATGCGTCCCATTCATACACTGAAAAATGACTACTTCCGACCAAGCGGTCACTTCTCTCGACTGTACGTCCACAGTCTATCTGTAATTGTCAACACAACTGACGAGATGTCTATCGTCTCTCTGATAGGTTACTTACACACACAGTAACTTCCGACCAGCGTCCGTTACTCACGCACTCACTCTTACGTTCCCCCTATCTCGGTCTCTCGGGTGATCAATGGTACCTCATGACCCCCTTCACACTAGTTGACAATTACTCTGGGTGTCCGATACACCCGAACCACTTAAGCTCTCCTTGAACTTAAGATTTCCACCGGTTGCGCGCGCTCACAACCTGTTCCACAGTCACTCTACAGACATTCAACTCCGCCAGACATTACAACATAGATACAATACAAAACACCGCAATCTAACACGCATAACCCTTTATACTCACTCTCTCTGATACTGCTGCTTTTTCTGTCTCACGTCATCCGGATCTTCATCTGCGGGCTGTTCTTCCGATCATCGATTTCTAGGGGCCTTGGGGTAAGCTAACCTGGCCTAGGTCACCGTCCTCAAGAAGGCAACCATCCTCTATAGCTACCAACTGAAAGGGCGAGATTTTGATCGATACCTTATATCTATTGATCCAAACCTCGATCTGGTCGACTGAACCTTTATTGCCTGTCTTGGAAGGAAACAGTACACCTATCTGCAAATTAGTTCACCCAAGAAAGGACTCTACTCTCAAAGATCACGGACAACTTCTAGGTTTCAAAAGTTTATTGTAAAGATATAATGAGCTGCAAATACAAGCATCTCAGAATGAGATTCACGAGATACACAGGTCCAATTACATACATGTGCTCTCGAAAAGCCCTCAGACGAGCAACAGAAATCACTAACACAAGTTCTAAAAATAGCAAAGCTATCAGCATAGACGCATATCTCTCCTTCATTTAGGTTGGAGGAAAACAAACACAGGTTAGGCGTCCCTACCCTGTTCTAGATGGTATCCCTACTTAACCAAATCCCAACCTAACAAAGGTGTCAGCAATGAATGACCCCCAAGGGAAGTCACCCACTCTAAGTCTCTTGGTGAAAACCTAAAGTTCTCCAGTCATGACCCCTCACTGCCTACCCATCCGCTCTCTAAAGGGTCCTCAGGTCTCTGCTCTAACTCCACCCAGGGGTGCTGTCCCTAATACAAAACAGTCAACAACATTTGAGACGCCCCTTGCGAAACGCCTCTCACGTGGTGCAACTTCAGGCTTTTTCCATGATGCTTTGTATTGGGCCTCAGACGTTAGAGTTGACCTTGCTTCTCAGTCTCTTCTCCGGCCCGCTGATACCCCTTAAACATTCCAGAACCCTCCTCCATGTCTGGGCCGTCTACTG
This sequence comes from Lissotriton helveticus, assembly GCF_964261635.1. Classification (NCBI taxonomy): domain Eukaryota; kingdom Metazoa; phylum Chordata; class Amphibia; order Caudata; family Salamandridae; genus Lissotriton; species Lissotriton helveticus. The sequence goes on along the minus strand of NC_136061.1, from coordinate 645,909,145 downwards.
AACAGGCCTCTATTCATTCACTTATAATTGGATCCCCCCTTTCCTGTTGCAGACAGATATCTGCCGCCAAGAACCCAACTCTCATAGACTTCTAAAAAGGCTTGCAACATTTCTCAGCCCAGACATGTACGTGTAAATCAATGCTAAAACATTTCAGGCCTACAATATTTCACATTATGATTATAGCATTCAATTTCTTCATTTAATTAAAGCATGTTAAAACTCTTATTCTATTATTTAGAAAACATTACTCTAAATCATGGCCCATTAATGCAATGACCAAAAACGTTAAACAATCTGTGTCGTGAAAAGAAACACCTTCCCTTTTAGCTCCAGCTCTGGCCCTGAGGCCTACCACGTTCTGCGTTTTACCACAGACCATCTTATATGTTAACAGCTACACGACATAGATTCAAAATAATCACGTCTAATAAAATCATATAATGTCACACATTTCTGTATTAGTTCCACTTCTACTTAAATCTCTATATTAGCTATACATTTAGAATATAATTTCAGATACTATTAGCACTCATGGCATTTCTCATCATGACTTGTGCTTACTATAGGTAAGTGTGATGTACTCATACATTTATATCAGTTTGCGCTCTCTCACCTTCTTGCAACTAAGTACTTACCACTTTGTCAGCCTCCTTCACCCCAGGCATCGGCACCCCATTACTTTTGTCCCCCATGCTTTCCGCCCAAACTCCCATCAAAGTATTCTCTTTATTCAAATCTTTAGCCCCTTCCCCATATCCCACTAAAGAAGTCCACCATGTCTCCCTACCCAGTTGCAGTCTTGCACCGTCTCCATCTGGCTTTATCCACCTCCTCTGCTTTTCCTCTGCATGACCTTGCAGTCGCCCTCCTGAAAAATACAATTCTTCTCGGACAAGACAAGCATATTCCATCCAGGTACTATTTCACTTCTCTTTTTCCTTCAGGTTTTTGTGACCACTGTGGAATCTCACCTTTCTCCACTTCCACTTCGTCATCCTCATAATCTAGCTGAACCTCCTTCTCGCCCCATACATCAATCTTTGCACCAGTCATCCCCAGAACTTCTTCATATCCCATTCCCCATCATAAATCTCTTATTCAACCATTTTAAGTGTTGTATTCTGCGAGGATTGCTCTGTTCCCTCAGCGCTGGCAGTGCCACTCCAGACCACTCCCTGTCTTTGGCTTGGGCCCTTAGTTCACTCCAGACCTGACAGAGCTGAACACCATCCCTGGCCTCATATGCCTGGTGCCAGCATACTGCAAGTTTCTTCACAATCACTTCAAATGAAAGTTTGCTATCAAACCAGAATATTTGGCCAACAATTAGGTGTTCAACATTGAAAATTGTTCCTCAATAGCATAACCTCCATTTGACTCTTGTTCAGTTTTAATCAGCTGTTGCCCATCCAGTTGGCTTCAGGTGGAAAGCTTTCTTTTAGTTGACCAGCATTAGATTAATGATCGAGTGAAAGAGATATGACCTGCTGGGGTTTATTAGTTTAGGAAACAAGGGTAAAACTAAAGGCCTGTCAAATGTCTGCTAGTGGTTCAACATAAATGTTGAACTGAGTGTGGCTCAAGGGAGATCACACACCCAACACATCAGAGGAAGTGTATAAAAGTAAAAAGGTTTACCAAAGACATGAAAGCTGTGGTCCTGAAGAAATGAAGCAAAACACTCTTGTTGCTTGTCTGTTATTCCACAGTTACATAGTCTATCTCACATAATAGTATGGAATGCAGTGTCAAAAGCAGCGCTTAGATCAAGTAGATTTAGGGCTGCTGTGCTGCCTTGATCCAAGATTAATCTGAGCCCTTTAGATACTGCTTGGCGAGCCAACTTAGTGCTTTGGCATAGATGAAAGCTGGCCTGGGAGGGAAGAAAGATGCGGCCCTGTCACCTCACAGACCAACATTTGTGGCCCTTGGGAAAATGTGTGCAATGTAGTAGCCAATGGGCTACTTACTCTTTGGGTCACTACACCCTCTATATGACCACTTCATGTGGGGAGTGGGCATAACCCTATTCCAGAGATTTTTATTCCACCAAAATCAAGATGGTGGAACCCTTCTTTCATGGAGCACATCAAGCAACCCACCTTAGGAGGTGTGACTAGCCGAGTGGTGCAACACACCTGCTTGCATACCTAATTCCTGCCTGTCTTGGTGCCAAATGGGCCTCAGGGTAGGGGGTGGCACCTCCTTGGTGTGGGGGAAGCAGGGGTTGCATATCAAAGGCTGGAGGGGCTTTGAAGGCCCTGGCCTTGATATGCAACCTAACTAGCTTACCTGCTAGAGGTGGGCCAAACCCCTTCCTTCAGAGATGACATTGTTCCTGGCCTCACAGAGCACGGGCTCTCCCTTGCAGGGGTTCAATAACATTTCTGTGGAGGCAGGCTGGATGATGCCAGTCAGCCAGCACACTAGATAGTGGTAGGTTTTCAGGGGACACCTTTAAGGTGCTCTCTGGGTGCATGTCTTAATAACTCCACTACTGGCATCAGTATGGATTTATTAGGACAAAGTGTTTGATACCAAATACCATAGGTTTCAGTAAAGCCATCATGTAGCTGGGGAACACGTAATGACCAGTGCACTGTGCATATGCTCAAGATGTCTTTCCTGTTCACTTGTACTATCTAGCAATTAAACTAGACAGCACAGGGAAATATCTGCTCGCGCAGATATGTCCTCACATGTAATATAATGCACCCTGCCTTTGGGATTACATGGCCTGCTGTGGGGGGACTCAAATATATTGCATTCAATGTCTGTGGGTATGGCACACAGGCCAAGTCGTGTTTTCAATCTTGTTTTCACCATTTTACGCAGCCTGCAATGGCAGTCTGCATGGGTCCCTTCGGGTGGCACAATACATGCTGCAGCCCTTACGGACCCTCTTTAATGACAATGCCATTGGTACCGGGAGTGCCAGTTACTTGGGACTTACAAAGGTGTTAATTGAACAATTACCTTGTTTTAGGGGACGGGCACTTGCACTGGGGACTTGGTTAGCAGGAATCCTGTGCACTTCAGTCAAAATTACATCAAATACCATTCAAAACTTGGGGGTGACCATGTCAAAAAGGGGCACATTCCTACAACCTTCATATGGGATAGGTTTATAAACACAGGGTCCAGAAGATGACCTATCTAAGGAGTGGGAGAATTAACCAATTACTAATTGGAAAGTGGTGACATCACATAATATGTTGGTGGCTTGCGAACTGTGCTTATCATTCAGTTCAATGTTCAGGTTTCCTAGTAAAGTGCCTGGAATTGAGGGCCTCAGTGAAAGTCACTTAGGGTAAAGCTTGCAAACTTGCAAAAAATTGTTGTGCTACTCCAAGGACGATAAATTAAAGCGCTTGATAAGGAGAAGGTGGCAGAGAGCTTACGGGTGAAGAATGTACCTTCGCAATCAGATACTGGGAGTGTGGAGATTTCGCAGCTCAACATAGATTTGTACACAACGTCAATGTTTTGTCTGTCCCTTCTGGATAATATGAATTGATACTGCAAACAAACCTTACAAAAGAATGAAGCAATACAGTATGCAGTACAAACAACAGAGTCTATATTGGAATGTTTATTTGAAACTTTCATCACAATAGGAGTGCAATTCTACAATAGTTGTGCATGGTTATCACGCTGTAACGTTTAGAGGTTCACGATATATGTATGAGGCCTAGTCGCAAGGTCTACAGAGCACACACAGAGGAACACTGAAATGATAAATTACGTAGTGAATAATCAAAGGAAAATAGTAAAAAAATCGGAGTAATTTCAGGAACACTCATTCCAGAATCTAGTGATTTATTGTAATGGTTCTTAGTGTAAGACAGCAAACCTTGGTTCAGGGTATTGTGCCATGCTGCCCGGTTCAGGTTGAGGACAGCAGTGCCTGGACAGCAGCACCTGCTTCACGGTGTTGGACAGAAGTCGCTGGTTCATGGTGCTGGACAGCCATACCAGCTTCATGGTGCTGGCCAGCAGGACATGCTTCTGAATGTAGGACAGAGGCGCCTGACTCAGGGTGTGCACAGCTTCTCCTCATCCAAGGTGTTGTACAGTGCAGCCTGGTTTATGGTGTTGCCTAGTGGCATATAGTCCAGGGTGGTGGATCCTAGCGCCTCATTCTTGTTGTTGGACTGCTGCACCTAATTCATGATTTTTAAGAACGGCTCCTGGTTCAGAATGTTGGACACTGACTGCGGAACCAGAATGTCAGACAGCAGTGCCTGCTTCATGGGGTTGTACAGTACCATCTTTTTCAGGGGTTTGGACCTGTTGGTGGAAAATGGTGTGTGATTCATGGTGTTGGTCAGTGGCGCCTGGTTCATTGTGTTTGACAGTGGTACCTGGTTCCTGGAGATGGACAGCAGGCCCTGTTTAAGAATGTGGGACGCCAGCAACTAGTTCAGGGTATTTGACCAACAGGGTATGATTCATGGACTTGAACAGCATGGCCTGGTTTAGGATGAATGACAACAGCATCTGGCGCAAGGTGCTATGTAGCGCCACCTGCTTCAGAATGTGATGTGATGTGATGTGAAGGTAATTTATATAGCGCACTGCCACTCCAGGGAGCATCATGGTGCTTAGACTCGTTAGCTGAAAGATGGTGGCATTTGTTGTGTTCATACACTAAGAAAGGGATTTAAACCAGTGTTTTACAGACCGAGTCGGCTAGAAGTTTCCTGAACTTGTGTTCGGAGGTGATTGCACGAAGTTGATGAGGCAATTTGTTCCATGCCTTAGCGCCTATTACTGCCAGGGTTTTTCCTCCTTTTGTTGCTAATCTAAATTTTGGAACAGTCATCAGATTGGCTGTTGCTGATCTAAGTTCTCAGAATGTTGGTCAGCATCACCTGGTTCAAGATGTTAGACTGCAGCGAGTGGTCCATGGTGTTGGACAGAAGAGCTTAATTCATGATGATAGCCAGCAGTGTCTGGATCATGGCATTCTGCAGCTGTGTCTCATACATGGTTAGAGCCCAGGTATCATGTATACGCCCATACATGTCCTGCTTTTTGAAAGAGGGTCGGGTAAGCGCTGAAATGAATGACAGTGCTGTGCAGGATTAGGTTTCCTGAGGCCTCTCTGCACACCAGGGACAGAAGTTGCTTCCTCATTCCAACAAGGAGTGAATCCGTGGTCTCCGAAGCCCATCAAGCAAGGCTCAGACCGCCCCTGGGGTACGCTACAGCAAGGGGGAGGGTGGCTTATTTTCTGAATAGTTTCATCTAACAGAATTTCATCCAAATCTATATATAAATTCTGAAAAGTGTCCCTTCTTTTCTTCTTGAATTTTATTGAGAATTGAAAATAATTCCATGACAGGTCCCTCGGCATCCCTCCTCAAGCCACATTGCTCCCTGTAGAAACAAATACTGGAGCTTTTCAAGTCCCCGTCTTCATTCGCTTTCTGGCACTTGTAATCTTGTTTTTTGCCATTATTGTACAGGACTGCATAACCCAGAATGCACAGAGAACCGTACCGAATGAGTTGCATATGCATGATATGAGGCAACTTGAGATCTCCTTTTTTATTCCTTAGCTTGTCAAAGTGTTTTGAAATGGACCAACGTGCACACATCCTGAAACGATAGTCTGGTTTGTCTTTATTTGCAGTTCATTTTGTAGGTTTGTGGAATGTGGCAGTCGAGTCCTATGTTGGTGGGTTTGATACTGTAGTCCTCCAGCGCCCGTGGTATTTGCCAATGTTTAGCCCTACTTCTATGTCTACTTCACTGTTTTTGGTTCTGAAATTGTGGTCACCTTATTCATGGTGTTAGCAGCGCTTGGTGTAGGCGGTTATTCAGTGGCACCTGGTTCATGGTTTTAGGCACCAGTGTCTAGCTCATGGTGTTGGACAGAAGTCTTTGATTCATCGTGTTGGGCAGCGGCACCTAGTTTGTGGTTTTGGACACTAGTGCATAGCTCATGGTGTTGGACAGAAGTCTTTGATTCATGGTGTTGGGCAGCGGCACCTAGTTTGTGGTTTTGGACACTAGTGCACAGCTCATGGTGTTGGACAGAAGTCTTTCTTTCATGGTGTTGGGCAGCGGCACCTAGTTTGTGGTTTTGGACACCAGTGCATAGCTCATGGTGTTGGACAGTAGTCTTTGGTTCATGGTGTTGGGCAGCGGCACCTAGTTTGTGGTTTTGGACACTAGTGCACAGCTCATGGTGTTGGACAGTAGTCTTTGGTTCATGGTGTTGGCAGCGGTACCTAGTTTGTGGTTTCGGACACTAGTGCATAGCTCATGGTGTTGGACAGAAGTCTTTGGTTCATGGTGTTGGGCAGCGGCACGTAGTGTGTGGTTTTGGACACTAGCGCATAGCTCATGCTGTTGGACAGAAGTCTCTGATTCATGGTGTTGGGCAGCGGCACCTAGTTTGTGGTTTTGGACACCAGTGCATAGCTCATGGTGTTGGACAGTAGTCTTTGGTTCATGGTGTTGGGCAGCGGCACCTAGTTTGTGGTTTTGGACACTAGTTCATCGCTCATGGTGTTGGACAGAAGTCTTTGATTCATGGTGTTGGGCAGCGGCACCTAGTTTGTGGTTTTGGACACTAGTGCACAGCTCATGGTGTTGGACAGAGGTCTATGATTCATGGTGTTGGGCAGCGGCACCTAGTTTGTGGTTTTGGACACCAGTGCATAGCTCATGGTGTTGGACAGAAGTCTTTGATTCATGTTGTTGGGCAGCGGCACCTAGTTTGTGGTTTTGGACACCAGTGCATAGCTCATGGTGTTGGACAGAAGTCTTTGGTTCATGGTGTTGGGCAGCGGCATCTAGTTTGTGGTTTTGGACACTAGTGCACAGCTCATGGTGTTGGACAGAAGTCTTTGATTCATGGTGTTGGGCAGCGGCACCTAGTTTGTGGTTTTGGACACCAGTGCATAGCTCATGGTGTTGGACAGTAGTCTTTGGTTCATGGTGTTGGGCAGCGGCACCTAGTTTGTGGTTTTGGACACTAGTGCACAGCTCATGGTGTTGGACAGCAGTCTTTGGTTCATGGTGTTGGGCAGCGGCACCTAGTTTGTGGTTTCGGACACTAGCGCATAGCTCATGGTGTTGGACAGAAGTCTTTGGTTCATGGTGTTGGGCGGCGGCACCTAGTTTGTGGTTTTGGACACTAGTGCACTGTGCATAGCTCATGGTGTTGGACAGAATTGGTTCATGATGTTGGAGAGCAGCGCCTTGTTCATGGATTTGGACACCAGTGTATCGCTAATGGTGATGGACAGAAGTCTTTGGTGCCGGTGTTGGACAGCAGCACCTGGTTCACAGTTTTGGACACCAGTGCATAGCTCATGGTGTTGGACAGAAACCTCTGGTTCGTGGTGGAAAGCAGCTCTTGGCCCAGTCTGTTGGACAATAGCGCTCATGGTTTGTGACAGCAGCACGCGCCTTGCGCTGTGTACCCGCGGCGCGCGGATCAGTGATTTGCACAGCAGGCCCAGTTCTGCCCAGGAGCAGTAGTCTGAATGGGTTTGCGCCGCACAGAAGCCGGCAGAGTAAGTGAGGCACGCGATGTTTTTCGAAGAGGAAAGCAAAGCAACGCGATCCAAGGCAATCATCCTCACAGGGGGGAGAATGGCATAACCACACCACTTTATTCCGAAATGAAATGCTGCCTGTATACGCGCTTCCTTCTTCAAAGGAGGGCTATTGGGTTTATTTATTGATTTTGCGCATCACTCAACTGCTCGCGGTAGGCGGTGTCAGACTCATATCCCGAGCACCCCGGGGCCTGAGCCAAGCATCGCTCATCTATAGCCCCCCGCACCCGGGGCCCGAATGAAATAAAAACCCATCTATTTATTGCTGATACTAAATGTGCTGCATTGTAAGTGTGGAGTCCCCTGCTGAGCTCAAAGGAGCCCCGGGCCTGCCTTACTGACCTATAGGCTGTAATCGCCAGCTTCGAGGGCACGGGTCCTGCCTCATGGATCCCGGCTCAGCCGCCTAAGAGTGTGACCGCCGTCAGCAAAGGGAACCTCTGCCGGAATCCTGCGTCCCCATAGACAGGGCAGAATTCGTCACGTGTAAAGGCAGGTACGGAGGCAGAATCAGGCACCCTGAAGGCAGATGCAGGGTGGGTAACATGTCCCGAAAGCCTACTAGGGCTGTGGCAGATTTTGGCACATGCTGAGCCCTGAAAAGCTAGTGAGACCCTGGCAGAGTTTCTGCAGGACAGGTCCTGACCCCGAACAACCTTAAGTTTTGTGTGAGGTCAGTTACATGTCAGATTCAGAAAGGCGGCTGGGGCTGGGACATTGTATGGCAACTGCCAGGGCAAGGGCAAGGGTCGGTAATGATAGCGCAGAGTTGACTGCTTTTCAAGCATTGACAAATAGTTATTCTGCAACAATGGTTCTAATAGGTATTTATTTTCAATTATATGTTTGAAGGTTAAATAACCTCACCCAATCAATGCTATTGGTAAGCAGATTAGACTATGGCAATGCTCTTTTGGTGGCAGCAAATGAGACGCTGGTAACCAAATTACAGGTTGTCCAAAACACGGCAGCCAGACTGGTTCTCAGCCTACCTCCTGGCACCTCTTCTACCCCAATATTAAAAGAGCTGAACTGGCTGACAGAAAAAAGGGGGCATTTTCAAGCTATGTTCTCTCATTTACAACACGATAAGATGCAAAGGACCCAGATATCTTCAACTAAAAAACAAACCATGCATACCCAGCAGAAACTTACGATCACGTGCTAAAGCCCTATTGGAAGAGGCAGTGAGGACCAGGAAAGAGACAGTGAGGAACACGAAAGAGGCAGTGAGGACCAGGAAAGATGCAGTGAGGACCAGCAAAGAGGCAGTGAGGACCAGGACAGAGGCCGGTAGGATCAGGAAAGTGGTAGTGAGGACCAGGAAAGAGGCCGTGAGGATCAGGAAATAGGCAGTGAGGATCAGGAAATAGGCAGTGAGGATCAGGAAATAGGCAGTGAGGATCAGGAAAGTGGCAGTGAGGACCAGGAAAGAGGCCGGTAGGATCAGGAAAGTGGTAGTGAGGACCAGGAAAGAGGCCGGTAGGATCAGGAAAGTGGTAGTGAGGACCAGGAAAGAGGCAGTGAGGATCAGGAAAGTGGCAGTGAGGACCAGGAAAGAGGCCGGTAGGATCAGGAAAGTGGTAGTGAGGACCAGGAAAGAGGCAGTGAGGATCAGAAAAGAGGTAGTGAGGATCAGGAAAGAGGCAGTGAGGAACACAAAAGAGGCAGTGAGGACCAGGAAAGATGCAGTAAGGAACAGGAAAGAGGAAGTGAGGACCAGGAAAGAGGCAGTGAGGAACACAAAAGAGGCAGTGAGGACCAGGAAAGATGCAGTAAGGAACAGGAAAGAGGAAGTGAGGACCAGGAAAGAGGCAGTGAGGAACACAAAAGAGGCAGTGAGGACCAGGAAAGATGCAGTAAGGAACAGGAAAGAGGAAGTGAGGACCAGGAAAGAGGCCGGTAGGATCAGGAAAGTGGTAGTGAGGACCAGGAAAGATGCCGTGAGGATAAGGAAATAGGCAGTGAGGACCAGGGCAAGGGTCGGTAATGATAGTGCAGAGTTGACTGCTGTTCAAGCCTTGAAAAATAGTTACTCTGCAACAATGGTTCTAATAGGTATTTATTTTCGATTATATGTTTGGAGGTTAAATAACCTCACCCAATCAATGCTATTAGTTAGCAGATTAGACTATGACAATGCTCTTTTGGTGGCAGCATATGAGACGCTGGTAGCCAAATTACAGGTTGTCCAAAACACGGCGGCCAGACTGGTTCTCAGCCTCCCTCCTGGCACCTCTTCTACCCCAATATTAAAGGAGCTGAACTGGCTGACAGAAAAAAGGGGGCATTTTCAAGCTATGTTCTCTTATTTACAACACGCTAAGATGCAAAGAACCCAGATATCTTTAACTAAAAATCAAACCATGCATATACAGCAGAAACTTACAGTCACGTGCTAAAGCCCTATTGGAAGAGGCAGTGAGGACCAGGAAAGAGGCAGTGAGGAAAGAGGCAGTGAGGACCAGGAAAGATGCAGTGAGGACCAGGAAAGAGGCAGTGAGGACCAGGAAAGATGCAGTGAGGACCAGGAAAGATGCAGTGAGGACCAGGAAAGATGCAGTTAGGACCAGCAAAGAGGCAGTGACGACCAGGAAAGAGGCCGGTAGGATCAGGAAATAGGCAGTGAGGATCAGGAAATAGGCAGTGAGGATCAGAAAAGAGGTAGTGAGGATCAGGAAAGTGGCAGTGAGGACCAGGAAAATGGCAGTGAGGACCAGGAAAGGGGCAGTGAGGATAAGGAAATACCAGTGAGGATCAGAAAGAGGTAGTGAAACTTTCGATGTGCTAAAACCCTATTGTGTGTCCCCTACACTCGTTTAATGAGAAGCGGGGGAAGAGTTTTTTCTTACCTTGCCCCCTTTTATTGGAATAAGCCTCCGCTACACGTCCACACCATTCAAGACACCTGTGAGAAAGGAGGAGTCCCACGCATTCAGCCGCAGCCAGCTGCCTGTGCAGACCCAGTGGAGCAGAGCAAAGCCGCGGTCGGAGCTGGCGTTTTGAGGAACGGATGGAGGTGCTGGGTTTGAGCTGAGGGGTTCGACCTGAGGGGTTGAGCAGGGCCAAGCCGCGCAGGTTGGTGCGCGACGGTAGTTCTCTCCTGCTCCCCCGCTCCACAGTTCCTCAGGCTCGCTCACCATCTCCTCTTCCTCCCTCACGCAGCGGGAAGGGTAAGCGGTGCAGAGCAGGGGATTAGAGCCCTGCCCCCACGGACAATTGAAAGTAGGACTGGACTGGGCACAATCAGAGGGGGGATAACCAGCCAGCCAAAACCAAGGGTTTTCATTATATTTTTCATTACATTTACTGGATTTATCCCGTATGGCGCAGCAAGCAGGATCTACGAGGACTCATGAGGAGTGATTTACGAGTGATTTACGTGCAATGATTTCTGCCTAGACTGACACTCCGGGCGGCGTCTGACATCGGCCAAATGCGAAGCTTACTTGAACAAGTAATAAGGCGGTGAGTGGTGCGAAGCAGAGCTTTGCGGCGAGGGTGCTGCCACACTGCCACCTGCCCTTAGCACATGAGAGATGCCCCGTTGGGTCTCAGGCAGCTGTGGGGAAAAGGCTGCCCTTCATTGCATTTGAACCTCTTTTTAACCTCCTCCACAGCTGGTTTATACACCCCACCACTGGACTGTTACACCCTGCAAACATACTGTAATTGGCACAAGCCACAGCTATCAGCTCCAGCCTGTGTCCATGTGAAGACCGATTGGCGGCAAGCAGGCCAGAGTGACCAGCGAATGCAAAATAGTGCTTGGCCCAGCTTACCTAGCTTTGCTTACCTAACAGCAAAAGCGGGGAAAGGAAGGTGTTGCAAAACGCTATAATCACCACAAGTGCCTTGGGCGGTAAGTGAGAGCCCCTGACTAGCGGATCTGCCTGCCTGTGCCTTCCACCACCACGTCATATGGTCTGCTTATAACTACAGCTCGTCTGCCACCTTCACTGGCGTAAGCAATCATTGGACAGAGTGCAGAGGTGTTGCTGACAGGGAAAGCGCAAGATCCAAGCGTCCAATCTGCAAACAGTACCTCCCGGTTGCTTTAAGGAAGGGCAAGTCACAATGCCACTAAGGAAACTACCCCAGAGAAAGGGTACTACCCTTTGAGCTGTCTCACCTGGAGGGCTCCACAATAGTCACGGTCACTGCAAGACAAAGTATCATACCCAAGTGGCCAACTATCACAAGCACGCATCAGTGAGTTTTTCAGTAAGGCCGCCTCTAAAACTGTCCCTGCCCCTACCACCACAACCAGCTTTCCTCTCATAGCCCTGGTCATATCAAAAGATCACTTTCTGAGAGTCCTCGCTTGTGTTTGCCTGAGGCTCAGGTTTCACCTGAGAATCACCAGCCATACAGGATTTTCTAAGAGGATACTACTTACACATCCACAAGGGACAAGGGTCCAAGGGACAGTTTACCGACCAAATACCAGATTTAATCCCCAAATTCAACTTAGATCAATTAACCACATGCGTGCGGGCGGAATTCCGCCCGTACGCTGGGTTTTTCGTAATCGCACTTTACGTGACGAGCTGGGCTCGTCATGAGCGTGCGAGGAGGCTACGCCATGACAAGCCCAGCTCGTCATGAGCGTCGAAGGGGTTAACATAACAATCTGGTGGTCAGAAGAGGAAAGAAAAACACAAAAAAACACAACTACTAGTTATCTAATCTTTTAACGCTGTAATGTATCCCAGTGACAAGTTATGTTCTCTAAATGGGATTACTATCAGTCTTTGTCTATTATTTTTTCTGTGGAGGTCACAGTGACTGATACAAAATCCAAACCACATTACCTTCCTTTATGTTAAAGAGGTGTAGTGGTAGGAAGGAAGGATATCCAAATGATGACACTGGCCACTTTTTGGGCAGTTGATGAAAATCTGACTGTTTCGTAATAGTCTCTGTCTCTGATAGTAATCCTATTTAGAGAACATAACCTGTCACTGAGATACATTACAGGGTTAAAAGACTAGATAACTAGTAGTTGTGTTTTTTTGTGTTTTCCTTTCCTCTTTTGACCACCAAATTGTTATGTTAATTGAATCTTTCTAGGAGGATGCCATCACGATCCAGGACACTTCTATTGACTCACTAAGAGTTCACCCCATTGGTGCTGGAAACCTTTCTGCACCAGACTCTGGCTCAGATTGTACAAAAAATACTGCAACAACCACTGCAGCCAAATTACAAGTTCAAGTCCAAGCTCAAGTCCATGACGGCACCTTGTCCGCCCCTTTAAATATTGAAGAAAGCAGCTGAGACCCGGCAGCGGCTCACTCATCATCTAAGTCCACGCTGTGCAGCAGCCCGGGTGCAAATCAAATCGAGCCCAGTGATTCCTCATCTCTGAGGAAGAGATCAATGTATGAAAGCCCCTTGTCATCTAACAATCTATCCGATCGATTTTTGGCCTCCCTAGAAGCCCGAATTGAGGCTTCCCTAGCGCATACCCCGGGCTTCAGCCCTCATTACAATTCTTTCAGTAGTGCGCAAGAAGACAAGGACCCACCTATGCCCATGCCCTAGGGGCCTACAAGCCCTTTCTTGATCTTGCTGACGTCCCTTCATGTAAAACAAGACTCAATTGCAACAGCTCTGTTATGGCAATCCCAGAAAATGGAACTACAGATCTACTTAATTCAAACTTTGGCTTCAACATTGTCTGGCCTGAGCTCCAGGCTAAGTTCTCTTGAAATGTCCATAGGGAATTCCGATAGCTCGAACTTTTGTTCCTGCTGTCCATTAATTAACAAACTTTCATCTCTTCCAGAAATTCTGGGCTCGCTTCTGGACAGCGTGAAGCTCAATACCAACAGCAACGGGAAACCAAAATCTACTCAAGTGGCTCAAACTGGTTCTCCCTCTGAAGAGTCCTTGTGCCTAGTAACATTGAATTCTTTATCATCAGCAAGAAGAAGTAGTTCCCCTCCCTTGGAATCAGACCTCAAAACTTCGACTTTCTCGCCGTGCTTGTCATTGGCTACCGGCTCACGTGATCCCAAAGCTGGCTTGGAGATCACTATCATCAGCAGTCTAATGACCATCCCACTAGCGATTTTGCAATCTGATCTCATTGATCCAGCCCCTTTAAACGTTGCCCACCTGCCCTCTAATCTCTCCACGAAACCACCATTGTCTAGGAGGGAGAGAAAGAATCTTAAAAAACAAAGCAAAAAACAGCGTCTTGCAAAACGGAGATCGGGGCTTGACAGGACAGGGGCTACTAGTATGCCGGCTACTGAAGCGAGGGGGCTCTCCCACAGCCCCATTTTTAGCCAGGCATCAAAGCTCAAAATGAAACCCCTGGGACTGGAATGACTCTTACTGACAACAATTTCTCCACCAATAACCCCCAGTCACTAACACAGGAAGCGCCAATGAGGAACCCCCCAGCCTCCGTATTCACTGAACTATACTCTACAATCACAACAAAAATCAAGAGGACAGCCTCTCAAGGCCAAAGCCTGGGCAGGCAAGACAGCATTGCTCAGCCCCTAAGGGAAGTCCCAAACACATGGAACGGGCCAAACAAATGCTCAGAAAATGCAAAATAAGCCAACGTTGTTTTCCAAATTACAACAAACGGTGTACTGACGGGCCCTTCTTCATGTTACTCATCAGGTGACACTACCAAAACTCTTCGGAACTACCCTATACAAATGCAATCAGTCTCAATCGATACATGCCTCGGGAGGGCAAAGTCAATTGGTGGGGAATCATCGTCTATCTGAAGTTGCACTCCAACATCTTAAGGTCCCTTTGCTTCCGCCTGAAATAGCTGGGAGACAGAAATACCAAAGTCCGGAAAAAGATGCAGAACTTCTGTTTTTTCCTCACTTTGTACACCTGGGCCCGCACGACATCCTTAATAGAAACAACCTCATTCGCCTATTCAAGCATGTCCCGGCACTTTCTGGGGTTACTTCTTCTGATCTTACATCAGTCAAGTTTACCTCAATACCAGGCAAAGGGGCTTCGGAAGCAATTTTTGGGGAAGCCAGCCTCTTTGAAGACTGGCGTATAGAACTCTGGGCCCTGCCACAACAAAAATATCCCCACGTTCTTCTTCAGGATGATCCAGTGAGGTCGTATACTAGCGTACTGAAGGGGACACAGGGTGCAACCGATGTTTGGCTGCCAGACGCTTCAAAAGCGGATAACTTCATAAACATTTCATGTAATAACAATCAATGCTTGGTGAGCTGTAAACCCAGTCTCTCTGTCTCCCATAATACTTACAGCTGCCACGAGCACTTCCATCGAGAGCCTCCAACCGCATGTTCCCAGCAGAATCCTTCCTAACGGCTCAGCCAAAAGGTCAGATTCCAAACTGACCATTTCTTCTTGAAACACGGCTGGGTTAAAGTCAACCCTTTCATACAAATTAGCAGTGGAATATCTGAGCAAAAGTGACATCATTTGTTTTCAAAAGACTTGGTTCCTATTTCCATCGGCTCTCCACGGTTATTATGAATTCTTTCAATCAGCCTCCCAGCCTAATTCCTATGGAAGACCTTCTGGGGGCCTTTCCATTTTTATCAAACACAGGTGCAAGATCACAGCTACCCCCTCTATCGGAACTTAACGGCCGGTATTTCAACTTCAATCAGGGCCTTTCCTTTGCTTTTAATCAACTGTTACCACAACACAGCTAAAACATCAAAATCACTGGCAACAGTCCTATTGGTCAAACACCTGGAAAAACTTTTATTGGAATTTGCTTCTGCAGAAGTACTCTAATTAGGTGATATTAACATCAGAGACCTGGTATTCAATGCTCATTCAGCTACCAAAACTAAAGAGCAAGAAGTCATGACCCCTTTTTTAACCAATTACAATTCACGTTCTGTGAAGCAATTCGCATTGGAACAGGATCCTGGTGTCTATCTGTCTCCAACATTTAAGATTCTTTCGACCATTGACTACATCTTTTTTTCTCCATCTCTGGCAAACAAGGGTAATCATGATGGAAATCCCCACTCGTACCGAGAGCGACCATAACCCTTTGACTGTAATAATGAACCTCCAAGTGCCTGTTGCCGCCGAAATAACTGAAGTGGGGTATTTAACGCAGGTCGAACTCCACACTCTAGTCAGTTGAATTAAATGGGATGCTTTGGGTGCCGATAAGGTGGGCACTTGGCTCATGGGAACAACTCCAAATGTTACTCACAATCCTCCTACAGACTACCATCACTGGTGGGACAAAGCCATTGCCAAATTATGAGACCTTTTAACAGTCCCTGAAGCTCACCACAGACTCCCCAGGCCTCGCCCGCAGCGGATTTTTGACCCGGTGTTAGCCATCCAAAGAAGAGCTCTAAGGAGGGCTGTGCACCTGCACAAATTGAAAAGCACAGAGCTTTCTGCTAATAATATGGCTTCACTGTAGAAAGCCTATAAAATATCAACATGGTAAGCAAAGAAACAAAAAGAACAGAATGACTGGCTAAAAATATTTGCCCTGTTAAAGGAAAAAAATCTGACCCACTTTTGGAACCACATAAACAAGCTTCCTTCCTCCAATAAGAGCAGGGGGAACGCCGTCTGTGAAGAAGTCTGGTCCCAGTATGTGCAGTGATACCCTGGATCCTGAGGAGGGCAAAAGTAGAGATCCTGCCAATACTATGCAGATAGAAACCCATGAGCTGTCTACTCCGGCCGAGGTCTGCAAGTAATTGAAATCCTTGAAAAACTATGGCAATCCCGGGCCCAATGGCCTTCCATCTGCGGTATTCAAATGAGTGCTGGAAGATTGGGCTAAGTTATTAGTCCACTTATACAAATAAGCGTTTAGTACCTATTGATTACCAGACTCATATAAAAGGCTCGATCCGATGCCCAATTTTTAGGAAAGGAAACCCCTCTCTTCCAGCTAATTACCGACTAAATGCCCAATTAGATCTTGAGGCTAAGGTATATGCTCGGTGTCTTCTCAGGTCGCTAGAAAAATGGGTAGCGGAAAACAACATTCTACCATACAAACTGGGTTTTGATCCTCAGCCTCCACAATAGACAACATTACCACCTTTGCTATCCTGAGTCAACAAGCAGCGCAAAAAAATCATCTCCCCCTCTATTGATGCTTTATAGATTACAGTTCTGCCTTTGACAAAGTGTCTCGCAACACCTTATGGAGGAAACTGGACAAGTGGGGGATCCCTCAGAGTCTGTTAGGAGCCCTTATCTCCTTGCATAAGAACACATGGATACGAGTCAGAACTGGCCCAACAACAGTCTCTGCAAAATTTCCAACCTCAGACGGCGTAAAGCCAGGATGCGTTCTTGCTCCCCTTTTGTTCAACCTTTTACACCCCCGATCTGGGGAGATTCCTGGAGAAAAGCTGTCTCCTTCTGCCAAAACTGGACCTCGCAACAACAAACCCTCACATTCTTCAATACGCTGCCTGATATTGTTATAATGTACCAGGCAAAATCTGGCCTCCAAAGAGCCTTGAGCATGCTCCACAAATATAATACTGCTAACGCTCTAAAAATTAACCAGGATAAGACCAAGGTCTTGATTTTCGGCTGTTGCAAGAAAAAGAAAAGTTTAATGTGGAACATTGGGCCCTGAAGGATCAAAACAACATCAAAATACAATTACCTGGGAGTCTGGTTAAGCGAGTCTTCCAGATCATCAGTCCACTTGGCCGCCTTAAAAAAGAGAGCTGGAGCAATAACATACAGCCTGACCCGACTCAACCAGTCCCTGAGTAGTCCTTATGCGAAACCCATCGGGAGGTGATTAAAGCCACTCTTCTCCCTGCCTTAAGTAATGGGCATAAGGCCTTTCCAGGTGCATGCTCGGCCAGTCTCTGCCACCCCCAGGTTTCCATTTATAATAAAATCTTCCATCTCCCGAATTACATCCACAGTGCAAGACTACAACTGGAGCTGGGCCTTCAAAGACAATCTATTTTTTTTTAGGCTGATACCTTGAAATATTTTATAAGGACATTAAAAGCCGCAGACAACACTCTTAAAGCCCAGTTAAAAGAAACTCTTGCCAGCTCTGGGAATCCGTGGAACCGTCAAATTGTAAAGGCCATAAGAACGCTACTCAACGACGAATCATTAGTAACCACAGACACTATTCCATACACAGTCTGGAAGAGGGCTATTAACAAGCAGGTCAGACAGGATTCCTACCAGATGGACATCCAGATTTTAAAAACAACAACTATCCTGCTTCCCTTGAATAACTCATACCTCCCTGGGATACCTCAATCTTACCTCCTGGACAGTATGAACGCAGTGGCCCGGAGGAATATATTGTTAATGCGTCTCTTAGGTTGGTGCTCCAATGCCTTCAACCGATGGGCTCCAACAAGTGAGGAGGGGGCCAGTAGACTGCAACTAGAGGTCTGAATCATGGTTGCATCTTCTGTGCTGTTGTCCCGCCCTTGAAGCTCCCAGAAGACTTCTTTTAAAACCTTTATATTTAAAAAGGGGCATCAGTAAATGTTGGGAGGCATTGGCCCTCGGCTTTACTTCCATAGAGATTCAAGTGCTTGTAAGGTCTGGAAAATATGTGAGACTCGTGGGCAATCTGTTTTTACCCCCACCTGCCTCCAGCCTTCCAGTTCCTCTCCCCCAAAAACGTATCACAGACTTTTTTCGCCCCCTGTCCTAGTATCCCTGTACCAATTATTTTATCCTTGGCTTTGGAAACCTGTTACGTGAATATAACAGTAACTACAAGACTGCCTTGTCAGTAATATGTATATAAACCTAAATTGAATGTTTTTCTTTGTTTTTGCTTTTAACGTGGTAACAGCGCTATGATGACATTTTATTGCAATGGTTTTAACTAACTGTGCTAATTTAATAAACTAAACTACACGTCTGCACCTGTGCAAACTATTGAAAATTGAGGAAATTGTTGAAAGCCCATCTATTCTATTTCCTATATTCTTGCTTCTGCTGATACTTGTTAAACCAGCCTCTGCGCCAAGATGCCCTTGGGTGAGCCGTGCGTTATGTTAAATTTAAATAACATAACATAACATAACATGCTTGTGTAACAATAAGTGAAAAGAAAACCACCAGAAAACAAAGGAGCAATTTAATATCCTCTGTTACCAATTCAAGACCAATGACATACCAAAAACACAAAAATAATCCATAAATTAGTGCAATGTGAAAAAATTCAACCCGATTTTATGGAAGAATTTCAATAGTTCAGTTTGTAGGATGGTCTGGTTTTCATGTAGCTATACCTTCATGTATGCCCCAAATCAATAGAACATTCCAGGTGAATCCTTTATGCTTACCTCAGGGCCTGATTCCGATGTCGGCCGGAAAGCCTCCGACCAATGGTCGGAGGCTTTCCAACCCACATTGTAGGTTTAAAGTCCGACCGCTGTAATAGCATTGATGGTGGTTAGAGTTTAACCGGGCAGGGGATCCATCGTGGTTCTGACGGGGCTCAAGGAACCCGTCGACCAGTCCAATTGGCCTCATAATCCCTTAAGGACAGCGTTTCCGCTGTCAGGATTATGATGTCGGTTTCCAACAGCCTTTTTATGTCAGCCTGTCCAACATGAAAAGACTGTCGGAAAGTGACATTCGTGGCCCTTAGCAGGGCCCGTTTCCTTCCTGGTCCTCCTCTAAGGGGCCAGGGGAGCACTATGTTGCCCCTTGTAAATCACTGCACTGTGTGGCAGGCACTGCCACACGGTGCAGAGATTGTCACAAACTCCCATTTCTCAATGGGAGCTTGTGGTGCGGGCGGTTTGCGCATCGTAGTTAGGTGTGCAGAACTGCCTACCTGTGGTCAGGCGGTAACCTCACTGAAATGGTGTCGCTGGGAGGCTACTCTGACCAGCCTCATAATTAGGACCTGTGTGTTCTACTTTAATACAGATTACCATCAGGTCTAATTAATTTACCCTCCAACCTCTTCTCTAGCCCAATGACCTTGACCACCAACCACCCACCACCCCTCACCACATGGAACAGCTTACCACACTGACAACTACCACCCTGATGAACTCCATTCACTCAGGAGAACCCACAGACCCGTCCCCCCACCAACTCTTCAACTCGGAAGCTAAGAGATCAGCCAGCAGCTCACCACCATCTTGAACACCTCCATATTGACAGCCACCTTTTCCGACACATGGAAACACACAGAGGACACACCCCTCGTCAATAAACCTTCGACAGACCCCAAAGAGCTCCAAAACTACCATCCCATCTTCCTCATCCCATTGCCAATGTCTTGGAGAAGGCCATCAGCCTCTAACTCACAGAACATCTGGAAAGAAACAAACTGCTGGACCCTTCCCAATTGGGTTTCAGAGTCAACTACTACACCGAGACAGCGCTGATCGCTTCAACAAATGATGTCCGAGCCCTAATTGACAGAGGAATATCAGCCGCCCTCATCCTCCTTGATCTCTCTGCAGCTTTCAACACCGTCTCCCATCATATACTCATCAATCGACTATGCCAGGTGGGAATCACTGACAATGCACTCGATTGGATGGCATCTTTTCTCACAAGAGAGTCCGCATCCCTCCCTTCACCTCGCAACCCAAGCACACCATCTCCGGGATACCCCAAGGCTCATCCTTCAGTCCTACCCTCTTCAACATCTACATGACAACACCCCTCGCAGACATCTTCAGATCCCACTACATTAACATCATCTATGCAGACAACACTCCACTCATCCTCTCAATCTCGGCGAACCCCAACTTGGCGAAAACTAACTTCCACAACTGCATGAAGAATGCTGCGACATGGATGAGCGACAGCTGTCTTACATTCAACACAGACAAAACAGAAATTTTGATCTTCGGCAGACACACAACCATGTGGAACGACTCCTGTGGGCCAGAGGAGCTTGAACCATCCTGCACCAAAAGATCACGCCTGTAACCTCAGCATCACACTAGACAGCAAACTCTCCATGAAACGTCAAGTCAACGCTGTCCTTTTAGCCTGCCTCCACACGATACACATGCTCTGCAAAAACTTCAGGTGGCTCCCCATCAGCTTAGGGAAAACTGTGACGCTGGCCCTAATCACCAGCCAACTTGTCTACAGCAACACACTCTTTGCTTGCACCACCAGTAAACTCATGCAAAGACTCCAGGTCATCCAGACCACAGCAGCCAGACTGATCCTCAACATCCCCAAGAGGACACACATCACCCAGCACCTGATTTACCTCCACTGGCTCCCCATACAGAACAGATGCCAGTTCAAGTTCTTCACCCACACCTACAAAGCCTTCCACAACCAAGGACTGCCTGATTTTCCACCAGCCAACCAGAAACCTCTGCTCTGCACAACTCGCACTCGCCTAGACACCACCCATCCACTGCAGCCACTCCAGAGCATGCCCCTTCTCCCACCTAACCACCAAAATGAAACACCTCCCCCCTCCACTTCTGCATAGCACCCTCGCTGAATCACTTAAGGAAGGGACTCAAGACCTGGCTCTTCAACTGATACCTGCTGCACAGTGCCTGATTATCCCCCGGTGGGGTTAGCTGTGCTATAAAATATACTGCATGATTGATGGACTGATTTTTATTCATTTCTACAGATGTATCCATATCATAATTGTCCTGATGAGACCCTTATAATCTTTTAAACGGGTCGAAATATAGTTGGGACATAACAAGCAAACCAGTAAAGAAATGTTGATTTGTTGTACTCATAACTATAGGTGGTAGTTTCTTAGCAACAAGCTAGTCCTCTCTATAAATGTATTTTGTTGCTGATTGTTACATGTTTGCGATGAGCGCCATACTGAGGTCACATTGTACTAATTGATGGACTATTTCTGTGGTTTTGACATTTCATTGGTCTTGAAGTGACAATTGCAAATATTAAATTGCTTCTTTGCTTTATGGTGGCCACCTATTGTTACACAAGCATTGATTGAGTGATGTTATTTAACCTCCAAACAAAATCGAAATTAAAGGCTTCCTATTAGAACCATTGTTGCAGAGGAATAATTTGATACTCTTGTTCCATGGGTCTAAGGGTTGCTCCTGTAGCTATCCAGTGTAGAAAGGCCTTACGAGCAGAGTCATTCAAATATCCGAAAGGCTGCTGGGGATGTTGCAGAGTTGGTTGCACATCATTCCCTGAAAGGAGGTCAGGGATGGATTATAGTCTGTCACATAAGAGACATGGGGCGAAATCTGTTGCCAGACTTGTGATGGATTTCCCCCGGGAAAAGTGTTGACTACCTGCCAAAACATTCTACCCAGTCTGCCAGGCAGGACCGGCACAACAGTGTTCATGGATTGTGACTGCTGTGCCCGGGCTCTGAGTCATCGGAAGCCATCACAAAGCCTTCGCTTTGATTGTGCCTTTAGAATCTCTGACTGAGTTGTGTACCTGGTGCTATGCCAAGGTTCTGCTGAACGTGACTCAGGGCCAGGAAGTGTGTGGGATGCACGAGGGAGGAGAAAATGCTTAGCACTGATGAGCATGTGTCATGTTCTAAAGGGAACAAGAAGCACTGCAACTGTTAAGTAGGTGTCAGCAAAATATGCATGAGATTACTGGATGAAAACATGGCGCACACTGAACCATTTATCTAGGCGGTAATGCTAGCAGAAGGCGCTTGATTCAATTCATTGTCTTCAAATGTGCAACAATAATTGGCTTGATATCTAACAGCCAAGGTCTGGAAAAGTGTGTCGCTTATGCCAAGGAGTGAAAAGGCATGAAGCAAAGAAAGTATGATAGGAGGATGCTAGCATTAAGTCCGAAAACTGGCAATTGCTCCGGGTAGCACTCCAAACCATCATGCTTTTGCTCACCATGCCACCTCAGCTGGACCCAGGCGTATGCAAATCAGTCTTGACCTTGATCTTCATGGGAAACAGTCCAGCTCAAACTGACAAGCCAGGTCCTCCATGAACCGGAACACAAGCAACCCAGGATCGGTTTCACCCTAGTTATGGGCTCATCAGACGGGTACAGCTTGGTTCCAGTGATACAGTGAGCATGAAGGGACCCATGTCTGGGCATATCCATGCCACTTATGGCGTTATATGAATCACATAAAAGGTGAGGAGGATTCCAGCATTCAGTCTGACCAATGGCAATCGCTCGGGGCAGCACTCCAACCTATGGTTCTTTTGGTCACAATGCCACCTCAGTTTGGACCCAGCCATATGTAAATCAGTCTTGACCCTGGGAAACAATCTAGCCCAAACTGCCCAGCCAAGTCTTCCCTGAACCAGAACACAAGCAACGCAGGACCGGTTTCAACCTAGTTATGGGCTCACCAGATTGGTACAGCTTGGTTCCAATGTCACAGTGAGTATGTGACCCATATATAGGCCTACCCTTCCCTCTTAGGGTGGTACTAGGGCAAAACCGGTGTTGGATTGCTTGTGTTCTGGTTCAGGGAGGTCCTGGCTTGGCAGTTTGAGTTGGACTGTTATGATTGTAGAAGGGTCAAGACTAATTTGCATGTAGCTGGATCCAAATTGAGGTGACATGATGTGCAAAATAACAAACGATTGGGAGGCAGCCCGAGTAATTAACAGTGGATGAGATTAAGCCAGACAGTCTAGCCATCACTTTTTCTATACATTAGTGTGTCACCCTAAGTAAGACAGGTATGCCCAAACGTCCGTTCCGTGTATACTGTGTTGCTGGAACCAAGCTGTACCCGGTTGATGAGCCCATAACTAGGGTGAAACCGGTCCTGGATTGCTTGTATTCTGGTTCAGGGAGGCCTTGGTATGGCAATTCGGGCTGGACTGTTCCAACTAGAGTAGCGTCAAGACTCATTTGCATGTAGCTCGATCCGAACTATAGTGACATGGTCTGCAAAATACCGATGGATTGGGATGCGTCACGAGTAATTACCAGTGGCTGAGATTAATTCAAGCATTCCCTACATCACTTTTTTGTATACTTTAGTGCGTCACCCTAAGTGGAATGGGTATGCCCAGATGTGGGTCCCGTGCACACTGTGTCAATGGAACCAAGCTGTATTTGTCTAATGAGCCCATTACTAAGACGAAATCGGTCCTGGGTTGATTAGGTGCCAGTTCGGGGAGGACCTGGCTTAGCAGTTCGGGATGGACTGTTCTGACTGAAGCAGGGTCAAGACTGATTTGCATATAGCAGAGTCCAAACTGAGGTGACATGGTGTGCAAAATAACAATGGATTGGGATGCAGCCGGAGTAATTACTAGTGGTTTAGAATAATTCAAGCATTCATCCATCACTTTTGTATATACTTTATGGAGTGAAAAGGCAACATTTATTGTAAGAGATGGAAGAGCAAGAAATGCTTGTCATGGGGCCAGTCAGATCGGATGTGGGTCGGCATGGTCTCAAGCACTGGCAATGACAGTAGGTCTTTCTTGTACCGCCTTCCTCCAAATGACAGGACATCGGGAACGGTAAGAAACGTAAGATTTATTCAAAGATACCTCATCTACAACACAGCTCCACTGTCCCTCAGCCAACCGGCATCCCTGGAATGTTGGCCCAGGACCTGGAGCCTGGAACATGGAGCTAGACCATATTACAGGTTCCAGACACATTACATCAAGTTATAACAGTCTGGCTTGTGAATGACAGTGGCTTTTGTGTCATGGATCAGTTTAGGCGCTCCATAAATCATCATGCTGGCACTCTGTAACTCACCTTTTCACTGAATATGTGATGTTACAACGTGATCAAAATGATCGCGGTATGTAACATTGCAGTTTTTACAAAGCATGTCGTTACAACGACTTGCGCTGTAGGGTGCTGGACTTAGGAATAGTAAGATTTACTATTCAAACATCAGTCTACGTACAGTAGGGAAGGTGTTGGAGTAGTAAAACTTACTATTCCTTAGGTTATAGCACCATCCAGCGCAAGTCGAAGTAACGACTTACGTTGTAACGGCTGCGTTCTAACTGCATCATGGTGTAATCACCGCGATGAAAAGGATGTTTCCCCTTTTCACTCATGTACCCATTCATGCTGTCACTGATTCAAACTTTGTGTTCACCCTTTGATGCAATTGCAATAAAACACAAATCCAACAACGTATACAAGATTAATTAAAAGGATACAGGTAGGAAAAAGCAATAACTTAACTAAACATAGCAGCAGGTGTCCATCTTGCAAAGCTATTAAAGCTTGCTTATCAGTGTCTTAAAGTTCCGGGTGGCTGCTGCATTTAGATCTGACGTGTTGGCTATCTTAGAATGATGAAACAATAATAGACTGAGGGCAACAGCATTCCAAAGTTGTCTCGAGGTTTAGAGGAAGTGGCCACATGGGATGTGGTGCACTGCAGATGAAAAGAGCAGCAAGCAAGAAGCCGGTTAGCACTGCCTAGAGAGTTGCAGTATCCTCTTATGAAAAACTTCAATAAAAAGAGGCAAAGCAAAGAAATTAAAGGGGAACTATAAAAGGAGAACATTGAAAACTAAAGGACTGTCCAAACAGCATGACCTTGAATCGCAATCATTTTCAGGTGGATGTGCACATGTGTTCAGAAAATGCAATCATTCACAGGGCAAAAGAGTCAAAGAAAGTACTTGTATGATTTGACTGATGAGAATATTTGTTTTAAGGTTACCATATTTCTTTCTTCTGTTAACCATCTCAGATACTCTATGAATGACATGGGAAACATAATGAATTAGTTTAAGATAATTCAGTTCCTTGGATATTTAACAACCCTCATGGTTGAAAAACTATCTTATAGATAATTCTACTGGTTTGAACATATTTTTTGTGTTTCAAATATGTGTTTTATAATATGCAATTAAATGCTTAAATGAACTATTTATTTATTTATAAAGTTTTATATAGCGCGATCTTGACCCAAAAGGGTATCAGAGCGCTTTACATTTAGGATTGTTGCATTACAAGTTACATCAGATAAGGGCATACGTAATGTTGTGATGCTTTTATGGCTCGTTTTTACGAATCGAATAAAGCTTAAGAAATTGAATTGAACTGATTCAAAGAATGTCACCCCATGCAGTATGCTGCCATGCATGGATGGAAGCAGAGTGTAAATTACACTCAAACATACCAATGGTAAAAGAGAGCTCATCGGAAGACCCTCTGTATAGCTATATGGAGATATATTATATATATATATGAATGTATGTATTATTTGATGATTTTTTTACAAGGCCTGTCAGGCCAACCAAAGAGATTGCAGCAAGAATTATTACAGTGCAAATACTCTAACCCAAAGGTTTTTCAGAGGCGGTAACCAACTCCAAAATCCTTCCCTACAAAGGTAATCTGAGACATTTCTATCAACAAAATACTTATCTACAGGTTTTAATATAGTGAAACAGCAATACATCCATACCTGCCTATTGACTTTAACGGTATACAGCCTTTACAACGAAACTTTTACAACGAACTACCATTACAACGCAACTTTTACAACGCAAACTATTACAACGCATAGCGCTGGGGGGCGCTCTAGGATAGGGAATAGGTTAATTTACTATCCAATAACCTTCCCTACTATCCACAGGGACTAGAGTTGGAATAGTAAATTAAACTATTCACTATCCAGCGCCCAAAAGCATTAAGAGCCAGATGTAAGTAATTTTAATTTACCACCTCTTAAATACCGATTCATACCGAATCGGTATTTAAGAGGTGGTAAAATAGAGGGGGGGAGATGTAGGTATTTCAGGTTCGGTAAATAACGAATCGTTAAGATTCGGTATTTACTGATTCTGTAAATACCGATTCGGTATTGCCCATTGATTCCTATGGGCCTTGCAGCCCATAGGAATCAATGGGCAATACCGATTCTGTAATTACAGAATCGGTAAATACCGATTTTAGCAAGGGTGCAGGGGGTATCACTTTGACACCCTCTGGCACCCCAAAAATAGGCATGTGCGCCATGTGGCACACAGACATGCCCTAAGGGCATGTCTGTGTGTCACATGGCACAGGTGTGCATGCACACATGTGCATGCACACCTGGATTCGGTATTTTACCACCCAATTGGATTGGGTAGTAAAATACCGATTCTTAAAGCCCTGTGGCACTCTGACATGTGTAAGCTACATCTGCAGTTACAGAATCGGTATTTTACCGAGTCTGTATTTACCAATTCGGTAATTTTGCCGAATCGGTAAATACAGAATCGGTAAAATACCGATTCTGTAAATGCATGCCCTACATCTCAAAATCCATTTACCGGTCGGTAACGGCCGAATTCGGCCGTTACCGACCGGTAATTGGCCACCTACATCTGGCCCTATGCGTTGTAATGGTATGCGTTGTAAAACTTGTGATGTAAAGGTAGGCGTTGTAAAAGTATGCGTTGTAACGTCATACATCCGACTTTAACATATATTTTTCACAATCAATACGTCAGGCCTACTGCCTTTATTGGAACATTTTGTTGTAAATAATCTGGTTTATAAATTTTATCATTGGCTTGTCACCATAACCAACTCAGACTTCCTGTGTTAATCCTCCCCACAAGGCAACCTTCAGGTATACCATAATAAAATTACAAATATGTACAAAATTACAAATTTCCCAATGAACTGATAAGGCCTGTAGCCTTTAGCATTGGTTAGGCACTCTATCCAATATAGACCTACTGAAGCGAGCATAAACTGGCAACCATCATGCATACAATCATAAAATTACAAATATATGCAGAATTACAGTTGCTCAAACAATATGCATCCCCTAAATAGGGTCTAACAAGAATCATCACAGGGAACCCTTTCGACTAATTCCTAAACCCTTGCCTACTTATGTAATCTGCAAGATTCTGTGTAAGAAAATACCTACCTACAGGCTTTAGTACTGTGCAATACCAATCCACATTTAATAGCCTACTGCATTTAATACATGCTTTTCACAGTCAATAAGTAAGGGCTACTTGTTTTGACATAACCTTTCAATGTTAAAAGATCAATCCTGAGCCATCTAACACAACCTTTCCTAGTGAGCTCAATAATAGGCCCATAGTCTTTCCAATTGGCTTGAAACTATATCAAACACAGGCCTACTAAGGTGCACATGAACTAGTAACCATCAGGCATACTAAGGTGCACATGAACTAGTAACCATCAGGCATACTGTTATAGCATTACAAATATGTACAAAATTACAGCTGGCAAAACAATATACAACCAACCCCAATAGGACATAAAGCAAATATTTACAGTGAACGTCTACTCCTATGGTTTGTCAGAGTGGGTGACCATCACCAAAATCCTTGCCTACTATGGTAATCTTTGAGATTACATGCAGCCACATACCGGTCTACAGCCTGTAACATAATGCCATAACAATACACTGTTAGAGGCTTACTGGCTTTAACTAATGCTTTTCTCAAAAAGTCAGGCCTTTCTCATAACTTTTCATAATAAACACAAACCTGAGTTAGGGTTTCTGGCATATCATTTCTTGGTGCACCAATTAAGCCTATAGCTGTTAGCAATAGCTTGTGATCATAATCAACTCAGGCCTACAGTAGTGAGAGTAAGCGTTCCAACTCAGCATCTATTATGCATCCAGTCATAAAGTTACAAATACATATACAATTGCAGCTGACAAAGAAAAATACTAATTCTACAAAAACAGCCTAATAGTGCATATCGTCTATGCCCACGGTTTGTCCAGATGGCTCACCACTGCCAAACACATTGTCTACTATGATAATCTGCGAAATTCTGTGTAGCAAAATACATGCCTACAGGCTTTAGAACATTGCTGTAACAACCCATCCTTAAAGGTCTTTTGCCTTTAACACATGTTTTTCACAATAAGTAGGTTAGGCCTACTAGCTTTGTCAATACGATACATAATAAACAGATCAACACTATGGAGTCTGACATGACCTTTCCCAATGTACCAATAGGGCGTATACCTTTTATCGTTGGCTTTATACTTTGACCAACACAGGGCAATGCAAGTGACATAACGTTCCTAGTGCTCAAATCAGGCCTATAGGTTGTCACCATAAAGAATTCTGACCTACTGTTTGGAGTGTAAACCTTTCCACAAGGCAATCATCTGGCACACACTTAGAAAGATATACAGAATTACAGTTGGCTAAGCGAAATACCATCTCTCCTAAGAGGGCCTAAAAAGGATTCTCACAGATAATAGCTTCTATATCCATGGATTGTCACAGAGGGGAATCAACAACAAAACATGTGCATACAACAGTAATCTGTGAGATTCCATGTATCCGAATATCTATTTGTAGGTTTTAATATGAAGCAATTACAATCCACCCTTCAATGCCTATTGGCTTTAACCCCCTAACTGCTCAGCCTTCCCCCCTAACACCAGTGCTGGGGCCTTTTTGATTATTTGGGGTGGTTCACACTTTGGGATCCATAACTTGTTTACCAAATAAACAATCCACACCACATTTGTGTCCTGTTTTTTACAACATCCCGGGGATTCTAAAAGTACCCTTGGATTGTGGATTCGCCTGGAGGGGACAGGGTAAATAGGAAATTTATATATGTATATTTTGAGTTTTTTCGAGAAAAGTATGAAAAAAAGTGTTCTGAATAAAAAAATAAATTGCCATCAACAAATGGTTTGCTGTGCTAAAGCCGCCATCTTTCCAGCTTTCAGGAACAGGCAGAGCTGAATAAATAAAACACATTTTTGACCTCAGTTTCCAGTCCCATTTTTCCTATTTTTGTGCTCTCAACCTACTTCCAGTTTGTCATGGAAACCAGTGTGAAACCCATGGGGGATCCAGAAAAGCAATAGATTTCTGAAAAGCAGACACAATTCGTAATGCAACAAGGGTTCATATGTTGAAATAAAGAAATACAGAAAATGAGTAGGAAAAAAGCCAATTGTGACAACGTTTTCATCTTTATGTGTGCGGATATATATATATATATATAGGGTTTGTAGGTTCTGCAAGAACCCAAGGTACCCAGAGCCAACAACTGAGCTGCACCATACAATGGTTTTTGATTGTCTACTGAGTATAGACCAATTCATGTAGTGAAATATGTAGTGAAAAATGAGAATCAAGGAAACCTATGTATTTCTGAAATGGGCACAAGATATAGAGTTTGGGAGCAGTGGTTATTTGTACATCTCTGAATTTGTTGGTACCCATATTAGCAAATGAATTAGAAGGTATTTTTCAAAATGGCTTCTTTCTTATACACTGGATTTGGAAGGCACAAGCAAAGAGAAATCCAATAGGTAAGAATAAATATCCTACTACTCTATGCTCCCACATGTCTTCTGATAAAAATGGTACCCGTTTTTTGCAAAGTTGATAGCTGTGGTTTTTGGGCCCTAGCTCAGTCATCACCTATGGAAACCTAGCAAACCTGTAATTTTTTTTAAACTCGACCTATAGGGGTGTAGTGACGTAGGGCTCTTCCCAGGTTGTTTTAATCAGAATCCCTTGCAAACCTCAAACTTTGACTAATAAAACTTGCTTTCTGTGAAGGAAAATTCTGGAATCTGTAGGGAGTCACAAACTTCCTTCTACCAATCATTCCCCTCAGCATTCCCCTCAGTTTTCTGATAAAAATTGTACCTCAGTTGTGTGGCTAGGCCAAGTGACTTCGACAGTATATGGCAAAAAATGCAACATGAATACATCACTTCTTTCCACCTAACGCTGACCTGTTTTTTGCAATGTGGGTTGCTGTGGATTTTGGGCCCTAACTCAGACCGTGCCTAGGGAAACCTAACAAACCTGCACATTCTTTGAAAACTAGATAATTAGGAGAGTCCAAGGAGGTGTGCTGTTTGTGGATCGCATGCATAAGGTTTTGCTACCATCCAGCATTACCTCACTTGTGCCAATAAAAAACACTGCTCCTGTTGTGTGGCTGGTACTAGTGCCCATGACAGGAACGGATCAAATCAAGGTCAATGGGAGCCCTTGCTGGGGACTCCTACTGACCTCGGTATGATCTCCAAGCCCAATCTGTGTTCGGCAGCTGAGATCTGGCACTCGAGCACTGATGCAGTGAAAGTAAAATGATCCCATCGGCTCGTTTTACTTTCACTTTGTTTAACGACACCAGCACACCCTGTGCACTGATCGTTATTACTTTTTAAAAAAAGACTCCGGCTGCTCAGGAAGGTCTTCCAGAGCAGCCCGAGCTTTAAAAATAATAAAGGAATCACTCTGGTGTTCTGTACCAGAGGGGCCTTTATATACCTCCCCAGTGTTGGCCAATGGCCGATACCTGGACTGGGGAGGTGGTGCAGCAGTCAGCCATTGACCAGCGGCTTCACTTAAGAGGTTAACATATACTTTTCACAATCAATGCATCACGCTTACTGTCTTCATCATAACGTATCATAATAAACAAATCAGGCATATAGCCATGATCAGTGGCCTACCACCATAACCAAAACAGTCCTGCTGTATTCAGTATAAGCTTAGCCACATGCCAAAAAGCATAAGACATGTATTTCATTTAGTGGAAGCACACAAATATGGCCCAATTAAATCCTGTACTCAGATAAACCAACTTGTAGGTGGAGTCTAAGTCGTCACACTGCTATTTTTGTTGATTATATTAGTTCAGGAGATAGCTGCACTGCCAAGCCAGACTTAAAAATCCATGTAGAAAAGTTTAGCCCTAAGCCTCCCAACTGCACTCTGAAGACTAAAGGTAATTATGGAAGGGGAGAGGGCTGGGCCTGGAATATACATGCATACCTCATGGCTGGATTCCGCCCATCTGTGCTTCTGCCAGAGAAAAACAAACACCATAGAGTATATACTTATCTAAAACACCTTAACCGCGTTACAGTTCCATGTGTGTGCTGCGGAAAGGTCAAATAAGCCATACTGCTGTTTGCTCAGGCAGCTGGAATAACGACCAATATCAGCTTTGTGGAGTGGAAAGCATCTTTTTGTGGAAGAACACAACGCCTGCCCAATCCAAACATACTTCTGTCCACCAACATATGAGTGGAGCCAAAGCCCCTCTCAATAGTACTTCTGAAAGCTCTATTTTAGGTCGATTGCACGAAGTCTGGCAACAGCTGTGCTGTCAAACCAGACCTGAAAATGAGCCTCATTGCTGCAAGGTGGGTCCCTTTCTTTCTGTGACCAACTGTAATGTGTTTTGCAATACAGGACCATCAAGTTAAACCTATGCGATTCTTCCAAAAACTTCCTCTGTCTAGGCTGTCAGACTCATGACTTTCAGCTTGATATTTCTTAACTGAGTAGGTTAAACAAGTTAAAAATCAAAAATATCAGGGGCCCTTCCACTTATGGTCTAAGCCTCGGCACTCGCTCTGCCTCCTACCGACACAGCCATGCTCCTTCCAGGCCATCATTTAATTTTGTATTCCTTTGTGCAACTCTTGGGCATTCACATATCACTTAAAGCCGTTTTCAAAGCTAGCAACACAAAGGCATTTGAAGGGTAATCAGCCTGGATGAAGTTTGATCATTTTGAAATTCAATGACTGATTACCAGTAGTGGAGACAGCCAAAGGCTTGTCAAAGGTGGAGGGTCTTAAGGAATTTCCAGAATTTGAGGAAGATGTATTCTAGTTGAGGGATGAAGGAAGCCACTTCCAGACTAAAGACCCTTGAGCGTAAAATGGTCAGCCGTAAAAGCGTTTGCCTTTTTCCAGGTGTATTTTAAAGTACTTTGGCCAGTCACAATTAGGCATCTGGTAAATCAATGCTAATTTTGTGAGTTATGATAAACTCTACCATGAAAGCCTTTTTGCAGAAGTATCGGGTCTTGACCTCAATCCTTTGACCATATCAGAGCAGATGTTATGTGGTTATTGTGCTCCAGATGCAGGAGATTTTGCCAGATCCTCCAATCCCATTGACATTCTTCTCAAACTTGTGAGCCTCCAGGGATTGTGCGAATTCTATTGATATCAATTGGGGATTGACATCTGTTTTTAAGAGTGGAAATGTTTCCTGGTCGGTTTATCACATTAAAGTGTGTGGATGCCACTTTGTTTGTTTGGAGGGTGAAGATGTGTCCTCGGAGTGTGTCATCCTCCAAATGAGGGGAAAGTAAGAGGTATGCATTTGAAGGTAGGGAATCCACATCCCACCCAAAGATGCCATTTTATTAGGATTTAATTTCAATATGCTATTGAGTCTGAAGTCTGTGCAAACAAAAACATTGTCAAGGAAAGTATTCAATAAACCCAATATTTTGAGAGGTTTGACGGACCGTCTTCACCAAGATCAACTGAATTTAACTGCCCTATGGGAAAAGTTCATAGAGAGCCCTTAGCCACCCAGCAATATCCCTTGGCTCTGAGGCATCTTTACATACGAGTTAGCATGGAGAGCTGTTCACTAATATTTATGGGGTGATTTCTTGAGAAATCTGCTGCTAGTTCAGATTTGTCTTTTTTCTCACTCACCTGCCTCCCATGTGTCTTGTCTCCGGCCTCATTCTCTTGTATTACAATGATGTTATTCCTATGTGCACTTTTCATTTTATATGGTTGTATGCATCAGAGTTAGTACTACTACTTATTGAAAGGGCCTACACTTTAATTAGCATTCCACTGATATTTTTATTTTTTATTCTACTTTACCTCATAAAATAAAGAAAAATTATAACATTTTAAGCCTTTTCTTCCCATTGTAAGCTTGATAAAAGGCACAGTAATTCAGTTTGAAGCTTTTTATTTGGCAAAGTTAGACAGAGAGAAGAGTGTAGATTCATAGGGCCTGGGATGGACATATTTAACCAAAGTCTAGAGCTGGGAAGTCTTTCAGGGTATGGAAATTAGTGACATTCTAGTGGGAGGTGTCGGAGAGAAGATCCTAGTTACACCGTTCTGCTTGTGATGTCAGAGAATACTGCGAGCCTTCTTCAAATAACAGTTATTTTCCATTTATTCTTCCCGCTCTGAGAGAGACAACCGGGCTCTTTCCAATCACATACAAAAAAACAAGCATTGGCATAGCCAATAGGTCTCGCCTTTGGGGCCTTATGTCTTTAGCCAGAACTTTTGGCTATGTTGTAGAGCATTGTGGCTGCTGTGCATTATGTTGAAAAGTTATAATAAAAAGTGTTAAGCATTTTTATTACCTTTATACAAACGTAGACGACATTATATATAACTGAAAAATCTGATTAAATAAAGATTTTAACATAATAAATGTCTTCTTCTTTTTTGTACTTGTAATTATGAGATACTGAGTGGAATGTGGAGTGTATTTATGTTGCATTGAGTGTAATTATGTGGCGGGTAACTTTGTCGCACTGAGCGGTATTTTGTGTACTGTGTTTATGTTGCATTGAGTATATTATGTGGTGTCTAAGTATGTGCCATAGTGGTATTATGTGGAGTGTATTTATGTTGCATTGAATAGAGTGTAATTATGTGACGTGTAATTATGTGGAACTGAGTGGTATTATGTTGAGTCTATTTATGTTGCATTGAGTACGGTATCAATATGTGGCGTTTAATTATGTGGCACTGAGTGGTATTATGCTGAGTGTATTTGTGTTACATTGAGTAGAGTGTAAATATGTGGCGTGTAATTATGTGGCACTGAGTGGTATTATATGGAGTGTATTTATGTTTTATTGAGTAGAGCGTAATTATGTGGCGTGTAATTATGTGGCACTGAGTGGTAATATGTGGAGTGTATTTAAGTTGCATTGAGTAGAGTGTAATTATGTGGCTTGTAATTATGTGGTACTGAGTTGTATATGGTGTGTATTTATGTTGAGTTGAGTGTAATTATGTGGCGATTAACTATGTCATACTGAGTGGTAATATGTGGAGTGCATTTATGTTGCATTGAGTACAGAGTACTTATGTGGCGTGCATTTATGTGGCACAGTGTTGTTATGTGGAGGGTATTTATGTTGCATTAAATAGAGTCTAATTATGTGACGTGTAATTATGTGGTACTGAGTGGTATTATATGGAGTGTTACTCACTTTACTCAAAACATACAAGTAAATTAACTGTGCCAAATGGGTGACAGCCAAGGTTACCATGTTTAAAGGAGAGAGGACAAGCACTTTTGTACTGGCTAGCAGAGATAAAGTGTGCAGAGTTCTAAAGCCAGCAAAAACGATATCAACAAAAACAGGAGATGGGGAGGCAAAAAGTTGGAGGAAAGCACAGCAAGGACGTAGGTTTAAGACAATTCTTCTGATAGGAGGTTACAAGGTGCAGAGGGAAGCCACCTCACGCAGAGATGCATGACCTGTGAGCCCCAATGAGGAAAGTCGTCCATCAGTTTTGGGGCTCAACTTGCCCTTTTAATCATACGTTATATTGGAATCCTGTAGAACAGAAGACATAGCAATGCACAGAGGGCTATATCCACGCTGGAAACCAAATGCTCCAAGAACCATCAATCAGGGGCTTCCAACCACAGGGGAGAGGGTGTGAAAGAGGTGTGGGGCAGCCGGCGGGGTTAAGAGTATAACGGAAATGGTTAAAAAACGGCAAGAAGGTTATGGGCAGTAATAAAGGGTAAAGGGAAATTGTTATATTTATGGGTATTCGGGTAACGGACCTTTCACCGAGGGGGCACAGTGGCTCATCTAGCGGAGGTCCCCACTCAAGAGTAGCTTTCCTCCTCTACACGCATTTGTACGGATGGGTGTATTGGTGATAAAGCCACCAAGCGACGAAGGTCTGTAGAGGTCAGCGGGAGTGGATTAATGACTGCTTTAGGGTGGGGCGGGGTTAAAAATGCAGACAGTGACTGTCATTTTTGTGGCATAGACCGTCGTTGCCCCCCGAATGTGTGCGCCTGGGCTAAGATAATCCCGGGTTGGTGACCGCCTTAAGGCAGCGGTAACTGAGTACTCAACAGGCTTCTAAAAGACCTATTACCAGTGACCGGGGCATTGTTGTGTTTTTTCACCCCTCCTCTGTGCTTATGTCGGGCAGAAGTAGCACCCTCCTGCTGATTGTGAAGGGAGGCTGGAGGATCACGGGGGAGGGTGCGGGTGGCGAGGGTTAGAGGGAGGCATAAGAGCGCCTCAGCGGGGGAAGGGGCAGCATTGAGGTTTAGTTGCAAGTTGGGGGGGTGAGACGGGGAGGGGGCCTGGCCGACCAGGAGAAGGAATTTGTAGATAAGAAGAACACGGGGGAGGGGGTTGGCTATCAGCGTGTGGGCCGGTTCCTCAATCTGGTCTGTGTGGGCGAGGGGTGCTCCAACAGGCACTGCGGCGTGTTGGTGGTGCTCCCCTGCCCTTACCTGGCGGGGCAGCACATAGAGGCTCTCTCTGGGGAGGGTCTTGGCGCGCACCACAAAGCACTCTGATAACCTCTGGTCCTGGGTTCATTAACCAGAAACAATAGCACTGTGTTTTCTCAGTCATTCCCCCGATGGGGTAGCGCTTACAAAGCCTTGTGGCTTCTAGGCACTAACCCACTAACCCATTGCACTCACCTGGAATGGAGGCACTATAAGGCTGCCACGGCCTCCCCGCGGTGGATACACTGTACTAGCAGAGGCAGGCTTCTGGGAGCAGTTAGACGTGTCCTGGAGTTGAGGCAAGGCACTCACTTGGGATGGGGGGCAGCCCGGATCATGGTGGGTCAGGCCGGTGGAATAATCGGGGGGGGGGGAGTCGTCGTCGGTCCTCTGCCCTCCAGGATTGCCAGTTTCGGTGTAGCCTTCATGCTTAGGGAGGGGATGCAGGAAGCTGCTCGAGTCATGGGCGGGTGTTCGGGGCTCGGTCGTCATGCCCTCGGCCTTTCATCCTTCTGAGGCAGGTGGGATTGGGGCACCCAGGCGGGGTTCGGGTGCGGTCTGGGACACTACCGGCAGGGGGGACATGCGAAGTAGTAAAGGCTGGGCCTCGAGTGGGGCGGGGGAGTGAGTTCACCCCTCTACCCGGGCCTCGTAGGACAGGTTAAGACAGGGAAAGAGCTAACAAGGTTTGTGTATGGTTGAATGGGAGTATTTCGTTTTAATGGGGTGGTGAGTGACGTTGCAGCCGCTCTGAGTGAATGCTGTCTTTGTGTGCGGGGGTCGCACAGTGAAGGCAGGGGAAGGAGGGAAAAAAAAAGCCGGTGGGGTGGCAGTCCTTGGACAGGAAAGGGGGATGGGTAGGCTTGCGGCAGCCTGGGCCTGCAGGTCGTTTAGAAGGTGATGAGGAATTTGGGGGGAGGGGGGTTCAAAACGACAAGATAACTATTCGAACTGACCTCGGCCTATCAACTATTAGACGTCAATTAAGCCCACATGGTCCTTACATTCTGCAGTTTCATGGTGTCCCAAAAGATTGATAAAAAAAATGACAAAAGCCAGAGAAAAGTAAATGACAGGACAATATTCACAGAGTACTACTGAGGGAGCAACATTATGCTTTCATTTTCACTTACCCTGAAGTTCAGGGCTTCGTGTATTTGTATTCATTTGTTAACAACGTGCACCACCATTTATTCATTCCATCCAAAATGCATATGAAAAGGTCCCTGCTTTCATGTCTAAGTTTTTTATCTTAGGACTTGATTACTGCTAAATGCTAACCTGTTAAAGAACTAGCGTGGTTGTGAAAGTGACCGTGCTGGGTTAATTAGTAAAGAAATTCGCACCGTGGCCAGCGTGAACACCATCTGTTTCCAATTCAGATAATTGGAAACAGATGGTAGTCGCGCTCGCCCCGAGGACCCTAGGCCATGGACCAGAGAAGGCGGGACATGCACCCGCCTTGAGCCAATTGCATGCTGTCTTTCTTAGAAAGACGCACGCAAAGGCCAATCGCGGGTTAATTTTAAAAAGCACATGCACGAGCGTGTGTTCAGCGCTCAAAAGCCCTTACTTAATGTCTGGCAGACAGTGCATGGGTGCTGGCTCAGGCGAGACCTAAAAAGCAAATCGTGTAAGAGAAGCAGTGATCTAAGTGCATTAAAAAAGTATGGGAACTGTGATCCTGAATTCAGTAGGGGTGGGGGTCAGTGAGAATGGGGTCAAGGTTGAAAACATGGCTAAAAGTGCATACTAGTCTATAATATTTTGTTGGTCTTCAACCTTAAGGTAAGTGCATAGAAAATAACACACCTGAAATGAAATATAAATGCAAGTGAAGCTAATCAGTGGTGAATGCACAATTTTACCTTATGAAACCTCTGTTAGCTGGATCACTACAAATATCTGTGTAAGAAGAGAGTCACATATTAGAATTCTGAGTGGTGCAGTGGGCAAGAGTGACTTGTGTATCTTTAGTGCTAGGAAGTCACAGTCATGATAGAAAGCACTTCACTCCAAATACGCAAGTCATATTTTAAACTTGCATTGCCCACCGTGTAAGATAGGCTTCCACAAAATACACAAAAAGATTTAAGTTTAGCCTAGTGCTTTCAAAATATAAATTCTAATAATATGCAAACAGACTGTACATATTGCATTATTTATGTGTCCATTAAGAGCCTGGCACTCCACAGCTCAGCTGGTAACATCCTTACAATGCCTCTCAAACACAATAAATCTTTGTCAGCATGTTGCTTCAAGTGAATATTAATTAAAACAGTTTCCAACCAGCCTTTGAATTTGCAGATTAACCAATTGCACACATTTACATTTTTCAGGCAGCAGGCACACTGGCAAGAAAGCTTGTTTCTAGTTTTGCTGTTTGTTCGTACCTTGCCTTCACAGACCAGGAGAGACTACCTTACCTTCCATTGCCGCTGAGGCATCTTATCTGCTGGAATTAACTGTTAGGAGCAGTTGAATTTAAACAAAATGTAAGGGAACTGTTTATGTTTGAGGTTCCGTGAATTCTGAACCTGGGTCATAAAGGTCGTGGTTCTGTTACGATTTTGGTAACAGCGAACCGTAACAGTGAGCTCAGCAAGCATGAGTGTTTTCGTCATGTTACACCGATGGATTCACTGTGTATTTGAAGATTTCGTTCTGAATCCTTGGGTTCCATTTTGTGCATGGCAGCCATTTTGTAGTTGCCCTCACATAGGCTGATGACTTTAGCTGACTTTTGAATGACCTGAGTGAACTGACCCTGTTGCCTGAAGCTGACCTTGCCAAACCAGTTTTTGCCCTTTAGCTGATCAAGATAGAGATCAAAGAGCAGGACATTGCTGAGTTTATGGTACATGCACACACCCTTCTATCTTGCTTCTCATCTGTTTCTGTTCCTTCTTTTTTATGACCTGTTTACGATATGGGTTGTGGTCTTTTATTATGGGTTTGTTCAGCTTGTGTATGAAGGAATGTTGGGTTTTTTGCATGCTTGCAAAAGCTAGGACTGCCCCTTACTTTTGTGCTGAGTCATGTAACCCTAAAACATATAAAAGGCCTCTGTCCTCTGTATTCCTCAGACTGCCTCATTCAGTTTCTAAGGCAGCTGGGTGACGTAGCCCCACGTATTGAAAGTTTAATAAAGATGTCTTTTCATATTTTCAGCTTCTGTGCCAAGTTCTTTTTTATTAGTAAGTATTCCCTGAGAATGAAGATTTTCATTTCCTCATGTTAAACAAGAAAGTATGGGCACATGTGTCACACCCACTCCGACCTTTTAAGACTAGGAAACACTTCCTCCAATGCCATCATGTAAGTAAAGACAAGATCCCTCAAATCGTTTAAACAGAGGCAAAGCCTTGTGCCCCAAATCATGTAAAAGAAAGCAGGATCCTTATAGTGATGGAAGAACATAAGTTCGTCCTTTAAGAATAGGGTTCCCTGCAATCATGTAAGAGCAGAACACTCTACAAAGAAAACACTGGGTGGCAGCCACAGGGTAGACAGGGGACTGCTGGCCACTACCATGAGGTTGGGAGCCTTTGCCACTGGTGTCTTGGGGTGCACGGCACTGCAAACTGTGCCAAGTACAAACATTTGCACGCGTGACTCTTAGGCTAGCAATGGCAAAGAATAAAGGATTCTCAGGGAGGTACTGTCAAGCTGCCAATTAATTCAACTGGTCGGGCGAACATTTGAGGCACTGACAGGTGCTGGAAAAACCCAGATGTGCTTTTAGGCTTAACGCCAAAGTTCTCAATCGTGCCCAGTTTTACTCAATCTTTATAATGGGCCACGATTGAGAGCTCTGGAGTTGAGGTTGAGGTCACTGCGCGTTCTCAACAGTGTTTATCAGGAAGTTAAAATAAATAAATAAAGATTCATGTACCTTCTGCCTCTGCCCTCGGTGATGCTCTGTTGCGTCGTCAGTGGCTCCACCAGCACAGGGTCCCAAAGCCTCAGCCAATTCCCTTCTTCCAATCAAGGCACTGCTCTTATGCTGCACAGGCAGAACGACAGAAGCACCAGGATTGGCTGGAGCAGACTGGCTCCATGCTCACTGAGGCTCTTGGGGTCTGTGCTTGCTCTCCACCCGGCTGCCTAAAACAGCCGGGTGGAGACGTTTACACTGCGCATGTCAGGCTGGGTATTACAAGAGGGACGGCCAAAGTGACATGTGCAGTGTAAACTGGTGGAGAGAGCACCATGCCCTGTTGCCAGGCAGTGGCCCGCCTCCAAACACGGTTCAGTATGGGGAAAGGGAAAAATAAAATGGTAATATATTCAATCTATTACCATTTTAGATTTCACCTTTGTAGCGCTCGCACCTGGGGGGGCAACTCTCCTCTGCCCTAACAAAGGAGCTGCTGCTGGGTACTGTAGAGCCAAGAACTCAGAACTCAATAGTCAACCAACAGATAAAATAATATGGGATTCAGCCAAGTGCTTTTCTTGTAAAAAAAGTGTTTTAATACCCCGACAAAATATGATACTACATACAAGCATTGGGTTCAGTTACAGGGTTCTTTCAGTGCCGGTCTTTCAATTCATAAAGCTTCCGCAACCACCACAAGTTCTAGACTAGAAGCGCTAACTCACACCCTTCTACTGTGATCCAGCATTATAGCTTCCACCCTTCTAAGGGGATGTTGAACTCAGGGGACACCGCAGCAGGAATTGGAGGTTGTGTGAATACACTATTTGTTTCTGCAGATGAACGCTCAGTGTCGAGGACCCATATGTCAATTCAAATTATCTCTTGCTAAAGAGTTTGCGGTGGCACTCATGGCAGCCTTCAGTACACAGTTTTAGGGCTAGACACTCTCTCAGGCTTTCAAACAAGTGTAGTGTTATTGGTCTGTGCGGTTCACTATTTGGCGTTGCTGGGGTCGGGATATAACCAGGGCCACTGGAATTATTTGAATCCGCGGTCACAGCATTTTTAGCATAATTATGGATTTGCTGCCTTAGCCACATAATCCACCATCTGCTGAATAAGTTGCAAATTTGGAAAAAAAAGAACTTTGGGGTATATTATCAAGGGGTTTTATCTCCGCTTTTTTTGCTTTAAAAGCCAAGAAAGCGGAGATAAAATTATCTCCCTATTACCAAGCTGTCGCTAACACCAGTTAGCGACAGCTAATAGGAGATAGCGACCATCATGGGCCCCACTTTGCATGTCAGTGATATTTATCACTAATGACATGCAAAGTGGGCGTGCCAAGATGTTAGCGACTGGAAACAGTCGCTAACATCGCTATCTCCTATTACCAACTTTTGGAGATATTCGCGCTAAGCGCGAATATCTCCAAAAGCTAACACCTGCCCTGAGCAGTTCTTAGCCATGTTATCCAATGGGAGGTGGATAACATGGCTAAGAGCATTTGCTCGATAATGCATGAATATCGCTGACTTTTCAGCGATATTCATGCATTGCGGCCGTTTTTTATCGCATTTGCGATAAACCTTGCTAATAGCAAGGTTTATCTGCGATAAAAATCGCCGGTTTGCGTCGATAATTTTTGTCTCTAAACAAGTTAGAGACAAAAACTATCGCTAGTTGTTGGTAATATACCCCTTTGTTTCTAGCTCAAACAGATCAAAAGTTACTAAAAATGCAACAACGCTTGTTGCTGTGCAGTGGAAGGCATTTTGCAAAAGGTTGACTGTTCACCTTTCAGCTGCATATTGATGAATTTAGGTGTTAAACTACTACTAAGAAGGTGAAACATTTGTCAAAACAGTATTAACGTGTAAAAATGTCAAAAAAATGAACTGATGCTTTCACAAAATACGCTGCAATACGCTGCACAATTTTAATTTTCTTGCTGCACTATTCAGGAAACCCTGCTACATAATTTGTCCCTCCCTTGCCACATAGGGGTATATTATCAAGGGGTTTATCTCCGCTTTTTTGGC
The DNA here is from genome assembly GCF_964261635.1 of Lissotriton helveticus. Taxonomy (NCBI): domain Eukaryota; kingdom Metazoa; phylum Chordata; class Amphibia; order Caudata; family Salamandridae; genus Lissotriton; species Lissotriton helveticus. The sequence goes on along the minus strand of NC_136061.1, from coordinate 645,867,453 downwards.
TTTAAAAGCCAAGAAAGCGGAGATAAAATTATCTCCCTATTACCAAGCTGTCGCTAACACCAGTTAGTGACAGCTAATAGGAGATAGCGACCATCTTGGGCCCCGCTTTGCATGTCAGTGATATTTATCACTAATGACATGCAAAGTGGGCGTGCCAAGATGTTAGCGACTGGAAACAGTCGCTAACATCGCTATCTCCTATTACCAACTTTTGGAGATATTCGCGCTAAGCGCGAATATCTCCAAAAGCTAACACCTGCCCTGAGCAGTTCTTCACCATGTTATCCAATGGGAGGTGGATAACATGGCTAAGAGCATTTGCTCGATAATGCATGAATATCGCTGACTTTTCAGCGATATTCATGCATTGCGGCCGTTTTTTATCGCATTTGCGATAAACCTTGCTAATAGCAAGGTTTATCTGCGATAAAAATCGCCGATGTGCGGCGATAATTTTTGTCTCTAAACAAGTTAGAGACAAAAATTATCGCTAGTTGTTGGTAATATACCCCATAATTCCAGTGGCCCTGGATATACCCTCTGCCATCAAATGGCTCTCCCAGGAGTGGGAGCAGGGTTGCAGTGGTGGCCCGCCTATTGGGCCAAGCGGGGCTGTGCCAGAGCAGGCTAGAAGTCACCAGCCATCTTCCCTTGGCAGTTGTGGGCTCGGCTGTTCCAGAAGTCCTCTGCTGCAGCAGTGATGACATCTCGATGCACAGCGCAGCAACAGACAGGCGGCTCAGGTTGTAACAGAGATGTGTGACAGCACCCTTGCACTTAAAGTTGATGTTGCCTCTCATAGTTTGCCAAATGAACCAGATAGAGAGGCCAGGTGACCCCTCTCAGCTTGGTTCGGCACACTCCCAAACACAAGTCGCCTACTTTTGGATATTCCACACCGCAGAAATATGGCTGGGCTTTTCCTCCAGAACATCATCCCTTCCTTCAATCTCTGAGCAGCAGGCATCTAGGTTTTAAACGGACCCACAGCTTCTGCAGCAAGTCGTGCAGATACGTTTAGAAACCAGCCCTTGTCACACAGAAGCTCTTTACATACTCTGCAGAGCACTGGCGTCCTTGGTCAAGCAGAACTTGGAAATTAAACACATCTCAGACAGGGGTTTGGAACCAGTGTCCAAGGTACTGAAACCAGTGTGAGGTAGTCGCCTTTCAAATGTGATTTTCTGGCTGTAGTGCAGACACAGCCTTTTCGCAGGTTGACGCCTCTCACAGCAGGCTGTGATGATGTGGGCTCCCAGTAGGAGTATCCTGTGAAGTCTCTCTAGCTGGCTGTTATCAGCCTTTGAGAAGAAGCCTTCATAGACAGAAAAAGCTTCAGAGAGAAACTACTGTCCAGGCCAGGCACCGAGTCACAGAGCTCCCATTCTTCTTCCTCCAAGGATGCCTCATCAATCATGAGCGTCAAATCAAAGCTGAATTCCCGCCTGATGAATAGCATTGCAACCAATTACTATTAACCTCTTTCGGTCTCATTGTTTTTCCTGGGAACTGTACACATTGTTCTACAGATACCTTGTCTTCAATGATATATCAATCTTGTGCCTCATTTCATCTTCATCTTCTTAATACTCCCTGACTCCATAACTGCCCTCTCTTACCCACCCCAACCAGATCTTCTGCACTGCAATTTCTACTGCATCATACCCACTTACTCTATTGCAATGCTTTCTTGCCTATCCCTCTAAATCCCTGCCTTACTGCAACTAGAAATGAGATCTATCTGTAATAAATACATAAATATCTACAAAATACTAACGGACAACCTGGTCTAGAAACGTTCTCACCTTTAACCTTTGGATATGCTGACTGAACCCCTGCCCCCACCATGCACCATATGAAGTGTTCTGGACACTAATTAGTAATACTTTGGAAAAAAAGGTCTTCATATAAATCCTAAAGCTATAATGTCTCCATCCTCCCTTACTTCAGTTTCCGGGTCTCTATCCTCCAGTCACAGGAATGCGGGCAATACACTTCCTTTGTCTAGAGAATCGGCATGCATCCGCTATCTTGTGCCATGCAAAATGCATATAAACCTGGATATTTTGTTTGATGTCCAGCTGTCCTTCGCATCTCAGATCTTTCGGATTGATTTTCTGTGCTTTGCAATAATAAAGACACTTGGCAAAGTCCTTCCCTTCCCCTCCCACTTACTTCACAGAAGGGTGTAATCCAAGCTTTGATAATCTCTCACCTGTATAACAGGAATTCTCTCTTTCTGAGTCTAGTAGCAATTCTCATTAATAGTCTCAAGGTAAAACCGAATGCTACAGCTTGGCTCATTCTGAGTCTTCTGCAATGTGAGTCGGTGTCAGCACCATAAACTCCTGACTCTCCCTCCTGGTCTCAGCAATCGTACTCTCACCACTTAGGGAGTCTTGCTACAGTACATTTGCCACACTTGCAACATGCATAAACACAATCAACAAGCACTCAGAAGGGTCTGGGTGTTGCATCTCAGCAGAACTTTACACAAGTGGGGCATGTAGAAAAGCGGTCTGCTCAGGACTATGGATCTCCAAAAATCAGCATGTACAGTGCCTAATTTCTAGGGAAGTATGGAATTGTTTTATCCAGAAGTGTCTGGTGCAACACATCTCTTCGTGTGCCTGACACGGTGCCCGGATCACTTGGTTCAACTTGCTTCAATGTGTACCAGACGAGGTGCCTCCTCAAGCCGAGAGGCTCCTCTATGTGTTGATCCCCATTCATTGCTTGATTCCTCACTGGCCACATCACGGTGGACCAACTGCCCTCTCCCCATCTGGCCCTTCCAAAGACTTTATGGAACCAGGTAGTAGTGAAATGAATTGAATAGGCTAAAGGGACACTTCCAACAAGGTTCGGAAGCAGGTAAAGAGATTGCGTGACCCCCTGTGCTTCGCAGAACTAGGCCAGTGTCAGAAGGCCCTGGTGGGCCCATGTTTGTAACGAATTGTTAATCTTGGCCCGTTTCTGCTTCACAACTTGTTGGTGAACTTCCTGAATGGTGCCAAGACCCAGTTTGTTTAAGTCTATCTCTTGTTTATATTTACTGTCGATCCCCACCTGCTTTCCAGAGACCTAGAACAGGTGTGACCTCAGTCATGAGTGGCTTGGGTCTGTATGGAGGAGCTGGTGAAGTTCTATCCAGGGTGCCTGGGACAGTGGGGGTGAATTGGAGGGTGCCAGGAGACTTGGAGCCTCGGGTCTGCAGCGTCTTATCTTTTGACCTGCTTGGTATCAGTGGCACTGCATTAGGGACTGGGTGTGTATGAGTGTGAAAGTGGCCAAATGGACCGGGCTGGTACCTGTAAATTGCATTGCTGTGCAAAGTGAGTGTGAGTGTGCGGGAGTGACCTTCTGTGGACTGCCTGCGCTTCATGGCTCTGGCGGTGTTGGTTTAAATGTCGTTCTTTTACCAAAAGCACTCTACTTCTCAACAGTGGGTCTATCCGCGTGGCCTCATCCCGCAGTGCTGCAAAAAGTATTATAATTCTGTGTATGTACATTTTACTAATATTGTTGTGGCTAAGGGTGCACCATATAGCTGTGTGAACTTGCATAATTAGGATTGTGAGGCTGGGTAGGGGTGCTGACAACGTCAAGTGTGAAGTCTCTCATTTGTGTTGTGCGGAATATTTATTGTGTTCATGTTCCTGCTTTACACATTGCTTTTGAAGGATGCCTGACTGCTCAGTGCCACGCTACCCACGGGTGAGCATGGGTTGTACAGTGTGTGTAATCACCTGCCCTTGACAGGAGTGGTGCGCCCTGCCTGGCTGGGGCACTCCCTTAGAAATCCAGACAGCGCCAGTTCCAACACCACGTCACCTCAGTTTGGACTCAGGCATATGCAAATCAGTCTTGATCCTGCCCCAATCAGAACACTCCAGCCCAAAATGGAAAAATAGGCCCCGTTCCAGCCAAACACCTGTGTTACTTCCTACCAATCACGCACGAAAGAGGCTTGATGGTCAGTGTATGCTACCACACCTCCTGTACAAGACGCCCGTGCTTTCAGTTTCTTCTTTCACCTATGCTTTCCAGGGATCACTTGTTCGATGACTTCAGCACCTTTTCCCGCTTCCTTCTCATCCACACCCGTGTTTTATGTGACAAGGCTTGCATTCGTTCCTAGCAGGGTAGCTTTCCACCACAGCCGCACACCCCCTCAGTATGTGTGCTAAAAATAACACCACTTGTTATTGAAACCCAGTGACAGCTTTTCCTCTTGCAGATTCCACCCTGTGTTTTAATAAAACACATCCTTGCTTTGTGATTGCCTGTGTGTTCGCCGATTGAAAATGTCAAACTCAACATATATAAATGGAAACAAAACTAGCAGTAGTCGGGGGGGGGGGGTTACACGCACTTTGTATATATTCTGGTAACTGGGGGCCCCCCAGCCACAATCTCCGCTCTTCACCTGTACAAAGCTATATAATGGCAATCTTTTAAAGTGTGCTGTCTGAAGATAAATGCATTTTTGGAGTTAAAAGTTGAAACCATTAAAAGTATTTCAATCAGAAATACAGAGCAAACACCTCATGCTGTCTGAGAGAGAAGAAAGGTTGTAATGCGTCAATTATCTGTTGCACGCTGGCACTTTCAGAGTACCCACGGGACTCTCCTTGGAGTAACTGTGCGCTCTATACATTGCGCTATAAATTGCTATCATCATCATTATCATCACTGCCATTGGACAACTCTCGGGAACAGTAGAGCGCTCACCGCTTTAGGGAAAGATGCTTCCACGAGGAGGTCCTGGTTCAGAAATGGGTGATGGTTTTCTTCTGGATACCAAAGAAGATATCATCTAGAGCAGAGAGGTGTGTCCAGAGTAGGCCTAAGTGGGTCAGATCCATTCTAGATAGTCAGTAATCGCACATACAATTAATTCATATACAATCAATGCAAGCTGAACTCATTTGCATAGCCAGTGGTGTTGAGGAAAATCTGGAATATAGACCCCTCCTGTGCCTTTGTTCAACACACCCGAAAGAGTGGAGTATGTGGGCTCAAGAGAGTGCGGTGGTCTTGAATGAGGCTGTATTAAATCATGTAGCCCGTGTTGAATACTGTAGATGGTAGATGTAGAGAATCCTGAAGATCCTGTCTTCATTCAGTAAAGTGCAGGGTGGTCTTAGGGACTCTTCTGTAAATGTCACCCACTTATAGTACAGGAGAAAGTGTTTTCAGAAAATATTGAAGAGGGTACCCTAGAGTACAGAAGCTGCAGCCAGATTCATCAAGAGAAATTGCGCTCGCAAAGGGCCATATTCTGAGAATGAGTGTACTGTATGTTCTGACCAGAGTACAGCAGGAGGTGTTTGTGGGGTTTATTGAGTAGGGAATCATAGGGTGCAGTAAGCAATCCCCTCTGCAAGTGTGATAAATGGAGACCAGAGTACAGCAGGTGTTTGCAGGGTACATTCACTGGGTATCTCAGGGTACCGTAGGTTATCCCCTCTGAGTGTATTGTAAATGGAGAACAGAACACAGTAAAAGATGTTGACAAGGTATACCAAAGATAGCTTCCTGGAATATATTAGATGGTCCCCTCTGAGAATATGGTAAATGTTGACTAGAGTACAGCCGAAGGAAATTGCAGGGGACATCTACTGGGTATCTTGGGGTTCAGTGGGTATGGTAAATGGGGGCAAGAGTACAGCAGAAGGTGATTGCAGAGTACATTTATCGGTTAACTTGGGGTACCTCCCTGAGGTGGTCCCCCCTGAGAATGTGGTTAGTGGCGACCAGAGGACAGCAGAAGGCGTTTGCGGTGGTACATTGAATAGAGATTCTTAGGGCGGTCCCCTTTGAGAGGAAGTAAAATTGGTTCCTAATCAGAGTGCAGTAGAAGGTGTTTTCATAAAATACTGCAGAGTTCCGTAGGGTACAGAAGGTACTCTCCTTGCAGAGCATGTTAAAGATCTCCAGTGTACAACAGAATGTGTTTTCAGGGCATATTGAAGGAAACTGTAGTCGAAATGGGAACTAATACACCTTGCTCCCAGAGGGGACCACCTATTGTACTCCAAGATAGATGCGGCTAGCACAGGTAAGCGCGGAGGAGCAGTGGGGCGGGCGGGAGTCCGGCATGGGGGGGGTCGACAGATGACGGGATAGGTAAAATTTAATAAAATAATTAATAAAACCACTCACCTTATGCTCGCCGCATCACCGACTCGGCGATGTGGTGAGCGCAAGGTAAGTGTTTTTTATTTCTTTTTAAATTTCATTTTACCTATTCCGCCCATACAACAAAGAGCAGACAAAGCTCTGCCAGAGCACCTCTAAAATTTGTTTGCCTTGACCTCAGGATTGGCAACATGTTGCACACAATGGAGGCTGGAAGTGTTGGCACTAGGTTAGCGGCTGGCGAGGGTGGCATCAGGGCGGAAGGTCGGCGGTGATGCCACTTGAGAGCCAGTGGCTGTCGGTGATCCCACCGGAAGCAGGCACCTGCTCGGCGGCTGGTCAGTAGTAAGGGATGAAGGCTGGTCCTGCTCTGCCTGCCTGCCTGTGCATCACACAGAGTGCCTGTGTTTATTAAGAGTAAGAAATCAATGGAGAGGGCCGGTGGGAGCGACAGGCCCATCTGTCAGAGGAGCACGAGTCACACTCAGACTTATTATTCTGGAGGCCGGCTTATTAAAAATGAGGAAACTGTAAGTAGAGAAAAACAGCCCATCTATCAGCCTCAGGAAGTCACACAGCAGGCATGTCTGGGCCGCCGTCCTGCAACTGCCGCTCCCCACGCCTTCACGTAGGGTGGGCGCAGACTACCAGGGGTTTCCTCCGTCACTGGCTCCTTCTCACCGCCGAAGCTAATTAGTAAGAAATAGGAGGGACCCCCTGCAGGAGAAGCAGAGATTTATGGCTGCAGTCTGTTTAGGGGAGGCGGGAGAAAGGAGATCTGAGTGATGATCAGGGCCGAACAATGACCAGCCGGGTAGAAAGCTGTTCTCTTTCTGTCCTCTGTCAGGGAACAACACCTCCTACGTCTATGGCCTTCCACGCCAGACCCTTTTGACGTTTCATCGCTCCCGCTTCAGTACACTTCCTCCTTACATTCCCTCCCACCAAAATGGCATCTTCTACTGCAGTATACTTCTTCTTTCCATCGCTCCCGCCTCAGTAGCTTCAGCCAATGACAGAGATGCTGGCATTCTACACACCATTTCTTTTCCACGCCAATGGCAAAAATCTCTGCTTCACAAGCACCTGGTCTCTCATGCATGGTTCTCGGGCACACCCAGGGCTTTAAGTGGGATGACAAAACTGGGGGTCTCTCAAAGGGGCGTGGCCAATGTAATTAAGGGCGTGGCTTAGAAACACGTAGGCTAAAAATATTTGCTTAGCATAGTGTGCCGCTGGACTTGTATTTTGCTGTTTCTGTCATTGCATTATGATACAAACAGGCCCGGACTGGCCGTTGCGGGCACCGGGCAATCCCTCGGTGCCCTGCAAGGGTGGGGGGCGGTTTTGGGCCCCTTGGGGCCGTTTTTGTTACAGGGCCGTTTTGCAGCCCTGTAACAAAATCGGCTGAAAACCGGCCCTGGCAACAAGCGCGGTCGCACCCCCAACCCCTCCCCCCCTCCCCCTGGGGTGGGGGGGGGGGGGGGGGGCGGTCGAGCACTTTGCCAGGGCCAATTTTGGTTCTCAGTCCGGCCCTGGATACAAAGAGTAACATCATAACTAGAAGAAGTCAGGACTATTGGCTTAGTCAATGGTTGTTAGTTGCATAAGATAAATAAGCAGCAACTATGGCTTGTATACAGCCACGGCCGGCAGTGGGAGTAAATGCAGGGTGGTGATGTGGGGAGGGGGAGGGGCAGGGTGGGGGGTAGTAATGTATGGATTATGGAGTTAAACATTTAAATACATAAAACGAATTTTGTTGCGCGCACTGCATCGCATTTTGGGATGCAGTGTACTCAACGAAATTCGTTTTATTTATTCAAAAGTTTACTTACCTGTAATACTCCATAATCCATACATAACGACCCCCTACCCTGCCCCTCCCCCTCCCCACGTCACCGCCCTGCATTTACTTCCACTGCCGGCCGCGGCTGCTTGTATATAATATTGAAAATGCTTCCCCTTAAAGCCCTGGGTGACACCAGGACATTGTTGCTGCTCCTGAGTTTTAAAAAGAGAACGGAAATCCAGAGAGAAAATGACTCACTTTAAAGTATTTCCCCTCCCGTACAACGCTCACCTGGCGTGACGTCATGCCGTAACTTCTCCACTAGTGGGAAGTGAGCAGTGTGAGAGCAGTGTGAGCACGCGCACATTTATGTGCCCGCTGTCACTACTGTCTGGAAAAAAAGGACCACCTGTGCCAGGGCACAATACTTAGCCCAATAGAGACCTATTTCGAGGCCTCCTTTAAACAAGCATTTGCAATGCAATAGGTCTCGCATTATGAAAGTTTGAGCTATTGGTCTTGTAAATGACAATTTTTTTATTTATGTGTTGATTTTGAAAATAGCTAAATTAATAGCTTTGTCATTTTCACTGCCAATAGTTGTAACTTTCGCACATGTGACGACTATAGCATTTGTAATGCAACATGTTTTGTATTTACGTGACTTAGATGTATTGATATTACAAATAGCAACGGCTTTTAATTTTTTTAAATAATTAATACTTAAATAAAAGTGATTGTAATTTATATTGGCAATAGCTTAAACTTTTGTAAATAACGTTTGTGAAGATTATGTTCAGTGTATTTTATTGTGATGAAAATCCAAGAACAGAATTGAAATAACATCTTTTTGTGACATTTGTAATAAAGCTTGAAACATTGAGAGAACATAATTGAACCAGTTGTTGTTGAATGGTTGCACAGATTGATGCTGTGGTGGTGCTGAGTGATGCTGTGGTGGTGCTGAGTGATGCTGTGGTGGTGCTGAGTGATGCTGTGGTGGTGCTGAGTGATGCTGTGGTGGTGCTGAGTGATGCTGTGGTGCTGCTGAGTGATGCTGTGGTGCTGCTGAGTGATGCTGTGGTGGTGCTGAGTGATGCCGTGGTGCTGCTGAGTGATGCTGTGGTGCTGCTGAGTGATGCTGTGGTGGTGCTGCTGAGTTCTCTCTGCAACTGCACTCTGCACTCTGAATCTGCACTCTAAATCTGCACTCTGCACTCTGAATCTGCACTCTGAATCTGCACTCTAAATCTGCACTCTGAATCTGCACTCTGAATCTGCACTCTGCACTCTGAATCTGCACTCTGAATCTGCACTCTGAATCTGCACTCTGCACTCTAAATCTGCACTCTGCACTCTGAATCTGCACTCTGAATCTGCACTCTGAATCTGCACTCTGAATCTGCACTCTGAACTCTGAATCTGCACTCTGAATCTGCACTCTGAATCTGCACTCTGAATCTGCACTCTGAATCTGCACTCTGAATCTGCACTCTGCACTCTAAATCTGCACTCTGCACTCTAAATCTGCACTCTGCACTCTGAATCTGCACTCTAAATCTGCACTCTGCACTCTAAATCTGCACTCTGCACTCTAAATCTGCACTCTGCACTCTGAATCTGCACTCTAAATCTGCACTCTGCACTCTGAATCTGCACTCTGAATCTGCACTCTAAATCTGCACTCTGAATCTGCACTCTGAATCTGCACTCTGAATCTGCACTCTGCACTCTGAATCTGCACTCTGAATCTGCACTCTGAATCTGCACTCTGCACTCTAAATCTGCACTCTGCACTCTGAATCTGCACTCTAAATCTGCACTCTGCACTCTGAATCTGCACTCTGAATCTGCACTCTGAATCTGCACTCTGCACTCTGAATCTGCACTCTGAATCTGCACTCTGAATCTGCACTCTGCACTCTAAATCTGCACTCTGCACTCTAAATCTGCACTCTGCACTCTGAATCTGCACTCTAAATCTGCACTCTGCACTCTAAATCTGCACTCTGCACTCTGAATCTGCACTCTAAATCTGCACTCTGCACTCTGAATCTGCACTCTGAATCTGCCCTCTAAATCTGCACTCTGCACTCTGAATCTGCACTCTGAATCTGCACTCTGCACTCTGAATCTGCACTCTGAATCTGCACTCTGAATCTGCACTCTGCACTCTGAATCTGCACTCTGCACTCTGAATCTGCACTCTGAATCAGCACTCTAAATCTGAACTCTGCACTTTGAATCTGCACTCTGAATCTGCACTCTGAATCTGCACTCTGAATCTGCACTCTGAATCTGCACTCTGAATCTGCACGCTGCACTCTGAATCTGCACTCTGCACTCTGAATCTGCACTCTGAATCTGCACTCTGCACTCTGAATCTGCACTCTGCACTCTGAATCTGCACGCTGCACTCTGAATCTGCACTCTGCACTATGAATCTGCACTCTGCACTCTGAATCTGCACTCTGCACTCTGAATCTGCACTCTGCACTCTGAATCTGCACTCTGCACTCTGAATCTGCACTCTGAATCTGCACTCTGCACTCTGAATCTGCACTCTGCACTCTGAATCTGCATTCTGAATCTGCACTCTGCACTCTGAATCTGTACTCTGCACTCTGAATCTGCACGCTGCACTCTGAATCTGCACTCTGCACTATGAATCTGCACTCTGCACTCTGAATCTGCACTCTGCACTCTGAATCTGCACTCTGCACTCTGAATCTGAACTCTGCACTCTGAATCTGCACTCTGAATCTGCACGTGGAGAAGTGTGGCTCAGGGGTTAGAGGCGGCAGACCTGGAAGCTGAGATCAGTCCTGGACCAGGGTTCAATTCCCCGCCTCGGCGGGTCTTGGGCTAAAGAAATTCCACGGACTCGATAATTCTCGCTTCGGTGCCTACTCGACTCACGGGTTCACACTCTGCGACTCTGGGCAATAGCTTGCTTAATCTCCACTACGGCCCCTCGCGGCGGGATGCCTGGCTTTCACCTTGTGGATACCCTGCCGGGGTTATCTCACAGGGGAATACCAGGACGGGTTCCATAAGCAAGCGCCGTGAGACCCCTTTGCGGGGGTGATACGTGCGCTATATAAGTAACCACGTTTACGTTTACGTTTTACTCTGAATCTGCACTCTGCACTCTGAATCTGCACTCGGCACTCTGAATCTGCACTCTGCACTCTGAATCTGCACTCTGAATCTGCACTCTGCACTCTGAATCTGAACTCTGAATCTGCACTCTGAACTCTGAATCTGCACTCTGAATCTGCACTCTGCACTCTGAATCTGCACTCTGCACTCTGAATCTGCACTCACAATCTTGAATCTGCACTCTGAATCTGAATCTGCACTCTGAATCTGCACTCTGAATCTGAACTCTGAATCTGCACTCTGAATCTGCACTCACAATCTGCACTCACAATCTGCACTCTGAATCTGCACTCACAATCTGCACTCACAATCTGCACTCACAATCTGCACTCTGCACACTGCACTCTGCACACTGCACTCTGAATCTGCACTCTGCACTCTACATATAGTATGTTATGCTTACATACGTTCCATATATTATCCATGTATATGCCACATTTAGTTAAGAATATATGTTCTGTTTAGTTACATTACTTTGTTTGTATACCCTTTTATGCTGCTCTAAAGTTATTTCAATGGGTGAAATGCGGAGCCTGGGTAGCAGGAAGGAGAAGATAAGAGAGTGCATCGAGTGCGGACTTGTGAGCAAGCGCCTTAAGCCATCAGGATGCTACTTCAAGGCACGTAGACAGGGTCGTAATACCCAATGATACTCGTAAAGGTAGCTACAAAAAATGGCGTTAGGTTGTGCACACACCCTGCAAAGATGCGTGTAGCGCCTGAAGTCACAAGTTGAACCTGGTGTTGTTCGCTACAATAGACGATAATTATCAGTGAGGTTTGTTCCACCATGAAACGAAAGTTGGCTGCCGAGAGTAACAAGGCAGTGCTGGGAGGGGGGCGGCGCACCAACTGAAGTGCTCTGGTTGCACGGCCTGCGGCCGTGTGAAGTGATAAGCCTTGAACGGCCTGCGGCCGTGTGAAGTGATAAGCCTTGAACGGCCTGCGGCCGTGTGAAGTGATAAGCCTTTGAAGTATGGGAGTGTGGGAGGAGTGCTGCTACGGCCTGGGGGAAGCTGGCTGGGGAGGGGGAGGAGAAATGAATGTAAGGCTGTGGGGAACAGAGTTTATGGCCCAAAAGCGCGTGCCTGTGGCCACGTGAACTTCAAGAAAACTGCAAGGAACGAAGCCCTTGGTTTGACGGGGATTTCGAGCACTTGAATTCTCGATCCCTCAATGCGCTTGCGCGCATTGTAGGTCACGAGACCTAAAAACTGCCGGTGCTCGGCATTGGTGAGACCCGGCCCACTTGAAGCCCTGGGAACACCTAGATTGCATTTCCTGTGTTTCGTCATCTGGAATCTTGAATTGAATCTATAAGGTCAGGCGATGCCTTCAACAGCGCTGTCATGGCAGCGTGGCCAAGATGACAACTGGAGCAGAAGCCTGAATGCGAGCTCTGGCCCAGGCCTGGCTGTAATCCTGCAGTACCCTGGGTGCTCTTGACTCTCGTCGCCCACCACGAGGTGGCCGTGCCCCCCCACGATGCCCGGTGACATGGAGTGCCCAAGGAGCCGAGGGCGGGCGGACGGCGGCGCTGCCTGGGTCGGGGCCATGGAGGGAAGATAGCGGCAGCTGTCGGACTTCGACGGGACCCCCACAGAGTGTGAGGAAGTGGGAGTACCCCATCTGGGCAACTGTTATCCCCCCTGTTGGTGCAGACATCGGGGGAGCCCCTGACATACCTGAAGCGGTTTCAGATTGCTATGTGTGACATTTCATAATTTCAGAGTAATTATGGGTGACATTTCAATGAATGTGGGTGACACTTTCTCACAAGCAAAATTAAGCATTGATGACGAGGGAAACATATACATATCAGAAATTACACCCGTTTGAGCAACAAGGAACTCTAATAAGATCTTAAAGCTGCTGCAAAGCAACATAACAGCAAGGAAGGCACTCACCAGAGACAGACTGCGTGACTGCAGTTCTCAGTAACAGAGGGCAGGCGGGCACTGCCCGTGCTCAGATGATCTCATTGATCTGATCATTCATGACCCATCGCTAGCCTAAAAAGAAAATGTTATAGCATATCAAGTGCAACAAGGAGATTATACCGTCACTCAGTCTCAGGCATAATCAGTTGCTAATGCAATAGGGGAAACAAGAATGCTGGGTAGCAGCAGCATAAAACTCAGAGGTGTTCCGCTCTAAACAAGTGATAAGGCAAATAAATGAATAAATACAAATTGCCGTGGGAAGAAACTGATGTAAATCAGCAGAAGACGCGCTGTGAGTGGGACTGTTCCTCCCGAGCCCTACACCCGGCCCGGGGTAGAGCAACAATTGTGATTCATAGTCCAATTCAAGCTGGTATCTCATCACAACTCTACCAGTCTCCGGAATTTATTCTCTCTCTATCTCTCATTGCATCCTCCCTCTTTTTATTCCTGTCATCTTTTCTTCTCTCTTTCTCTCTCCTCATCTTCCTATCTCTCCCACTGGGTTAGAGCAGTAGGCTCCTAGATTTAGTCCTTTGTTCTCTTTTTATCTGTTTCTTTATCCTCCTTCTCATCTCTCACCTCTCTTTCTATACTTCTATCTCTTTCTCTGCATACTCCCCACCTTCTTCTATTTGCTCTTCTCTCCTTCGCATCCCTCATGGATACTATAGAAGGCCTGCAGGACCTGCTTCTAAGCACTGCTGTCAAACTCTAGGGAAGGACCAGATCCTGAGAGGGCAGAGCAGAGGTAAAAATAACGATGCTGCAGAATGCTGTCTTGGCCAATGGAAACCCGAGCTCACTGCAGCCATCGAAGGCGGGGAGAGGGAACTAAACCGAGTGGGTGGGCAGCTTGGCTTCCTGTGACTGGATACCATAGAAGTCTAATGTGAGCCCAGTTTGGTTGCTCGTGTAGATTATGATTTCGGACCAGCACCAGCTGATTAATTACAGATGTGAGCACGAGGTGAAAAGATGTCATCATGACCGCCTCTTGCAGAGCTGTATATTTTTTGTAGTTGTATATGTCGCAAACTCGACCTGAGGGTACTGTACTGCCACGGTTTAAATGAGCACCAGCGACATTACACAAGGATACATTGCATTTTTTGTTGAGCTCGGGGAGATTGCGTGATTTTCCCGCCCAGAATCACAGGATGGTGAGCCGATGCCCAGACTCGAACCTGGTTGCCGAGCTCTAAAGTCGGCAGCTCTGGCCCTTACACCACGTCCTCAGCAGTTAAGTATAAAATAATTAGAGGTTGCTAAAAAGCTACATTTTGCTTTAAAAAAAAAAAAAAAAAGTGCTGCTTGTAGTAATGCCAAGTATATTTCCAAGCAAGCAAGTTTATCTTGGGACGGAGAGCTGTGGCGCGCTCAGTATGGCGTCTTGGCAGTCGAGGCAGGCTACAAGGAAGGCCTGGCTAGGCTGCTCTCAGCTGACAGAAGTCAACTGCAGCATAGAGAGAAATCTAGAGGCACTGGGGTGGTTCATAGCTCCTTTTGCAGTCTGGTGGCCACTGGCGGGTCGTCCGTAGTGGAGGATGGGGGGGGACAAGAACAATTCTCTCACGTCTGTGCTGAGACCTGGGATGAGCGTACCCGCACATCCTTACTGAAATCAAGAATTATAATTAAGGCTCCCTGTTTTCCGTTTTTACTAATTTTTACAGATAAATACAGACAGAAAACTATTTATTTCCTTATCTGCATTTATTTTTAAATGTGGATAAAAACAGAAATTGGGTGCTTTTTGAGTGATTCTAAATAGACTTTGCCATGACTGCCAGGTGTATAACTGTGTGAATTGATAGGTGAAGGGGATAAAAAAAAGAATTTTAGTATAGAGGCTTAAACAGCATTAGATATGCACAAGGCTGATACTGTAATATGAATATGTTCCTATAAGTGCATTGATTTAGCTACTGCAGGTGTTCAAATCACTGAAACCTTGCAGGCATTGAATCATGAGTGCATATTCATTGGTTAAATAAATGCGGAAATATACCAGTTTCAGCTTTCATTTTTTCACAAAGTCCATAATAAATATGGATAAATACAGATAAAGTTGCCAAAAAATAAATATGGATAAATACAGACGGAAATGTCCAAAAAATAAATACCATATAACCGGGAGTCCTAATTATAATGCTACAGGTGAGGGAGGGGCCAGGGAGCTGCATGGCAACCATTGATGAGGGCTGCTTGAAGCTTTAACCCAAAGACCGCCTGTTACCTCTAACAGTAAAAAACATGGAGAACGGACAGGGGTTAGCCTCAGCAAAGCTCGTCAGGACACAGTTCAGTGCTCAGCCGAATCTAGTCCGCTGTTTTAGCCCTCAATTTGCATGACAATTTTAACCATTGCGCTGATGCAGGGACATTACCGAAAATGCCATACCCTTAACACGAGATGAGTGGCACTTGGAGGGCTGCCCGGAGATTGCATCAGGGCTCCCTGAGTGGGACCTTGCCACCTGTGACCTATGGAGGCCTGTCACGGATCAGTAGGCCAGAAGAAATGGCTGGGCCCATGTGGTTCTTGCCCATGCGGGACGGCCGATGAGCGGGCCCTTGTGGACACCCGTGAAGCAGCATGAGGCGTAGGACAGATGTTTGGAGCCTGGACAGTCCAGATTGCGAGGAGTAGGGGGCCTTCGATTACCAGACGTTCCAGATTTCCCCCGGCAGTCCCCGTTTTCAGGGTACTGTGTCCTGACGATTTTGTTGATTTTAAATAAATGTCCCAGTTTTTGGGAGAAAGGTCAGGTCATCATGTGAAGCAAAACTGAAAGGTATGCTCTCCTTTCCAGAAGAGCCTACAACGTCTGAAATAATGTGAGTAATGTATCTGTTTCAGCCAGATAGCACAGGAGGAGCCTGCTCCCAGCTGAGAGACAGAGTGGGCAGGGGAGTGCACTGTAGAGGTCCTGCCGTTTCTAATGCTGTGTTAATGTAGTCTTGTAAATGAGTGTGTTAATATGCACACATTTACAAGATTTACACACCCTAGCAAATGTGTGTATATATATATATATATATATAAATATATATATATATATATATATATATATATATATGTATGTATATATATACATACATATATGTGGACCCGTTTGTCCGCCATGACGCGTTTTAGCCTGCAAGAGGCCTTGATCATATATATATATATAAATATATCCACACAGGTTTCAACGCACAATGCAGCAGACTCAATTCCGCCGCGGCACCGTCAAGAAACAGGAGACCCAGATTTCCGTGAGTAATTATTTATTTTCTGCAACGGACAGCATAACGTTTCGGCCTCCCAGAGGCCTTGGTCACATGGTGCCACTGAGGGCGGCGGCAGAAATTTAAAGTGCTAGTGCAGCTGGATTATCCAATCACAGTGGGTATGTGTTTAAAACACAAGGAAAATAGTAAAAATACTACAATTTTAACCCTGGGACCGTGTGCTTTGAAAACAAAAATCACAATAATGGGATCAATCCCTCTAATCGTAATGTTGCACAAGAATCTCATGAATCAAGCTACTAAATTGGCTCGCATAATGCTGGTAATCTTATATGTCATTGACAACATGATTATACACAGTAGCTGGATAAATCCCTGACCACAATTTACTTTATATTCATATATATCAATGACAGTTTTAGGAATCTGTACCATGACCACTTTGGATAGCATTGTTGATTTAAACGTGCATTGATGTGCACGACACCATAAAAGTGATAAATATTTATCTATAAACATTTATATACATATATACAAAAATCCCGTAAAGATGCTGAGCATGTATTTACACATAACTTATAATCCAATTTTCTATGTACAAGAAAAAATGAATCAACATCAATACCCCAGCTTAGTTGATTCGCCAATACATGTATAATACGTTCATGTGCAAATTCGCTAATATTTATCCTACGTGATAATACCCTGCTGGATGAATCAGTGATACAAATAATAATAAAGTGCTCGATTTCTCTGGGGTTAACACTAATTTGTGTTATATAGGTGTGATATTAAACAGACTGATCCCAGTCTGACAACCTAACACAAATGGTGGCAGGTTCTGCATAACCATAAACAAGGTTTTAAAATGCAACTAAGAGTAAACATCACACTTGCACCAACCAGTTGGTATTGCAGCAGGTTATATCCATTGTGCGTGCAAGTGTGTATTTATAAACTGATAACATTAACGCAAGTTGACGCAGCTTGTTTTAAAGAAAATATTTGCCTCAGAGGCAGGTGTAAAAATCTTCTGAGGCATTGAGTCCCTGCGGTGCCTTACTGTCCAACATCAAAATATATCTAGTTTCCAACTTCCTAAGTGCAGCATCCCTGTCACCTCCCCTTCTCAGGGGTGCTATTGAATCAATGGCGTAGTACCTCAACAGAGTGCTGTTACTATTGTGGTACTCTTTGAAGTGTCTAGCCACTGGGTAAACTGGGTCATTGGTATTTATAGACCTCAGGTGTTGGAGAACCCGTTTGTGGACTTGCAGCTTAGAGCTGCCCACGTATCTCAAGTCACACTGGCACTCCAACACGTACACTGCAAATTCACTCTTGCAGGTTAGTTTTTTGTTGATCTTGCACGGGACTTCAGAAAAAGGGGTGATATATTCTGTTCTGTTAACCCCATGGGCGCATGCCTTGCAAATAGAGCACTTCCTAAAACCTTTACTGCCCCCCAGTCAGTCTTTGTTTGTTACTAGTTCTGGGCTAGATTTTACCAGAGCGTCTTGTAAGGAGTAGGCCCTTCTGTAGGTAATAGCTGGTTTTCTAGGCATGACTTCTCCAATGACTGGATCACATTTCACTAGATCCCAGTGTTTGTTGACAATCTTTCTGAGTGCCCCATGCTGGTTATTAAACGACCAAATCAGTCTGACAGGTTGTTGGATAGGTATAACAGTTGGAGCTTGAGATATTTTGTGAAGCAAAGCAACCTCACGCGGGAGAGCATTGGCTTTGCAAATGGCAGCTGCAACAATTTTTTCACTGTATCCTCGGGCCAGAAACCTACGTTTACTGGCCTGTTGTGCTGCACTACATTAACCTCAGTACTACAGACCCTTCTAATCCTGAGCATCTCCCCATAGGGGATGCTCCTGATTAAATGCGGTGGATGATGACTATGGGCGTGCAGTACTGTGTTTCCCGCCATGGGCTTCCTAAACAAAGCTGTTTCCAAATGACCATTACTGATTTCAATGGCTACATCTAAGAAAGTTGCATACTTTTCACTGATGTTGGAAGTGAATGCCAGGTTGTAGTTGTTGATGTTCAACTGAGTAATGAATTGTTCTGCCAGTGTGCGTGTACCATTCCAGATCATAAAAACATCGTCGATGTATCTATACCACCGAACGATGTGGTCTCTGCAAATAGCTGAGTACTCACCATGGAGGACCTGCCTCTCCCAGTATCCCATATGAATACAGGCATAACTGGGAGAGAAACAGGCCCCCATGGCTACTCCCCTGACCTGTTGGTAATGTTGTTTGTTGAACATAAAAAAGTTATTGTTCAGGCAGAAGCTAATCATAGACAGTAACATCTTATTGTGTTCTACCAATTCAATCGCACGTTGACCCAAGTAGTAAGACACAGCCCTCAACCCATCCACATGTACAATACTTGTATACAACGCCGTGACGTCAAGTGTGATTAACAAATATTCTGGATCCCATTGTAGTTCATTGATTTTCCTCAAAAAATCACTGGAATCCTGGATGTACGAGGGCAATCCACACACAAAGTCCTGCAGAAATACATCCACATAGATAGTAGTTTTTTCCAAAAGCCCCCCAAATGCAGAGATGATAGGCCTGCCAGGGGGTTTATTTGGATTTTTATGGACCTTGGGGATCAGGTATAAGACGGGCATAATGGGATGCTCATTTTTGAGATATTTCAATTCATCCATGCTGATGAGGCCCGATGACCTCCACCCCATCAACATGGAATAAAAAGTTATTTGGGACTTCTTAACCAACGCCACATCACAGTGTCTATAGCAAGAGGCGTCATTCAGCTGTAATAACACCTCCTCCAAATAGAGATCTCTTGCCCATAAAACAATGTTGCCCCCCTTATCGGATTGACGTACGATGACATTTCCACATTTCTGTATTTTAGCCGCCAAATCAGTATATTTGTGGTTGCGTCTGTGTTTATGCTTGTTGCTCTTAAGTGTTTGTTCGTATAGGCCCTTAATATCCTTGACCACTGCCTCTTGAAAAATGTCAATGTTATCATGCACCATCTGTGGTGTATATGTTGACCGTGGTTTAAAGTTTGTGAGACCTCCAACGGGACCAGTGGGATGGGTACTTGGACTCTGTGAAAGAGATTGTTCCAATCGTAGTCCCTCCAGATCTTGTAATAATGGCATATCATTGGCTGTGAGGGCTAGCATGCTAGGGTTATTTTTGTCAATTCTCACTTCTGCCTTGCGGGATTTGTTATTGGCAAAATGCTTTTTCAATTTGAGCTTACGCGTACATTTGAACAAATCAATGCGTGTGTCCGCATAATTGAAGTTCCTGGGAGGGCAAAAGGACAGCCCCAATGAAAGAGTCTTCAATTCCGTAGGCGTTAGAGTCATAGAAGTGAGATTAATCACAGAGAAATTTGCTGCATCCTGCACCCCTATTGTTGTTTCTTTTTGCTCCACTGTTTTTTGTAGGTCTTGCGTTTTGGTATGGCGCCTTGCATTTGATTTGCGGCGCTCTCTCCGTTTTGTATTGGGGCTTTTTTGGAAGTTTGGCGATCCACCCTGGGCCGTAGTGTGTCTCGCCTGTCCTGGCTCACACATTGCAATTCCTGTGCCAGGGTGAACCGAGTAAACCCCAACCCCGACCGGGTTCTGCCTGCCTCATATTCCGACCCGCTGTCAATGTTGGAACTGAGGTCTGCATTTGAGGAGCTAGCTGATGAAACTGATCTTTGAGCACCATTGCTGGCAGGGGCATTGCGCATAGTCGGAGGCTGTGACAGTTTCCTAGCGTCATACTTGCGCGTGAATGTAAAAATGCGCCCCTCAAGATAGTCATTTTTGTCACGCTGGAATTTGAACTGTGTCCGTTTGATAATCGTGTCTTCCTCCTTTTGTACACGGACCATCATTTCCTCTCTTAGTTTTTGACATTCCGAGATATCCGCACCCATTCCATCTATTTCTGTGGTCAACTCCTCAATCTGCTTCTGTATCTTAATCCGATCCGATTCAGCATAGCGTACCAAAATTTGAACCAGTCTTTTAGAGGAATCCAAATGATATTCGGCCCATTCTCTGAGCATTTCTGGATCAGGTTCATCATAGGTTGGGGCCAGCATTAATCGTAGCCCCCTGGGTATACGATCAACCTCCAGATATCTGCTTAGGGAGTGATGCTCCCACCACTTAGCCTGTTCCCATTTGGTTAATTTCTCAAGTCTTTTAAATTTATCACGGAGACTCGGGCCACTATCCAATGTTTTCTCAGTGGAACCTGCCACCTGTGACCCCCCAGCCGGGGAATCATCAAACACGTCGAAGGCAGCCACCTCCCTCCCTCTTCTTGCGCCAGCCGCCATGTTGCTTGAATAATATTGTTAATACGCAATGATGCGTTACTCACTTTTCGTCGGCAGGTAGATAAATGCCACTCGCCGACAAATATGGAACAAGTACTCCTTCACGGGACGTATCCCCAAACTTGCCGCGTTTTCTAGAAGTTCAAACAGCGCGGTTCTGAGACAGCCGTCCCACCACCACGCCGGATCCGCTTTCAAACCAAGCAGTGTTCACGGGTATCCCGGGGCTCTTCTCGGTCTCTCCCTAACAGGAGAAACAAACACCTCCAGTGCACCAGAGGTTACGACTTCCTGCCGCATAGCCGCTTTCTGAAGGAGGGGTCTCTCAACGCCGGAGAAGCACACAACCGGCTGTCAAATCCACACAGGTTTCAACGCACAATGCAGCAGACTCAATTCCGCCACGGCACCGTCAAGAAACAGGAGACCCAGATTTCCGTGAGTAATTATTTATTTTCTGCAACGGACAGCATAACGTTTCGGCCTTCCAGAGGCCTTGGTCACATGGCGCCACTGAGGGCGGCGGCAGAAATTTAAAGTGCTAGTGCAGCTGGATTATCCAATCACAGTGGGTATGTGTTTAAAACACAAGGAAAATAGTAAAAATACTACAATTTTAACCCTTACATTACCGTGTGCTTTGAAAACAAAAATCACAATAATGGGATCAATCCCTCTAATCGTAATGTTGCACAAGAATCTCATGAATCACGCTACTAAATTGGCTCGCATAATGCTGGTAATCTTATATGTCATTGACAACATGATTATACACAGTAGCTGGATAAATCCCTGACCACAATTTACTTTATATTCATATATATCAATGACAGTTTTAGGAATCTGTACCATGACCACTTTGGATAGCATTGTTGATTTAAACGTACATTGATGTGCACGACACCATAAAAGTGATAAATATTTATCTATAAACATTTATATACATATATACAAAAATCCCGTAAAGATGCTGAGCCTGTATTTACGTATAACTTATAATCCAATTTTCTATGTACAAGAAAAAATGAATCAACATCAATACCCCCAGCTTAGTTGATTCGCCAATATATATATATATATATATGATCAAGGCCTCTTGCAGGCTGAAACGCGTCATGGCGGACAAACGGGTCCACAAACAATAAAAAAATAATTTCTGCACTGATTTTGGGTCTGCATCGCTTTTGTACTGAGGACTGCAGTGGCGAGAACTTTTATATATATATTTTATATTGTTTGTTTGTTAAAACTTTATTTCGGCCGCTCTGGCCAAAAAAATGCATAGGAAAGTCCTCAAACATATACACAAACTATTCAATATTTAATATTTACAATCCCATAAATGTATGCACAGATAAAACCACTAACAGCCACATAATGGATTAAGATTCATAAAAAGAATCATTACAGTGCACTAAAAAGGTTAGCAAAGATTTTTTCCAATTAGTCCTCCCCTATAATTGCTTTAAAAAGCCCTTTCCTGATGTGCCACATAGCATTTAAAAAACGAGATACCGCAAATACAATTGGAGGATTAGTATCATATTTTAAAACTCTGAAAGCCTCTGCACAACGGACAAACCCTAGGTTTTTACATAATTGGATTATCCAGCGTTTGCGGGGCAAAACATAAGCAGGGCAATAAAACAGCACATGAATTTCAGATTCAGCCATTGAGTTGCATGTGGGGCACACGGGAAACATCCTTTACAACGCAACTTTTACCACGCAGTGCCTTTACGACGCAACTTTTGCAACGCAAACCATTACAACGCATTGCACTGGGGGGGCGCTCTAGGATAGGGAATAGGTTTAATTTACTGTCCAACACCTTCCCTACTATCCACGGGGACTGGAGTTGGAATAGTAAATTAAACTATTCACTATCCAGCGCCCAAAAGCACAATGCGTTGTAATGGTATGCGTTGTAAAAACCGCGTTGTAAAAGCATGCGATGTAAAAGCATGCGTTGTAATGTCATACATCCGGGGCACACGCTTGAGTTCTCAGGAGCCCATGAACTGGTGTACGCTGCCAATGGTAGATTTCCCATTCTAAATTGCAGATACAGTTTCCTAGCCATAGGAGGGTATATTACATCCAGAAAGGGTTCTTTACTATATACCTCTTTAATTTGAAGGAACTCTATTGTCAGCCTGCCCTCTTTAGCACTTTCCTGGAGGGACATCAGGTTGGATTGCCTGTAATGTTTTACAAGGTCCGACCTAGATGTCATAGCACAGGATAACTCTGGAGATGACCATAGCTCTGTCCTGCCAAGCCTAGTGGAAAGGTTCCTAATGTGGGCCAACCACGGTATTCTACTGGGATTAAGTCTGGGGAGGAGCTCTTTTAACTCGACTTTTTAGGAGGACAGCTCTGGGGTTACCCATACCCGGTGCCAAAAGGTCAGAGGCCTCATGCCCAAGTCCATACGGAGGGGAACTAATGGGGTGCTGCATGGAAGGCCTATAAGCTGTCTCATAAAATTACTTTCCAGCTTGACAATGTCCAAGGTAAAACTATGCCCCCAAATCTCTGCCCCATATAGTGTAGCCCCTCTTGCTTGGGCCTTAAATATCTCCACCCCGGGAGCTGCTGGCTTGTATACAGATGTTCTAAACAATTTCATAATCCCACCCGTTGTCTGGGTTAGCCTAAGCATTGCTTTGGGCATCTCTGGGCCCCACCCAAATTGCTCAGACAATGTGATACCCAGATAGTCAAATATCCTCACTTTGTCAAGGAGGGTACCATTAAGAGAGGGGTTTGGGCGTGTGCTCTTTGGAGGGTTGAAGATCATAAACTTGGTCTTAGATAAATTGATCTCCAAACTTCTCATATTGCAAAACTGTCCAAACCGATCCTGGATGCATTGTATACCTTGAGGTGACTTGGACAATAGCAAAGTATCATCAGCGAACATCAACGCGGGTATCTTCCCCGTAGCAAGCTTTGGGGCATCAGTGTCTTTTATGTTGTTTAAAAAAGCAATAAGCCCATTGATTTAGAGACAGAATAGTATGGGAGCTAGAACGCATCCCTGTCTCCCCCCTTTTTAACAGGAAAGCGTGAAGAGAGTTCCCCTATATTTTCCACATAATATATGACTTGTGCATAATTGTCAGTGTGTAGCCTCACTAACACATTGAGGAGATAAGGAGCAATACCAAGGTCGCTAAGCACTTCCCAAAGATTCTTCCTTGGTACAAGATCGATGGCCGACTTAAGATCAACATACATAAGATAGAGGCTGCCACCCTCCATCTTCACCGTTTTCCAGAAAAGTAGCTGTAATCTAAATATCTGGTCCACGGTTGACATGTTTGATCTGAAGCCGGCCTGGTAGAGACTCAGGATCTCCTGCTCCTCCATCCACCCCTGTATACGGGCCAATAAAACCCTGCCCATCAGTTTTTGAGTGTTGTCAATCAAGCTGATGGGTCTAAAGTTGGAGGTTTGAAGAGGGCAGCCCTTTTTAAATATGGGTACTATTACAGCACCATTCCAAGTATTAGGGGATGCATGCCCTTCAGAATAGCATTAAATAGGGCACACAAATATGGGGCCCAATTGTAGGGTTCGTCCCGAAAAAGGTCCCCTGGGTGTTTGTACAGACATGGGGCTTTGTTGGGGAGTAGGCTATTAATAGCATTTCCAACCTCCATCAACGAGATATCCCATTCCCCCTCCTGGCAATACTCCAAGGTTTTACTCAGGATATCTAGGCTTGTGGGACCTTCAACCTCACAGTCATACAGGGACCCCAAATGTGACTCCCAAACTTCGGGCGCTATGTTTGGCTCTATACCCTCCCCCTCTCCCCCTCTCCAGAGCTCACTATCCTCCAAAACTAATCCATACTAATATTATAAAGAGAGAGCCCAAACCTTTGAGGCGGGTAATATCAGTAACCACAGGACCAATCACAACACCCAATACAGCGTTGGAAAGGGCAGTTGCAGCAGAAGGATATAGGCTATGGAGACGGCCACCATATATATATTTTTTTTTAAAAACATTTTTGCAGAGTTTTCTATAGCGCGAACTTGACTCGAACTGAATCAGGTATCAGAGCGCGTTACATAGCACCAGTTACGTTACATGAGGACACACATTCATTTTTGCTAGGCACGGGGAGATTAAGGGCCAGATGTAGGAGCCCAAATACCGGTCGGTAACGGCCGAATTCGGCCGTTACCGACCGGTATTTGGTGATTGAGATGTAGGGGCATAATTTTATATATACGGTAAATTTACCGAATCGGTAAATTTACCAAATCTGTAAAATACCGAATCGGTATTTTTACCGATTCGGTAACTTCCAGATGTAGGTGGGACTCTTCTGAGTCCCAAAGGCCTTTCAGATTCGGTATTTTACCACCCAATCCAATTGGGTGGTAAAATACAGAATCCAGGTGTGCATGCACATGTGTGCATGCAGACCTATGCCATGTGACAGACAGACATGCCCTCAGGGCATGTCTGTGTGCCACATGGCACACATGCCTGTATTTGGGGTGCTAGAGGGTGTCAAAGTGACACCCCCTGCACCCTTGCTGAAATCAGTATTTACCAATTCTGTAATCGGTAAATACCGATTAAATACCGATTCGGTAATACCCATTGATTCTATGGGCTTCAATGCCCATAGGAATGAATGGGCATTACCGAATCCGTATTTACAGAATCGGTAAATACCGAATCTTAACGATTCAGTATTTACCGAGTCTGTATTACCTACATCCCCCCCCCCTCTATTTTACCACTTCTTAAATACCGAATCGGTATGATTCGGTATTTAAGAAGTGGTAAAATAGAATTACCTACATCTGACCCTAAGTGATTTGCCCAGAATTACAAGATGTTTGGCGCCGTTACCAAGACCCGAACCCAGATCCCCAGGTCCGAGGTCCGAGGTCGAGCGCATTAGCCATTAGGCCAACTCCTCTATACATTTAAAAGGTAAAAGAACCGTGCCAGCAAAGTAGTCCCGAGTGGGCATGTCTGCGTTGTGCAGTGAGCGTGGGCTGGGGGTGTGACTAACGCTGGGGGTGTGTGGTACGGCCATCACATCGTGGGCTGTGGGCGTGTGCTGGGGGCGTGACAAACGCTGGGGGCGTGACAAATGCTGGGGGCGTGTGTCCGCCCTTCATGCCATGTGAGTCGTACATACAAGTGCCAATTACGTTGCTGTGCAGCATCAAGGGGCATGCTGGGGGCGTGAAACGCGGGGGGCGTGAGAAACGCTGGGGGCATGTGTCTGGCCTTCATGCCATGTGAACGCAATTGCGCCGCATCAAGGGGCACGCTGGGGGCGTGACAAACGCGTTCACCTGGAGGCCTGGCAAGTAACGTTACTGCAGCCTCTCCTGCGCGCTGTTACTGAACTCTCTCATTCAACTAAATTACACACGCCTGCTACCATCAACCAGGGCTCTAGCCGGGCTCAGGCGGCGGATCAGTACACTAATTACACGTGCCTGATAACATCAACCAGGGCTGCAGCTGGGCCTCAAGCAGGGTAACAAGCGCCTGCTAACATCAAACAGGCCTGCATCTGGGCTTCAAGCAGGGGAACACGCAAATGAGCGCGTGTGCAGGGACAATTACTGCAGCCTTTCCTACTCGCTGTCACTCAACTCTCTCATTAAACGGATTTACCCGCGGCTGATAACTCTCTCATTCAACGACATTACACGCGCCTGCTAACATCAACCAGGGCTGTAGCCGGGCTCAGGCGGCGGATCACTACACCAATTACACGCATCTGCTAACATCAACCAGGGCTCCAGCTGGGCCTTCTTCGTCCCTATTCTAATGAAACAAAAAATGTTGTCTACCGCGAGATTTTAAAATAAATTGCTCTTGCCAAATACACACATTACACACATTCTATTTCATACCTGGACAACGTCGGGATGGGCTGCTAGTATATATATATATATATATATACACAAACCCTGGGAGGGTAACTCCTCTCTGCCAGCAGAGTTTGTGTAGATTTGCCTACACTGCGCTCCGTGGCAATTGCAGAGTAGGCAAAAACTCTGCCTCCATGGTAGAGCGGAGTTAGCCGCTCCCTCCCCCCTCCCAAAGTCTTTAAAAATGTAAAAGAAGCCACTTAACTGTTGTCTGCCGCCTCCCCTTCCTGGTCGCTCTAGGTCCTGCTCCTCGTATCCTTCTGTAATTAAAAAAAACACTACGTTGTAGGTCTGACGAGTGCTACCATTAATGTATATACAGATTTCACTGCGGTAGTTTAGTGGCGCTGCAGCTCCTATCCATCGGTAAAGCAACAGGTACGGAGCCTTGGACTGAAGTACGCACTTCTCTTTACCACAAAACTCAAGGCCATCGAGAGGGAGGATACCCACTTCTTCTCGACTCCTGAGAATGCCTGGACATGGCTGCATGCTAAGATCCTGGCGACGCCGCAGGCTGCGGGCCAACAAACTGCAGATTGCCTGATTGCGAGATCAAACTTCAATCGCGCCAAGAAGCCATGACACCATCTGACTCCTGACCAGGCCTCCAGGGAATGTGGGCAAGCAGTGGTGGAGGTATTCCACCAGGACCGTAACCCATTTGCAGCTCTCCAACTAGATCGTGCCCCCACCATTGGTTTGGACACTAACAATTCTGCAGTTTCTCCTGGTGGGGAATGCATTGGACTGGATATAAAGCCACATCTTGTTGATAACTTGCTGTGAGGAACTCTAACTTGCCTGGTTGGTAAGCTCCATACCTGATTTGGTAGGCAAAGGATCTGGTTTGGATTGCCCCAGGGATTATGCTTGAGGTGATAACCCATAGGGAGGACATGGAGGGACAGTGCATGGTGGTGGGGGGCTGCTTAGATGGCATGCCCCTTGCGCTGCTGGCTGTATATGCTCAGAATGATGGCCTCTCCTTGTTCCTGGATCGTCTCACTCTGGCTCCACTCCGTGACCCGCACCATTTTGAGCAGGGAGATCAATTGCATCCAAGACATTACTAGGGACCGATCTTCCTCGTCTAGCACTGAATAACGGCAGGTTGCATTACATATGGCTCCTTCAACACCCAGAGAATAGTGAGTTCTCTTTTTACTCATCGATTCACCACTTTCATACCAGGTTGGACCTCTTCCTCTGTTGTACAGTGCTCTGCCTAATGATCCTTCGCACCGAGCACTTGGCATGTACACTTTCCGACCATTGTCTGTTGCTGCTGACGTTGCAGTGGGGAAGGGCCTGCCCCTGTATTCCCACTTGGAGACCTCAGACGGAGACGTTGTGGGACGCTCCCTTCTGCAATGCGCTAGTTACTCATATCATTCAATACCTTGCCATGAACACTGGCTCCACCTTCCTCAGGATGATGGAATGGGACAGTACATCACCACAGTGATGCAGGAAAAGGGAGCTGAAGCATCTTGAGATTAAGCTGTGGTCACAGGCTACAGAGTTTGACCTGCTGAGTCAGCTGTGGGGGGAACACTTGGACCTTTAGGCACACTTGGGGAAACTTGATTATAAGCAATACCTTGCCCACCTCCATGGTGAGCGAGATCAAGTGGGCCGGTTGCTGGCGTGGCTGGTCAATGAGGATCAGTCACGCTCACCGATTAGGTCACTACGGTTGGATGGGGATGCATCCTTAATATGCAAGGCACTGACCAGATAGACTATTTTATCAACCTTACACAAATCCTAAGTGAGCACAATTTTCATTTCATCATATCCAAAAAACAACAACACAACTATAACACGTTTACAATACATAGACTTTCAAAATCAGACAATATAATACACACAATAAATGATACACATCTATATCAAACATAGCCACCATATAAACAATGTGGAATGCCTCCAACTATTTAATTTAGAGGGCACCAGTCCTTCTGTGATGTATGAATAAACAAGCGGGCAACAAATAGTTCAGGAAAGGGCCTGCTTGTTTTCTGTGCTGAAGACTATGGATGTAAACGGGTCGAGTTCCCAGGGGGGATACATCCTATTGATCATTCCCTGTAGCGCCCATTATTATTCTTGCTACATCACAGGGTCAACACGTTTTGAACCCGGAATTAATTGCGGGTTCTCATCAGGATGTGGACTGTAAGTGACCTTCACTATAAAAATAAAAAAACAATAACGGGGTTGGTGTCAGTGATTCTGAACCCTTGTGTTTCAAAATAACTCTATCAGTCTCCACACTAAACATCTAATTGTACCTGTAATTTATTGTTCCTTCCAACACTTGTGTTTTCTATTCATGGAAAAACATGGCAACTCTGTAAATAAATAAATAAGTAAACACATGATGGATACTCATCAACTGCCGTGATGAAACAGGTTATGTGCATCACTACTGGACCTTAAAAAATCAGTTCCTACCTCACACTGTTAGTGGCACGATTTGATATTCACAGTTCTCTCAATAGTAGTCAATGCGTTCACATTAGTTCATTTCGAGTACAAACTCTGGTGAAAAAATGATACTGGAGTCTCTGTCAATTCATTCGGAATTCATGTAATAGTATTTAAATAAAGATTTACAACTGCCCGGGGACTGTTCCTACCTCTGAATCTGTTCCCATCAGGTCATGGACCTGCTCATACAGCGGAGCTCCCGCTGCCAGAATCATGCTTTACTCTCAACCGAAGCTACGGGGAGAGAAAGCAAGGGCCTCATTTATGAGGCTGTGCTTCAGTTTTACACCGCCGGTGCGTCACTTTTTGTGACGCACCAGCAGCGTAAAAAATGTGCCTTGTTTCACCATATTTACAAAGTGACGCATCTAGGTAGATGCGTCACTTTGTAAACCCCAGCGCCACATTATACTGCGTTAGGTATAATGTATGCGGGGGGCATATTGACGCAAGAAAGGGTCGTAGAAGTGACGCAGTGAAATCTATGAGATTTCACTGCGCCACTTCTAGGACTCAAATGCGTCAATTTCTTACGCCTGCCTCACAGCAGGCGTAAGACTGACGCAAGCCCTTTCACATGGGGCTTTCCCCATATGAAAGGACACATTGCTGGAGTTGCGTCACTTTTGTGACACACTCCAGCAATGCATCACTTTTGCGCCTACAGATACATCAGAAATACTGACGTATCTGTAACTCCTTGCACCATGATGCGTCATACTGTAAATATGATGCGTCATTGGTGTCACAAGGAGGGCGCCGTGAAAGTGACGCATCGCTGTTTTCACGCAGCGATGCGTCACTTTTCATAAATGAGGCCCCAAGTATTTGTTAATTCTTCCGTGCAATGCTCAGGCGCAGCTACCGGCCTGACTGCACATGCCTCTAGTTTGAAATACAGAACGCGATACAAACGCGTCTCTATCGTGGCAATGTGACACATTCAATTGCTTGGGCACATGGATTTTCCACTCAGACGGCGACCTCAATGAGGGGAATGATTCGGGGTTCCATACTTTCTGGTTTTTGCTGCTGCTCTCACCCGTGGGCTGGGTAGCGATTTCCCAGAAGCTTATTCTGCCTTCACTGTTGTATTTCTTTGGGGCTCTGTCCCTCGTGCTTCCCGCATGCTTTTTCATAGACTTAAATAAGCTACTAGTGGAATTGATATGGGGCATGGGCAGATGTCAAGTGGCGTTCGCTGGGCTCTACCACCCAATGCATGGACCAATATTATGCGGCAGCCCAAGTGCAATGGCGGGTGCGGTGGTTGGGAGAGGCTCCTTGCTCAGAGCGGCGGTGGTCTGGCGTATTCTGGATGGGACGCACATTTACACCTGGTTGTCCTCCCCGGGGCTTCATCTCCCACACGTAACACACCAGATGAAGACTGCATGTTACTGCTGGCAAAAATATATATGCGGTAATGCAGCCCGACCGCTTTACTCACCGCTGCTTTTCCCCTCTGCTACACAGCAGCGCTTCAAGGGGGTTCAGACCACCACAAGATACAAAGCTGGCGGGATGTGGGAAAAGAACACATGGGGGACATTTTCAGGGAGGAAACATTCTTGTCCTTCCAGGAATTTAGTGAATCCCACAACAGCATAGAGGGCCACTTCCTGACGTACAATGCAAGCAATCTGGAGGTCGCCAAGAACTGTGGGCGGGACCGCACTGAATTACCCATGGCACTACCACTAGACACGGTTTTATGTCAAGGGGGCAGACTCATCACGGCCCTCTACACTGCTCTTCTGATACATCACCGCGGGCCGTACACTAGAGCACGTGAGCCCCAGACCTGCAAACAGCATTCACAGACAAACAATGGTGTCAAGCCCTGCAACAGGTGCAACGGGTGTCCCAAAGCCCACGTTTCCGCTACATGCAGTTTAATTATTGTACACCAAGCGTATCTCACACAGCAAGGCATCACACACATGTATCCACCTGCCTCTTCAGCATGCCCCAGGCCTGCTTTACCGGATGCGGGCTTCCTCCACATGACGTGGGCGTGCTACGGTGATTGTACAGACCTGGGAAGAAATTGTGGGGACCCCATCCACGATGGTAGTTGACAAAGTGGTTTCAGCTAAGCCGGAATCCGGCCGACTGGGGATTCACCCTTGACCCGAGAGGGTCAATACTTGCATAGATTTGTGGATCTGTTGTTCATGTTGTTCAGACGGCAGATTGCTATGTCCTGGAAATCGCATGCTGCCCCAGATGTGCTGTGTTGGCTCTGCACTTTCAAGAAGTGAGTGTGCGCTTCAGACATATACCTCAGGAACCTTGAAGCAAGAGATGAGCGGCGTCCACCATGATCGCATCGCCATTGGTGGCGTGGTCAGAGCTGTAGCCCTCCCATGAGCCTCGCCTACCGGGCCCCGAGTTAGGATAATCACATGTCTGTTACCTAATGCATGGTGCCCTGGTCTCTTCCTGTCCATGTCGCGTATGGTGGACTGTAGGAAGTGAGTTGGAGATGGATTCCCTGAAGAAGAATCTCCAACCGAGGTGCTGTCCATTCAGCACTGGTCAGGACGCCCCACTCTCCATCGCTGGCTTGCACCCTGTGGAACTGGACCTTTTTGAAGAGGCATGACTTCTCGCACAGGCTCTTTAGCACACCCACAGAACCACCTGATCCGGCCTCAGTCAGCACAGAAACCGTCCCCTTTAGTACATGCATCTACCCAGCACAGACACATCCCCTCAAGTACAGGAAAGTTTCACACGCACAAATCCCCTTGTGCACACACATCACCTACACCCCAAATGCCCCACACACAGGCAGACCTACGCATAGAAAAACCTCCAGAACAAGCCCTTTTAGCACACATAAACACGTAACACCTTCGGCACAGCCATCACATACAACTGTCTCCCTCCCCCATCCTCAGCACAGAGCTCACTATGCATAGGAACAACTCTCTGCCCTCCTCCCCATAAGCACAGCAAGTTCAGTTTATGCCTCGCCAGCACATACTCTTTAAGCATAGCGCTTTATCACAGGCATCTAATAATATCCAGCCCCTTCCCCATTAGCACAGCAGTTTTGCACATAAGGCATCTGCACAGGCCCTTTTAGCCCACCCCTTTATCACAGGCATCTAAAATTATCCAGTCTCAGTCTCTTCCGCATAAGTAGGGGTGTAACTTGTGTAATTCTGTGTGATGTTATCACAAGGGATTACTCTAAAATTCTGCAGGATTACGCTTTAATTACGCAAGGAGAGTAGTTCTGCATTTAGCACTATTTCTTAGCACAGAAATACACCCATGTCTAAAATGGACACTTAGAAATAGCAGTAAATGCAACAGAACATGAATAGCAAGTGCGAGCAATCACTCATGCTTGCTAAATGTGCTCTTGGAACAGGATTTTCTCCTAATTTACTACCAGCATTTAGCGATATTATCTCAGCGCAAAATGCAGCCGTGTGTCCAAAATGGATGCATGGATGCGTTTTGCTCTTAGAACAAACCTAAATGCAACATAACACAAATAATAGGTGCGAATGACTGCTTGTGCTCGCTAAGTCTACTCTTGCAGTATATTTTTTCCCCTAAAATTACTCTTAATAACATGAGGAGGAGTAATCACATAATAATTGGTAATTACAAGTCAAAGCACATTTTCTCCAATTACTACAGTGTAATCTAAATTCTCCCCAGGCCTACCCACCAGCACAGCAGTTTTGCACATAAGCCATTTGCACAGGCCCTTTTAACACACACCTTTATCTCAGGCATGTAATAATACCCAGTCCCTACCCCTTAATAAATAGTAGTGTCTGCACACACGGCATCAGCACAGGCTGTTTTTGCATGCCCCTTTAAGAGAGGCGTCGCATACCCAGGCCCGCTCCAGCACAGGCACAACCCCTGCTGCACAGGACATGTTAGTTGACTCATGAACCGTGGTCAAAGAGTATGAAATCTGCGGGGCACGATGCACCCTTACTTTAAATTTAAGAATAACGTACCAGTATTTTTTTGTGAAAAGATAACTTTCCCAGGACTAGGGGTGTCCGCCCACGGAATTGGTGGAATTTGGTCACTCTGCATTACTCTTTAACGCGGCATTCCCGCCAAGTTCCACAAATATTTCTCCTGTGGGGCTCCAGAAAATGCGTGCCGGTGAGCGCAAAATTTGGCGTCCACTAGTGTGATTATCAAATGCGGGCGGTTGTTGTCACAGGGCTGTCATTCGAGTAGCTTTGTTGCCGTATGCGTAGATTTTCTCCTTAAGTGGCAGCAAAATCAACTCAAATGGTCCGCACTCTCTTGCACAACGCATGGTGCTGTTCACACTGATTTTTTATCACTGCTCATGCTACCACCGCTAAATTGCAGTGCGAGCAGCAGTCTTTCTGCCTGTTGGCAGAATTCCACAGAATCTCACAGAGCTATTTTTGTAACACCGCGGAATTCCATGGAGGGAAGTTCTGCAAATTCCACTCACCCCTACCTGGGATGTTTAATACCGAAAGTTTAAATGCTTCAGCTGAAGTGCAAGGCAGGGTTTCTCCTGTGCTGTGAACCCAAGGGAGAGAGAGACAGTTAAACAAGCCTTCATACCTGGGTTCCTGCTTGTCTTAAAGAAATGTAAATATACAGGGCCGGTTAATCTGCAATTGTATTGGGTCCTTGTAAGACATCATTGGCTTTAATTGAGGAAACCACTTGAAGCTTTCCGAATACAGATGTATTCTTTTTGAATGGTGTTAGAAATGGGATTTCTGGTTGGCTAAGGCTTGCGCCAAATCCAGGCAGAAACCACCACTGTAGTCAGGGCAAGGGAGTCACACACCAAGATAACCCCTGCTCACCCCCTTGGTAGCTTGGCACGAGCAGTCAGGCTTATCCCGGAGCCAATGTGTAAAGCGTTTGCGCAACACACACTCAGCAGCAACACACTAGGCACACCACAAAAAGGAACTCCACACAAGGTTATATATAAAAATAAACTTTGTATTACCATAAACACATTAGATCATAATCACCCATATACACTGTGCCACCTGGCACTGGGCAGTATTTACAGGGGATTATATACACATGACAGGGCCACGTGGGCCACTGTCAGAATCAGCATTTAGTAGAAATAGCACTTCTAGAACATAGAATAATTGTAGCACAAAATAACAATTGTAGAACACAACCAGTAACCACTGGTAAAAGGTAGGTACACACTACGCAATATTAATCACCATAGGCATAGATCATGCAGGGACACATGAACTCACTAGTATAAACTATACTAGGCAAAACAACCTCCTAAGCATAAAAACACAGTTAGAGGTATCACAGGCATAAAGGCATTGCACATTACGCATAAATCACATTAGGCATCAGGTAATTACGAACATAAACAGTGTACCCCCAAGCGAGGGCACAACACATGAGGACTGTCCCCCCGGCCAACTGGCCTTCCACAGGGGCTCAGATGCCTGATGTCCAGAATGTCCGGGCTGGCTGCGCACGCAGCAAAAGCAACATAGAAAAAGGACAAGTCTAAACGTGGCAGCTGCCCACTAATTGCTGGGCATCTGGGTAATCACAAAAGAGGGGCACTGACACTCCGTGTGCCCTGTTGCGCCATTCTGCGCAAAACATTGCAGCTGCCCTCTGCCAGGCAATGCAGCTGTGAGAAACCAGCACTGGCACTCACTGTGCCTCAGTAGCCCCACTGGGACTCCAAAACAAATGGGCCCTGAAACAACGGTGGCCTTGTTGGAGCCACGGAGGCCCTGGGGGCAAGGGTGCAAAAAATGCAGGCAAGGACCTGGGCCCCTCGGGACCCGTTAAACAATGGTGTGCCCCCTCTGTGGAGCCACGTAGGCTCTGAAGACAATTGCCAAACGTTGGAGCGGCCCGCTGCCAGGTGGAGCCGCTCAGAACTTAAGCACCGGCCGGGTGCTTCTTATGCAGTCCCTCTTGGGGGCTCTTTAAATGCAAGTCCCCAGGTGGAGCACATGGGCTCGCAGGCCAATAGGGCCCCAAACGTTGCCGCTGCCCCCTGTCCAGTGGGGCAGTGGGACGTAGAGAGTAGCACTCGGTCATAGGGACGGGCACCGAAAGTGTGCCCCGACACCCCCCCAACCACCTCACTTGGAGCCCCACTCACCGGCTCTCCCTTGGCGCCTCCTCACAGTAGGTCCGCCCAGCAGGTGGAGACTCTCTGCTTTGCGCTGCTCTCTGGCCGGGCTGTCTCCTCTGAAACCTGCAGGGCTCTCACCACACACGGGAGCCCTGCTCAGGAAGCCGTCTCCTTTTCTCGCCGGTCTGCACTCTTCTGGGCACCGCTCACCATGCGCAAACGCGGGGCTCTCCCTTTAAGACGGGAGCCCCGTGACACCGCAGCAGTCCTTCCCGCACGGCTCCCTAGGCACACGCGGGAGCGCAGTGTAGGCGCCCGCTGCTTCCTGCTTCCTTTTGAAGCACTTCCGGGTCGACGCGGGCAGAGCGGCGGCCCTCCGTGACTCCCACGGCGGCCGAACCACGGGGTAGGCTCCCGAAAAGCAAACAATGAAAGCGGCACTCATGTGGGGTGGGCACCGGCTCCGCCACCACACGCAGAGGTCACCATCAATGCCGGGGAGGCAACCGCGACCAAAGGTGCATAGAGCAGCAATTCTGTGGGGTGGGCACCCGTCTTGGAAGCGCAGTCCCTGGTGGGGTGGGCACCCGCTGGGTGTTCCAAAGACTCGGCAAAGTCGCGGGGTGGCACCCGCACAACAGGCAAAAGTCGTGGGTGGGCACCTGTGCAATTTAAATTAACATCAGTATGGAGTCCATAATGCAGGGTAGGCACATGCTTGAGGAGGACAAATATAGGCGGACGTGATGCAGGGTGGGCACCTGCAAGGAAGGGGCCACGGGGGGAATCCCACACAGTGCAGCTTCATGCTGCAGGCCCCAGCAGTCCTCCTGGGACAGCAACACAGCACTCCTCATGACAGCAAAGCCCTCTTTAGGATGAAAAATAAAGAGCTCCCAGGCGCTACAGGCAAAGAGTCTCCAGGGCAAGTTTTAGAATGAAGGGGGGTGCAAAGGTTGGGCCCATGGGCCAGCTCACAGGGCCCTCCAGCAGGGAGGCAGTCCCCGGTGGCGATTCCTCCTGGCGCCCAGCAGCAGCAGGCCCCGCTTAAGTCAGGAACAAGAGTGAACACTTTTCATGGGGTCACAGCCCCTTTTCATACACATTTTTCTTTTGTTTGGAGCTGCAGGGCAAGGGGAGAACCAGTTACAACTGGTTCTAGAGCACTTTGTTGTGCTCAGCCCCTCTCACTATTCACAGGACAGTCTAGGGACATCAGACGCACCACAGGGGGTGGAGCCAGCATTGTGAAAGGAAAGCCCAGCCCTATTCAGGTCCCAGGTGCACTCCTCCCTAACATCAACATGCAGATCTCTCCATTCACCACCGGGGCAGACCCATCCTGACTCCTGGAGCCAGGCACACCAGCCAGCTCCTGTCACTCACAAGCCAGACAGGCAATCCACATTCACTGCACACAAACATGCCAACTTCTAGAAGTGGCACTTCTACACTAGGCATATTAAATCTGCACACACCGTCACGCAGCATTTAATCTCACGAGTTCGCACATACCAAACTCGCCCCTGCACTCCTCTCACATCAGGGACTACCATGGACATACATATCACCCATGCATTCCTATGGGAGGGCAGGCCAATCTCACCACACGCAGTCAGAGAGCGCACACACTTTACACTGGGACACAGTGTTAAAGTGCGCAGAAGCCAGAAACAACTAACACCAGGTCACATCTAAAAGTAAAATCTTTAGGGGTTAACCTGCCAAAAGGGCCAAGTCCAACAAATGGTATTGCAAAGGAATTACCAGCTGAGATGCAAAGCATGAAGTTTTAAAGGACAGTTATGAAAAAATGGCACTTTGTAAAACGTGGGTCTTACTAAAATCTATATTTTGGAAGCCTTTTTTTATCATAAGCCTTTTTGTGCATTTTATAGCAGTATATTTTCTACTGTGTATAATGCAATTTTGAAATAATGACTTACATATTTAAAATGCTGGCCATTGTCCAACGGGCCTTGTATGGACTGGGCCCACTCTACCTGCAGAAGCATTTTTTTTTATATCCCTTCCGGGACTCTGCGGTCTTCGGACCAACTCCTTATCCAGAACCCGCGCTTTTTGCGGCAGAGGTTGGGTGCCTGCTCTTTCACCCGTAAGGCTGGTCTAGCCTGGAATGAGCTTCCTTTTGCTCTCAGGAGGATTTCTGATCCGGCTGTCTTCAAAAAGAACTTAAAAACATTATTGTTCTGAGCCCATTCTTTTAGAGGTTCTTCCTGCTTTGCTGGTGGGTGGGGGTTTCAGGGTAGCAGCGCTGGGATACTCTGAGTAGCTGTGCGCTTTAGAAATGCAGTATAACATAACATAACATAACAAGTGCTTTCTCTCACAGACTGCGACCTTGCAGCACTAAATACACAAGTCACTATAGGGGTGACCCTGTACTCCACTATTTACTACAGAATACATTTTTTAGGGGGGTAATACCTCAAACACCCCCCTGAAGTTATCCCCTGAATATTCTCCTCTGCACTAACTAGGATTCAATTCTGTGGCTCTCTGGTTACGCACACAGACCCATGTAGTGTATGGTTTCATAATGTACGATAATGCATTTCCCACTGATTAACTTAAATTGCATTTAAGCTGCTCGTTTATATGTAGTTACCTGAAGGTGAAAGACCGAAAAAGTTACAGAATAGTTTGTTTTTTTAGCCACACCTTTTATCCCGCCCCCTCGCTCACTCACCCTGCCCCAATTTGCACGAAGCATCATAGTTCCCATACTTTTTTTTAATACACTTAGACCATTGCACATAATCCACAGGTACTACACTTCCTAAAATGGCAGACACCACTAAGCCTTACGCACAGTTGTACCAGCAAAAATTCTATGTTTTAGTCTATTTTTTCACTGTCCTAAAATGGCTCCAGCCCAAGTGAACGCAAACGACCCCGCATCACACAGCTCAAGGCCTCCATTTATCCTGTAGGGTGACAGCCACTAAACAAAGGATTTCGACTGGGAGCAAAGCCAACAAAATATTAATAGTTCCCTGTTCTTTGTCTGTATTTAATGTCTTTAGTAAAGAGGATTAAGAGATTTTTGCCTTTTTGAAGTTGTTCCGACCTGATTTCTGGCAGAATTACAGGCCATGGCAATGTTCCTTATCGTCCCACTGCTTGAATTATGGAGAATCAAAGTCAGAAAAAGCGAAAAAAGGGAACTGGTTCCTTTCACGCTTCAGTGATCGCTTGTGATAAGGTACAATACAATTATCATGAAAATGTGTTGATAAATTACAAAAAATCTTTTATATGTGAAATAATAAGAGTCGGCAAAAAGCTTTGTCTCAGTCCAACATGTGTGAGAAGCGATTTACAACCTTAGCTAATCGACTTTAGGCATTGTGTTCCTTCATTCTTTTATTTGCGTTCTTGGTATTCAACAAAAGAGTGGCAAAAATACAAAATCGACATCACGGACATCTGTGTAGGGATTTCTGATGCAGAAAGAAAGAGCCATCACCTCTAATACAAAACTGCGAAGAAAGATTAAAACCTATTTTAAGATGATCGCTGTGTGCCGCGTTGCAGTCGCCACACGAGCCAGTTCTTAAATCTGCAGATCGGTATTTTTATTTTTTAGTTTGAGAGAGTCTTACAGCAAGCGCCAAGCCCCGCAGGGCTTTCGGGCGCTTTACAATAAATTGCATGTCTTGGAGGTGCAGATGAAGAACATGTTTACATAATGAGCGCTTTACATTTAAAATTACATTCCTCGAGGGTGCAGTCTCAGGACATTAATATAGGACATTGACAAGTGTATTACATTTCACAGATTTTCGGAGGGGCTGGGCGGCGTTCTGTCAGGAGCAGCAGGACGCTGCGTCAGCCTGCTGAGGTCTCCTGAGATTCTGGGTGACTTGAAGAAGGCTTGGAGTGGTGAGTAAGTTTAGAGGGCAGTGGGGGCAAGTTCACTCTCCAGGTAGCGAGGGGGTATTTACAGGGAGGGGAGCATATTAGCAAGAACCTCGTTAAAATTATCGCAGGAAACTGCCGCTAAAACGGCGATAATTTTAATGAGGTTCTTGCTAATATGCCCCGGAGTTTGGTCAGGAGGATGATGGGCGGCACATAATGTCAAACTACAAAGAGGGCACACGAGAGGGGCTCGCGGGGCTGTGGAAAGGGAGCGGAATGCGGATTGGTAGGGGTACTAAGTGAGAGAAAACACAATATTTTGTAAAATAACCAACATTTTTGAAGACTTATAAAGCAGAGAGGGAGAGAGTGTGTGGGCGATTTTGTCTGTGTGTATGTAAAAATACCTTGTGAAATCCGACAGACACCTCATCACATCTGACTGAAAGCACCTGTACCCAATTATTTTCTAGAAAATGTATTTATTAGGAGGAGTGTAACACTGCAACCCCCTTAAGCTACACACCTAGGTATTTGGGATGCAGACAGGGAGGTTTGCAAAGTAGAGGGCTTGATAGACTGTGGTGTTTTATCTGGGAGGATCTCCCCAACAAGGGTGCATTTCAATGTAAGTCAATGTTCTGGCAAGCCCTTCGCGGTAAGCTGAGGTGCTCTCTGGGTTGCATGAAGGTACTCTTGATGGGTGATAGTAACTGTCATGTTGGGATTCTTAGAGGTTGTTGGACATGGCTTTCTTTGTAGAAATTACCCCATTTTTTTTCGCTTTTTCCTCTCAGTCTTTGCTGACTCTCTCTGCATAACCTTAGGAAACTGGGCACCTTCACCCTGTATGGCAGAGGGAAGGTGCACGTGCCAGTCTCGCCCACATTCGGCTGGGGCTGTGGATAAGAGGGGATTTTGGTGCAGTACCTTTGTGCACTCTAAAACCGGGTACACTACATACCCGGGGTGGGTATGGCACGGGCTAAGTAGTGGGACATGACACTGAGTGTGCCACCCACCGTATAGCTGGCAACCTTATATCTGGTCTGCCATGACAGGCCTGTGGAACCAAATTGCTCTCCTGCCTAGAATGGCATAATTTACGCCACATCTATCCTGGAGTGTGTCGTCCCATATAACGAGGGCACCCCCCCAGGGACGCCCTTATGGGCACAAAGGAGGGGTGGTAGGCTGGAGGGGCACATATGGATGTTCCCTGCCTGAGTAGTGAGGAACCCCCAATTGTGCTTTCCCTGCCTTAAAGTTCGACTCTCCACATGGATACTCCTGGAGAGTACCTAATCTCTAGATTGGCCTCACAGCTCTCCGTACATCCTCACTGTCAAAGCTGTGGGAAAGTGCATAATCCTTCCTACACAGATTAGGAAGAGGCACTGACATGCTGTTCCAGAACATGGGCTGGTCTGCCAAGGCATACCGAGATGTGCGCCTTGACCCTGATGCTGTTTCAGATATGTGTCCCTTCTGCCGTGGCAGGCTGGGGCATGCACCCTAACACCAATGGCATGGTAGATAGGTGCCTGGCCTGCCATTGTGGGCTGAGAAGAGTATACCCGCAACCCTGCTGCTCTAACCTCCAGGTCAGACACACCGACTGCATGCTCATTGCTTGTGCTGTCCAATTCACAGGGTGCGACCCTAGGAGCTTGGAGTGTACCTGAAGTAGGGCCTCATTCTCCCTAATGTGGTTCTACTTAACTTGCCCCTATTTGTCTGTAACCAGATTGGTCTGGTGCAACCTGTATCATTGTGCACTGGACTTTGTGCCTAATTTTCAGAGAAGGACGGAACAGCAACTCTTCGCTGTGTGTGTGACTGCATTTGCCTGGTGCAAACCAACTCGAGGTGCACCGGTCTTTGTGCCTCCTTACCAGGGAGGTGTGGAATTCAAAACTCATCATGTTTCAAATCTGAAGTGTCTAGTGCGACTCATCCGTGCGCTCACCTGTCACTGTGCTCTGATTGCCTGGGCATGACTTGGATCATCTTGTACTGATTGGGGTGTCTCATCCTACAGTGAGGCTCCCTTGTATTACTCCTCATTCATCGGTTGTTCCCTTGTTGACCCTCATCGTGGCGGACCAACTGCCCTCTCCACATCTGGCCCCTCCCGAAGACATCGTGGTGCCAGGTAGTACTGAGAGAGATAGACTGGGTTGAAGAAACACTTCCCAGACAGTTTGTAAGCAGCGAGTCAAGAGACTTCGTGACTCCTTTGTATTTTGAGATCTGTGGTGAGCTTCCCAACTGGCTGCTAACCTCTACCTTGTTTATGCCTACCACCTATTTATAATTGTTACATTTTCCCACCCACATTCTGAGGACCCAGACTAAGTGTGACTTCGGTCGCCTGTGGCCCAGAGTCCGGGAGGCAGGGCTGGTTATCTTCCATTGAGGGTATAGGACAATATGGGGTGAATTTGATGGTGGAGGGAGGCTTGGTCCACCGAGTCTGCAGAGAATGAACCATATATGTGCTGGGTACCAGTGACACCGCATTAGGATGCTGAGTGCGTATGTGTATGTAGGAGTGTGCCGTTTGGAGCACTGCATAGTGGTGCGGAGTGAGTGTGTGTGAATGGGAATGATTATGCACAGACCGTCTGTGATTCACAACACTGGCCTGCAGTGCCACCGTATACATTGATGTGTCTCCTGTGTGGCTTCTGCCCACGGTGCTGCTAAAAAGCATTCTATGTTTTGTGTATGTACATAATCTTGATATTGTGCACTGCATAAGGGTGCTCTCTCTCAATTGGGGGAGGTGGGGGGAGTTAGATTAGTAACTGCCCATAGTGTGCATACTATTGAAAGCATAGCTATACGAGTGGACCTAGTACTGCTAGTAATAATTCTGATTGTGTTTTATGCCCAGAAGTTCATGATGGTCATGTTAATATGTTTGAATATGTGTGTTGAATATAAGCGTTTTTACATCCATCCGGTGCATTTCTTGTAAATGGGTGCTGTGCCTTTGCTTTCCACCTTGCCTCTGTAATGAGCCTAACTGTTCAATGCCAAACTACCAAAGGGTGAGCACAGGTTACATAGCAAGCGTAATAACCTGCCCTTGATAAGAGCAGGTGTTCTGACTTTGCTGGGGCCATCCCTTCAGCCAACCAGACCCTGCCTGTTCCTACAGAGGAACATTAGATTCTCCTGCCTGTGACGTAGCAAAGGTGCAATGCAGCCCAATATCAGCAAGGAAACGGATAATGCTGCCATTATCAGAAGCGTTGTCAGGACTGGGCAAAATAGGCAATTGCTCGGGCCCTGTATTCTGAGGGGGACCTTGATAAAGTGAGCAGGAAAGTCAAAAGTCCTTCACTGGAAAAGTGTGCTCCTGCCCGCTGCATTGCCCTGTGTGCAGTTTTAAGCTCAAAAACGTTATTTATTTGTTATATTTCTACCAAAAGTGTCAACTTTGACAGTCTATGAAAATCTCAATATAAAAGCACTATTTTTGTCAGAAAATTGCCACAGTTCAATGTAAGACTTCTATATTCCACTTAGCTGCTTGGTACAGTTTGTATGCTTTATGTGGTATACCAGTTATCTCTACACAAATATCTTTCTGATTTTGGGCCAGATATATATCTTGGTGGCATGAATACTCTGTCGCAATTGAGTATACATACCACCAAGATAATGGAACGCCTGCCAAAGCTGTATGCAAGTGCACCACAGATTTAATTACGTCAGAGACTACTCTGTCTCTATCGTGATCAAACCCCTCTGACTGCCCTGTGGAGTTATGGGTCGTCTGAGGCGGCAGACCTGTAATTCCGCCCACCTAAAAATTTAGATGGGTGCGATTAGAGGTCAGTTTTCACTGCCGTCTCTGCTGGGAAAACCCGGAAGATAAGGGGCAGTGAAAACTGCTAAGTGCTCGCCTCACCATGGGAAAGGACTCCTATGATGAGGGGAGCATTTTGCTTTATTTCCAAAAGAAAATTCAGTTTCGGGATTTTCTCTTTGAAAATAAAAAAGAAAACTGCTAAGTACATGGCTCCGACATGTTGACAGTTCCCTGCACCAAACAGCGAAAGGCATTGATAGGAATCATTATGACGGTGGATCCTGGCAATGCTTTATTAATGGCCACCAGCTTGGCGGTCATTTATAAATCTACCGGGTGAGCAATGCAATCCATCGCCCTGACAAAACGACGGGCCATCCACCAGGACTTAATTCAGGCCCTCGGATCACAGCAACTCATTAACAGAGCTTCCGGATGAAGAGGTATCCTACTCAAAATGCATTCAGGCAACAAAGGGGCAAATTCTCAAGAACGTGTGATAACCATCGCAAAAGTAACTTAACACAACGTCCAACATCGCAGTCTATCAAGGGGAATTTACGCCGTGTCAACAAAGCATTCTCAACACGGCGGCACCATGTGATATTCTCCAGATAACGCGTCAACTGACCGCATTACAATCAACGACACGCCGTAAAAATACGAAACGCGAATGCAAAATAAGCTGCGATGAGGCCAATCACGATGCAAAAATCTGCGAAAGCCAGCTACAGGCCTGCAATACACAGGTGTCAGGTGGGAACAATCACCATAAAAGTAAAAAAAAAAAAAACAGACAAACAAATGCCAAACA
The DNA here is from genome assembly GCF_964261635.1 of Lissotriton helveticus. Classification (NCBI taxonomy): domain Eukaryota; kingdom Metazoa; phylum Chordata; class Amphibia; order Caudata; family Salamandridae; genus Lissotriton; species Lissotriton helveticus. The sequence continues at coordinate 645,823,768 of NC_136061.1, read as the reverse complement.
GCGAAGAACCATGGATGTTGCCGGAGCAAGTACGGAGGAGAACCAGAACCCCACAAGCCCCCCGGAGGCCTTGCCTGGGACCTCGGGGTCAGGGAAGGCCAAGGATAAGAAGAAGCTCTTTATTCCACAGGAAAACAGGATCCTGATAATGGGGGTGGTCGAACACCATTAACAACTGTTCGTCATCTCCACTGTGTCATTGGCAACCAAAAATGGACTATGGTAGGCCATAGTGGACAAGGTGAATGCAGTCGGAGTGCAGAAGAGAACAATGGACGAGGTCAAGAGGCGCTGGAATGATGATGTCAAGCGCAAAACCAAGCTGAAACTCGCCAACAACCGGAAGGCAGCAACGCAGACTGGAGGTGGTAGTCCTTCGCCACAGGAGGAGCTGGACGACATGGAGGAAATGGTGTCCACAGTCATCAGTGGGGAGATGGTGGCTGGAGTTGGGGACCGGACACTGCTCAACAGGACCGGACACAACAGCAACAGGGTGAGTAACAACCAGGGACTGGGGGGACGGGTGGAGATGGGCACAATGGCACACTTGCACAATAGAGCTGAGCACATCTGCGGTCAAACCATGCCCCACACCCCAACTCCCACCAAGAGAACAATGTACCCAAGTATGCAACATCTCAGCACTGTATAAGCACAAAAGTCAGAGGCTCACCGCATGTAAGGGATAATGGGTAGCCAAATCAGAGCTGCAGGGGCGACTCCCCCATAATGTGGCACACACATCACATACAGAGCACTTCAACACTGACAACAATGTGGCACAAACCTCAACACGTCCTCACCAGAACACAGGACACAACGGGTGCCGACTGGGTGTAGACACTGGCCAATCACAAGTGGCATTGCAGGAAAATGTGAGTTGATAATGTACTAGTACAAACATACATCTGTGATGTTGTCGAAATGTCCACTGTCCCGCAGCAAATGGGCAGCCCCTCCGAAACAGCCATGATGTACACAGTCATGCAGTCTGTATATAAACCTGTACAATGCGACAACACACATGTGAATACATTGTTAAACTGCATCTCCCCTTCACATTGCAGAGGGACAATCAACACCTCTTGCAGAGCAACCCGAACCTAGCTTCTCTGATGACGAAGAGGACCACCACAGCTTCGAATCAAAAGCCCTCCAAGAGTTCATTGACAGTCTCTGAAGCCCACCTCCAGGAGCAGGGCGGCACAGCTGCAATGAGGACACCCCACCCCCTACACAGACCACACATCAGGCAGCACCCCCCATGGCATCCTCCCAGGACCCCCACAAAGAACACATGGCCTTCCAAAGCTGTGTGTTGGGATGCCAGGAGCAACTGGCTGAACAGGTGTGAGTGGGCTTTAACCGCATGGCAGACAAACTAGATGCCATACGTGGGTGTCTAAGTTCCATCAGGGACCACTCACAGTCCCTAACGGACACCCACAGTCTGCTCTATGCACTCCAACGAACTATGGCTGACATTGCCAGAGTTCTGACTCAGAGACAAGAACGACTGTCTAGTCAGAGTGGCTCCAGCGAGCTCGCCCGGGAGTTGGGACTCATGCGGAGGCTCATGGAGAACATGGAGTGGGCCAATGCGGAAAGAGCGGCTGCCACGGGTGCAAACCAGCGAGAGGTAGCTGGGTTCCACAATGACCTCAAAATCATCCTCATTGCATTGCTGCCACAAGGCCTGATGCTGATGCATGCTGCGGCTACCACTACATCCACATCTCTGCCACCCTGAAGTGTCAGTGTCACACAGTGCGGCAGACATTCCACCTCTGGCCCCTGAGGTGTCAGTGTCACATAGTGCTGAAGACAGAACAGCACCACCCACACATTTGGCACATGAAACAGCAGAGGACGAAGATGCGGATGAAACCGCAATACTGCTACTGTCAGGATTTTAAGGTTCAATGACCTTTCCTCGTACCTTTCCTTTGGCCTTAGTGTACCTTGCTGATCTGTCTTGTACCTTATTTAAACCTTGCTGATCTTACTTGTACCTTTTTTGGCCTTATTATGCTTGCTTATGCCATGTTGTCTTATTTTACAGATGCACATTTTGTTTACAGGTATCAATGCTTGTTTGCTAAGGACTTTTTATTCCTTCGCAGCCACCATAGTTAGCTCCTGGGACTATAAAAAGGACCACACCCTTGGAACCATGCGGATTATTCTGGTGCGTTCTGCAGAGGTGACGTCTCTCCGCTCCGTTTCCTGAGGCTCCGGTCATCTTCCGAAGACTTCATTGGTAGTTTCCAGTTATTTGGTGGTTTCCTACCACAGAGTTTCGCATGAAGACGCCCCAGGTAGGATCCATCCTTTTCTTTCTTCTGTCCGCATCGAGGAAGAAACCTTTGCCCTGCATGTCTCGGTGCAATCTTGATTGAAGACCTTCATTTGGCTTGTTTTGGTGCAATACTCAATCCTTTGCTTTTCTTGATTGAAGACCTTCATTTGGCGTGTTTTGGTGCAATACTCAATCCTTTGCTTGCGCTCTACATGAACGGAAGTCTTTCGGCTGAAAGCTTCGAGTTTTAACTATTTAGTGTTCTGACACTCAAAGAAACACTAAGCAGATCTTTTACCACAGAAGCCTTTGAAGTTAATCTTTGTTTAGGAAATACCGAGTGCAATATAGTTGTGGTGTTCTTTTGAAAACAATGTTCTTTGGCAAAACGAGTCCTTTGCTGATCAATATTTATTCTTTGAAATAATCTTTGCAGACAGTATTTTTAGCAGAGGTTAAATTACTTGTGGAATACTTTTGTAATCATTTTGGGTTCTTTCAGTTAAAGTCGGAAATACAAACGGATGTTTGTTAACAGATGCACTTTAGTTGCATAAATCTATATTGTAGATTTGTATTGCAGAAGATTCTATGCTAATTACTTTTCCTTGTTTATTCTGGATATAAGAATATCGCTTAAAGAGAAGAACTTGATACGTGTATTTGTAACCAATAGCTTTTCTTTTAGGTATCAGGAATTTAGTGTCTGGAATCCTAACTTACTTGGTCTCTTCTGTGGATCAGCACTCACGTGTTCCAGTTGTTTGTGTTTATCTTGTTCCAGATCTCCCTACCCGCAGTACCCTCCCTTACCTCCCCTCGTCTAGCCACTTTGATCCAGAGTCAAAGCTGCTGGAAGGTGGGCTTTGGGTACTGCTCCTGAGGAACAGAAACTGCGAACCAACATACTAGGTTCCTGACAGAATAATCCCCCCAAGAATTCAGTTCCTCCCGAGCAGTACACAAAGATGGCCACCATGAATGATCTTTGTGCTTTGATGAGCAATCTCCAGAAGGAGCTTACTGCTAGTCGTCAAGAAACAGCAGCCTTAGCTGGTAAAGTCAACCAATTACAAACACGATTGGATTCTGGTCCTCCAATAAGTCCTTCCAAAACTAACGCTACAAGTTCCACTTTGTCCATATCTGTGTCTGTACCTACACCTGTCCCTCTAGCATCACCTGAGAGATTTGCTGGGGAACCAAATAGATTCCAGACCTTTTTGACTCAGGTGCAACTGCATTTTATGGGTAAACCAACTTCTTTTCCTGACGCTCAATCCCGTATAGCCTTTCTAATTTCCTATCTAAGTAGGGATGAAGCAATGTGGGCAGTTCCCTTGGTTCAAGTTGATGATCCCTTGCTTTATAATTGGTCAAATTTTAAACGTGAATTTGAGAAGATTTTTGAGAGAAGCACTATTACAGGAGCAGTGGATAGAGAGTTACTTGAACTGAAAAAGGGGAAAAAGGATCTAGTTCATTACGTCACACAATTCAACCGTCTCGTAGCAGACACTGAGTGGCCCGAGGAAAAAAGGGCAGCTTTATACTAGCAAAGTCTTAGGGACGAATTGAAAGATCTTATTGCACCTATAGATCCTCAACCCCGGTCTTGTGCCGAGTTAATAGCCCTTAGTTTACGACTGGATCACCGGGTTGTGGATCGCAAGGGTGATAAAAGAAAAACTGATGTTAGGATTTTTACACGGGCAAGAGAAAAACCACACAAAGACGGTGGAGAACCCATGAAAGTCGGAAGTTTGGGAAAACCGTTAACTTCAGAGGAAAAAGACAATAGAAGAAAAAACGGTCTTTGCCGCTTTTGTGGGAAAAAAGGTCATTTTGTTAGAGACTGTCTTCTTAAACCAAAAGGTTCCTGGCTCCGAGATAAAGCTGAGAACAAATCGGAAAACTAGGAAACTCAAGATTGGATCAGGAGGCTATTTTGAGTTCACTATCTTCTCCTGCACAGTCGATAGCTAATACTCTGCAGTTAACCGTACCACACTTAATTCTAAATGTCCAGATCGTGTTAACCGAACAGAAAAGTCTGTGGGTAGCGGCCATGGTAGACTCAGGGGCTACCGGGAATTTTATTGATACCATTTTTGCTAAAGAAAGAGACATACCGATTTTGGAAAAATCTAAACCTGAACTGGTGTATGCTGTAGATGGGACACAATTAACATCTGGAATGATAACTCACTGTACCAGTGCTCTTCTTATGACTTGTGACACTAATGGCAAAAAACATCAAGAAATTATTTCATTCGATGTTATTGACGCACCGCAGTTTGGAGTAATTTTAGGTATACCCTGGTTAACCCTACATAACCCTGCTATTGACTGGGTAAACCGTTCTGTAGATTTTTCTTCTCAGTGGTGCCAACTGGAGTGTTTTTGTTCAAACAATATATCTAAAGATTCTCCAAGTGCCTTATTGTATAGTGCTTCAGTTCTTTTTGTAGCCACTGCTGCTGAAAAGGATATCGGGTTACCATCTGTCTATGGATCTTTTGCTGATGTCTTTAGTGAGCAAAGACCTGAAAGTCTACCCCCTCATAGGAATTATGACTGTGCTATTGATCTTGTACCTGGGGCCAAAATTTCCTGCAGCAGGATTTACGCTTTAACCGAACAGGAAAACCAACATCTCCGAGAATATCTGGACAAGTTTTTGAAAAAAGGCTTTATTAGACCCTCCAAGTCTCCAGCTGCCTCGCCTCTTTTTTTTGTGCCGAAAAGAAGTGGAGAATTACGCACTTGCATAGACTACCGAGCTCTCAATAATATCACCATTAAGAACCGGTACCCACTACCATTAATACCAGTTCTCTTGGACAAAAGTGCGATCAGCCACTATCTATACCAAACTTAATTTGCGAGGAGCATACCACTTAGTCCGTATAAGACCTGGCGACGAGTGGAAGACAGCTTTTCGAACTCGTTTTGGCTTTTTCGAATATTGTGTAATGCCCTTTGGCTTATGCAATGCCGCGGCTGCATTTCAATTTTTTATAAATGATGTCCTTAGGGATTATCTAGACAGATTTGTCATCGCTTATATTGATGACCTTTGAATTTTTTCATCTTCAAAGGAAGAACATGTGCAACATGTTAAAAACATTTTATCCACCTTAAGAACGCATGGTTTGTTTTGTAAACTATCAAAATGTGAGTTTCATACAACACAAGTTGAATTTTTGGGTTTTATTCTTTCACCATCTGGTATAACCATGGCTCCTAGAAAAATCCAAGCAGTAATGAAGTGGCCTACTCCATCTTCAGTGAAAGACATCCAATGGTTTCTAGGATTTGCCAATTTCTACTGTCGATTTATGAAAAACTTTTCGACCTTGGCTACTCCTTTAACCCATCTTTTAAGAAAAAATTTGATATTCGCTTGGACTCCTGAAGCAGAACAATCGTTTCAAGATCTCAAAAAGACTTTTACACAAGCACCAGTCTTACGACATCCTGACACAGAAAAACCCTTCATAGTTGAAGCCGATGCTTCTGATTACGCTAGTGGAGCGAGTCTGTCACAGAAGGATATAGAAAGCAATGAGTTACATCCGATTGCTTTTCTTTCAAGAACATTTTTACCTGCTGAAGTCCACTATGCAGTAGTGGAAAAAGAACTCTTAACTATTCGATATGCTTTCAAAGAATGGCGTCATTATTTACTAGGGGCAAAACATTCCATAACTGTGTATACAGACCATCGGAACCTACAATTCTTACTCTGTGCAAAAGCTCTGACTCCCAGACAACTTCGCTGAACATTGTTTTTTGCAGAATTCGATTTTGTAATTACCTTTAGACCAGGGATCAAGAACAACAAGGCTGACTCATTATCACGGTACAATATAAAACCTGATGAAACACTTCTCACTCCCAGACCCACGAACATGCTATGTAGTAACCAGATAATTGGTGCCACAATGTCTGATATTTTTTTTGAACAAATAAGACAAGCTATGCCAATACCAAAACTTTTGTCGTGGGTTCAAGAAGAGCCAAACAGATCCATCCATCAAAACGTACCTTTTTACTCGTACAGATACTTCTACATCACGTAGTGCGGTTACACTGCTTACCACGATCTATTACTACAGATAGAGGACCACAATTTATCGCACAAGTTTGGAAGAATTGGTGTGCCTCCTTGAATATCAAAAGCAATACATCCACGAGTTTCCATCCTGAAACAGATGGACAAACTGAACGGGTCAATCAGATTCTAAAACGGTATCTTAGGTGCTATCTATTCAAGAAACAAGGGTCTTGGACAAGTTTTCTATGGGAAGCAGAATTTGCATACAACAACTTGCAAAATTCTTCAACAGGAATGTCACCGTTCTTTGCTGTATATGGTCGACATCCACATTTCTCACCTCTATTATTGACTCAATCAAAGACAAACATACCTTCTTTGGATTCAAATTTCCAGGAAATGAAAAAGGTCACTAAATCTTTGCAAAAGAATCTAATGAGAGCCAAAGCTTCTTATAAGAAGTTTGCAGATAGAAAAAGAAAGAAAGCTCCAGAGTATCAACCAGGAGACATGGTTTGGCTTTCTACCAAACAATTTCAGTTTAGAAGACGTTATAAATTCCATCCAAAGTTCATCGGACCTTATAAGATAGAACAATGTGTGAATCCGGTAACTTATAAATTGCTTCTTCCAAAAACTATGAGAATCTATCTAGTGTTTCATGCCTCCCTCTTGAAACCAGCTTCCAACAAAAAGAGACCTCGTCCACCTGTAATACTCGTGAACAATCAAGAAGAGTTCGAAGTTCGCTGTATCAAGGATAGTAAACGAATTAGAAGAAAACTATGGTATCTTTTGTCCTGGAGAGGTTATGAACCTGAGGGAGATTCTTGGGTTTCTCAGGAGAACGTGCATGCTCCCCGTTTGGTACTGCAATTCCATGCACGTCACCCAAACGCCGTGACTTAACGCTCTTTGAGAAGTGTTTCCATTTTTGTTGGGGGGTACTGTCAGGATTTTCAGGTTCCATGACCTTTCCTCGTACCTTTCCTTTGGCCTTAGTGTACCTTGCTGATCTGTCTTATACCTTATTTAAACCTTGCTGATCTTACTTGTACCTTTTTTGGTCTTATTATGCTTGCTTATGCCATGTTGTCTTATTTTACAGATGCACATTTCGTTTACAGGTATCAATGCTTGTTTGTTATTTGGGCCGAGGCTTGTTTGAATCTAGATACTGCTAAGGACTTTTTGTTCCTTCGCAGCCACCATAGTTAGCTCCTGGGACTATAAAAAGGACCACACCCTTGGAACCATGCGGATTATTCTGGTGCGTTCTGCAGAGGTGACGTCTCTCCGCTCCGTTTCCTGAGGCTCCGGTCATCTTCCGAAGACTTCATTGGTAGTTTCCAGTTATTTGGTGGTTTCCTACCACAGAGTTTCGCATGAAGACGCCCCAGGTAGGATCCATCCTTTTCTTTCTTCTGTCCGCATCGAGGAAGAAACCTTTGACCTGCATGTCTCGGTGCAATCTTGATTGAAGACCTTCATTTGGCGTGTTTTGGTGCAATACTCAATCCTTTGCTTGCGCCCTACATGAACGGAAGTCTTTCGGCTGAAAGCTTCGAGTTTTAACTATTTAGTGTTCTGACACTCAAAGAAACACTAAGCAGATCCTTTACCACAGAAGCCTTTGAAGTTAATCTTTGTTTAGGAAATACCGAGTGCAATATAGTTGTGATGTTCTTTTGAAAACAATGTTCTTTGGCAAAACGAGTCCTTTGCTGATCAATATTTATTCTTTGAAATAATCTTTGCAGACAGTATTTTTAGCAGAGGTTAAATTACTTGTGGAATACTTTTGTAATCATTTTGGGTTCTTTCAGTTAAAGTCGGAAATACAAACGGATGTTTGTTAACAGATGCACTTTAGTTGCATAAATCTATATTGTAGATTTGTATTGCAGAAGATTCTATGCTAATTACTTTTCCTTGTTTATTCTGGATATAAGAATATCGCTTAAAGAGAAGAACTTGATACGTGTATTTGTCACCAATAGCTTTTCTTTCAGGTATCAGGGATTTAGTGTCAAGAATCCTAACTTACTTGGTCTCTTCTGTGGATCAGCACTCACGTGTTCCAGTTGTTTGTGTTTATCTTGTTCCAGATCTCCCTACCCGCAGTACCCTCCCTTACCTCCCCTCGTCTAGCCACTTTGATCCTCTGCGGAACTCATAGTGCAGAGTCAAAGCTGCTGGAAGGTGGGCTTTGGGTACTGCTCCTGAGGAACAGAAACTGCGAACCAACATACTAGGTTCCTGACAGAATAATCCCCCCAAGAATTCAGTTCCTCCCGAGCAGTACACAAAGATGGCCACCATGAATGATCTTTGTGCTTTGATGAGCAATCTCCAGAAGGAGCTTACTGCTAGTCGTCAAGAAACACGCAGCCTTAGCTGGTAAAGTCAACCAATTACAAACACGATTGGATTCTGGTCCTCCAACAAGCCCTTCCAAAACTAACGCTACAAGTTCCACTTTGTCCATATCTGTGTCTGTACCTACACCTGTCCCTCTAGCATCACCTGAGAGATTTGATGGGGAACCAAATAGATTCCAGACCTTTTTGACTCAGGTGCAACTGCATTTTATGGTTAAACCAACTTCTTTTCCTGACGCTCAATCCCGTATAGCCTTTCTAATTTCCTATCTAAGTAAGGATGCAGCAATGTGGGCAGTTCCCTTGGTTCAAGCTGATGATCCCTTGCTTTATAATTGGTCAAATTTTAAACGTGAATTTGAGAAGATTTTTGAGAGAAGCACTATTACAGGAGCAGCGGATAGAGAGTTACTTGAACTGAAACAGGGGAACAAGGATCTAGTTTATCACCTCACACAATTCAACCGTCTCGTAGCAGACACTGAGTGGCCCGAGGAAAAAAGGGCAGCTTTATACTATCAAAGTCTTAGGGACGAATTGAAAGATCTTATTGCACCTATAGATCCTCAACCCCGGTCTTGTGCCGAGTTAATAGCCCTTAATTTATGACTGGATCACCGGGTTGTGGATCGCAAGGGTGATAAAAGAAAAACTGATGTTAGGATTTTTACACGGGCAAGAGAAAAACCACACAAAGACGGTGGAGAACCCATGAAAGTCGGAAGTTTGGGAAAACCTTTAACTTCAGAGGAAAAAGACAATAGAAGAAAAAACGGTCTTTGCCGCTATTGTGGGAAAAAAGGTCATTTTGTTAGAGACTGTCTTCTTAAACCAAAAGGTTCCTGGCCCCGAGATAAAGCTGAGAACAAATCGGAAAACTAGGAAACTCAAGATTGGATCAGGAGGCTATTTTGAGTTCACTATCTTCTCCTGCACAGTCGATAGCTAATATTCTGCAGTTAACCGTACCACACTTAATTCTAAATGTCCAGATCGTGTTAACCGAACAGAAAAGTCTGTGGGTAGCGGCCATGGTAGACTCAGGGGCTACCGGGAATTTTATTGATACCATTTTTGCTAAAGAAAGAGACATACCGATTTTGGAAAAATCTAAACCTGAACTGGTGTATGCTGTAGATGGGACACAATTAACATCTGGAATGATAACTCACTGTACCAGTGCTCTTCTTATGACTTGTGACACTAATGGCAAAAAACATCAAGAAATTATTTCATTCGATGTTATTGACGCACCACAGTTTGGAGTAATTTTAGGTATACCCTGGTTAACCCTACATAACCCTGCTATTGACTGGGTAAACCATTCTGTAGATTTTTCTTCTCAGTTGTGCCAACTGGAGTGTTTTTGTTCAAACAATATATCTAAAGATTCTCCAAGTGCCTTATTGTATAGTGCTTCAGTTCTTTTTGTATCCACTGCTGCTGAAAAGGATATCGAGTAACCTCATAGGAATTATGACTGTGCTATTGATCTTGTACCTGGGGCCAAAATTCCCTGCAGCAGGATTTACGATTTAACCGAACAGGAAAACCAACATCTCCGAGAATATCTGGACAAGTTTTTGAAAAAAGGCTTTATTAGACCCTCCAAGTCTCTAGCTGCCTCGCCTCTTTTTTTTGTGCCGAAAAGAAGTGGAGAATTACGCACTTGCATAGACTACCGAGCTCTCAATAATATCACCATTAAGAACCGGTACCCACTACCATTAATACCAGTTCTCTTGGACCAAGTGCGATCAGCCACTATCTATACCAAACTTAATTTGCGAGGAGCATACCACTTAGTCCGTATAAGACCTGGCGACGAGTGGAAGACAGCTTTTCGAACTCGTTTTGGATTGTTCGAATATTGTGTAATGCCCTTTGGCTTATGCAATGCCGCGGCTGCATTTCAATTTTTTATAAATGATGTCCTTAGGGATTATCTAGACAGATTTGTCATCACTTATATTGATGACCTTTGAATTTTTTCATCTTCAAAGGAAGAACATGTGCAACATGTTAAAACCATTTTATCCACCTTAAGAACGCATGGTTTGTTTTGTAAACTATCAAAATGTGAGTTTCATACAACACAAGTTGAATTTTTGGGTTTTATTCTTTCACCATCTGGTATAACCATGGCTCCTAGAAAAATCCAAGCAGTAATGAAGTGGCCTACTCCATCTTCAGTGAAAGACATCAATGGTTTCTAGGATTTGCCAATTTCTACTGTCGATTTATGAAAAACTTTTCGACCTTGGCTACTCCTTTAACCCATCTTTTAAGAAAAAATGTGATATTCGCTTGGACTCCTGAAGCAGAACAATCGTTTCAAGATCTCAAAAAGACTTTTACACAAGCACCAGTCTTACGACATCCTGACACAGAAAAACCCTTCATAGTTGAAGCCGATGCTTCTGATTACGCTATTGGAGCGAGTCTGTCACAGAAGGATACAGAAAGCAATGAGTTACATCCAATTGCTTTTCTTTCAAGAAAACTTTTACCTGCAGAAGTCCACTATACAGTAGTGGAAAAAGAACTCTTAACTATTCGATATGCTTTCAAAGAATGGCGTCATTATTTACTAGGGGCAAAACATTCCATAACTGTGTATACAGACCATCGGAACCTACAATTCTTACTCTGTGCAAAAGCTCTGACTCCCAGACAACTTCGCTGAACATTGTTTTTTGCAGAATTCGATTTTGTAATTACCTTTAGACCAGGGATCAAGAACAACAAGGCTGACTCATTATCACGGTACGATATAAAACCTGATGAAACACTTCTCACTCCCAGACCCACGAACATGCTATCTAGTAACCGGATAATTGGTGCCACAATGTCTGATATTTTTTTTGAACAAATAAGACAAGCTATGCCAATACCAAAACTTTTGTCGTGGGTTCAAGAAGAGCCAAACAGATCCATCCATCAAAACTTACCTTTTTACTCGTACAGATACTTCTACATCACGTAGTGCGGTTACACGGCTTACCACGATCTATTACTACAGATAGAGGACCACAATTTATCGCACAAGTTTGGAAGAATTGGTGTGCCTCCTTGAATATCAAAAGCAATACATCCACGAGTTTCCATCCTGAAACAGATGGACAAACTGAACGGGTCGATCAGATTCTAAAACGGTATCTTAGGTGCTATCTATTCAAGAAACAAGGTTCTTGGACAAGTTTTCTATGGGAAGCAGAATTTGCATACAACAACTTGCAAAATTCTTCAACAGGAATGTCACCGTTCTTTGCTGTATATGGTCGACATCCACATTTCTCACCACTATTATTGACTCAATCAAAGACAAACATACCTTCTTTGGATTCAAATTTCCAGGAAATGAAAAAGGTCACTAAATCTTTGCAAAAGAATCTAATGAGAGCCAAAGTTTCTTATAAAAAGTTTGCAGATAGAAAAAGAAAGAAAGCTCCAGAGTATCAACCAGGAGACATGGTTTGGCTTTCTACCAAAAAATTTCAGTTTAGAAGACGTTATAAATTCCATCCAAAGTTCATCGGACCTTATAAGATAGAAAAATGTGTGAATCCGGTAACTTATAAATTGCTTCTTCCAAAAACTATGAGAATCTATCCAGTGTTTCATGCCTCCCTCTTGAAACCAGCTTCCAACAAAAAGAGACCTCGTCCACCTGTAATACTCGTGAACAATCAAGAAGAGTTCGAAGTTCGCTGTAGCAAGGATAGTAAACGAATTAGAAGAAAACTATGGTATCTTTTGTCCTGGAGAGGTTATGGACCTGAGGAAGATTCTTGGGTTTCTCAGGAGAACGTGCATGCTCCCCGTTTGGTACTGCAATTCCATGCACGTCACCCAAACGCCGTGACTTAACGCTCTTTGAGAAGTGTTTCCATTTTTGTTGGGGGGTACTGTCAGGATTTTCAGGTTCCATGACCTTTCCTCGTACCTTTCCTTTGGCCTTAGTGTACCTTGCTGATCTGTCTTTTACCTTATTTAAACCTTGCTGATCTTACTTGTACCTTTTTTGGCCTTATTATGCTTGCTTATGCCATGTTGTCTTATTTTACAGATGCACATTTCGTTTACAGGTATCAATGCTTGTTTGTTATTTGGGCCGAGGCTTGTTTGAATCTAGATACTGCTAAGGACTTTTTGTTCCTTCGCAGCCACCATAGTTAGCTCCTGGGACTATAAAAAGGACCACGCCCTTGGAACCATGCGGATTATTCTGGTGCGTTCTGCAGAGGTGACGTCTCTCTGCTCCGTTTCCTGAGGCTCCGGTCATCTTCCGAAGACTTCATTGGTAGTTTCCAGTTATTTGGTGGTTTCCTACCACAGAGTTTCGCACGAAGACGCCACAGGTCGGACCCATCCTTTTATTTCTTCTGTCCGCATCGAGGAAGAAACCTTTGCCCTGCGTGTCTCGGTGCAATCTTGATTGAAGGCCTTCATTTGGCGTGTTTTGGTGCAATGCTCAATCCTTTGCTTTTCTTGATTGAAGACCTTCATTTGGCGTGTTTTGGTGCAATACGCAATCCTTTGCTTGCGCTCTACATGAACGGAAGTCTTTCAGCTGAAAGCTTCGAGTTTTAACTATTTAGTGTTCTGACACTCAAAGAAACACTAAGCAGATCTTTTACCACAGAAGTCTTTGAAGTTAATCTTTGTTTAGGAAATACCGAGTGCAATATAGTTGTGATGTTCTTTTGAAAACAATGTTCTTTGGCAAAACGAGTCCTTTGCTGCTCAATAATTATTCTTTGAAATAATCTTTGCAGACAGTATTTTTATCAGAGGTTAAATTACATGTGGAATACTTTTGTAATCATTTTGGGTTAAAGTCGGAAATACAAACGGATGTTTAACAGATGCACTTTAGTTGCATAAATGTATATTGTAGATTTGTATTGCAGAAGATTCTATGCTAAATATTTTTCCTTGTTTATTCTGGATATAAGAATATCGCTTAAAGAGAAGAACTTGATATGTGTATTTGTAACCAATAGCTTTTCTTTCAGGTATCAGGGATTTCGTGTCAAGAATCCTAAGTTGGTCTCTTCTGTGGATCAGCACTCACGTGTTCCAGTTGTTTGTGTTCATCTCGTTCCAGATCTCCCTCTCCGCAGTACCCTCCCTTACCTCCCCTTGTCTAGCCACTTCGATCCTCCGCGGAACTCATAGTGCAGAGTCGAAGCTGCTGGAAGGTGGGCTTTGGGTACTGCTCCTGAGGAACAGAAACTGCGAACCAACTTACTAGGTTCCAGACAGCTACGGAGAAAACTGTAGCATTCATCTCTGGCTCATGGCCGGTTTCAGCTTGGTCCTGGCCTCTGTACCATCACCTTCCACTGTCCCCGATACACTCTGCGACACTCACCTTGGACCTTGCAATGGGCTGCCATATTCTGTTTGATCGCCAATGACACAGCTATCAGACTGCGGACTGAACTCTTCCTCTTCCTTTGGACTTGTCATTCCCTGAAGGATTCTGACTGGCCTTCCACGGGCCAACAATTTAAAGTGGGGTTTGCATGGCCCTGTACTGCTCCAGATGCAACACTCCACTGAATGTGCATTAAATATTCCAAATCACACAGATGTGTCGTCTCTATGGTCTTTCAAGTGTGGTAGTATGGATGAATGTAGGGGCAGTGAATTCCTCTTACGTCCATGTGGTTCATGTCGTTGGACTTGGGTCACAGGGTGACACATTGCTGATTGTTGTCCGGGTGGCGCCAAAGCACGACAGCGACACATGCTTTTGTTACTTCTTTGTCCGGCCCTCGACGGAACAACGCCCAGAGCCCTGGGGTCATTGTTCATACCCTTATGCTGGACTGGCACAAGCCAGGCCATCCAACTCCGCTTACGCTCAATGGGGGGGGGGCTACAACGCTCCATTTCCCAGGTCTTCCCTGTAGTGATCTGCTGCTCACAGGTCTAGTTGTCAGCATGCCACAGCCACTCCCTCGTGGCTGGTCTACACCCACACCACACCCATCCAGCATACGCGTCATAGCACATGTGACCCAGCCAATAAAAAGGGCCAGGCGTATGTGCTCTATGCCATTTACAACCTCTCGTGGGGTGTATCCATGTGGTTTGCATGTAGGCATGGGGGCCCAGGGCCTGTGACATCACATACCACAGGCCTGGAAGCGACATGATGGCATCCGCACCGCAATACCCAATCATAGAGGGTCCATGACTTGCGGGGCACAGACTTGGTGGCACCGGATACACTGTAGCTGGCACAGGCAGACCGCCACGGGACGGGGAATTTTGGTGCACTAAGGTAGGGGCACCTTAAGTGCTGAGAGGGTGTGCAGCCTGCTATGATGCCCCGTTCTGGCTGCTCAGGTTATGTGTGCCCTGCGGGACCACAATGTAGGCCTGAGTCAGCGGACAGCGGGAAACTACCGCCACAGGCGTCGCCTCCCAGATCACAGTTAGTGGCACCTCAAGGGTTGAGCGGGTGTGCAGCCTGCGATGAGGTCGAGTGCACTGGTATGTCCTCTGCCATGGCAAAATGAAGACCCAGCACCAAAAGTGAGACCTGGTGGCCTGCGGAGTGGGGCTGCATGATGTGGAGGGTACCATGTCCGCGGGCCTCGGGCTTGTGGCTTGCAGTGGCATGTGGTTGGCCCTCATTTCAACACGCCAAGGGCGGAAGGTGAACTGTGAGGCCTGGGTGCGCAGGGGTGGGCATGCACCGCTGGGAGGGGCTGGGGTGCAGCTGCCGGGGTGTGCAGGGGCGGGCATGCACCACTGGGTGGCAGGAGGGGCTGGGGTGCAGCTGCCTGGGTGCGCAGGGGCCGATATGCACCACTAGCAGTGGGAGGGGATGGGGTGCAGCTGTCTGGGTGCGCAGGGGCAGACATGCACTGCTGGGCAGCGGGAGGGGCTAGGGTGCAGCTGCCTGGGTGCGTAGGGGTGGGCATGCACCGCTGGGCCACAGGAGGAGCTGGGGTGCAGCTGCCTGGGTGCGCAGGGGTGGACAGGCGATGATGTCATGTGCAATGGTATGTACTGTGCCATTCATGTATCTGGACTCTGTTACAGAAGACAGGTCTGTCTCATATGTGGGACCCGGTGAACTGCACTACATACCAGCACGTGGTTGGAGACACACTGGTGGCAGCAGGTGAGCAGTGTGGCCTGGGTGCGCAGTGTCAGCACCCTCTCTCCCTGTCCCTCTGTTCTTTTCTCTATCTGTCTCTGCCCCTCTCTGTCCGTCTATCTCCTTCTCCCCCTCTCCGTCCGTCTATCTCTCTCTCCCCCTCTCTGTTCGTCTATCTATCTCTACCCCTCTCTGTCTGCCAATCTCTCTCTCCCTCTCCTTCTCTTTCTCTCTCTCTGCCTCTCTCTCTCCTTCGCTCTCTCTCTGTCCCTTGATGTGCGCAGGACACACCTTCTCATCATGATTTTTGTCTTGCAGGCTGTGAAATAAGGATTGTCCCGAGGGAAGCCGCCATGTGTCTTCATTTCTGTTCTGTGTTTTTTTTAATACATTTTCATTTGTTGCTTAGTAGGTGAATGTGTGATGCTCGTTTTTGTGACAACACATGCATGTCACAGATGTGATTGTGCGACATCATGAGGATTATTTGGTACATGATTCCGTGTAGTTGATGTGGCATGTCTTTGGTGGGGGGGAGGTGCCGGGGAGGGGGGTCAAGGTGGCAGTGGGTGTTTTGGCCCTCTTTTTTGGTGGAGGTTGCAGTCTGACTTTGCACCAGGTCGAAGCAGGTGTTAGTTTCCTGGTGCTAATGCGCCTTATCGCATGTTTTGTGATCTTATCGCAGATCAGGCTGGTCATTGAACATTTTGAGGTGTCGTGTTGTCGTGCTACTTAGCGATAGTTGCCGGGGTTATCCGCGGCAATGTTTTTTGAGGATGCTATTGCCAGAAAACTGGTGATATCGGCTGTTTGCACCAGCTTGTGAATGGGGCGGTAAAAGTATCGCAACTTTGGCTGCGGTAAAGTGCCGATAACTCTGTGATAGCTCCTTGAGAATATGCCCTAAAAGGCACTAATGAACTAAGTGGAATACAGTAGTCATGCATGGAACTATTGCAAAAGTAATCTCAACAGATTTTGTTCTCTACAAAAGGTGAAAGGTGGTACTTTTGCTATGACTTTGGAAATAAAAACTTCATGATAAAATTCCAAATCAATTGATTGTACACAAGAATATTCATTCAAAACATGCTACGAAGCCTTTGAGCTCACAGTTGTGCATCACTTGTTAACACAGTGCACAGGAGCAGCACGCAAAGAAACCGCAAAACACAATTGATTGTTCATGTGCAGGAAGGTGTCCCATCCTGCACGTAAACCATCATTAAAAAGAATGACGTTTTGCAACCTCTATGTGTGCTGCATATATATATATATATATATATATATATATATATATATATATATATATATTATAATCCAAAATGTAACACACACAATCAGAGGACAGGATGCTGGAAATACATTTTAATCCATAAACTGATAAGCGTTTCGACACGTAAAAGTGTCTTGATCACACGATTTTTACAGATCACCAAAGACGTGCATAAATAATAAACATAGAAGAGGCACAAAAATACTGAACCCCATCTGACATCGACTTTGGCAGACATGTTGGAAGAAATATATTCCCTCTGTCTCACAAGTAGTATGTTAAAACACACATGATAGCAGTGGCAGCTTCAACCTGTAACATAATATCATAGCCTTAAACAACAATCTAGTACAATCATGGCAGTCCTTACACATATTATTAGTATAGACTGAATTTCATAAATATAAATGTTGAATACGAGTGGTTTGAAAGTAGAGTTTTAGCCTACAAACCACGTTACAAGATGTCGCCCAAGGTCACGGGCAAATGAAATCCTGCTAACGGCTGCGCTCAATCGCAACCAAAACAAACTAGAGTGTTGCTGCACACATCTAGGATACTGGCGGTCTAGTGCCCCAAGAGAATAACTTGCCATAGTTATCAAGCGGTCCATCTCTTTATCTACATAGTCTTGGAGGGAGATCGCCTCCCACCACTTAGAGTACTCTTGTTTTTTAAATTTCTCATATCTCCTGAGTTTCAGATTCAATAAGTTCCCATCTGGTTTGTCAACTGCTGGTCTTGCAATTGCGCCTTTCCCTGGCGCACGAGCAAACAGCGCCTTTGCCTCCTTACGTCTTTCCCCTTCATCTTCCATAGTATTGGACTGTGTAAATTAAGTTACGTGTAAAATGCACTATGATCCTGCACGTCGCGGTATTAGGGAAAATCAATGGTGTTTCCTTTCCATTTCCCTCAATCCTTATACCAGCTCCTATCTTCCCAGCCTAAAGATAGGCAGTTCCTGATGCCACATAAAATCCTTGCAGATAATTGGAAAATCTTAAAATCTGATAATATCCTGGGGCCCAGTTTGAGTGAAAGGCCTCTTGTTACATATGGAAGAGGCAGAAACCTGAGGGATATCTTAGTGGGAGGGGATATCACTGAGACACGTAACAACCACATACACAATTTGAAAGGTTTCTATCCCTGTGGACATTGCAGAGCGTGCAAAACGAGTCATATGGTTAAGGACGTTGAGATACCGGCCTTAGCCAACACAGAACCATTAGCCAGTTTTTGACTTGTAGCACTAACTATGCTATCTATGTACTTGAGTGCCCATGCCAGCCTTGATATGTTGGGAGTACCATCTGCATGGTAAAAAAACGTATTCAGGAACATCTACGAGCCATACATAACCAATGTTGATCTACACTACCCTATTGCACGTCATTTCCAAGACAAGCATCAATAAAATAATAATTCCCTCTTGAGATTCTTTGCTGTTGAGCAGATCAATCTGGGAAGGAGGGGAGGGAACCATGAACTGGCCTTAAGGAAAAAGGAATCCAAGTGGATCATGGAGTTAGAGACCAGGTTCCCGGGAGGGCATAATTTGGACAAAGAATTAGCTACTCATTTCCATGAGGATTGATTGTTAGAAAAAATGTTCTTCATTATTCCGTTTTTAGACTGTGTTGATATACTTTATTGAAATGCTTTTGGTATATCTGAAGCTCATGTTTTAACTTGGTTTTAACCTAGTCTCTTTTCTTTTTGTTTCTTAGGAGGAAAGGAAGGGACCCTTCACTTTTTTCAAGCACTTCACAGGTTCCCTAACCTTTTCTTCAGAAGGACTTGTTCTGCACTTTCACGGAGATAAGAGACTTTTATTACACTTGAGCACTTTTTTGAATTTTCATGTTTTTGGTCTTCATATGTTTAGGACGATGAGTTTTGTGTTTAGTACTATTTTTTGTATAGAATATTGGGGCACTCCTGATCTACTGCCACTTGGATGTATTTTTAACCACCACCCCATCATTTCCTGGCACTCACTGATTAAGCTGCAGTATGTATTATTTGGGCACTAGACCGCTTGATAACTATGGCAAGTTATTCTCTTGGGGGCACTAGACCGCCAGTATCAGACGTGTGCAGAAACACCGCCGCCAAAGCTTGCACCACCCCATAACGGAGGCCGTGGGTTTTGAATATAAATGAACCATATCGCGGAAACCAGCGAAGGATTTAAAATGGACACTACCAGACGAGGCCCATCTGTGGGCTGGTGAATTTTCAAAGGACAGTATGAATAAACTACATCTCCCATAATGCTCCACAGTGCCATATGAGCTCCCATCCAGGGGGGTGTGGAAATATGCATTTAACAGGAAGTGGGAGGCGTGCACGTAATTGTTCCATTCAGCCTCTGAGGAAGAGGGAAACTCCTTCGAAACGCGTCAGGCGATGAAGAGTGGAGCAACTGAAATCTGTATCGCGAGGTAGTAGACGTTTGTACCTGATTAAAGCCTTACAAAGGAACACTGGTTTTGGGTGCTGCTTTTTGCGAGGGCAAACTCTGGAGCGTTATATATATATATATATATATATAAAATTTCTATGGCAAAATGAAACCCCTCATTTTATTCCTTTTCAAATTAAATGTATTAAGTGTTACCACTTTAGTCCAATCACGATGACTTCAGGTGTGCCATACTTTTGTCATAAGTAAGACTGTTAGCGTTCTAGTTGTTCTTTAGAACACTCTGGGACATTCTGTCATTGGGCTATAGTTGGGCTACATCTGGCTGATATTTGGGCTACATTTGGGCTCTTTTGTCTCTGGTGGCCATCTTGGGAGACTGCATATCAGAATTTTTTTAATGAAATATAAGAGGATTTGAGGAGTCACTCAAAATGTGCCCTAATTTTTCTTTCTTCAGCACTAATCATAATTTCTATGGCAAAATGAACCCCCTCATTTTGTTCCTTTGCAAATTAAATGTTTTAAGTGTTAACACTTTATTCCAATCAAGATGACTTCAGGTGTGCCATACTTTTGTCATAAGTAAGACTTTTAGCGCTCTAGTTGTTCTTTAGAACACTCTGGGACATTCTGTCATTGGGCTATAGTTTGGCTACATCTGGCTGATATTCGGGCTACATTTGTTTTTTTTTGTCAGTGATGTAATTTGAGATGTCATCAGTGATGTCATCAGTGATGTCACTGACCATGTCATGAATGATGTAATATGTGACATGATCAGCAGTGGATTGCGGGTGCGCGATATATAGTTAGTGCAACTAACTATATATGCAAATTTCAATGGTTTTGTGTGAGTAAAATAAGGTTTTGTAAATGCTCATTCCTAACTATATATGGTCTATAACCTATGTTTTTTTCAGTGAATATATATAGATATATATATCTATATATATATATATATAGATATATATATATCTATATATATATATATATATAGATATATATATATATATATTCAATATCCAGTGAATAGTTGTTCAGAGTGCTTCCTCCGGCCCCCAGACGTTCCAGCCCCCTAGTACCGATGTCAAACGGGCAGGGGCAGAAAAGACAGTGCTGTTTCCCGTCCTCCGTGCAGTCACGGTCCACTGCTTCAGCCACCCAGGAATTCACCAGTGTTCAGAGGCGGGCTCCGGGCTGTAGCAATACCTTGCTCCAATAAAAAGACTGCCGAAACAGGATCCAGATGAGCCCGGGCCTCTGAAGCGCATTATCTGGAAATGTGCAAAATACATATATTACCTACTGGCGGTCACCAGTAGGTAGTTATAGTTAGGACCTAGTTTCCATAGGAAATCTGCAACATTCTATTGGGAATAACTTTGGCGCCGGTGGACGAATCTTTGGGAATTTCTCAAAGAAGATGGCCCGCTCCGCTCCTTCCCTGAAAGTTTGGGGGGGATTCGTCTCGTGCGGGCTGAGATAAGAGGGGGGTCCCAAAACGTGTTTTCCCCATGTTATTTTCCATAGGACGATTAGACGCGGCTACAGCCCGAACGGCTGAATGGAATTATATGAAATTTGGCAAAAGGGTAGAGTCCGGTTCGCAGATTGCGCTTTTCTTTAAATGGTGTAAATCCCTCCAGTAGTTGCTGAGAAAATTAAAGTTGAAATCAATTATATATCTATAAGCGAGCACCGTGCGCGCACCCCTGTACGCGAGCGGAATTCTGATTTGCTGTTTGACGTCTGTCAACATTCGATTCGGAGGAAATCAGGAAGTGTTGACTGCCATTTTGTCAGTGCGAGTCAACATATTGTAGAGAACAAAGGGGCAGAACATGGAAAGGGGGCAAGGTAGAGACTCCCTGACCCCCTAGGTTTTCTGAGGGAGTCAATTAAGGACCCACAAGCCCAAAAAAAACCTTTATTTTTTTTATTAAAAATTGCGAGGTGCGCGCATCCGGTAGCGCACCTCGCAATTTTTTCAAAAACAAAAAAAGGTTTTTTTTGCCCATCTGAGTTCTTTACGGACCCCCTGAGAAGCTCTAGGGGGTCAGGGAGTGTCTACCTTGCCTCCTTTTCACATTTTGAAACTTTTATGTAAATCGGGTAAAACGCCATTTTGAAGCGACGTGCGCACCTCATTTCAAAATGGCGTTTTACCCGATTTACATAAAAATTTCAAAACGTGAAAAGGAGGAAAAGTAGACACTCCCTGACCCCCTAGAGCTTTTCAGGGGGTCCCTAAAGAACCCCAACGAGTAAACAAAAACTTTTTTTTGGGGGGGAAAAATTGCGAGTTGCGCGCACCTGGGCGCGCACGCCTAAAAGAAACAATTTTTATTATTATTATTATTAATACATTATTACCTAAGAAAACACCTGAATATATATAAAAAAATATATCATATTTTATATAATTCAGCCGCCATTTTGTGTTTTTTGAAACTGGGTGAAGGGGTGCGCGCACGCATTTAAAAGACCTTGCAAATTCACTGAAAAAACGATAGGTTTCACACACGTTATAGTTAGGAATTAGCATTTAAAAAACCTAGCAAATTCATGTAAAAAACCATAGGTTTCATATCAGTTATAGTTAGCTGGACAATTTACTCATACAAAACCATTGAATTTCCCACGTTATAGTTAGCTGTACTCACTATAACTGGCGCGCCCACAATGCACTGCTAATGACGTCACATATTACATCACTCATTACATAGTCAGTGACATCACTCATGACATCACTGATGACATCTCAAATGACATCACTGATGACATCACTGATGACATCACTGAAGACATCATCCTTGTGGAAGAGTGGCAGACCCTCTCTCAGTGTATTATAAGTTTTGATTCACACTTTGAAAAATAGAATCAAAAGATTTTTAAAAAATGGAGATACCAATACCAGTTACAACAACCTATTTAGAAATTGCAAAATCTACATACACATTCACTCATTCACCAACATTTCTATATAGTTACTCATACACATACTCAATCTTCATATGTACTCATTCACCTATACATTTGTTACACACCAACACTCATCCTTAGAGTTACTCACACACATACTCACACATGCAAATAAATTATAAAACAACCATTCACTTGCTTATACAGCTATACATACACCACTACTCTTACTTCTACAGAAACGTATACATACTTTTTAACTAAAACAATCACTTATAGGAACAAAAACTTATTTATACAGAAACTCTTACAATCTCTCACTCTCACACATACTTACCTATATGCATCAATTCTCACATATACTAATTTAATATGTAGTTACTCCTAAAGATATGATTGAGACAGTCATTCACTCACTAACACACCCATACACACACTCATCAAGTCCTGCACACATGCTGTCTGCAAAACATATACAAACCGGAAACCACTCATTCATTCATCTATGCACTAAGTAATACCCCCAACAAACCTAACAGACACTCCTACTAATACTCAAAAAACTAACTAATAACCCATATAGACACTCATTTAGCTACTCACCAACCCAAGCAGCCGTCTATAGATAAAGGGAGACAGTGATACAGAAATTTACAAATTTAAACAATAATTGCTAATACATGTATTTAGTAAGATACACTCAATAAGTCAGTTATACAATCAATTAAAAAAAAAACATCCATTTAAACACTTATTTAACCGTTTGTTCTTCCATCAACGTTTAGGTACACATATATAAAACATATTTTTTTTCAGAAAGACACACATTCATCAGTCCATAGGTTTCACACCAGTTATAGTTAGCTGAACATTTTACTCATACAAACTCATACAAAACCATTGAAATTCCCACGTTATAGTTAGTTGGACTCACTATAACTCGGGCGCCCGCAATCCACTGCTGATAATGTCACATATTACATCATTCATGACATGGTCAGTGACATCACTGATGACATCACTGATGACATCTCAAATGACATGACTGATGACATCACTGATGACATCTCAAATGACATCACTGATGACATCATCGTGTGATAATACAATACACCTCCTCACACTCTAATCTAACCTTTGATACACCCAGTGTTAAATACAAACTACCATTCCTGAAACCATTGACACAGCAATACCAGTTACCACATACGCACTCACTGATTTCTAGGTCTACACACACATCCACTCATTCACCCATACAATCACTCATACATACAGTCACTCATCAATACAACACTATCATATGCACTCATACACCTATACAGAGACTTACACACTGCCACTCATCCATGGAGTTACTCAAACACCTAGTCAGTCATGTAAAGAATCAATCACACTCCCATTTCCTCATCTATACAGTTATACAAACAAAACTTTACTTATTTAAACATAGACTAACACATACTTACTCTCTTTTACAATCACTGATACAAGCACACATTGATAGATACATTCACTTATGCAATCACAGGCTGTCATATATAGTCATTTATATATGCCAACTCTCACATGCACTGTGTTTTATATATGTACTTACTTGGACATGTAGCACTGAGAAATCCATTCACTCACCAACACACTCATGCACACAGTCAACCGCCCATACAGCTCTTTCCACATGCACTCTTGAACCCATATACCAAGTGAATCAACTGCTCACACATCTATGCACAGAGTCACACACCTCCCAGGCACCCACACACACACTCAGCCTCACATGCAAATACTTGGGCAACCAATCAATAACCCATATAGCCACTCATATAGCTACTGATCAACACATGCAGCAGCTTAAACAACAACAGACATAATGATGCACATATTCAGACAGTTTAGTGACTAACCCATGCATTCAGTAAGACACATTTAATCTCCCACTCATACAGTCAGTCACGCACCTACTAAATCCATTATCCAGACGCTCATACATACACTCATTCTTCAATATGTTAAACACATTTTAACTTTAC
Organism: Lissotriton helveticus; assembly: GCF_964261635.1. NCBI lineage: Eukaryota > Metazoa > Chordata > Amphibia > Caudata > Salamandridae > Lissotriton > Lissotriton helveticus. The sequence continues at coordinate 645,799,243 of NC_136061.1, read as the reverse complement.
AGGAACACACAGACACTGGATGATGTCATCAGTGATGTCATCAGTGATGTCATTTGAGATGTCATCAGTGATGTCATCAGTGATGTCACTGACCATGTCATGAATGGTGTAATATGTGACATCATCAGCAGTGGATTGCGGGCGCGCGAGTTATAGTGAGTCCAACTAACTATAACGTGGGAATTTCAATTGTTTTGTATGAGTAAAATGTTCAGCTAACAATAACTGGTGTGAAACCTATGGTTTTTTCAGTGTCTTTCAAAGGTTTTTTAAATGCTAATTCCTAACTATAACAAATGTGAAACCTATGTTTTTTTCAGTGAATTTCAAAGGTTTTTTAAATGCTAATTCCTAACTATAACGATTGTGAAACCTCTGGTTTTTTCAGTGAATTTCAAAGGTTTTTTAAAAGCTAATTCCTTTGTATATCGAGTTTGTAACCTATGATTTTTAGTCGTTTTTTTATTAGCTGTTTTGTATAAGTATTAATTATTATTAATTTATTTAAAAAAATTATTTTTTCAACGTATTTTTCTTTTTTTTATAATTTTTTCCTGGTGCGCTCAGGTTGCGCGCACCAGTAAGCTTACCCGTATCATTTTGACTTGGAGCGCTCAGGGTGCGCGCACCGGTAAGCTCTCCCGAGACCGCAGCGAGAGCGCTATTTCTGCGTTCGTAAACAAAAATATGTATGAAAAGTAAATAATAATGCAAGACATTCAGTACCATGCTTATAAAAGTAGTATTTTTGATTTTCCGAATGAAAATGATTTTGCATTTCCGTAAAGCTACCAAAACGTCACTCAGGCGCACCGCGTAAGCGCCCCTGGAAGCGCCTACGTTCGCGCCGCATAAGCGCCCCCGGAAACGCTCCGGTGCGCACAGCGTAAGCGCGTCAAGTCATGTGACCTTAAATTAACACTTTTCATTGGTTGCTAACAGTTTTTGTTACAAAGAATGAAAACCTCACCCATTTCCTTCACTTCTTCTTTCACTTTTGTGACTGAAAGACCTGTTTTTTGCTGCTCAACCTTTTTGAGATTATAATGGCTGCTAGACCCACCAGTAGCAGTGAGGACTCAGATGGGTTCATAGAGGAAGAGGCTCCTCAGCCTAGAGTAAAGGAGCACTTCATTTGGAAGTTTTTCACAATACCAGCAGATAAAAAAAAGTGAATGCTCCAAAGGTGGAGTGCCGAATTTGTCATACTGTCCTTTCACATGGTGACCCTACCAGGAAATACTCTTTTGGAAATTCAACCATGATTCGGCACGTTCAGAGGAGGCACCCCCAGAACTATGCCCGGGAGAATGTCAGAGCTCTGGCACAAGATGCTCCAAGGGATGGTGCTTCTACTTCAACTGGAGGAGCAACTGTATCATCGGTGAGGGGGCGACCAGAACAGCTGATTCCAAATATTCAGCCAGTTTTTCATGGCATCACAAACAACTGTAAAGATTGTGGTGAACTACTTTGTTATGGTGAACAAAGTATTATGAACATTGTGCGAACCAGAGAAAATCACCGCTGCCGTCCCCAGCCCTAATTTTGATTCTTTTTTTTTTGCTCCTGTTGAGCAGTTTGACATTCCCTGTTTGTTTTTGTTGAGAAAAAAATGAAAAAAGAAGAAAAAAAAGTTCTTTTTAGAACTACCTCCAATTCTCAAAAAAGAGCTGTATTCTTAAAAAAATCAAAAAGAGTAACTGAAGTGGAGTGCAGTGAGAGAGGTGAGGAAAATGAGTGAGAAAGCAAAGAAAGGGACGAGAGGGGAAGGGAAGTGAAGTAGGGGGACTGAAAGAAGGTGAGTGTGGGAGGTGAGTGAGGAGAAGGAGAGTGAACATGGGGAATGAGGATAAGTGAAGAAAAAATAGTAAAGGAACGGGGGTGTGGAAGGGTAAGAAAAGAGCAGTGATGTTGAGGAAAGAGTGGAGATACAGACTGGATAAAGGCAAGTGAGTGTGAGACAAGGTGAGTAAGGGAGTGAAGAGATAGAGAAAGTGAAAGAAAAAGTGAGAGTAGAAGACTGAGTGAGGGAGGCAAGAAACATAAGTGAGGGAGTGTGGCTGTGTTATAGGGAGTGAGCGTGATAGAAGAGGAGTGACAGACTAACGGGTCGGAGAGAATGAGGCTATCAGAGAGAGAATGAGGGAAGGGGAATGTAGAAATAAGAGGACAGAGGGAGTAAGAGAAGGAGTTAGTGAAGTGGAGTAAGGAGAGTAAGGGAAAAGAAAAGAGTGAAGGAGCAAAAGAAGGGAAGTGAGAGGAAGGAAAGTAAAGGAGAAGGTCTGAAAGAAGGTGAGTGTGGGAGTATGGCTCAGTTATAGGGAGTGAGCGTGATAGAAAAGGAGTGAGAGACTAAGAGGACAGAGAGAATGTGGGTAACAGAGAGAGAGTGAGAAAAGGGGAGTGAGTAAGTTAGAGGACAGAGGGATTGAGAGAAGGAGTTACTGAAGTGGAGTAAGGGGAGAAAGGGAAGGGAAAAGAGTGAAGAAGCGAAGGATGGGAAGAGAGAGGAAGGGAAGTAAAGGTTAAGGTCTGAAAGAAGGTGAGTGTGGGAGTATGGCTGAGTTATAGGGAGTGAGCGTGACAGAATAGGAGTGAGAGACTAAAGGGACGGAGAGAATGATGCTAAAAGAGAGAGAATGAGGGAAGGGGAGTGTAGCAGTAAGAGGACACAGGGAGTAAGAGAAGGAATTAGTGAAGTAGAGTAAGGAGAGTAAGGGAAGGGAAAACAGTGAAGGAGTAAAGGAAGGGAAGAGAGGAAGGAAAGTAAAGGAGAAGGTCTGAAAGAAGGGGAGTGTGGGAGTATGGCTCAGTTATAGAGAGTGAGCGTGATAGAAAAGGAGTGAGAGACGAAGAGGGTGGAGAGAATGTGGGTAACAGAGAGAGAGTGAGAAAAGGGGAGTGAGTAAGTTAGAGGACAGAGGGAGAAACAGAAGGAGTTAGTGAAGTGGAGTTAGGAGAGTAAGGGAAGAGAAAAGAGTGAAGGAGCAAAAGAAGGAAAGAGACAGGAAGGAAAGTAAAGGTTAAGGTCTGAAAGAAGGTGAGTGTGGGAGTATGGCTGAGTTATAGGGAGTGAGCATGACAGAAGAGGAGTGAGAGACTAAAGGGACGGAGAGAATGAGGCTAACAGAGAGAGAATGAGGGAAGGGGAGTGTAGAAGTAAGAGGACAGAGGGAGTAAGAGAAGGAGTTAGTGTAGTCGAGTAAGGAGAGTAAGGGAAGGGAAAACAGTGAAGGAGTAAAGGAAGGGAAGTGAGAGGAAGGAAAGTAAAGGAGAAGGTCTGAAAGAAGGTGAGTGTGGGAGTATGTAATGAAATGTAATACTTCAAAACTTGAAAAGAGAGCAGGGTAGAGTGCCCCTCACCCTAATTCTTTTTTTAAACTATTTTCTTTCACTGTTTTCCCCTTGGTGCGCTCAGGGTGCGTGTACCTGGGAACACACCCAGCGTTTACCCCGCGAAAATTTCAACAAAGGGGGTCAGGGGGTGTCTACTCTGCCCCCTTTTAATTATTTCCCCCTTTCTTTTTCACCTTGGCTTGTGTCTCGATTCTACCGAGACACAAGATGGCGGACTCTCCGGACTGTTTAGAATGTTGACAGACACCCGACAGCCAATCAGCTTTCCGCTCGCACACTCCCGTAGCGCGCCGGGTGCGCTCCCCGGTACGCGTACCGGTGAGCGCTCGGAGCGCGCCTATAGATATATATGTGTGTTGAAGATAATTTTCGAAAAAAACCACTGGAGCAGTTTTCCCCAAATATAGCAAAGGCACATCTGCGTACCAGTCCCTACAATTTTGCCAAGTTTGGCGTAATTCCATTCAGCGGTTCGGGCTGTAGACTTGTCAGACCGTCCTATGGAAATTAACATGGGGAAAACACGTTTTGGAACCCCCCTTTTTTCTCAGCCCCCACTTCACGAATCCCCCCGAAACTTACAGGGAAGGAGCGGAGCGGAGCTAGCCCAAATTTTGGAAAATTACACACACATTCCTCAACCGGCGCCAGAGTTATTCCCAATAGAATGTTGCGGATTTCCTATGGTAGCTAGGTCCTAACTATAACTACCTACTGGCTACCGCCAGTAGGTAATATATATATATATATATATATATTCACTGAAAAAACCATAGGTTATAGACCATATATAGTTAGGAATTAGCATTTAAAAAACCTTATTTTACTCACACAAAACCATTGAAATTCCATATATAGTTAGTTGCACTAACTATATATTGCGCACCCGCAATCCACTGCTGATGATGTCACATATTACATCATTCATGACATGGTCAGTGACATCACTGATGACATCACTGATGACATCTCAAATGACATCACTGATGACATCTCACTTGACATCAATGATCACATCACTGATGATATCATTCATGTGACAATACAATGCATCTCCTCACATTTTAATATAACCTCTGTTTCACCCAGTGTTAAAAACAGAGTATAATTTTTGAAACCATTGACACACCAATACTAGTTACTACATACGTACTCACTGATTCCTACGTCTACACACACATTCACTCATTCACCCATACAATCATTCATACATACAATCACTCATGTTTACAACACAATCATATGCACTCATACACCTATACAGACACTCACACTCTGCCACTCATCCATGGAGTTACTCACACACCTAGTCAGTCCTGTAAAGAATCAATCACACTTCCATTTTCTACTCTATACAGTTAAACATAGAGCACCTTACGTTTTCAACCATATACTAACACATACTTACTCTCTTATACAATCATTGATACAAGTACACATTGATCTGTACAGAGTCACACACCTCCCATCCAGCCACACACACACTCAGTCTCCCATGCAAATACTTGGGCAATCAATCAATAACCCATATAGTTACTCATATAGCTACTGATCAACACATGCAGCAGTTTACAGAACAACAGACATAATGATGCACAAATTAAGACAGTTTAGTCACTAACCCATGCACTCAGTGAGACACATTTAATCACTCACTCATACATTCAGTCATGCACCTACTAAATCCTTCGTCCAGACACTTATACATCCACTCATTCTTCAATATGTAAGACATATTTTAACTTTACAGAAACATAGTCACTGGATGTTGTCATCAGTGATGTCATCAGTGATGTCATTTGAGATGTCATCAGTGATGTCATCAGTGATGTCACTGACCATGTCATGAATGATGTAATATGTGACATCATCAGCAGTGGATTGCGGGTGCGCAATATATAGTTAGTGCAACTAACTATATATGGAATTTCAATGGTTTTGTGTGAGTAAAATAAGGTTTTTTAAATGCTAATTCCTAACTATATATGGTCTATAACCTATGGTTTTTTCAGTGAATTTTCAAGGTTTTGTAAATGCTAATTCCTAACTATATATGGTCTATAACCTATGGTTTTTTCAGTGAATTTCAATGGTTTTTTAATAGCAAATATCATAAGCTGTCGAATGTCAAGTACGTGGTAAGAATTTTTTTTTTCGTGTTTATGCACACTGATCTGCTTTGATTGCTGCCCCCCACCCCTCATTTCTATTAGGAGTACTCTCTCTTTGCAGATAGTGAAGGGTAGTTAACGCAGCCCTTTCCCCCTTTGTAATCCGTCGTGCCTGCTTCTCTCTCCATTTGATTGATTGTTCTCTTTGGTTCATTCTCTATTTACAAACAAGCACAGAGTCGCAATACTCTGTTTAGTCTTTGCAGATAGCGAAAAATCGTGTAAAAAAACAAAAGGAATCGAGCAAAATCAGTAGGCCACTAATGGGATCTCTTTTGACCTCGCTAAAATAGAAACATTAGGAACAACCTGTTGAAAATAGCAATGCGTATGTATATAAGCGGCGTTCATTTGTGTTCACAGTACCCCTTGTTGATTGTTTCAATCGAGCATTGAATTGTTCGAAGTTAATTCTCTTAACGATCTTCTCTACCTGCAAACGAGGAAGAATAGGAATATTCTATCTCCCTTTGCAGATAGTGAAGGGTAGGTAACGCAAGCCTTTAACACGTCGTACCTATTTCATTCCTCATTGATTGATTGATTGTCCGAACATTGACTGTTTGGGAATTAGTTCTTTTTGGAGGTATTCCCTGTTTGCAAATAAACGTAGGAAAATCTTTGCAAGTAGTGAAAGGGTACGTAATGCGGACCGTTCTCCCCCGTTGTAATCTGTCATGCCTATCTACTCCCCACTGATTGATGCACCTTTTTCACCCGGACCATTTACTAGAGATACGTCATCTGGCCCGACCAGAGAGCACCCCTAGTGAAAAGGACATATGCAACAATAACGAAGTGATCACTGTATCCTGTTAACAGAAACTTTACCATGAAACAACCTGGAAAGAAAAAAATAGGAAAACGAAAATCAGTAGGCCACTGATGAACATGAACTTTTATTAAACAACGAACAAAGAAACGATAACATAACGTAATGATAAAACCTATTAATGTCCTAGAAACAAGAAAACGTTAAAATATGCCAGTGGTGAGAGACCAGAAAAACAGTAAGAGAAACCAAATCACCCCTCGCTGTCCCACCGCCTGCCACGCCAAAAAAATCGATAGACTAGGGAAAATGCAAGTCAGTAGAACATCCACCCCCACTCTGGAAACTTCCAAGGTGGGGCAGGGTTCCGGCTACGCCCAGCCGGGAGCAGCCCATATAAGGCAGGTCCTGCTGCCACGCCTCGGCCAGGAGATCCTAACGTAGGGTGTAGCCGGAGGAGAGGCCGAGACCAGCGGGACCCGGCCAGGGGATTGCCTTTACAACGCTGAACAGTTGCAGGGGGGGGGAATGTCTCCTCGACCCTCCCCTCTCTCTCCCAGTCCGGCCGCGGTGGCCCTTGAGAGTTGCAGGTAGTCCCGCCACATGCTCTTCCGGTCCGACCACCAACGGTCGGGGGGCCGAGGCCGACGGGATCCGGCTGCAGCCGATAAACCAAGAAACCCGTTCATGGGGCCAGAGCCAGGGGCGTCCGGCCGACATCCACCGGAAGCCCGGCCCGAAGACGGACGGGACACTTCTTTCTTTTATAATGGCTGCGACAACACTGGAGGGGGATGTCTTGCACATGCCTCCGACCCCCCCCTCGTCCTCATCGCCTGGTCCGGCCATAACAAATCTCAAGCGAGACGCCGTGGGGTGCACTGGGAGGGAGAGACGGTGCGAACAGGCCTCTCCCGCCTCCCCAGGTGGAGGCTTCCCAGCTGCACCCTCAGCGCTCCAGGCGGTGGCATCCTAACAACTACAGTGCTGCACAGTTTCGGAACGACCTAGATAACGGTTCTTCCACTGTGGCCATGCTGCAACGTCTCGCCCGGCAGGGTGGAGCCCGTCCGCTCATGTGACCCCGCGATCGCCGGTAGCTGCCGAACTCTCAAAATGGCGGTCGACCTGGCAAGAGCGGGCCCAACATAAAGAAATGGCCCGGTCACTGGTTGACTCCACCACCGTAGTCCTCCACGACCTTGAAGATTCTAGAGGAGCCGCGGGAGTCTCCGACCCCCGATGGGGAATGACTGCCATGATCGCCCGTGGAGTGACGAAACTGTATCCGCGGGACGTCGGCGCTCCCATGCTGGCGCCAGCCTCACTTTGAATTACTACAATCCTGCAGACCTTACTTCCGGTGAAAGCACAGTGTGACCCGGTAGGAAAAATTATTGCACCCCCTCCCCTTTTTGACTGATAGTTCAAACCACCGATCCTTTCCTTTGCCCTTTTAACGGAACTTTGGACTGCCTCCCCCTCTTTTACATTTTCTAGAGAAAACAAAACATTAACCACTACATTAGCATAGCAGTTGACACCAGAACTGTTTTCAAATTGAAAACCAACAACATCTTCAACAGAATCCTTTTTGTTTCTGCTGTGACCCTGCTACAGCACAGGCATTGTCCCCAGCAGTAATTCTGCAATGCCGGTAAGAATAGCTGTGGTGCCTACTGGACTCACTCACCCCCGCGGCGCCCCACGCCGTTTTTTGCTGGGCGGCAACTTACTAGACATCACTTTCGTGCCATCTAGATTTCAGCGCGTTCTGCTGCCTTGGAACTATTCGCACAACAGACCGCTACTGACAAGAATATTTCATTATTGGTGCTGTCAATTTCAATAAATCTATTGGATAATTAAAAAGAAATTGCCACGGTCTCTTCGTTGTTTAAATGTTTTTACTGTTTTTGTTTTGTTGTATATATTTATATGTTATTAAAGTTTTATATTCCTACTACTTTGTTGGAGTGCTATATATTTTTAATGTGACACATAATTGTAAAAACTTTGATGTACAAAGAGTCATTCCTGGAATCTTCCGCTTCAGGCTCGGTCCCCTCCCCAATCACAATACAGGATGGTTTTCAGATAGTAGGAACGCGTGTGCTGTGACGGATCACATCGGGTGTGGGCCTTGATCTACTATAACTCCTTTGAAGAGGGGTGATTCTTTACAGCTGGGGCCATAAACTACATCTGCAGGGCTAGCTGATAGCCTAGGACCGGCCTGGACATTCGGACACAGAGGAAGAGGAGTGTCAGAGGGTGCGGTAGTGAATAGGGCGAAAGGGAGGTGTCGGGCGGGCACAGAGTGTGATTCTCAGGGAAGAGCAGCGCAGATGGGGGAAGGTTTATTGCCCATGCATAAGACAGAGAGCGGTGGTGACCAGTGCCTGGGGGAGATGCTTACGAGGGTGAGGAGCCATGCTACGAATCGACAGCGTGCAGAGAGTGGGTCTGGTCAAGACATCTAAAATGGCTGCCGTGCACGACAAAAGTGTGGCATTTCAAAAAAGGCAAGATGGCGCAGACAATGTTTTTCAACACTTCCTCATTTCCTTCGAATCGAACGTTAACAGACGTTGGGGCATATTACCAAAGTTAAGCGATATTTATCGCTAACGATGCTTACCAACCAATTTTTTACCACTAAGCATCGTCAGAAATTATCGAAGATAAACCTTACTATTATCAAGGTTTATCGCAAATGCGATAATAAACGGCCGCAATGCATGAATATCGCTAAAAAGTCAGCGATATTCATGCATTACCGAGCTAATACTCTTAGCCATGTTATCCACCTCCCATTGGATAACATGGCTAAGAACTGCTCAGGGCAGGTGTTACTTTTTGGAGATATTCGCGCTTAGCGCGAATATCTCCAAAAGTTGGTAATAGGAGATAGATATCTTGCATGTTGTAATGCAAGTTATTGTGGTATATGGAACTCATACCATAATCTCTCAGGAAAGCAGAAACTGATCCTTTTGGGACCGCCTAAAAAGGCCTAGGGGGTGAGGAGTACTCTACTTTGCCCCCTTTTCACGTTCCGAACTATTTTATTTTACTCTCTTCTGTAATTACACAAAATACCAGCGATAAGATGCATCGGAGACACACAGTGAGAGAAAGGAGGCCGGAGATGAAGAAGACATGTCAAATACACATTGGAGATAATATAGTGGCAGAAGGGAAGTAAATATGAGTAAACTTACCATGTAACATAAAAATGTTGCACTCTATACTATAAGTCTCATTTTATACTACAATCACTTCGCTACAACCTCATAAATTAAAAATAAAAATAAATAATGTCTCAAACAATTTTTGATTTCTAAATATAAATTTATTCTTCAGAATTTTCTAAATTTGAAACAACTAGTAACATGTCCTCATCAGTAATTTCCTCTTCAATCATCTCATCTGGAATCTCCTCATTAAAAGTCTGCAATGATGATTCTTGTAACTCTATGGTCTCCAAACACTCGATAAATTCGCCATCAAGAGATTGATCAAAAAAATCATTCAAGTCATCTCCTCCTTCTGACAATATTTCATTATTGGTGCTGTCCATTTCAATCAATGTAGTGGAATCATTCAAGTCATCTCCTCGTGACAATATTTCATTATTGGTGCTCTCAATTTCAATCAATGTAGTGGAATCATTCAAGTCATCTCCTCCTTGTGACAATATTTCATTATTGGTGCTGTCCATTTCAATCAATCTAATGGAATCATACAAGCCATCTCCTCCTTGTGACAATATTTCATTATTGGTGCTCTCAATTTCAATCAATGTAGTGGAATCATTCAAGTCATCTCCTTGTGACAATATTTCATTCTTGGTGCTGTCCATTTCAATCAATCTAATGGAATCATACAAGTCATGTCCTCCTTGTGACAATATTTCATTATTGGTGCTCTCAATTTCAATCAATGTAGTGGACAATTCAAAAGAAATTGCCACGGTCTCTTCATTGTGAGCCATTTTATTTTGAAATTGCTTGCTGTAAATTGCAGAAAAAAATAATCACTTTCATTTATCGTTTTTAGTAATACATAATATAAAACTAACTTCATCAAGTATTTAGTATAACAGAAGGACTGCAAATAAATAACAGAAAACATTTTTCAAATTATCTTCAAGTGTACAACATAGTTCCCCTTACAAATTAACAACTCACCTTTTTAAAAGTAGCAGAAGTGTTAGTACTGTGTAAATCAAACACCAGAAATTCACCACCAAAAATTCCTCACAAATGTACCTCAGACAGTAGTATCACAAAATGGCTGTGGTTTCCTCTCATTTGACATATATACATAACCAATTAACTTTCATCACACACAAATACAAAACCAAAGTAACATTTTAATTGGTTCTAAATTTCAACACTTTCAAATGTGTTTTCCCCATGCAATTTTCCATAGGACATTTACATACGTCTACAGCCTGAATGGCTGAACGGAATTACACCAAACTTGGCAAAATGGTACATCAAACCTAAGAGGTCAGGAATGATCTACTATGCCCCCTTATGGTCATTTCCCCCTTCGCTTTGGCCTCCTCTTGTCTCTCAATCCTACCGAGGGACAAGATGGCGGCCGCTACGGACTGTTTGGAATGTTGACAGACGCCGGAGAACCAATCAGCTTCGCAAAGCTCCGTAACGCGAAAAGTACGCGAAGCGGAGCGCTGTTACAGATATATATCTTTTTTTCAACGTTAATTTCTCAAAATCCACTGGAGCACATATATTGAGACCTAGCAAAGGCACATCGGGCTACCAGTCCCTAATATTTTGCCAAGTTTCGTGCAAATCCATTCAGCCGTTCGATTATTATTATTTTGTTTTTTTTTTGCCCCGCGGGGCCCTTTTAAAACCTCCACATCAAACCTAGGGGGTCAGCGAGGATCTACTATGCCCCCTTATAGTTATTTCCCCCTTTGTTTTGACCTCCTCTTGTCTCTCGATCCTACCGAGAGACAAGATGGCGGCCGCTACGGACTGTTTGGAATGTTGACAGACGCCGGAGAACCAATCAGCTTCGCTTCACAAAGCTCCGTTGCGCGAAAAGTCCGCGAACCAGAGCGCTAACCGGTCCGCTGTTACAGATATATATCTTTTTTTAAACGTTAATTTCTCAAAATCCACTGGAGCACATATATTGAGACCTACAAAAGGCACATCGGGCTACCAGTCCCTACAATTTTGCCAAGTTTCGTGCAAATCCATTCAGCCGTTCGGGCTAAAAGTGAGGCCAACCGCCCTATGGAAAACTCAATGTTAAAAACACGTTTTGGGACCCCCCTTTTTTCTCGGCCCCCACTGGACGAACCCCCCCCAAATTTTCAAGGGCTGCTCAGAAACAACATGTGCCATTTTCCTGAAAATTTCAGCCGATTCCGTCCACAAACGCCAAAGTTATTAGACATAGAATTTTCAAAAAACCCATAGAGAAAAAATCCTAACTATATATACCTACTGGCGACCGCCAGTAGGTAATATGTATGTATATATACATATATATTTTTCTGTCCTTCTCTATTAAAGAAGTGTGCACAGCACCAACGTCAATGCAGTGCTTTGTTTATCACTCTTGTAGCAAGCACACCAGTAGTAAATTATGGTTTATTTCTGATAATAAATATCTTGCAACTATAGCTACAGATTCAAGTGCAGGGTGCATATGTCTTGCTTTAATATTATGCACAAGTTCACTAAACATCATTTAAGTCACTGCTACTGCGTCATTGCTGCTATGGGAAGAACAGAATGTTTAAACATTGAATTCCACATAAAACGTTGTTGCTGTCAGTCAAAACATGCAATAGCAAAGTCAACAGGTTTGGTGTAGGCTGCCTTCCTTTTGCCTTTGTTGATGCTTGTTTTGTCACAGTTTTTGCACAGCTTTATTGTTGGGGAAGCCAACGGGCCTTTGTCAATCTAAAACAAAACAAACCTGTGGCTAAAAGCAAAAACTTTTTTTTTAACTCAAAAAGCACAGATTGCCACAATTTTCCCTGACCCTGAAGGCAAGTACTCAACTGTCACTCATAGTAGAGTAAGCCAATGGATGAAGGGGTCTGACCCTTTGCCCCATGTTGTATGTTGTAATGGGCAGAAATAAGATTAATATGACACTGTAACAGACAGATGAATAAAAGCTAGTTGGACGCCCCTATAAGCAGGGCCACAAAAATTATGACATGTTAAGGCTGTTGTGTTTTGGGGCTAAATAATGGATTTAATACATGTGCCCACAATCCATCATCTCCTGCATACTCTGCAGATTTTAACAAAAACGAATTTTGTTTCTAACTCAAACAGATTAAACGTTGCTTAAAAAGCAGCAGCATCTGTTGCCGAGCAATGGAAGTCCCTTCACAAAGGTTGAATGTTCGCCCTTCCATTGTGTGTAAACCAGTACTAAAGAGATGGAAACTATGCTCGACCGGTGTGACCAAATGTAAAAATTATTTTAAAAAGTATTGAAATAATACTATTGCAAATTGTGTTTCATTACACTTCACAATTTGCCTTTTCATGCCCCATTATTTAGTCAACCCTGCTGCATAATTTGGAACTTTCCTGCGGCATAAATCCAGTGGCCCTTCCAGAAGTATTTGTGCATATCACTTTAGTAAAATCAAAAGATCTTGGCTAATGCCAGACCAAAAAATACTGGATCCAGCCTCAAAGAGATATAGTTAAATCTATGCTCTTTCATGTTTCCTTTTTCTACTATTTGAATGGTAGACCCCAGGAGGTTTAAGGTTTCTGGCCCTCGTTTCAGAAGGTTTAATGTTTAATTCAATATTGTTTGGCATCACTTGGACTTTAATTAGCATAAAACGGTTTAAACAATCAAATATGTTACAACAGGGGGCCCAAGAGGTCTTTCAGCATCAATGGCCCTCATGGGAAGTACAAGACAGCTACACCTGTAGTGCAGCAGGCTCCTCATGCCCTTTCATCTCGCTGCCACTGCACCTGCTGCACTGATGGCATTTCCTCTCTCGGGCATGGACGAGTCGCCTGAGCTGTCAAAATTCCACTTAAGTCATTCTTAAGTCTGCTGAGCATGCTTGCAATATGGAACCAAGCTGTTGTCGGGCCAAATTTCAGGTGACTCAGTGGGCACCTGCTGGACCTCTTGGCTTAGGCTGTATTAAGTTCTGGTGGCCCAGAGGGTCCAATGCTGCGGTTATATGCATAGAGTTTGATCCAAAAGACCTCTAGGCTGCCATGCTGAGTCTCAAGGGGAGGAAACCTTTGCCCCTGGTGACTCGGAGGTCGCCACGCTGAGGTCAACTGATGCAGAGGGTAGGTCTTCTTAGAGAGAGCTGGAGGTTGCAAAGATGGACCCATGAGAGAAGACATGTTTGTTCCTGGTGACCCACAGAGAGCCATCCTGTGGCCCATTGTCAAAGGGAGTGTTTCCTACTGGGATCTGTGCACAGCCATGCGGGGTTCTCTGGGAGTGAGCAGAGTTTGGTGATCTTGAAGCCCTGAGCTTCTTTTAGAGAACTTGAAGCCGCCATGTTTTTACTCGAGGTAAAATAAATATTTTCTCTCAGGGAGACAGAGAACGCAGCTCTGAGGACACTAGGCACAGGGAGTGTTTGCTCCTATAGAACGCGAGGCTACAGGAGTTAGCCAGCCTGTGAGCCAGGTAGGCCAGTTGTATATGAAGAGCTTACTCAGAAACGGATGCACGTTTTAAGAGACTATTAATGTAACTTCATAAAATTAGAATGATATAGTTTAAACATAAAGGGCCAGATGTAGGGAGCCCCTTACCGGTCGGAATCGGCCGAAAATACAGATTTTCGGCCGTTTCCGACCGGTAAAGGGCTATGGAGATGTAGGGGCACAAAAAACTGACATATTCGGTAATTTGACCGAATCGGTAATTTTACCGAATCGTTAAAATTACAGAATCTGTAAATTTACCGATTCTGTAAAGCTTACCGATTCGGTAAAATTACCATTCGGTAAAATTACCGAATATCTATTTCGAGATGTAGGTAGCACTTCTAACAGTGCTACAGGGCCTTAAGAATTCGGTATTTACCATGCAATACAATTGCATGGTAAATTATGAATTCTTGTGTACATGCACATCGGTGCATGTACACCTGTGCCATGTGGCACACAGACATGCCCTAAGGGCATGTCTGTGTGCCTCATGGCGCAAATGCCAGTTACAGGGGTGCAACAGGGTGTCAAAGTGACACCCTGTCCCCCTTAGCAATTCGGTATTTTTACCGGTTCGGTAAATACCGAATCGGTATTTGCTATTGAATCCTATGGGCTTCAAGGCCCATAGGATTCAATAGCAAATACCGATTCGGTATTTACCGAATCGGTAAATACCGAATCTTACCGATTTAGTAAAAAATACCGAATTTTTACCTACATCTCATTTACAGATTCATAAATACCGAATCTGTAAATTTACCGATTCTGTATAGCTTACCGATTCGGTAAAATTACCATTCGGTAAAATTACCGAATATGTATTTCGAGATGTAGGTAGCACTTCTAACAGTGCTACAGGGCCTTAAGAATTCGGTATTTACCATGCAATACAATTGCATGGTAAATTACGAATTCTTGTGTACATGCACATCTGTGCATGTACACCTGTGCCATGTGGCACACAGACATGCCCTAAGGGCATGTCTGTGTGCCACATGGCGCAAATGCCAGTTACAGGGGTGCAACAGGGTGTCAAAGTGACACCCTGTCCCCCTTAGCAATTCGGTATTTTTACCGATTCGGTAAATACCGAATCGGTATTTGCTATTGAATCCTATGGGCTTCAAGGCCCATAGGATTCAATAGCAAATACCGATTCGGTATTTACCGAATCGGTAAATACCAAATCTTACCGATTTAGTAAAAAATATCGAATTTTTACCTACATCTCATTTACAGATTCATAAATACCGAATCGGTAAAATTCGGTATTTATGAATCGGTAAATATGATTTACCTACATCTGGCCCTATGTCTCCTGTGCTGACCTGAGCTGAGCATTGTATGTAGTTTTAAGACAAAAGTCTTACACTGTGGAATAATCACCCTCCCCTTGCACCTTTTCATTTGCTTGCATGATGATCTATGAAATTTTCAACTTTTATCACACTGGATAACAAATTTGAATGTGTGCCAATGAAGCCTAAGACTGTACTGGTCATGGGTATACTGAGTACCTTATTCTGGTGTTACCAACCCACATGCAGCAGTTGCAAGGTATCCAGCAGTTGATGGAAGACTTGGCCCTTTTAGGGGGGTTCAGATTTGTGTGGATGCCATAGGTTAATGTCTGATGGACGCCTGCTTAAAATCTACTCAGAACCAAAGGGTCAGGGTTCACAGTGGTCAGCACTGGATGTAGGGTCTAGTCTGTGAGCATTTAATTTTCATTGGTGAGGATCACTTTTATTTGGCAGTATCTTAGTCTCTACTAATTTATTCTCTTGAATATTTGAGGAACTATTGTATACGGTATGTGCCTGCCGGCAGTCCTGGGCTTAGGCAGGGCTTTTCAAAGGGGACTCGTCCTTCGTTAAGCGCTTAGAGACCAGTAGCTGATGATGCGCTATAGAAATCTCAATTAACATTAATATTACCATGCTTATGCCTTTATGGTTGCACTAATACTCAAACCTACCTTCTGGGATCTTGCATTCCTCTGCTCAGTAGTCTTTCCTGGCTGGTTTGCACCTTGTTCTTTATGCTTGCCTTCTTCCTCCAAGGTATGTTTTTGAGACTTAGGGTCATTTTGGGCTTGCAAGATGGCTGCCGATGGTGCTTGTATTTCTATGGGGCTAATTATGATGGCAGTTGGACCGCACACCAACAGGCAGTTGGTGGTGGTCCAACTCCCGACAGCCCTTCAGTCTGACCACTGCATTTTAATTCTGGTGATCGGACCTACAGCGGAAGGAATGTAGACTGCCGCTCCCCATAGGATCTTAGATCCAGATGGGGTAGCGGTCGGAGTCACAGCCCAAAATGGCGTGGGTGCCGAGCAAGGCACAGCTGTTGGGATTTGGATATCCCTTTCCGACAGCCTGAACATGGTGAGAACACCACCATGTACAGGCTGTCAGAAAGGGATATTGTGTGCCTCAAACAGGGCCCACATCCCTCGTGGACCACTTCAAAGTGGCCCTGGGGGCATATGTAGCGCCCCCCACTCACCTCCATGCACAGTGTTCCATGCACCACATATGGCACACAGTCCATAAACGTGCAAGAAGAGCTCCTTTTTACGGCAGCTCATACTAAAGCCCTTTTCCTTAGTTAAATTCAACAGAACATAGTCCAACTCTGAATAGGTCTCCTCAGAGGACAGTCCATTTGTAGAAAATTGTTCCCATATGGTACTCTATCTTTGAATGAGTGTGCCCAGTGTACAGCCCAGTTGGGGGAGCCAGGCCTGAGTCCAGTCCAGTTGTGAGTTTGTCTGCCAAAGTTTAGTCCATCTTTTGTTGAGTCTGTGCAGTTGTCCAGTAAAGCTCTGAAGGATTCACCCTAGATACCGTTCCAGCGATGAAAACGTCTGACCACTGTAAAATGCAGAGGGTAGGTCTTGGAGAGAGCTGGAGGTTGCAATGCCCTGAAACAACCTATTCTGATTCTGGACCAGCTCTAGTAGTAACTTCTCCTAGTACCTTCTCTCGCTCCAGGTGCTTCTGCTAGAACCCAGTGTGGTGATTACAAAGTTGGCTCCTTTCTGAGTTACTCCTTCAGAGATCTTGGTGACCGCAAGGAAGGGAAACCCTGTCATGTGCATGTCCTTAGGTTGCTAGTTGGTGATAGAAGAAAGCAGAGTTCAGCCAGACTGGCGGCTCTTCAGCAATGATGACGGTATATGGTAAACTAAAGTCAACCTTTGTGTGGATGAATGAAGAATGCTATTGAATGCACTGCCCATTTAGCACATTACGCAAGTTTGTAGATCACATTTTAGTGGCTAACCTCCCCCAGTGGTTCCTTAGAGTGAATCTTCGGCCAGGGATCTACTGTTCCGAACTGTTGGCAGCTCTCTGTTACTGAGCATATCTACATTGTGATTATGCTAGTGGGTGCATACTTCTGGGAGACTGTCTCATCATATGCTTGCCTTACATGGTAAGAGATCCACGGTGCAAGCATTACCGCCTACTCTCGCTGCTCCTGGTTGAGTTTTACAGATTATTGATATGTTCAGTGCTTAATTTGTAAAAAAAAAATACCTGCGGATTGACTTTAGATCAGAAGTTGCCGCCAGTGCTGCAGCAGGTTGTGGCGCCGAATACCAAGTCTGCATAGCCTTGAGTCCTCTTCATGCATCTTTAACCTACTACATGCTAGTCTCTCTCACTCCTGCGCCTTCTTTTTCATCCCTGCTTCCTCTCTTGGTCACTCGTCTTCCATCTTTCTCCTCCTCCATCTTTCCCCTTTTTGTGTTTTTATCCCTTTTGTTCTGGGTCGAAGTCTAATGAGCAAAAATAAGTGCCAGTGGGTCAAACTGCAACCACCGGCTCAAATTAAGATGTCCTGATTAGTTTGATAAGCTTTACAATAGCCAAGACAAAATCTTTCAGGCTCATTTACAAGCCCCTTATGCCGCCGGAGCGTCAGTTTGTGATGCTCCAGTGGCGCAGGAGTGTGCTTCCCATTAACCAGGCAGGACTCAGGCACTTTTTGGTTTAATGCTGCCTTGTAAATATTGTTCCCTTTAACGCAGTTTTCTGCATTAAAAGGGCATGCAATGGGCGTTACTTGGGGCGTTCCCAACAACATCCATGGCTTTTTAACACTGCCTCAAGATTTATCAGAAATCGTAACTCTGAGGCACTGCCAACAATTTACGCCTTTATTTCGCTTTGTTTTTCCTTTTTCTATGTGTTCTGCATTCTGCTGTCTGATATTCTGTATCTGATCGATACGGCGCGTTCTTGTCCTTTCCTTTTGCCGTAGGTCAGCTCAGCAGGAAGGGCAGTGCAAAAACTCTCAAATCTGGCCCTTCATTCTTAGCATAATATCTGCCTATGGAATCAACAGGCATGTTTTGTCATATCCTTCTTATAGGCGAATAAGAAAGAGCTACATAGAAGAGACGTTTTAGCAGGTAAAATATATTTAAATATAGCCTTGGCTGCTGCAGTCCCGTGGCCGCATTTCATGAGTGGAGCCGTGGTGAGAAAAAGAAAGGGAGAGGCCAGAGTTTGAATGGGCAGACTTGGCAGGAGATGGTTACTGAACGATCAGCAAAGGAGTGTTTGCTCTTTTGGCGCCGGTTTGCTCATTCTGCCTTGAACATGAAACACAGTTCTAAGTCAGTGTAGTCCTAATTGTACTATTAAAAAGACAAGCTGTTCAGATATGCAAATTCAGCGCCGTTACTGCCTCATTGTTCTATTAAAATCCTCGGCTGGTGCGCGCGCCGACAGCGTTTCCTCATGATTAGGGTGTTCAAGCGGTATGTTTTCTCATTTTTTGTGTGATATATTTTTGCGCGGATTGGTTTGCCGGTTTTTTCAGTGCACAGGCTTTTTAGCCAAACACTATCAATGTCTGGGGCTGTGTGACAAAATCGTTAACACAACGAGGACTAGACAGTGCTCGTTATAAAGACTCCCACCCCCCACAGCCTCCCACAAGAGATGCTTACTATGGGGAGGTCAAAGATTAAATGTGCATTCAGCACCGGAGCTCGCGCTAGGCCTGCTTCGGGACTGGCTTAGAACTGAATAAAATCTGTTCTAGAACTGGTTTCAAGTGTCCTCTGCGGAACCAATTTGTCGGGCTTTCTAGCACAAAAATCTTCTTTCTGATATAGGGTTGATAAAAGAAAAATAATTACTTCAAAATTGTCTGGATCCTTTCCTAACATGGCAATTGGCCCTATGTCTACTCTAACAAATAATTTAGACAGTCCTTGCTACCTTTTTAACAGATGTCTTTTTGTTTTTGATGTTTCACTGCTTTTCTCAATATTCTTATTAACTTGGACTTATAAATACAGGCCAGGCTGGTAAAAATCAGCTGGGTAGCACCCCTATTCTGAGCACAGACATTCACATATGCACACTATGTGTAATGACTCCACAGTTCAGGAACACAGTCGGCACATGTTACCAAAGCCTCCATTTAGTCAGCCATATTGAAATACTTGAAGGGATAAAAACCAGATTTGGATCTGATTGTAAGAAATTAGGGGGCATATTATCAAGGGGGTTTATCTCCGCTTTTTTGGCTTTAAAAGCCAAGAAAGCGGAGATAAAATTATCTCCCTATTAACTAGCTGTCGCTAACACCAGTTAGCGACAGCTAGTAGGAGATAGCGACCATCTTGGGCCCCGCTTTGCATGTCAGAGATATTTATCACTAATGACATGCAAAGTGGGCGGGCCAAGATGTTAGCGACTGGAAACAGTCGCTAACATCGCTATCTCCTATTACCAACTTTTGGAGATATTCGCGCTAAGCGCGAATATCTCCAAAAACTAACACCTGCCCTGAGCAGTTCTTAGCCATGTTATCCAATGGGAGGTGGATAACATGGCTAAGAGCATTAGCTCGGTAATGTATGAATATCGCTGACTTTTCAGCGATATTCATGCATTGCGGCCTTTTTTAACGCATTTGCGATAAAACTTGATAATACCGAGGTTTATCTGCGGTAAAAATCGCCGCAGCTCAGCGGTAAAATTTTGTCTCTAACCAAGCAATAGCGATAATTATCGCTATTGCTTGGTAATTTTGCCCCAGGTTTTTATTTAAAAGGGGTGGGTGACAACCTAACTCAAGTACTAATTACAATCCTTGTCGAGGTAAACCACTGAAGACACTAAATAAACATGAGCTCAACTCCTGATAGCTATGGCACAGAGAAGACAGGCTTAACTTGTTAAGGCTATGTGTAGAGTATTTATGCAGTAGTAAAACAGTAACAGTCATAATGCAAAACAATAAAAATCCCAAAACAAATTAGAACAATAGAGAAAAATGTAATAAACAAAATGACACCAACATGACAACAATCAAATAAGAGGAACACAAGATATGAATTTTTAGTAAAAATAGTACCAAGATGCACATAGTTATTGGTTGCAGTAGAACAAGACCTAGGTGTAATTTGACGCTAACCTCAAAGGAGCGCGGGTCAGATACACTAACAAGGTTCGTCCTGGTCAAAGATTTTACCTTCAGGCTTTTGAACTTGATGCCCCAGTCTGGACCATGCAACCCCAAACCGAAACGGGTCACTGAGTCAACGAATTGGTTGTCGTAAAGGTCATATTTTATTATAATCATGTAAAACTCAACATAACGTACATCGGAAAGTGTCAAGCGAGATATACACAACACACAGCAACCGTTAAAATACATTGGTCAAAATCTCGAGTAGCACACAGTAAGAGAATGATTACATGTCCTAGGATTTAAGGCAAGCATTCAAACTATTTACAGGAGGTCAACATGGGCACTCCAACACCAAGGTCTTGACAAGCCTTCATCCTCCATGTACCTCAGAGATGAAACCATCTGAATCTCTGATGGACAGTCCCACCCTTGTCCATGTCCTGGGGTACAGTTCCTACAACACCAGTCTGTCATTAGGAATTGTGATGAATCCTCTTAACTGAATATTTATTTGATATTTCAAACAAATCACAAGTCAACTGACTGCCTAATGTAGAAACAGCCTCTATATATTGATTCTTTTAACCATACTTAGCAATTTTTTGTTTTGTGGCAAGGCTATTTTGCTCCATTTTGACTGAAATTTTCCTTTGAGGCTGTCTGGATGGACTGAACCATACAGGAGCCACCATCATTTATTTGCCCATCTTTTCAGAAACCCTAGACCAACTCAAGGTGGTGCTACAGAAATGCTTTCATGTCTGAACTCTTTGTGAGCCTTTAGCCCCCACCTCACACACCTGTGACCATAGTGTGCCGTTATTTGCCACCATCCAGCTGTAGAGGACTTTTGTGGTTTAATCTGGATAGCTGCCAACAGTCATTCCTGATTTCTGAAACATTACACAATCTCTTGCAGACCTGGAAATATTCACTCCTAAATGTGCGATTGGACCAAAGCCTCAAGTTCCAGTTCCCACATTGAATTTGTTGAGCCCTAGGATCCAGTTTGTGTCCTAGACTCAAAGGTGTATCTGCCAGCTAAAACATTGACATTGGTAGACTTGATTTGAGATGCAAGCCCATAAACCTCAGGAAGGGTATGTGGCGACTAGTCCACTTATGCTGTTTTGGTTCTTACTAAAGCAACATCTCTGTCTGGGCTGTCTCTGTCCTGCAGTTTAAAAGCATTTTTCCTATACGTGTTATTGCATCATTTTCAAATTTTGCTTGTGGTTGTTACCATTTACAAATTGAAGTTTTTACCTGCCCTTTATTGCATCATTTTTCACCTATTTTGTTTAAAATGTTGAAGTTTTATTTCCCCATGACTGTCGCATTTTACCTGTTGCATTTCGGCTTTGCAGTCCAAAATCTATTGTATTTGCAAAATTACCTGTGACTACCAGCTTTTTTCTCCTAGTTGCGCCCTTGATCTGTGCTAAGACATGTGTGTTAAACAATCCACCTCCAGCTCCCATTTTATCTTAGCAAGAGAGTGATACCAGATCAACACCCCCTCCCTCTTAGAAACAGAGATAATATACATCAGAGACAGAACAAAGGGTGCTCTGAGACTGCAGTAATCTGCTGTCAGTTGCTTACACTGTTTGGAAAGGGATTGTAACACTCGTTTTTTGGCTAGGAGAGTGAGTTGTTTAAGCGTTTGAAAAGCAGTATTGGTGTAGGGCAAAGGTTTTAGGCCCTTACCTGCAGAACTCCAGAGTGCAGATTGAGCGTGACTGTCTCCTAGGAGATTCTGAATTGAGGAGCATCTTCCAGCACCCTGCCCAGCAAACATTTACTTAGGTCGCAGGTACCTTATATCGGCTGCTATTGGATTCATGTGTGCACTGATAGGTTGGTATTCTCATTGGCTGAGTATTTTAGGGTGCTGATTGGTTCCTGTGTCAGTGATTCTATTGGACGTAGGGCTTCGGGTTTGTGATCTGATTGGTGGATGGTTTTAGAGTTTCTGAATGGTTCCTGGGGTTAGGGTTTCTATTGTACATAGGGCTTAGGGCTTCTTGCATGATTGGCTGCTGGGACCAGGGCTGGGAATAGGGTTGGGCTAGGGCTACACTTTCTGTTGGACAAAGGGCTTAGGGTTTTGCGCCTGGTTGGCTGTTGGGAAAGGGTTGTGAATGTCTAAAAGAGGCTGCTGTACTATTGGTTCTAGGTCTTAGGGCTAGTGTTGTGATTGGTTAGGGTTAGGACTGGGTTCCCATTGGTCAAAGAGGTCACCTGATTACTAGGCCTATTTAAGGTCAGGCGTCTCAGCCCAGGCATTGAGTCTAAGGGCGAAGAGGACAAGGGTTATTGGCTGTTTGTGCCTGTTTGAGACTGGTCAGCACTAGGGCCAGAAATGCTGCCCACATTTAGCATACACCAGCACCCACCCTACCCCATCCACAACCAAAGTAACTCACTCACAGCCAAAGCACATTTACTCTACTCATGTACTACATACTAACCCAAGACAATGTTCAATGTCTCAGCACCCACTACAGCACCCCAGAAATGAAATCTATGTACCCTTGTATCCCAGCTATCACACATTCCCACCATCACTTACAAGAAAGACACCACTCTATCTTATACCTCTAACAAATACACTCGCCACTAACACAACCCAAATCCACACCATACTTATCTATATCCCATCCAGACATACACTCCCTGTTCTAATTACTCCTAGCGGACCGCTTTTTGTCACTAATAAACCTTTACTCTGCCTTCCATAATTTCTCCAACCAACACCCTCCTCTTCTTTCTACCGCAATAACACAACCTCACAACACTTACACTCCACTCCCCCACACATTTTACCTCATGGAGCAATCAAATCTAACACAAATACTCAACTCTAGTTCATCCCTCTTACACACAACATACACTCAACTCATAAACACCTCACCACTTCCTTCACTTTACAACTTCTACTCACAAACAATAGTATGCAAACAAATCCTTCTCATAAAACAAATACATCAGCACCGCGTTTCGCTACTCCTCAAAAACAAAACATAACACACCAGCACAACAAAATCTCTCCCGCACAACACCTAATAATACTTCGTCTCACAAACTACAAGCATACACTCACCTTCCAGACTATACAAATGAACAAACTCCAATGGCAAGATTTCTCTCTTCCACCACATCTAACACATATACAGCAACACAGCAACTCTTTTAACCGCCTCTCATCTATTGGGCAATTTAAAACCTTACTACATGACCCACATGCTGCCTTACCACCCCTAGCGCCTACACCTTATGACCTAAACAGATGCAAACAGTAAAAGCAACATGCCACACCTCACAGCCGGCTGGATGCGGAACACTATACAGAACATCTGCACAATAGCTATCTTCATACAGCTAATGCCAACGCTAAGAACACACCTGCTACAGGCCCACAAAATACTGCGCACTCTTCTACAAAACAAAGAGGCCTATTCACAGAACTGATCTGATATAAAATCCTAAACCTACTACTTTTGGTATTCACAGAAGGCATTTAGTAGTAGTAAAGTTTGGACTCCTAACTTTGTTACTACTAAACTGACATAAAATCCTAAACTTACTACTTTTGGTATTCACAGAAGGCATTTAGCAGTAGTAAAGTTAAGACTCCTAACTTTACTACTACTGAATGCCTTTTATGAATACCAAAAGTTACAAAGTTAGGATTTTGTCTCAGTTTGGTAGTAGTTCAGTTAGGAGTCCTAACTTTACTACCACTAAATGCCTTCTGTGAATATCAAAAGTAGTATGTTTAGAATTTAATCTCCAATTAGTTCTGTGAATCGGCCCCAAAGTCTCACTACCACCAAAGCCATTCCTCTAGGCTATCTAACTATCATGCAAAACCGTATAGGCAAAAGAGGAGGTGGGGTAGTTGTTGTGTTCAGGCACACATTACATATCACTAAAGCTGACAAAGTCTCCATACAAGTTTGTGAGGCCCTTTTTACCAGATACAATCCTACACCGTCTTCCTCCTGTAACGTAACTTCTTGCTGCTTTATAGATCTCCACCTAGCAATGCAACATTCCCAGACACACTTCTAGACATGGTGT
This sequence comes from Lissotriton helveticus, assembly GCF_964261635.1. Classification (NCBI taxonomy): domain Eukaryota; kingdom Metazoa; phylum Chordata; class Amphibia; order Caudata; family Salamandridae; genus Lissotriton; species Lissotriton helveticus. The sequence goes on along the minus strand of NC_136061.1, from coordinate 645,774,698 downwards.
TAAACCTGATAACACTTCACTTCAACCTATGCATTCTGGGTGACCTCAACATTTGGTTTTACAAGCCCAATATGCCCCATACGAAAACAATAATCGCTGGCCTAGACGCACTGAACTTGCAGCAGATCATCCACAAACCCACACATTTTGCTGGTCACATCCTAGATGTCATTTTTCTAATACATAACTATTAACCTTTCAAACAATGACTCCAGTCACATGGTCAGACCACCATTTGCTTGCTTTCCAACATAAAACAAAAGAAAGTGACACACCCAAAACCACCTTACGCGCATCCACCTATCGACCGTGGAACAAACTCAATTTGGAACACTTAGAAACACAACTAACATGAATATTTCCAGACAAACTTAAAAAAATCATACATACGCCCATTACTAAAGTAAACAAACCTGGACCCGCTGAACCCCGACAACTACAGAACCATTACAAATGGACCTTTCCTCGACAAACTGGTAGAAAGAGCAGCATTCGCCAAGATGTCACAATTAATTGAAGATAATGCCATACCTTCAGACTTTCAAATGAGATTCCGTCAAGGAAGAGGCACAGAATCTGCCCTCGTTGCCATCTTGGATGTCCTTAAGAATACAGTTGACCGCAACGAGGTTGCTGCGCTACTTCTCTTGGACCTCTCGGCTGCCTTTGACACAGTTGACCATGACACTCTGATACAAAAACTCTGCAAAGCCGGCATAGAGGGGACTGCTCTAGACTGGATCACATTCTATTTTCACAACAGAACTAATGTTATCCATGCCCCCCCTTTCTCGTCTAAACCGTACTTCACAAACGCAGGGGTTCCTCACGGCTCTATCATCTCATTCATGCTTTTCAACATCGGCATGAAGTCATTACCGGCACTGATCAATCAATTTCACCCCACATGCTATAACTATGCAGATGACACACAAATACTCATTCAACTGGAATGCCCTAAAGACCTTGGCAATTCACCAATTTTCAGTTGTCTCAGAACTGTGGCTCAATAGATGATGTGGAGCCATCTCAAATTGAATGCTTTTAAAGCAAAAAAACTCATATGCGGCGCTTGGACAAAATTTTGACCCACTCGCCGCTTGGCCTGATGATCTAGGAACACCACCGCCTAAAGTATCTAAGGAAGTTAGAAACCTTGGACTGACCAAGGACACCAAGCTATCGATCAATGCCCAAGTGGACAAACTAGCAAAATTAAGTATTGTTGCTATAAAAACTCTGCAATGAATCACCCTCCATTTGAGATTTTCACACAAGGTCCAGGCTACCATCTCTCTTGTTCTGTCCAAACTTGACTACACCAATAGCCTCTACCAAGGATCTCCATTAATTACTATGAAAAGACTACAACAGATTCAGTATTCGCCTGGCAGACTACTCTTACATATAAAGCCACAACAACACATCCCCCCTGCCTTAAAAGCCCTTCTTTGGTTACTGGTTGCCAGAAGATCCATGTTCAAGCTGCTTTGTATTACCCACAAAGCGATACATGAAACTGGTCCGCTCTTCATCAGGAATAAAATCACCAAACACATTCAACAGAGGAACCTCCGCTCTAGAGTGGCACCTCCCCTCAAAATCTCAATGTACAAGAAAAAACGACAGGTGTCACATCCTTCTGTGTTCAAGCAGCCAAACTATGGAACGCTTTACCCCGAACATAAGATCCATGGATTACCATCTTATCTTCAGAAAACTGCTCAAGTATTGGCTCTTCCGCATATAACCACCATACGCAAACAGAAATATACAGCATATCCCTCCTTATAGAAACATTTATTTGGACCATAGATATGTACTTATATAAGTGTATTGCTTTGTATAAATGTGTATAATAATTATGTTTTTAGAAATATAGATATTCAGTGGTTCTGCTTAACAAATGTACATATTACTGATAGGTACATTATTCTACGTTTTTAACATGTATATAAGTGACTGCATAAATAAGTACATCTTTAATCATAACTATTTATCCACAATTGCTTCAATATTGAATTACAAAAGAATTACAAACCATTAAATTAATTGAAAGTACAACACTTGAAAGCCGGAGTTTATTAAATGCATCTTTAATCTACATTTACTACCTTCCTTATGCATCTATATACCTTCCATGTACTTAGGTATCTATATATTTATTACTCTTCTTCTAATTCAGCATATCCAATGCACTACCCTATTTCTCACTCAATACCGCTCTCAATATGGGGAGAGGGGTTGGCCTAACGGCTAAGGCGCTCGACCTCGGACCTGGGAATCTGGGTTCGAGCCTCGATAACGACGCCAAAAACCCCCTGTGATTCTGGGCAAATCACTTAATCTCCCCGTGCCTAAAAAATGAAAGTGTGTCCTCATGTAACGTAACTGGTGCTATGTAAAGCGCTCTGATAACTGATTCGGTTTGGTTCTAGTTCGCGCTATATAAAACTCTGCAAAAAAAAAATATATATATATCCTCTAACTCAACTCTAATGTCAAACCTCATTCTACTACTCTTTCCAATGCACTACTATAGTTCTCGCCCCATACCTCTATCAATATATCTTCTACCTCCACTCTCTCGTTCACTCCAAACTCCATACCAATACTATGATCCCCAAAATAAACCGTTCTAGACTCTTGCCTCCTCTACCCCTTTTAAAATTACTTTTTCTGTAATAGACTGAATTTAGCTTTACCATTAAATTGGGGTTTGTTCTACTGTCAAAAAGAGTCCTTGAAATACTTCTCTAGCTGTTTCCTAGGTGGAGATAGCATTTAAGAAATTCAACAGTGTATCCAAATTCTTTCCTATAGAACAGCCACCCATACTACGGTGAAAATAGCTTTCAGATGCTAGTCAATGTAAGGACATGGTTAATAACACTAACGTTTATATGTCCTACTTTCGAATATTGTGCAACCTGCCATAATGGGCAGTAATGACTAATAAATATTGAAATATATAAAAGGAGGGTTTTAGGCCTGTCAAGAGAGTTCAATATGACAGGTTGAATTAGCAGTTTAAACCTGCATAGCCTGGCTACTGGTGGCAGGCCTGCAGTCATGTTTGCATTGTCTCAACAGTTAGTGAAACAGTGAGTGCTGCAGCCCCCTGGTAACATTTAACTGGGTACCTTGTGCTACCATATACTCGGGACTTATAGGAAAGTTAAGTATCCCATTCAAGTACATGTTAATTTCATCCTGGTGAAAGTAGAAGCACAAGCACTTCATCCATAGTTAGTAGGGGTAAAATGGGCAGAGTTCCATAGCCCGTAAAAATAGGGTTTTGCAAAAAGGCAAAAAATCTGGGGTGAGAACACAAAGATGGTAATTTCCAGCACTGTTTATTAATCCCTTTGTTTTAATCAGCTGGGAAGATAGAGGAGCGGGTGCTTTATATTATATTGGTATGTGCATAGCACCATCTATGTGTGTTTTCTACCCTCAAGGTTTACACAGTACTCATGATAAGAGGTCAGTTTACTTCATTGTTAAAGGTTTGTTGGGGTAGAAGCAGAATTGTATTTCCATTTTCCTCAAGCTGTAATGTTTATAAGGCTTTATTCAGATATATAATCCATGGATCCCTCACCATTGAAAGAGTTTTCCAAATAATTGCCTTCAGTGTAAGAGCTGGGGCTGTTCTCATTTTGGGGGAAACGGACAAATGCCACCTACAAGGTGTATTAAAGAACCGTACCTGATGTTTTATCGCAGAGGCAAGCGAAAATACAATTTAATTTCCTGGCAGTTATGAAATAATGGCCCACATGCATCAATATCGGCTTTTGCGAGCTCTAAATTGCGAAAAATAACGATTCGCAATTTAGAATTCGCAAAAGCCTATGCATGAATTTTTTCTTATTTTTTTTGCAATTCGGTAAAAATTGCTATTTTACCGAAATGCATAAAAAATGCGAATTTTAAATTGCGAATTCACAATTCCCATTCATTCCTATGGGCCAAAATGCCCATAGGAATGAATGGGAATTGCGAATTCGCAATGTGCAATTGCAATTCATCAATGCAGTTCAAGGGTGGAGAGGGGGGTCAAAATGACCCCCCCCTGGACCCATGAAATGTACTTTTCAGCATAAGTTACATACACACATGTCCTAAGGACATGTGTGTCTGTAACTTTACAGTTTAAAAAATGCATTTTTGTGCATTTTTAATCAATTTCGCAAATTACCACGAAGTTGAACTTCGTGGTAATTTGCACTTCCAATTTTAAAAATCGCATATTTTTCTGTAATGATGCATAGCATTTAAGAAATCGCACAATTGCGATTTCTTAAATGCTAACGCAATTTTAGAAATCGTAAAAAAGATGCGACTTCTAAAATGGCATGATGCATCCCAACAAGCACTTTTGCATTCGCAAACGGCCGATTTTAAGGAATCGCACCGTTTACGACTACAAAAATGCTTGATGCATGTGGGCCAATGTATTTAGGGCTTTTTTTTCTTCTGGCAGCTTGATTTCTTAGCATACTGTAGTATGTCTGTGCTTTGTTGACCTAATTTGGTAGGATAAGCTTCCACTGCACCTGGCATATCTTCACAATCTGCCATATATGAGCAAAAAATTAAAGGCGCAAATGTACACCCCTATTTGAGGCTCTTATCGGGGTAGATTTTTTTATTTCGGAGGAAAGGCTTACTCTTAACCATGTCGGTGTGTATAAGGATAGGACATCATTCAATGAACGCGCTGCTATCCCACTGTTTAGCAGCTTTCCACATAATCTCCCTCTGTCAATGCAAGAGAACGCCGTTGCCAAGTCAAAGAACGCTGCATAGATGAGATTGCCATTAGCAGTAACAATTCTGTGAATAATCAGTGAAAGAGCCAGTAAATTACCTTCAATTCTACATCCTCTCTTCCTGTTTGATAATGGGGGATAATACCTCTACTGGAGGCTCAATGCTCTAATTCTTTGCAAAGAAGTTCGGCGAAACATTTGGCCTTGACATCTAGCAAAGCAATTAATAGATAATTAGCGGGAGATGAGTAGGAACCTTTTTTTATGAATAGCCACTAATAAGGAAGCCCGCCAACTATCAGGTGCCTGATTGCTTTCCAAACAATTTCTATAGGCGGAGGTGAAGATCTCTGCCCATTGGTCCAGATTTGTCTTGGAAATTGCTGCAGGAAGGCCGTTCTGGGCTGAAACATTATCTCTTCTAATGGCATTCAGAGTAGCCTGGACCTCCCTTGTTGTAAAAAACAAATATTCTGCATTTGCATGAACAGTATATAGTCAGGGCATTATATACAAGCCCTGTGCGCTGCCAGACGTCACTTTTTGTGACGTTCCACTGGGGCCCAGAACTTAGCCATATCTTCAAGGCCACTTAAAGCCATCCTGCGTGGCATTTCATGGCCTTGTAGATATGGAGTAAGGCAAAGCAGCGCAAGTCGCAAAGAGGTGTTCCATGGGTGTTGCTGTGGGTGTTCCCACGCAACACCCATGGACTTTGACGCCGCACCAGATTTGCAATATCTTGTAAACGTGGGGCAGTGCCAAAACCTTGTGTTTTCCTAGAGCAGGTGTAACGCGGAATTCTTTTTTCACATTTCTCCTATTTTTTTCCTCTCTCCACGTGTCCTGCATTCTGCAGCACACATAGAATGAGGAAAACGCCTCTATGGGTTGTTTTTGTGCAAGAAGGTATCCCTTGCACAAAAAATCCTGGAAGCAACTCAGACACCCTTGCACCATGGTGCAAGGGTGCCTGCTTTGGTGCATGGCTACTAATTATGCATTGGCTGAAAGGACAGGAATGCACCGTATTTTGTAAATACGATGCATTCCTGCCCTTTCCAATTGGCTCAAAATGACATGCGGCATTGCCCTACGCCAATGCTTTGTAAATATGCCCTGTGATATTTTGCACTCTTAGATTGCTGGTAGTGTAAAATGTCCTGATGTAGGGCCAGGAAGGCACAGAGGTCTCCGAGATAAAAGTGACCCACTACCCTGTCCATGCCCACCTGGCACCCACAAATGACTTAGCCTGAGTCCACCTTATGAAGTTGAGATCGTAAGATCTCACGCCATGTTTTATTGCACACACAAAGCATTTATTTGAATATCGTAATTTTGCCCAGTAACCACATTTCCTATTTACTTTTTTTTTTTTTACAAATAAAACCTATCCTGAACACAGTCTTCATTTCATTTGAGTCCGTCAGCTAACCATAAAACGATCGTTCTTGTGCAATCAAAAGACTAAAATAGTTCCTGAGTATGATCATGACCGGCTCCGTGACCCTTCCTTTTCCACCCTCCCAGCCCAGAGGGTGGGAGCCTCCTTATGGGAGGTTCCCATGTTCCCTGTAACGCATCAGGAGCTCTTGTGTCTGGGGCCCGGCTTCCCCTGGAATACAAATCTTGGGCACCCCAGAAACCAACGTCTTTGTCCCTCTAAGGGCCTGTGCTAGGTCGCACTGACTGCGCATATGTGGGTGGTGACAGCTATGTACCCTGTGTCAGCAACCACCCCACAACCACCAGAGCCTCTGCAATTTCCTTACGACTTGCTGTCAGCACCCCTTTGAAGTTCTTATGACATGGAGGTTTGACCTATTGTTTTGCTAGAAAAAGGATGTTGTAGGGGACCCAAAGAGTCCCCACCAATCATGACCTCACCCCGAAAAAAATACATCAAATCTGCTTCTGACACCGCTAGACTGAAATTCTGGGAAGAACAATTGTTAGACATGAAATTCCAAATGACCACAATGGAATAACAATCTTGATTTTACACATCTGAAAAGAAAACATCAAAAATCATGCACAACCAACTTACAATGCCATTAAAACCTTGCAAGTGATCTAGCACTTCCCTATGTCCCTTGCCCTGTGGATGGCGGGTGGGGAAACACAAGAGAGTGGCATTGAGAGGCTACCAGCAGCTGCAGCTGTTGTCTGATACAGTCAGCAAGCGTCTTTGGGTCCTACGGCGGTACGAAGTGGCTGTGACGTGGAGCAGGAACGAGTCCCGCTCCATGCCACACCCCCCTTTTAAAGGTGAACCTATAACGGCTTTACACCCAGAAGGACTATGCCCTTTAGGTGTGACGCAGAAGCAGCCCCAGCCCGTCAGGTAGGCCTCACCAGTCTGGGGACGCCTAACTACTAACACCTGCTCCCTGTTGCACCCGTCATAGTGGACTGCTCTCCCAAGTTGGGGGAGCCTTGTTGATATGGCCAGGGAGGTGCTGAGGCCCTCAGGATAAAAGTGACCTACTACCCTCCCCATGCCTGGCGGGTACCTGCCAATGACTTAGCCTGAGACCACCATTTGGAATTGAGCTCAAAATATCTTAGGATGTTTTTTATTGCACACACAAAACATTTATTCAAATTGCATAATTTTGCAGAGTAACCACATTTCCTATTCAATCAATCAATCATTCAGGGGTTTGTAAAGGTCGGGGAGCGTCTGATGTTCACGGGTAGCTCATTTGAGGTCTTGGCTGCAATGTGGGAGAAGGCTCTCCTGTCTTTTCTGTTTCTGCGGATGCAGGTGACCTCAGCCAGGGCGAGGTCGGCGGAGCGTAGGTCCTCTTGGGTACGTGAAAGGAAACTCTCTCATTGAGGTATTTGGGGCCGCTGTTTTAGAGGATTTTGTAGGCGTGGGTGAGGAGTTTGAATGTGACCCTTTTCTCAACAGGGAGCCAGTGGAGGTCTCGTAGGTGTTGGGTCATGTGTTTGTGGCGTGGCGTGGTGTGCCGGATGGTTTGGAGTCTGTGTAGTAGAGTTCTGCTGATTCCGGGGTATAGGGCGTTGCCGTAGTCCAGTCTGCTGGTTATGAGTGCGTGGGTGACGGTCTTTCTGCAGTCAGGGGGATCAACTTTAAGGTCTTGAGGAGGATGCACAGGCAGTTGAAGCTGGTGGAGGTGACGTCGTTGATCTGGCGGCTCATGGAGAGGGAGGAGTCGAGGATGATACCGAGGTTTCGTGCGTGGTCTGTCGGAATGGGTGGGTTTCCGAGGGCGGGGTGCCACTGGGTGTCGTCCCAGGTGGAAGTGTGGGGTCTGAGGATGTCGACCTCAGTCTTCTCTGAATTGAGCTTCAAGCAGCTGTCCTTCATCCAGGCTGCCACATTCTTCATTCCTTTCTGGAAACAGAGTCTGGTGTCTTTGGTGTTCTTCATGAGTGAGAAGATGAGATGGGTGTCGTCGGCGTAGGATACAATGTTGAGTCCATGCTGTCTAACGATGGAGGCAAGGGGGCAATGTAGATGTTGAAAAGCGTGGGGCTGAGTGATGATCCTTGGGGTACTCCACAGTTGATGTTGGTGGATGCGGAGAGGAAGAGAAAGAGTCTGATACTCTGGGTTCTACCGGAGAGAAAGGATTTGATCCAGTTGAGGGTGGTTCCTTGTATGCCGCGTTGCGAAGTCTGGCTGCAAGAGTGCGATGTGAAACGGTGTCGAAGGCTGCAGAGAGGTCTAGAAGGATGAGGGCTGCAGTGTCTCCCTGGTCTAGTAGCCTGCGGATGTCGTCCGTTGCGTTGAGGAGGGCGGTCTCTGTGCTGTGGTTGCTGCGGAATCCAGACTGGGAGGCATCTAAGATGGATTTCTCTTCAATGAAGGTGGTCAGCTGGGCGTTCACGAGTCTCTCTGTGACTTAAGCCGCAAAGGGGAGGAGAGAGATGGGTCAGTAGTTTTTCAGGTCAGTTGGGTCGGCAGTGGATTTCTAGAGGAGGAGTTTAATCTCTGCCCGCTTCCAGTCATCTGGAAAGATGCTGGACCTGAAGAAGGCGTTGATGGCGAGTCCTAGTTCGGGTGCAATGGTGGTGTATGTGGAATGTGTGCGGTGGGCAGGGGTCCGTTGGGGCTCCTGAGTGGGTTTTCTTCCTGGTAGCTGTGATGTATTCGGCGGTGGTTGGTTCCCAGGCCGTGATGGTTGGCTTGTCGGTGGCGGGGGGGGTGGGGGTGGTGGGTGTTACCCATAGGCGATTCGCTGAAGTTGTCGTAGAGGGCGTTGATCGTCAGGTGGAAGTATGAGCTGAGCTTGTCGCAGAGTTCCTGGGAAGGTGTGATGTCGTATTCGCTGGGGGGTTTTGAGAACTATTGTATGACGTTGAACAGCTCCTTGGCATTGGCATGGACTTTGTCTCTTATGAAGGTCCATTTGGTGTCTCTTATGAGCTGGTGGTATTCCTTCATGGCACTTTTGTGGTTGTTCCGTGCTTTTCTGGTTTCGCCAGGTTTTCTCAAGTCATCGGCAAGAGTGTCTATTTACATGTTTGTTACAAGTGAAACCTTTCCTTAACAGAGCCTCTAATATAATGAAGTCACCTAACTATAACTAGTTTGTTCCTGTGCAACCAAATCCATAAACATTTCCTGAGTAAGACAATGACTGGCTCTGTGACCCTTCCTTTTCCAATTCCACCGCCAAAAGGGTGGGAGCCTCCTAATGCATAGTTCACCTACTATCTTCCCCTCCCTCATGCGGAGTGTGTTGGCCCAGTCACACCAGCCAATTTTCCAGAAGCAGTGTGTTACCTTACTTGTACAGGGAAACACCACCCTGCAAGAAAAAATGCTCACCTTCGATGTAACCATGAGGTATTCATGACAAAATGGCTGAGCTAAAACATTACCCACCTTCTTGTTTGGCTTATAGCAATCGAATTTCAGTCTCCCTATTCTTTGGAGTGATTCTCCTCCCTGTCCTATTCCTGTCAATGCAACTGAGGGCTGTACTCTGCAGGTTCTAACCCCACTGAAGCCAGAGACATAATGAGGACTTTGGCGAACTGGAACTTAGTGATTTGTGTTCCATCCTTGTGTATGACCAGAGTGCCTCCTGCCCCTTGTGGGTGGTGCACCATACAGACCTCCAAGTTCCCCAATGAGCAGCACCTGCTTCACTGTGCCATGTGCCTCAGATTATGCTCTCCTTTACCCATCTGGTTGGCCTTTGAGTGAGTGATAGTTACTTCCAGGGAGATGTTTGGCAATCCAGTGTCCTCCACCTGCAGACCAGATATTATTTGCATCCAGCTCCCCTACCCTCAATGCCCCATAGATTGCCTGGCAGAGAAAGCAGAGAAAGCAGCTTTGAAAAGGATTACTTCAGCAGATGATCCGCACACTTTCTCTAGGCTGGTGATCAACCTCCCCACTTTTAGTGGGTCTATAGGATGCCAAGCATCTTTGGTCCCCTTGAGTCTCTGCCAGCTCCTCAATCCTCTTTATACCAGGAAAACCTTGGTCCCACTACAGCCTGCTTCCTATCCCACTTTTTATTGATGGGAATGTTGCTTTTGGAGTAACTCCCGGCCTTCTAGATGTCTCTGTCTGAGCTGCTGGCTTGGATGCTTTCCCCCCTGCAGGCGCGGTGAGCGCGAAAGTCCATCCTGCTAATCAATATCTTCATGTCTACCTCAATACGTGGGCGCTTGCTGCCCTTTTTAGCACCACCAGCCATGCTAGCAAGTATTGAGAATCAAAATTGCAACAAAATTATCTCTCAGCGATACTGCTGCTGTGCTCAATATCCACTCTCACTGCCCTGTCCATCAGTCAGGCTACCTTCCAGCCAACAAAGCCTTCTTTAACAATGCTGCCTTTGACCCTACACACAATGTCTGAAATACTATGAAGCTGCAATGCCAACCATCGCGCAACCTCTAACAAAGAACAAAGCTTGGTTAGTAGCTAATCTCAGTGGAAAAAACCTGTTAGGTACCGCAAGTCTCCGGCTAAGGATAGGGTCTGATCTTTACGACAGGTCTGAAATCATGTTCTAATACAGTCCTTTATTGCTATGTCCATTAAAACACCAACCATAACAAAATTGCAATCACCAGGCAAAAGCAAACGGGCCTCAACCGCTTCCCTTCCTTTTCTGGGTAGCCGGAAACTTATTTTCACCCGTAATGACTAAGGGACATATTAGCAAGAACCTCGTTAAAATAATCGCCGTTTTAGCGGCAGGAAACTGCCGCTAAAACAGCGATAATGGGCTTGCTAATATGCGTTATAGAATTCCAATAGAAGCCCAGTTTAGATGTCCTACTTCTTTTGGAATTCTATAAGGCATATTATCATGACCACTGACATCATTTTCCACACCAAACGTAGAGCCCAATGGAGGAAAGCCTTCCTAGCGTTACTCTCGATCTCTTCCATGAGGAAATTCGCCCATGGTCTAGTGATTTCCATTGCACAATCACAACTCTTCCAAGCGACAGCAACCATCACCATTTACAATAACGGAACTATTCTCATTCAGTCCACGGACAGTAGTCTAAATCTACTAGATAACATCTTCCCCATTATTAAAGAGCATTTGTCTAATCCACTTACTACTACCCAATCGACCCTCACACTTTGCACCCAAGATACCACAGCTCCAACCCCTTATGCCGCCCTCCCCCCAATTCCCCAGCCATCACAGCTTTCAGATCCTTATGCCTCCCCCAAAGTTTTCTACCCCCTCCTCCAACTCACGTCTCCTCACTTCACCTAACCCTCACAGACTTCCAACATGCACGACTCTAACAACAAACTCACCCCTTCCTCAATCTGTAAGCTCCCCTGGAACGACCATAGCCCCCCCACCTCTAGCCCCTCCCCCATCACCATCCCTCCCCCTACCTCCGCCCTGCCTCATAACAACATTTTCTTCCTCCCCATCCCAGTATTAAAAAAACACACGCACCTACTATAGAAGCTGATCCCCCATCGGTTTCATTCAGATGTCACTCCCCCTCTAACAGCTCCCCCAACTTAATTCTCTCTCCCCCGGCACCATTCCTATTCCACCTGTCCACCTCTAACACTGAACCCCCCATTTTGTGTGTTGTTTGTCCTGTCCTTGTTCTTTCCTTTACAGGGGGCACGATCACTAATGGAATGGCAAATTTTGTCAAGATATCGGCTTCCCATCACTTTGCTGTGGACACCTTCCCAGGAGAAACGTGAATATTTTTGTGAATAATCATTATATTATTCCCCCTTTTTTCCTTACAGCAACGCCTACTGGGCGAGAATCTCAAAACACATTGTGAATTAGGTACAAGTAGTCCCTTTCACTTTTCTGTATAATACACTTTTTATCTCATGTGAGTAAGGTGGGGATTTGCGCAACCCCGTCCTGAAGAAGGAGTTTTAGACTCCGAAACATGTTGACGCACTGGCGAGGTCAATGTACATTACTATACATTAGGAACCTCACACCACACCAATTTTAACAATACAGTCGGGGACATATTAAAAATGTTTTCTTTATCCCACGGCCAGGTATTTTTTAATAATCACTTATCACTTTCAAACCCCACTACTCACACAAAATCACCACCCTACACACACCACACATAGTCTGTGTATCAGTGCTCCCGCATAGCCGTAGGTAGTAACACGCTGCATCCCGTAGAGGGGTGCGAAGACCCTGATGATGAAGCATGACACCAAGGGTCCTTTTGGTGTGTGAGGGGTATTTTGAAAACACTGAGTGCTCCCCACCATTGTTGGGGCCACTGTAACTCCTAAGTGGATTCTGTTTTGTTTATGAAATACTCCCTAGGGAGATCGAATCCACTTCTATCTCTCTCTCCCCTCTTTGTTATGAGCATAAGGATATACATCACAACTCGTCCAGTTACCTCGCTCAGAAATTGACAATCTCGGGTGGCTATAGAGCCTCAAGAAGCGCAGAAAATCTACTATTGAAACCACAAAGATTCAACAAGAAAAAAACATATAAACAGTCCTTCTCAGGGATGGCGGCCAGCATCTGGAATGGTCTCTCTCCAGAAACCAGACTTATGACAATGGTCAGCCAGACCACCTAGGCACCTTTGTTGCCTTTGCCTTGACTCTATGGGTACTCATTGGCTTACACCGTTTTGCTCATCTTTGAACAAAATGCTTTGTTAATAATTCTTGTTGTCTTTATAACCCCTATGTGTGTAAAGCGCTCTGATATCTGTGAGGATCTTGTTTGCGCTCTATAAAACTTTCTAAATAAATAAATAATTCTCCAGCTGGACTCAATATTTTTTAACACTGGGCGGAGCAGGCGGAGTGCCTCTACGCAAAGTTCCACAGAGTTGGAAAACAACTCAGTGGAACTTCGCTCCGCTCTGTGCCCTCCTCCCTCCCAAAGTAATTAAAAAGGCACTTACCTGCCCCGTGGCTGCCTCCTCCTCGACATGGCTGCTCACCGGCCTCCTACTCGCCGTCCTTCTTCACTGATAACCACTAAGTTGTTCATCTTGTGCATGTGCATGCGCAAGACATACAATATAGGGGTTATCAGTGAAGAAGGACAGTGAGGAGGAGGCAGGAGAGCGGCCATTTCGAGGAGGAGGCAGCCACAGGGCAGGTAAGTGCCTTTTTAATTACTTTGGGAGGTTGGAGGGGCCGGCTAACTACGCTCTGTCACAGAGTCGTAGTTTTGCCTGAACTCCACATTCGCAACAGAACACGGAGTAGGAAAAACTATGTAAACTCTGCTGGCGGAGGGTAGTTACCCACCTGGGCTTAGTATTTTTATGGCACAGTGTGATGTTCAGCATGCCTTGTACATCACATTTCAGTTGCTACATGCACAGGAGGAAAAGAAAAAACTGAGGTGACACAAATATTTGTTGGAGGCCACGCCCAACACTCTCTCCCACTGATGAAATACCAGTGGCCCTTCCATTTGAACAAAGGTCATACAACACATGACGTGAGAAGGCGAAAGCCGACACTTACATCCGGGTCACAAGAGAAACCAGTTGAGATAATCCCCAAGCCACAAAGGTAAAAACCTACTGTAACAATGCAGGCAGCTTCCATCTGTGAACCTGACCCTCCCCCCACAATCACAATGCAAACAGAAAATCCCAATATATTCAGCCCACAGCACACGTGTGCAAATATATCTTTCATCGTCAGTAGTTTGCAGAAGGCGTCGCTAGGTCGGTGCTCGCCCCTATCCAGGTCGGGCCAGTGATTGTTGCTCATTTTTCCAGCCTACCTTATTTCGACGAGCTGGATCACCTTATGCTGGTTACTATACTGTTGACTTCCCTAATACTTGAGAGAAGCAGACATCGTTGTTATAAGAAATCCTGGAGAAACAAATTTTGCCATTCTGCTTCCACGAACACTTTGATGAAAATATGGCCTAGAAGTGCTGTTACTGAGGGCCCGATGTAGGTCGGTCGGTAACGGCCGAAAATCGGTATTTTCGGCCGTTTCCGACCGGTATTCAGTAATCGGTATGTAGGGACACATTATTTTACAGATTCGGTAAATTTACCGATCGGTAAATTTACCGAATCTGTAAAATACCGATTCGGTATTTATACCTATTCGGTATTATTGATATGTAGGTGGGACTCTTCTGAGTCCCACAAGCCTTACAGAATCGGTATTTTACCATGAAATCCAACTTCATGGTAAAAAACCGATTCCGGTGTGCATGCACATGTGTGCATGCACACCTGTGCCATATGACAGGCAGACCTGCCCTTAGGGCAGGTATGCCTGCCACATGGCCCCCGAATCTTTTTTGGGGGTGCTAGAGGGTGTCAAAGTGACACCCCCTGCACCCTTGTGTCAATCTGTATTTACCGATTCGGTAAATACCGACCGGTAATGGCCCATTCATTCCTATGGGCTTCAAAGCCCATAGGAATGAATGGGCCATTACCGGTCGGTATTTACCGAATCGGTAAATACAGATTTTTACTGATTCGGTAGCAGGAACATCTGGATGTTCCTACATCTCAACCCCTTAGATTTACCGATTTTTAATTACCGAATTGGTATGATTCGGTAATTTAAAATCGGTAAATCTATTTTACCTACATCTGGGCCTTATTCATTTGCCCTGAAGAAGTCCATCTGTCTGGACGAAACACGTCGGCTGTTCTTTTCAATCACAAATGGTTTTTTAACACAATTTGAAGAAAAGAAGATGTTTGAAGAAAAAATACTATGGACACGTACTTGATAATTTGTTATGTGTCTGTTTTCTGTTGTGTTTAGTGGTTCACTTTTGCGATTGTTTTGAAATTGAGAAAATCCCAATATATTCAGCCCACAGCACACGTGTGCAAGTATTTTCCTAAACAACCGTATAATGTCCAAAAACCATTGAAGTGTTTGCAGCCACCATTGAAAAAACGCTGCATCAGTAGACAGTGGCAGGTGTTTGAAATGAAAACGATCCCCAGGATGGAAGTAATATGTCCAAATCAAAAATTCCCCGCAAGACCACTGGCCACATTGACCTGCTGAGAAAGGACAGGAGCAGTTTCTTACACTCAAGCCCAAAAATCCCATCAAGGTCTGTAGTATGCATAATTAGTCAATGTTGAAGGCTGACCGTCAGCTATCTCGCAGTATGATACATAATGAGAGCAGGCCCGGTTCTAGCGGGTGGGCCGGGTGGGCCAGGCCCACCCAAATATGAGCCTGGCCCACCCAAACAGTTGCCTTAGCCCTCGCAGCGAGGGCTTGAAGGCAGGCGCCTAAAGGCATTGGGCTCAAAGGATGTCTGTGTGTGTGTGTGTGTGTGTGCGCGCCGGGGCTGAGACAGCTTCCAGGGCGAATACACACACACACAGACAGTTTTAGAGATTATCGCAGCCCCGAGTACTTCACAGGTCTTAAAAGACCATTTACGTGTTAATGAGGTTTTCTTTATTTTTTCACCCCTTCATCTCCACTGGCGAAAGGCAACACCACAACGGTCACCTTTGCCTCCTCTTCTGCAGTGTGGATATTTCTTTTTCGATGAAGTGCAGGAGAAAACAAGTTTGTTTATTCCTATTCACCTTTCCTGACCCCTGCAGTTGCTTATCACATTAGGCTGTGATGCAAAGTTTGACCAATGGAGTAATAGGTAAGAGGATGTGTTACTATTTGTTTTTCTTTTTTAAATCTGCACAGGCCCAGCAGGACACATACTTCTTGTGTGCTTCATTTGAACAGTTTTTATCATTATCATGGCTGATGCAGGACAACAATAAGACAATACAAAATTCCCAAATAATGCTGGTGATTAATGATCCTGCTGGAGAGCAATCATTTGTCTGTTAGTAGTTTTTAAATGCAGATTAACTGCATAGTATGTGGAAGCTCAGTGGGTTACTGCCTTTGTCATAGAGATTCTTGTGTTACTTGCAGTTCAGAAGTTACAATCCTAACATAGGACAGTGACCAATGAACTGTCACCAAAGAGCTGCATACAAACATGAATGGTATAGTTATAACTTCGCTTTTTTTGTTTTGTGATATAGTTAGAACTTCCCCAGTCTTTCATTATTCTAATGTTGCTAAAATGAGTATTTTTAAGAAGATATACATTTTTATCAGTAAAGCTGACCCCCATGGAATACTTTTTAAATCCTAAGGTTGTGTTTCCACAGACCAAACCCTCTTAAAATATACTGCCCACCAGTATGGATGACATGTGATTCATACACCTTGTAATCCTCATTGGCTTATGTGACATTACCTGTAGACTGATTTACATACTTGTATGATTCATTGTCTCTGTATAATGTGTGCGTGGTGTAAAGTACTGACACACACTACACTGATATGAGTAGTGCTATACAACAAATGAAATGCATATGAGAGAGGGGCTACGTAAAGATGAGGGGCACTGGTGGAGGGTGGCAGTGAGGGAATCCGAGGAACAGGTAGTGGGAGTGGCTATGGAGCGATGAGGGGCACTGTTGGAGGGTGGCAGTGAGGGAATCCGAGAAAGAGGTCATGGGGTGGAGGGGGTGCTAGGGAGAGATAAGGGGCACTGGTAGAGGTGGTAGTGAGGGAGTCTGAGGAGGAGGTCATGGTGGGAGGGGCTACTGAAAGATGAGGGGCACTGGTGGAGGTTGGCTGTGAGGGAGTCAGAGGAGGAGGTCAATAGGGGGAGGGGCTATAGAGCGATGAGGGGCACTGTTAGAGGGTGGTAGTGAGGGAATCCAATGAGGAGGTCAATAGGGGCGGCCATGGAGCGATGAGGGGCACTGGTGGATGGTGGCAGTGAGGGAATCCGAGGAAGAGGTCATGGGGTGGAGGGGGGAGCTAGGGAGAGATAAGGGGCACTGGGGGAGGGTGGTAGTAAAGGTATTTACGGAGAAAGAGGTTATTGGTGTGGCGCCAAAAAAGACTTTTGCATCAGCGCTAAAGCTGGCCCTAACATGGCCTTACTGTTTTTGTTTATTTAATTAGCAGTCGCCTCATATGGGCTATTGTGGAACATACTTTAAAAGTGTGTGCTAATTATATGTACTGCTATATTCAATGCTTTAAGTTTGAAGGTGATTTTACTAATGTTTTTACCGGGAAAAATGAAAGTGGAGCCCGATGGAGCCTGATATGGGGCTGGGGCCCAAGGTCAGCTGTGAGATAAGGTGCACTGGAGAGGAGTAGTGGATAATCAAGCCCGCTAGGGAGTGCGTTGCAGAGTCCGGGGTCAGGTGGAGGTAGTAATGAAGAGGGATTCTCCCTGAAGGCTCGCACAGAGGGAGCCCGAGGAGTGTCACTTGCCTGAAACTCCCACCTCAGAAACCTCCTCTTCCCATCAAAGGAACATTACATGGAAAAAACACTTTTTGAGAGTGAAAATATTTAGAAAAAGACTTGGAAAAGAGTGTGTTTTACTGGGCCTTGTAAGACTAAGAAGAGATTAAGGAGGGCCCTGACGCAGGCCTGCCCAGATATATATGCGACAAATCGAGCCCCCAGTGGCTCACCCAAATTCACCCTTGGCCCACCCAAATAAAAATTCCTGGAGCCGGGCCTGAATGAGAGACCATATCCATGTCCCATGCACCTCAAAGCCACACCCAAGCAGACCGCGCGTCTTGGTGTGCATGTTTGGCTCCACGGAGGAGACATTCACTAACCACTGGACGACCGCTCACGCACAGCCTCACAACGCAAACCAATTTTAGCAGTCAGTGCGCATTGCGTGGCTTGAAGGCAAAAGTGCTACAATATATCCTACACGAGGGGCTCCTTGCATGAAAAGCTGGCTGCGCCACATACATTTTGAACTAGGCCCCACAAAGCCATCTTATCGACCCATACGGGCCAACATGCATTTCTAGTTTGTGTTCTTTGCTAGTTACGTAATCAAAAGAAACACCAGCTACTTTTGCTCCCCATTATCTGTCACCCTGCGCCTGTCCTTATCAAAATCCAGACTTTGCCGCATAAAAAGCCAAACTCATTTCACGAGCTCATTTATAGTTTGTGTTCTTTGGTATTTTAGTTATCAAAAGAAACACCACCCACTCTTCCTCCCCATTACCTTCACCACCTGCAACTGCCCTTATCCCAATTTCAGACTTTACCACATTAAAAAGCCAAAGTCATTTCACGAGCTCTCCCGGTGCCGGTGTCTACACGCGCTGGACCCGGTACTTCACGGCCATTACCCGTAATGAAACATCACCGGCCCACAAACATGATCGACCGCATTGGCATTGACGCAGCTACAGTATGTCCCTTCCCAACTGCTTTGTCATTTCGTAGAGGATTAATGTCTACATCCAGGGCTTTAAGTGGGCCGGGTCTGGCAGGTGCTGAACACTGGCAGTTTTTAAAGGGGGCCTCGGAACAGGTCTCTTTCGGGCTCTGTTTTGTGCTGTGGTCCGTTTTTTTCCGGACTGCAGAGACAGCAGGCACATTGATGTGGTATGCTCACACTGCTCACTTCTCACTACTGGCGAAGTTACGGCATGACATCATGCCAGGTGAGCCTTGTAGGTTAAGGGAAATTCTTTAAAGAGTGTCATTTTCTCTCTGGATTTCCCTTCTCTTTTTGAAACGCAGGAGCAGCAACATTGTTGTGGGGTCACCAGGGCTTTAAGTTGAAGCTTTTTCAATATTATATACAACAAGCCTTAGTTGCTGCTGATTTATCTTATGTAACTAGAAACCATTGACAAAGCTAATAATCCTGACATATTCTCGGTGTGATGTTACTTGTTGTATAATATATCTGGATGAAATGACAGAAACAGCAAAATACAAGTCGAACAGCACACTATGCTAAGCACAGATTTTTACCATAATGTTGTTAAACCACGCCCTTAATTACATAGGCTGCGTCCCTTTGAGACCCCTTAGTTTTCTCATCCCACTTAAAGCCCTGTCTACATCCATACTGATCTGCCACCCAGTAGCGGTCGGTGGTGGGAGTGCTGCCAGGAGGTGACGTGGGGTGGGGGAAGGGGCAGGGTGGGGATAGTAAACTACGGAATACGGCCAAATGCAGGCAAGTAAACATATAAATAAATAAAAACGAATTTCGTTGTGCGCACTGCATCGAATTTGGTGATGCAGTGCGCGCAACAAAATGTGTTTAATTTATTTATATGTTTACTTGTCTGCATTTGGCCTTATTCTGTAGTTTACTACTCCCCACCCTACCCCTTCCCCCACCCTACGTCACCTTCTGGCAGCACTCCCACCACCAACCGCTACTGCTACCACCGTGAGGTCGCCTCTTCGACGCTGCCTGTTGTTCTCTAGGCCCTCAATATGTTCTAACTTGGGATGCAGTGTAGGGTGGCCAATAACTCCGCCCAGCAAAAACATGCTCCTCTCACCTGGGCCCTCTGGACTGGAGCCGCTCCCGCATGCGATACACCGCGGGTCGCGTGAGTATAACTCAAACCCACGCGGCTCCCCGCCTCACGCCCGCTGCTGCCACGCCCACGCCGCTCCCCGCCTCATGTCCCGCTGCTGCACTGACGGATTATCTTCGATGGTCCACCGACCAATCCTTCTAAATTGCACTGTGCAGTGGTGAACCATGAACCTTTGGTGGTCTCTCAAAGATGGTCGCTTGCCCACTCCCTAGCGAGCATCCTGTGCCGTTCCCCGCAAAAATAACCTGGATAAAACCTTTTCATCAACACTGTGGCCTTATGATAGTGCCATTACTAAAGTTATATCAGGCTTAAATGGCACCAACTGTTTAGCTATGGTGTGTCAGGGCTGGACACTGAAAGAGTTTCTGATTTTGGGAAATTCGATGGATGGGCATCGTGTCACTCCTTAGGGTCACCATTTAGTGTAGGCATGGAAGCTTCACTTAGAACCTTGCTTTTGAAGACCAGAGTGAGATTGCACATACAGTCACGTTGAACATAGCTACTGTGACAAGCAGTGGTGATCAAAGTTTGGCAGCAGAGTTGTTGAAAGATCTGTCTTTCACTAATTAATGCAAAAACATATTAAATATAATCAAAACATTTTTTGAAAACTATGATGTGGACATACATTTTAAAGTAATAATCGGATATGATGCATTGCCTAGTAATACGCTGACATGGAGGCAGTTAACTAAGGAAAAATCATTCTTTGCAGGTAAGTATTTTATAGCTGCTAAAAAGTCTACGACTTTTTAATGAGATAAAACTAAAGCCTGGAATGGCAGACTACTTATTAAAAGATTTTAATCCAAGACTACAATGCCAAATCAAACGCTACTTTTTTTCCCGTGGCGCACTTCACAAGCCCTACAATTTATTTATTAGCTACAAGCACCCTGCTGCCAATGCCCCCAATGTCTCCCACACGAGTTTGCTCATCTTATGCTTCTATGCCCTTCGGCATTAGAAGCATGTCATTCTAAAGCTCACACCTGTCATTAAAGAAGTTGTTATTTAAGGAGCTCCTGGGCATTTGAGCATTTACTGCCTGTAGAATCACAGAAAGTTGTAGAAGCATTGGGCTATGTTTTCAATGTACCTCTAACTGTTTTACTATGAGCTTTTAAATGATATGTTTTATATGTATTTATTATTGGATGCTAATAAAATGTTATGTTTATGAAGATCATTCATTAGCCTTATCGTCCATAAAACTAAATTAGCAACTAATAATATATATATATATATATACAACCACTACAATTTATGTATTTTCAAAGAATACTTAATGCTAAGCTCCTTGCAATGGATATGAAGAGAAGTTGCTTAGAGGATCGTGTGGGTCACTTCCTTTTGAAACAGGTAAATGGAATATCCCAACCCATAACTTAAAAAAATAATAATAAAAGGAAAAACAAACCTTCAGAAATTGTTGTCAAACATTTATTTTCCTGTGGCAAATGTCTCACTCTTGCGAGTGCATTTATACTTAAACCGTGGTTAATCCAGTGTCCAGAGATCAAGATGTACCCACGGGAAAGAAATCATAAGCCAGTGCTAAGTGATTTACTGGGAAATAGTGGGAGAAATGAATTGGGAGAAAGCACACAGTTACAGTTACTCTGCCATTGTTTAAGTCTGGCCATTCTGAAGCTTTATTAGTTTATCCATTCAATCTTGTTATAGCTTTTGTGATCAGGAGCGAGTTTGCAGGACTTTGAATAAAAGGTTGGACTGTATTGTCCACTTTTCGAGTCACAGGGTTGAGAGACCTCGGATTGGACAGCCTAAGGCATTGCTAAACTAGACCTTGGGATGCCTAAGATGTGTTATTGTACCTTCTGCCTTGAATGAAGGAGTGAGTGTCCCCGGAAGTAGTTAGCTAAATACCAAGGTCTCTAAGAAGAGGCTCGGTTTCCATTTTTTGTACAGTGGGATAACGTTTTGTAGGTAGTTCGGGCTGAGCTGATTACATCACTGCAGAGTTGCTTCTACATCAGGTCTTTCACTGGGGTAGTCACTCTCTAGCCTCTGGCACAAGGCTGATTGCCTTCAATCTAAGAAGCCGGTGTCAAGTTAGCCCTAGCTAAACGGAGAGGCCCTGTAGCCAATTGCATTGTTGGGTAATTTCTTCCTTCAAGGAAAACAAAGACTCCTTTGTTTCTTCTAGCTAGAAATTTAGTTTTTTTCGACCTGGGAGATAATTTCGAGGACCTATCTTCCCTCTCTCATTAACTTTTTTTGCCAGAGGGACCATGCCCTGGTCTCTCAACAAAACACAGCCATCGCCTACAAAGGTCTCATTGCCCTTTAAGCACCAATGCCTCCAGTGTGGCAAACAACAGCCTGAAACTGGAGAAAGGAAGCATAACTTCTGCTTTGTGAATTGCAACAAACAGCAGCCTGAGCCAACATGGAACCTGCACTCTCTTTGATCCAAGATGCTACAGATGAATCATCACCCATGGAGGGTACAGGAGAAACTCCTAGTCTCCTTCAAGGAACCTTCTGGGCAAAGTCCTTCTTGAGGCTGCTACAACTCTTTCTGGAGAATAAACATATTGAGTGTTATTAATTCACCTACCTGTCCATCAGTGGCCGGCACGGATCGAGGGTGGCGGAGCAGGGGTGGTGTAAGGGGATATATAAAAAAAGAAAACAACATACCTACCCGCCCCGGCTCTCCATCACCTCGCCTCGTGTCGGGAATGGAACAGGTAGCAGCCAGAGTCCCCTGACCAATCACAACACTACAATGCAGCGTTGTGATTGGTAAGCACCCAGGCTCCCCTGACCAATCACAATGCTGCAAGGCAGCGTTGTGATTGGTCTGAGCCCTGTAGTTTGGAACTCAGTCAGTGTCTGGGGCGCCTGGGCATGTTCTTCATGCAAGCTGTAATGTAGCCTGCATGAAGAACATGAAAAGTGCGCATGACTGTTTGGTCAGATGGGAGGGCTGGCCAAACAGTAATGCACACCTAAGAGGGTGCTACCACTTCTCCCCTGCTCTGTGAGCAGAGCAGCCCCGCCCTGTTTTGCAAAGCTGCAGCAGCAGGACAAAATAAAATGGTAATAACATTTCGTTATTAACATTTTATTTTTCCTTTTTTTCACTGCTTCAAAGCAGTGGGGTGATACTCCTCTGCCTTATCGGAGGAGTCGCCACTGTACCTGTGGAAGATCTATGACCGGTAGCAGGCGCGCAATGCCTGTAGGGCTCAAAGGGCTGAGACAGCTTCCTGGGCACACACACAGACAGTTTTTGAGCTGCTGTGGGCTGGCTGGTCTGGTGCCCTTCTAATTGCAGCCGCACCCGTGTACTTCACAGGTTTTTAAAAGACCATTTACTTGTTAATGAGGCGTTGTTGTTTTCCACCTCTTCTTACAGCCCCTGCATCTCCACTCTGCCTAATGCTGGAAGAATAACCCCCCCCCTCCGAAATATTTATTACATCCCCCCTCCCCCCCGGGAATTTGGCTCTATTATTTGCGCCTCTGACTGGAAGTCAGGAATCACGTCTGTTAAAGCTGGATCGGGGTGGTCCAAGCAGTAAGGTGAAGAAGTGCGGGGTCATTTCCAATGAGCAGCACCTCCAGTCAAGCATCGCAACCTTCAGGGCAGGCCCTGGGCATGGGCGAGCTGGGCCCAGGCTCGGGCGCCAATATCCTAGAGAGGTGTGGTGATTGCATGTTACTTTAAGAGCTGTTAGAATTATTATGTGTAATGGAATCTACTGCATTGCTCTGTACTGAATAGGAATGCTATGATCTCATTTATGCTGTTCCTGTTTGTGTTACTGCATGCACTTTGCTTCTCCTGAAGTTCATCTCGAATAAATACCTGAATACCATTTCAAGGAGTTCGTCCCCTTTATGAAGATGTCACAACAGAATTGGCAACGAGATGGGCACAACTTGTGATTTCAACCTCCACAGCGATTTCTTCTCTTTTAACGTTCACCTTCGTTTTGCTACTCAACTACAATCGTGAGTAACTC
The DNA here is from genome assembly GCF_964261635.1 of Lissotriton helveticus. Lineage (NCBI taxonomy): Eukaryota > Metazoa > Chordata > Amphibia > Caudata > Salamandridae > Lissotriton > Lissotriton helveticus. Next base: position 645,751,051 of record NC_136061.1, on the reverse strand, counting down.
AAGGGAACATTTATATTTTTATGTTCCTTTTCCTTTTTTTTTTCGTGTGGGGATTATCACAACGTTGTGGCTCCAGCGTTTCCCGTCAGTGAACCTCTCGCGTGTACTTCTACTTCTAACTGTTCTGAAGGGGAAAGCACCTAAAAGACGCGAGGGAGAAGAACCACGGTGTGTTTTGGTGAAAACCTCATCGTTTTTGGGAAATGTGTGCTACTTTTACTGGATCTAGCGTGTGATTCGGTTCATTAGCGTTTTGCATTTTTCAAAAGGATTAACGCTTACCGGCTTCACAGCTCCTCGCTCTCACGCACGCAGCAGCGTCTCCGTGAACAATTGAGCTCTACACGCGCACACACTCAGTGCTTCAGCGCGCATCTACGTGCTTTCCTCCACGTCACAAGCGTCATCACGCTCTCCACCGCCATCTTGTGGTTGCTAGGACAACGCGACCACTGAAACGAGGAACATTTTCTCCGATCTTCGTGTGGGTATTTATGACTTTATTTCAATTGATCTTTCAAGCGCTTTCCTCAACAATTTAATTGCGCATTTGTGTTTCAAGAAGCTTATTTTTCCTGTTTTTAGCTGTAAAGTGCATGCAGCGTGAAGCTTATACTTGAAGTCCATTCTTTTCGTTCTCTTTCAAAATCAATAAAAGACCACTTTATTTTTCCTGCAACCTACAAATATTTGCAGTATTCTGTGACATTATTTTTTCCAACATGTCTGTTGAAGCTACACCTTCGAGGTCAAATCCAACAGGAGATACCAACTTAAACAGAGACACCCATATACCTTACCTACAAATTAATTCTCCTAAAGAATTTTTATCAATTCCAAGAGAACCAGTCGTGTCATGGTTAGACTGGAAGGAGTACTTTTTGAACTATATAGCGAACTTAGAAGACGTCAATGGGGTCTTTACTCCTGAAAGAAAAAAAAGAATGTTATTGTACTCTTTAGGTCCTGAAGGACTTCGTATTTTTAATGAAATGCACAAACATCAAAATGCAGATGGAGATTTGGATGTGTTTAAAGCAGCCATTGTAGATCTTGATGACCATTTTTCTCCTGTAGTATGTATTGCTGTCACCAGACATTCTTTTTTCCATAGGAAGCAGCAAAAACATGAGTCCATTGAAGAGTATGTTTCTAGTTTGAAAAAGTTAGCTGCAAAATGCAAATTTGCGCAGTTGCATGACGATCTGATTAGAGATCAGATTGTTATGTACTCTAAAAATAGAACATTGCAAGAGAAATTGTGGGTGGAGGGTGATAATTGCTTGAAAGATATTATTGCTTTAGTGAAAAAAGCTGAACTATCAGAAAGGTGTGCTAAAGTTACTTTGTCACAAGATAAAAAGGAAGAAGTGGTTGGTAAGATTGTGGAGAAAAATAATTTTTATACCAGTCAGAAAAAATTCGAAAGGAAAAAACCGAATCGTTTTGACAAAAAAAAGTATGAAAACAAGGAACAGAAAACCTTTAGCAATGTAATATGTTACAGGTGTGGTAGTTATGCGCATTCCGCCACGTATGAGAGATGTCCAGCCAAAGCGGCTAAGTGTTTAGAGTGTGGTTTAATTGGACACTTTTCAAGGGTTTGTAATCGCAAATCTAAACAAAAACCCAAAAGCAAAATAGCTTGTGTTCAAGAAGATAGTGATAACAATTCATCTTCCTCAGAGAATGATTCACATGTTAATCTGATAAAAAGAAAAGATGTGGTAGTAAACATTACAGGTTCTTCCTCATCTAAACCGTTGTGTCTAATATCAGTAGGAGGTATTGTCATCCAGGTGGCTGCAGATTCCGGATCCCCTTACACAATTGTTTCACAAGATGTTTGGAGGGATCAGTTTGTGGACAAAATAGGCCCTTGGTTAGAAACCAATGATGTTTCCGCTGAAAGCTATACTGGGAATGATATTGATTTTTTAGGTTTTAGAACACTAATTTTCCGTTTTAAAGAAAGGAAAGCAATCGGAAAGTTGTATGTGGCTAGAGTTGGTCCATCCGTTTTAGGTTGGAAGGACCAGAAATCCCTAGATATCATTCTTAACCCCAATAGCAAAGAACAAGTCTTGATTTCATGTGAGTCTGAAGATACAAAGAAGTGGGTACTTAAGGAGTTTCCTGAGGTATTTTCGGGTCATATGGGAAAACTCAAAGGTTTTACTCATTGTATCCATTTAAAAGAAGGTGCAATCCCGAAAGTGCATAAAGCTAGAAATATACCTTTTATAATACGTGATGAAGTTAAAGGGGAATTGGACAAAATGTTAGACAATGAAGTGATTGAGCCCGTTGAAGCAGCTGAGTGGGTTTCGCCCTTGGTCGTAGCTCGCAAGTCCAATGGCAAGGCCCGTCTCTGTGTAGATTTAAGATACCTCAACAATAACATTTTGGTGGACCAATTTCCCTTACCAAGGATTGATGAAATGCTCTCCTTGACACGAAACGCAAAATGGTTTTCCACACTGGACTTATCAGCTGCATATCATCAGGTTGTCCTAGACAAGAACAGTAGGCATTTCACATCCTTCTGCACACCTTTTGGCTGTTATAGGTTTAAGCGAATGCCTTTTGGCCTAGCGTCAGCCGCTGCAGTATTTCAGCGTTTGATGTCTAATCTCTTCAGCCATATCCCTGAAGTCGTATTTTTCCAGGACGATATTTTAATTATGGGGAGAGATAAAACGCATCATGACTCTATCCTTAGAGAAGTCCTAGAAATACTTAGAAGCAATGGTCTGGTGGCTGAAGGAACCAAATGTAAGTTCTCAGAAGAGTCCCTTACATACTTGGGACATGAGATTGGCACTTTCGGTATCAGACCCAAGACAGAATTAGTTGAGGCCATTCTTGAAGCTTCTGCACCCAAATCCAAGGACGATCTGCGATCCTTTTTGGGTTTAGCAGAATTCTATGCTAAGTTTGTAAATAATTTTTCCCAGAAGAGGGATCTGCCCGACAATGTCATTCCACTTGGTCTCCATCGGGTTCAGTTAAAGACTTAGTAATCAGCCTTTAATGTATCTGAGGTCAATTGTTGGCACCCTATCAACCCTCTGCTCCCTCCCATGTTCCTCATACCGCAAGGACACGGCCCCCCACAACGAAAACCATATTTTCTATCTGCCCAGGGCAACGTCCCAGTCAATCCGATATAGGGCCGGCCCTGCTCAGTACTCACTCGGACCAAGTGAAGGGCAGGCGTAGCTGTCCCATCACCCAGTGGCACAGGTAGGCCTATGTCATGTAGAGAAACAGAGAGGGCACGCGCATTCCCTGGCACTGGCCAGACTGACGGGCACACAAGGTCATTAACAAACAAACGGCAAGCTAGGCCGAAGCCTGCTGAACTCCAGACGATGGCGAAACAAGTGTCTTGCCCTGGATTGGCTCGTCCTAGGTGGGTGCCAAGGGAGACGCTCTGACTTCTATCAAAAATGCAATTTAAACAGTAAAATGTCGGCAATGGCGCTGGCGGGCAGATGCCTGCCTCCCACGCACTGGCGTGGTTGCTTCTGAAGAGCTGACAGAGCGCTCGCGCTGCCATAGTGTCGGACGTGTTGCCAAGGAGGATGGAGGCCTTGGAATCTTCCTGGAGAGGGAGAGGAGCGAGCGCCGAGCAGTACACTGAAAGCAAGGCTCTCTGCCCTCGTCAGCTTATTGCGGGCAATAGTCATTCCTTTGTAACCGGCCGCACCCAAGCCGGGGCATTAATCGCCTTTTAAAGGGTGGCTACTTCATCCCAGATTAATTAAAACACATGGCACAAAAAGAGCAACTCACCTCCCTCAACCCACCCCACCCCCACTCCAGCAACGTTTCTGAAACGGAGTTAATTGCTTTCCAAGGCCGCGGAGTCAGATCTCTCCCCATCCCCGGGAGTTTAAGAAAAGGAGAGAGTTATTTTCTAAGTCAAGGCCTCCGGAGGCAGAGGGAAAATAAAGTAATTATGCAGACAAAAGAAGTTCCTCGATGTTCGACGTGATCGGAGAGAGCTCCTCTGCTAGCACGTCCGTGGTGTATTGTATTCACATTTATGTAGTGCTTCATACCACAGATGTGGCCTCGAAGGGCTGTCTCGTATGGCAACAGGCTACACAACTCGCTATTGTATGGCGGGAAATGTCAATTGTTTAGCAGAATGACTTGTAGGAGACCCAGGGGCAGCGACTTAACGTAAAACAATGCCCCCCCCCCCACACAACCCCACCTGCAAAACGTGAAGAGGAACTACCGAGTCTCCCATGTGTCCCAGATATTAACTGGCCCTGGGCTCATTGTGGCCCCCTGAAGGGTTGAGTGGGCCCTGAAAGGTTGGCCCCGTGCAGCACTGGCTGCAGGGGCTGAGGTTACCCCCAGGCCAGAGGGATGGCCTAGTGGTGCCCTGTAGGTGAGTCAAGATGGTGTGAGAATGGCAGGACTGAAGACTATTAGAGTCTTTTATCACATATATAACAATGTCTACCAATAGCTACTTAAACTAAAATGCTTGGACCATATAGGGAGACTTTATATGGGGTCTCAAGCAGTGATCCAAGTTTAATGGAAACTCTATGGCAATGTAATAATTATATACCAATGAAAATGTGTCCAAGTGTGGCTTTGTTTGTCCCCAATGGCAGAAATCGGTACTGCATTTATTTTTTAGAATCGTATCTGTGCAGATTAATATTGCAATGCTGTTGTCATTAGAATATTACGTTTTTTTCATTTGTGACACCTGATATGCGTTTCAGTACAACTCAATGCTAGTAATGCAAACCCTGTGGTTTTGTTTTGCATATAGAAAGTTGTACAGACATTTCCTAATTTTAAAACCAGATTTTTTTTGGTTAAACTAAACTATGGCGAAAACGTTTGCTAAAAAATATTGCATCCAAATAGTACATGCCATTTATTTGTTGTAAAGTCCTCCTCATGTATGTGCTCTCCTCTCCTCATCTCACTGACAATATTCTTAAAAGAATTGTATACATAATATTTATAAAGAATATAACTAGGTTGGACTTACACTAAACCAATTCCCTGGTAACTTTGTCATAAAATTTGTACTGAATGTATAATTTTGATAAAGCAGTATTGGAAGTACTATGATGTGAAAAAAGAATATATATATATATATATGTATATTTTATAATTATAGGACAGAGACACCTCATATCACCGACTTTATCACCCCACACGCCCTCCCCTCCGAGGAATACATCCTTTTGGGAGACCTCAACTTTCACCTAGAAAAGAGCAATGACAGCAGCGCCACCACTCTTCTGGACAATCTCACCAACCTCAGACTCAAACAACTTGTCACTACCCCCACCCACATTGCAGGTCACACACTCGACCCTATCTTCACCTCCAGCAAACATGTCTCATTCAGTCACACCACAGCTCTTCATTGGACGGACCACAGCTGCGTTCACTTTATCTACAATAAGACCACAATCCACAACCATCCTCAACCCACTCTGCGAAGAAAATGGAACAAAATCACCATCAACCAGATCTCCTCATCACTTCTTCTAAACCCCCCCGCCCACTCCTCAATCCCCGACCAAGCAGCCACTAACCTTACCCAATGGCTATCCAACAGCGCCGACATCCTAGCACCGCTGAAAAAACGTCAAATTAAACTTGGCAGCAAAAACGCCTCCTGATTCAACGATGATCTTAAGAAATCCAAGAAACTCTGCCGTTCCCTCGAGAAGGCCTGGAAAAAAGACCCAAACACCAACACCAGAGTCGCCTTCAAAAACGCCACCCGCATACACCACCAACTAATCCGATCTGCCAAGAAAACCGCATTCAAAGTCCGACTAGATAACAGCGCCCACAACAGCAAGGAATTATTCAACATCGTCAAAGATTTTACTAACCCATCAGCCAACTCCAACGACATCACCCCCTCTCAAGCCCTCTGCGACTCCCTAGCCTCATTCTTCCACAACAAAATCGCAGACATCCACAACAGCTTCGACAACCGACCCGGAGACCAACCCACCCAACCTTCTGCAGAACCCTCACCCCCCTTGAACATCCTTAATGACTGGAACCCAGTCTCCACTGAGAACACCATCCGCCTGATGAACTCCATCCACTCAGGATCCCCAACTGACCCATGCCCTCACCACATCTTCAACAAAGCACACTCCATCATAGCACCATACCTCCGTGATGTCATCAACTGCTCCCTCAACTCCGCCACCTTCCCGGAAAGCTGGAAACACGCAGAACTCAGCGCCCTTCTGAAAAAACCCACAGCTGACCCCACCGAACTCAAAAACTACCGCCCCATCTCGCTCCTGCCATTCCCGGCCAAAGTCATCGAGAAAGCTGTCAACAACCAGCTCGCCGCCTTCCTCGAAACCAACAAATCCCTCGACTCCTCACAGTCCGGCTTCCGAGCCAAACACAGCACTGAAACCGCCCTCATCGCAGCAACAGACGACATCCGAACGCTACTAGACAATGGAGACACAGTCGCCCTCATCCTCCTCGACCTCTCCGCTGCCTTCGACACAGTCTGTCATAGCACCCTCCTACAGCGCCTCAGAAACGTCGGAATCCAAGGAAAAGCACTGGAATGGATCACCTCGTTCCTCACCGGAAGAACCCAGAGAGTCCGCCTACCACCATTCAAATCAGAGGCCACTGAAGTCATCTGCGGCGTGCCACAAGGATCATCACTCAGTCCCACCCTCTTCAACGTATACATGAGCCCCCTCGCGGCCATCGTTCGCCAACACAACCTCAACATCATCTCCTACGCTGATGACACCCAACTGATCCTCTCACTCACCAAAGACCCTAACACCGCCAAAACCAACCTACTCGAAGGAATGAAAGAAGTAGCCGAGTGGATGAAACTCAGCCGTCTGAAACTGAACTCAGACAAAACAGAAGTCCTCATCTTAGGCACCTCCCCCTCTGCCTGGGATGACTCTTGGTGGCCAGAGGCCCTTGGAAAAGCACCCATCCCGACGGACCACGCACGGAACCTGGGCATCATCCTGGACTCCTCACTATCGATGACCAGACAAGTCAACGCCGTTTCATCATCTTGCTTCAACATTCTTCGCATGCTCAAAAAAATCTTCCGCTGGATCCCCACCGAAACTAGAAAAACAGTCACCCACGCACTGGTCACGAGCCGCCTGGACTACGGTAACACCCTTTACGCCGGCACCACCGCAAAACTCCAGAAAAAACTCCAACGCATCCAGAACGCTTCAGCCAGGCTCATACTAGACATCCCGCGTAAAGAACACATCTCTGATCACCTGAAAAAGCTCCATTGGCTCCCCGTAAATAAGAGGATTACTTTCCGCCTCATAACCCACGCACACAAAGCACTTTACGAACTTGGACCGGAATGCCTCAACACACGACTGTCCTTCTACACCCCCTCCCGCCAGCTACGATCCTCCAACCAAGCCCTTGCCACTGTACCCCGCATCAACAAAACCACCATGGGAGGTAGATCCTTCTCCTACCTGGCAGCTAAAACCTGGAACTCACTTCCCACTCACCTTTGCCTTACTCAGAACCACCTAGAATTCAGAAAGCAACTTAAAACTTGGATATCGACAAGTAATTCCCCACCCTCTCCAAGCGCCTTGAGACCCTATGGGTATGTAGCGCGCTATATACATTTCTTGACTTGACTTGACTTGACATATCTTTGTTTCTATTGGAATGATAGCACTTTTAACTAAATCAGAAATAGAATAAGACGTTGTCATATTGTGGAGGTATGTTATGTGAATTATCTCACCCCTGTGCTCTGTAGATATCTTAGCGTTCCACCTGAATACAGAACTTAATATAAAACTAAGGGCCAGATGTAGGTAATAAAATATTTACCACCTCTTAAATACCGTTTCACACCGACTCGGTATTACCGAGTAGGAAAATGAGATGTAGGTAACAATGCCGGTAACAAATACCGACTCGGAACCTGTCGGTAATCGGAAACGGTATTTACCGACTCGGAATATACCTACACGGTAAAATCCGACACGGAAAAACCCAAACTGATCCACCGGTGCAATGGCCCATAGGAATGAATGGCAACTCCCGACCCGGAAAATACCGAGTCGGTAAAAACCGACCCGGTATTTACCGTGTCGGAAATATCCGTCGAAGATTTTGAAACTGACAAACATGTGTGCCTGTGAACCAATCAGGTACGCACAAACAAAGAGATTCTATCAATGTGTAGTTGCTAGAAATTTTTATATTTTGGTTTTGTGAATAGTGAAATAATTGACTCTCTCTTAAGGTGGTAAAGATGAGAGCACAGTGTGCTTGTTAAAATACCCCTCACACACTAAAAGCCCTCCAGAGCGGCAGCACGGGTAGGAGTAAGGCATTACCCTTACGCGGCTATTATTACCGCGGTGACACACCTACCGACTGTCAGCTCATGAGGCATATCCTAAGCGCCTCAGCAAGACCAATTTAGGTCATCTCTTTTGATACATTTTTCGCTTCCCTTGGGCCAGCTCATGCCCTGAAGCTAAAACTAACAGTTGATTTTTACTGCTAGTTTTTAGGACGACAGGCTTACTATACTTAGAAACTGAGCTTATTCCTAGTAGGGGCCACTAGAAGGTCCTGATGAGTAAGCAGTAGGGGACTGCTTACGAAACATGTAGACCAGGTAGTAGCTATTTGCTCTACCCCAAAAAAAAACCCTTCTTAACGTCCCCAGCTAGGGAAGTGAATACATTGTTTTTTTCCACTAGCCAGAGGATTTTTAGCTTTTTTATTCCCACACATTATTAGGTCCCTACACTTCACTGACACCACTCACCTTGCACTATCACATAGCCTTGTCACATTATTAGTGCTCCCGCGTAGTTCGTCAGGTCGTAGCACGCCCCGCCCCGTAGAGGGACGGGAAGACCCCAATGATGAAGCATGACACTATTGGATTTTTTTAGTGTGTGAGGGGTATTTTAACAAGCACACTGTGCTCTCATCTTTACCACCTTAAGAGAGAGTCAATTATTTCACTATTCACAAAACCAAAATATAAAAATTTCTAGCAACTACACATTGATAGAATCTCTTTGTTTGTGCATATCTGATCGGAGGGTGATTCTGTCAATACCTCTTCACTTCCTCTTTTGTTTTGGAACCAATCAGGTACTCCAACCACACCCAAATCCAAAGCCACAGGGGAACTAACCAATCAGATCCAAGCACCACACCCCAGTACCTGGGACAGGCCATGCCCATGCAGGTGCAGAAACCAACAGTCAGGAGAGCAGGAGGACAGAGTGTGGAGCAGCCTTTCCTGAGACAAACAACACTGCAAGATGGAGAGCCAGGAGGCACAGAGAGATGCTGCAGAGCGCAAAAGGAAGCAGAAGTTCAGCCAGGAGGAAGTGCAGGTGCTAATTTCGGAGATTGTCAGACATTATGGCAAAATCTTTGGAAAGCAAACTCTGCATGTTGCAGAATCAATCAAACGCAGCACCTGGTTGGACATACAAGGCAAGGTAAATGCCATTGGTGTCACCCACCGTGACCTTGAAGACCTAAAAAAACGGTGGTATGACATCCGCATAATCACCAAGAAAAAACTTGCTGCCCACCGCAAGGAAAGTGCTGCTACAGGGGGAGGAAGAAACAGAGCCCCCAGACTCACGGACATCGAGGAGATGGTGGCATCCACCCTTGAGAAGGAATGTATTCACGGAATTGGAGACGCTGACAGCTCAGCAAGAGGAGCAAAGAAACCAGGTAAGATGCAAGAACATTATCATTTACCCATTTACCTATTCCCCTCACAGGACAAATCAGACTCCACAACAGGTTTAACTAATGTCCTGCAATGCATCCTGGGAAATGTAGTCATGTGTAGATACCTCAGAGCAGTCAGCGTGCATTGCAGCAAGGGGAGCAACAGACAACTAGCATAGGCAAATGAGAGACAGGCAAAAGTGCAATAGAAGTGTATTTTATCTCATGACACAGGTGAACAACATCACTGACACTATGTCCATGTCTGTCCACAGGAGAGTCAAAGCGCAGCACAGCAGAGGTCAGAGAGAAGAGGAGGGAAGGAGCCGGACCTAGCACATCTCACGGAGGGAAGGACCAAGAGCAGGCATCCCCGATACCTGAGGAGGCAACTGCAGAAAATCCACAATCCCCTCTCCTATTCGGTAGTCAGGACACAGGAGCGGCAGAACAATCACCCACCCCCACATCACCATCCCCAGTGCTGGGAAGAGTAAGGTGCCATGATGTGCCCCCTCGCAGAATACTGCAAACATCATCGGAGGAGGAGGTGTAGGGTGACACACAGGACAGAGGCAACACCGAGCAGCAGCCAGTCCCAGAGTCACGCGGGCCAGTGTCCGAGGGCGACGGCCACGGGAGGTAGAGGATGTGCGTCAAGTCCAGGGTGTCTTCTGCGGACTGGAGGCCACCATGGTGAAGGTGCAGCGCCTGCAGGCAAAAGCGATGATGGGGGTTCAGAGGCAGGCACGCACAACAAATAATAAACTGGAAGCAGTAGGCAAGGGCATAGGGGAAATGGCAGAAAGCATGCAATCCATGGCGTCAGGAATATCTGATATTACACAGTGCATGACTGTCCTGTGTGACAAGTTGGACAGGGACCATTTAGAGAGTCGCAAGGCCCGTGTGGATGTGCGACAGCAAACCAAGGCCCTGAACAGGTTTGCCACTGCTACCACTGTGCTGTGCAGATGGTCAGTGACGATGCAGGATGCCATAGTGCAGTGCTGCAACAATTTAACTGAAGGTATGGCCAGGATGACCTCTGCTATGGAGCTCGTGCTCGCGCATCAGACTGGCACTGGAGGCGACACTTGTGCTGCCGAAAGCGAGGGGTCCACCAGCAGGAGTGTGCAAGCACTCCTGTGCATGACTTACGGAGGAGTGGCAGGCGTCGGGGAAGTGTGACAGGCCAGAGTGAGAACATTGATTCACAGCCACAGCAGCCCCGCCCTGTGGCCCGTGGCCACAAACAATGACTTTGCCCTCCACCCAAGGCTGTAGTCAGGGTGGTGTTAACCGTGACAACACACTCATGGAGTGTTTGATATAGTGAACCCAATGTGAGCTAGCAATGCTGTGGCGTAGTGAATATTAAACTACTTACACAAAGTTACATTCATGCCTGTGTCTCTTTACTCACTCAGAAATATTGTTGTGTAACCTCTTCCCGTCTCAGTCTCCCATCTGTAGCTGCTGCTGCCACTGTAGCTTGGGGCTCTGCCACCTCTGGGTCGTCATCAATGTCCTCATGATATGTGAGCTCCACCTCAGTGCCTTGCTTGGTGGCGAGAATATGCAACATTGCACAGGTCGCTATTATTTTGCAGCAGATGATTGGGGTGTACTGCCGTGCACCTCCACTCTTGTGGAGGCAGCGAAACCTGCTCTTAAGGAGTCCAAATGTGCGCTCAACTACGTTTCGTGTGGATCTGTGAGCCACGTTGTATCGCCTTTCACTCCTGGTGGATGGGTTGAGGTAGGGAGTGAGCACAAAGGACCGCAGGGCATATGCACTGTCACCTAGGGGGAGAAAGATAGACATTAATTGCAAGTACATGAGACGTACATCTAATGTGAGTGTCAGGGTGTGTCACTGTGATTTACCTAGCAGGTATCCATTTCCAAATTCTCCGGCAAGTAGGCGTGTGTATATTCCACTATTGTGGAATATGTAAGAATCATGGGTACTTCCGGGGAACTTGGCTACGATGTCAGTGATGAGGTTCCCTGCATTACATATGACCTGGACGTTGATGGAGTGCGTCGATTTGCGATTCCTGTATATGTGCTCTGTGGTTGCAGGTGGACAGAGTGGGACGTGGGTGCCATCGATGCAGCCTATCACGTGAGGGAAGTGTGCCAGTTGATAAAAGTCTGTCTTGGTTTTTGCTAATTCAGCCGGTGTAACAGGGAATGAAATATAATGCCCCATCCTCTGCATCATGGCGTCAAGAAACCTCCTGAAGAAGCGGGACAGGCAGCCCTGGGACACGCCACCCACTACAGCTATCACACTCTGGTAGCTCCCTGAGGCCAGCAGGTGTAAGCTACATAGCACCTGGACATGAGGTGGGATGGCATGGGCCCTGGGTGTTGGGTGGTCCAGGAGTGGGTGTAGGTCCCTGATCAATTGCTTGATGGTGTCTGGGTGTAGCCTGTACCTCTGCAGTATTTCAGGCTCTGTCAGTTGCAACAGTGTTATCCTCTGCCTGTACACTTGTTCCTCCCTTTGCCATTCTCTCTCTCCTGCTGCCTGTAGTCTCTGCCGTCTTGCTATGATGTAAAAAGCCGCCATCATGGGTCCTGAGGTGCATTTTGGGACTTTTTTTATAGCCCTCCCTTGGTTACCACCTGCTTTCAATCCATGGTAAATACCGACTAAAAAATACAGTTTTTCTGCAGATTCGGTATTTTTGGGCTTACCTACATCTCCATGGGCAATTATTACCGTTTCTTAATTTCCGAGTCGGAAAATACGAACTCGGTATTTATGTATACGGTAAATTCCGACACGGTATTTTTACCGGGTCTTTATTACCGAGTCGGTATGTTTCCGACTCGGATTTTCAATAATCGGTAATTAATGGCCTCCTACATCTCATTTCCTGGATTCCGGTCTGTAACGGCCGATTTTACCGGTTTTCGGCCGTTACCGGCCGGTAAACGCCTACCTACATCTGGCCCTAAGTGTGTAAACATAACTTATACACGAGAAGATGGAGTGAACAGCCGCAATCCACATAATTGGAAAAATACGGCTTACTCGGCCTCTGTTTCAAATTTTATTTTGTATCAATAGATGTTCATATGCGTTAGCCTATGTATATGTACATATTTTAAAATGTATTTATATGTAGCCTTGAAGAAGTTCCTTTCGGGACAAAAAGCATCGGCTACTGGATTTTACCTTTGTATAAATACAATAAAGAATCTTTCTTGGATAAAGATACATCGTGGAATCTGAAATCCTTCTGTTTGCATATCAAGACTGTTCATTGGTCACTGTTTCTATACTTAGCTCAATCACATTTTTGTGTGTGGAACCATTCTTTTGTTCTAAGTTTATTTGGATTTCTTTCCATTTGTGGAGTAGAGAGGGGTGTACTTCTTGGTTTCCTGCAACAGTTCAGATAACCCACACAAGAGATTGGCAAGTGCGGATTGCTTCTGCCTCAACCCTTTCTGGAATGTGATTGTGGTCTTCGTTACATCGGAAGTACCAAGCTAGCTGTACATATGCGCATCCTACAACATCTCAGAGCCATCGTTGATAGTGACCCCACATACCCTGTTGCAAGACACTTTAAGGAGGTACAGCACAACAATCTGGAACTCCTGAAATATTCGGTTATTGACTGCATACCCACACTGAGAAGGGGTGGCAACCGGGAAAAAATTGTTACGCCAAATGGAAAGTAAATATATTCTTCAATTCAATACCAAGACACCTTTTGGCCTCAACACGAGTGAGGACCTATATCATTTTCTTTAACTAATCATGTAATATCATCGAGTAATGTGTGCATATTCCAATAGCATGTCAAGTGAAGTAACTTAGATGTTTTCGCTTTGCATTTAAGCAGTGATAATTCTGTCTGTCGTTGAGATCTGTCTTTTATTCACATGTCTGAAACTGTATTATCATGTCGCAATTTGAAGACAAATGCTTTGTAAATCTATACACAATGGGTACATTGTTCTAAGAGCCTTTTTCGTTCATGTTTCCTTATTTTTAACATGACTTAATTTTAAACACTGACATCTTGGATAGGAGGGGATTTTTACCTAGGTTACAATCACAACCACTAACATCACGGTGCACTTTTTCACGCACGCCTCCTCCTCTCTCCCCATAGCACTCCCCCAGACCCCTCTCACCCTGTGCGTTTATTATTGACATCATATTGCAGTAGTCGTTTAATTTTGTTTTTAATTAAGCAACCTTCAAGGCACCATGTATTTAGAACCATGCATTGAGGCGGGTATAATAGGTTCAATAACAAAGCAGAGTGTATTTCTATTGACATTACTCTCTCCCCGATTCATGATCAATTTAACCCTTTCTTTCATTGCACGACTTCATGCACGGTCCATTGTGCTTTTAGACTGACGTGGACATTCCATGGCCACTGTGGCTCATATTTTCGTGGAAAGACTTTCAGTAATTCACATATAGTCACTTGCATCTATTGGATAGAAGGCTTTTTACCTTCATCCGGTAATTTTCGCATGTTTTGTCTATTTTGCAACGATTAAATCTGTCAGTCTAGCTCGCGATTCACATACACTGATCGAGATTTCTTGAAGAGAGCGGCCATAGGACATTTACTGCACCAGCACACAGTCTGGCCTTTCTGTTGTTTCCATGCCTTGTTATGTCACTATCATGTTGCTTTTCTCCCTTCAGTAAAACAACACGTATGCCAAACATAGTAAAATGTGGTAAAATGCCTACTCACTGCAATAGACATAGTAACAAGACTACTGCAATCACCCGTATATATACTGCACTTAACTTCACAGCACACTATGTGATTAAGGCTGCATGTCTGGCAGCCAAAATGCGTTATTTGGATTTTTTTGATGTGTGAATAAACTTCCATCCTTGTTCATACCAGCTTTCGGAGTCTGTGCCCTTGTTTTGCACCGAAGTGGCTGTCGATGCTTTGGGATTTCGTCGAGATATATCTTTCTATCTATCTATCTATCTATCTATATCTATATCTATATCTACATATATAACCATTTCCTTTCCCATCTGAAAGAAACCGTCACTCTGGACTGATGAAACCTCTTTTTATTGCACACTTATGTATATATAAGGTCCAAATCCCCACTCTCAGTTGAAAGAAGGGTCCGACACCGCCAGGATACAATCGTGAGGATTTATTTCAGGATAGGTGCACAGCGCAAACAGAGTAACAAATTGGCAGAGGCGTTTCAGCGATTCCGCTTTCTTCAGTTCCTGTTACAATGGCAGAGCCTCACACCTGGTGGCCATTTGGGTGTTCACTTGACCAATCCCAGTGAAGTCTTTACCTAGGCCCCTTCTCTACCTTGAAGATGTGTTTTAAGTCGCGCTGGTGAGGCAGCCTGCTGCATGCTGGTATATATATATATTTTTTTATATATATATATCGCCCTGTAACTCCGCCACAGCCCTGAGTGTGGCGACCGTCGCAGCCAGGGCCCCCCACCAAGGCCGGCATTCCTCCTACTATTCCTAGCGCGTTATTTCTAGGGCCTCTACCCTAACCAGCCTAAACCAGTCCAAGTTTAAATCGGGCAGGAGTGCCAAAATATCCTCCCAAGGCCCCTTGCGCTTGGCGTAAGGTCTCCCAGGACTAATGACGTCCTATCGCCTCTGCCCCTTGGATTACACACAGCGCAGGACTTCCTGCGTATTGGCTCTGGCGCCTACCCTGATGAGCGCCTTGCCTACAGAGATGGAGACATGTCTGACCACTGAAATATACCTGTCCCCCACTGGTGGCAAAACCCACCGTAGGTTCGATGTGGTCGTTCTATCAGGTGCCATAGCATGCCGTGATGGCCGGCGCACAAATCGTAAAAGGATCCTTGGCGCACACACCCACTGTCCCGTTCAGGATTGGGGAATAAGAGTATTGGGTCCGATCATAAAACACTGCAAGAAAATTTTTGCAAAGTGTCAACCTACCCTGCTTGCTGAACCAGGGACTGGTCACATAAGCCTGGACCCTGTTAACCGCTTTATACCCTGATATATACACCAGGATGGTGTCGACTAGAAAGAAAGTGTGTCAACAAGGTTCCCTAAATGGTGGACAGGGAGCATCCGCTGGAACCCGTTTGTGAATGTGTAAAAACAGTGACACGCACCCCAGTACAGAATACCCTTGCCTGATCCTCAAACAGCACCTAGAGCCCGCTGCACCCCGCAGCGCATGGTGAGGGAAACTGGCCCAGAACCCCAAGACTGGGTTTCGACCGCCATCACCACCACAGGCTCTAGCTAAAGATAGGCTACCTCTGACCTGTCAAGGCCTGTCGGAGGCCAGCCCCCCCGTTAGTTGACTACCTAGCCCTGGGGAAGTGACATCTCCATTAGTTCAGTGCCCAAAGAGTGGCATTGGTTGATTCCCTGCAGTTTGTATAAGTACTGATATTAAATGCCCCTTCTGGGCCCTACAAGTACGTCAAAATACAAAATACATCAAAATACGAAGTGCCTCATATGGTGCCTGGTGCCCAATATCATTAGTTAGACAACTCACTTCGTGGCCGCAAGCTTATCCATCATGCGTATAAGGCGGTAATGATTTTTGCCTAGGCACATCCCTATACCACTGTGTAAGGTATCTCCTCATGTTGGTCAATAGTACAAAATGTCCCCCTTTGCCTGTCCTACGTTGGACCCTATGAACCATAAAACAAGCAGCCCATCCAACTGTGTATACATGTGGTGCAGCTAGGGGAACTACTACTTACTCACTATTACTTCCTGGCCTGCGAAACTGCAAAAAGAAACCCTACTTCGGTACCTGAAAAAAACACTAAATGAAATACTGTCAGGAAACCGCCTACCCGTGGACAACGCCACGGGCCCTCCCAACGTCCCTTCACATAAAAACCACTAAAGCGATCGTCTACATGGCTGCATAAGTGCCAACATGTGACCCACGATATAAAACAAGTAGAGGCTATGAAGTATCAGCCTGAACCAACGTGCATCCAGCGCTGCGAGGTCTAGGTGGGATCAGACAGGAGGGGGAATGAGTGCTAAAGCTGGCCCAAAATTCTGTGCAAATTGACAATGCAATACCATAGTGCCAATATGCCGGGGTATAGAAAACTGGCGAAGCTGGGTACAACTATGCGAGTGTCTCGGCGTGGGCCAGAAAGTTTGAGTTATATGTGTGGCAATGCAGGCACCACTAATCTGCAGGGCTACACAGCTTGCTCAGGCAAAAAGTGCTGGGAAATGCTTGGTAATTGGCCGCTATGCCAATGCCTCCCTATCTTTACCTACAAAGGAGCGCTCCCATACAACAAGCCCAACTGTTGGTTTAGTCAATGCTTCTTAGTGCATTAGATAACTAAGCCACAATTATAGCTTTCGTGCATGGCCAACCAAGAAATAGCCGCTCCCAACCATAGCTACCAAGGTGTCAACTGCTAAGTGTGACATGTCCATCATTTCAGTGCACAAAGAGTGACATGAAAGACCTGAATAACACTTTCTGGCCAGCAATCGAACAAAGAAACTGAGTGAGACCCAAATCAGTAAAGACACCCAATTGACCAACAAGGGACTCTTGAAGGCCTAGGAAAAGGCTGCTTTTGTCAGATTATCCAGAGCTAGAAGTGTGCCTGTGTGAAACAATAACATATTTACGCTACTTTGGTAGTCAAAGTGCCAGGTGTGGTAAGAGACTGCGTAGCTCAAAAGGAGCAGGGTAACACAAACTTACACAGTCAGGCTGAACTGCCTGGCACCGAATACAGGAGAAGGGCAAATGCAAACTATGCCTCGCGTGAAGACACACCTTGCGCAGAAGGGGGAAAACGGCATGCGCCGGCTTCGCCTCATCCTGAGCACGCCACCCCAGTCTATAATCAGAATGACGCCGACCAACTCCAAGTCTCTTCATATTCTTCTCAACTTGTGAGAGCGGAACCAACACCAATGGGCACTCTACCGCCCCACAGCGTATAAATAACCGAGCCTAGTATGCCTCCCTGCAAAGCTGCCCGCTGCGCCGCCAGGGCAAAGTGTTCTACTCTTATAACATTACTAAAAGGTATCTTTAGATCAAAACTGAACCTCCAGCTGCAAGTTGGGAGAGACACCCAATATTTCCATTCCTATTAGTGAGCTGCTGCGTAAACGTGTTGCAAACACGAAACCATCCCCGAATACTGTATGGAAATACATTCTGAAATAGAAAGAGTATGCACTGTCAGTAACTTTTCCCAAATGGGGCAAGAAAGAGCTGGACTGTATTAAAACGGGCAAAATACATATCGGACAGTAATGACGGGTAACCTTATACATGTAGATATTTCAGGTGTCCCCCCATGTGCTTCGTGCGGTTCCACAGCGCGGTTCCTGCATGTGAGACAAGAAACATCGATTAGCAGCCCTGCCCCCCTCACATACCAATATGTTCTCTGCAATCAGGCAGGGGCCAGCAATGCCCCCCACGCTACCAAGGTCATGCCTGTTTATCTGGTGCGAAAACTAGTAATCCCTATTACATACTGGGAAGGAGTACGGAGGGACCAACCCTTGCGTGGCGACAGGGCAGAAGTGTATATCGTGTCTAGAAAGTGAGTCAAATGGTCGTGTGCTAAGTCAGGAGATGACCGGTAGCCTATATGAGTGATGATGAATCACAGACAACACGTCCCCTTACTATTCTACCAGGCACACCTCCTCGTCCCAGGCCTACATGCTGATCTAAAAAAAAAATTCTCCTCCCTTGAAGACACTTCCAAAATCAATCTGTGCCTTCTCCAGTGATAAGGAAGACCCCAAAGAGGAGAGTAAAGTCACATTGTTTGCTAACTCCTACATCGTGCTGGCTTCCTGTACTTGCAAAAGAGCCACCGTTGCTTAAGTAGCATTTGTTCATGTGTTAGACTTCTGTCATGTGATGCAGCCAAAACAACTGCATGCACAAAGTACTCTTAAGGACCCGCACTCAATCACTTTATCCTCCTGCTACGCACCGAAAGTTACTTCTATAATCATTGCCTGCGTACGTCACTTAACTCCCTGTGTCTAGTAAGAATATGGTGAGGTGCTAACTAAAGGTGATCCCATGTACCAGTACTGTCCCTAATGTGGAGCGCCTGACACCTTCATATAATGTCCGTGCTAAATAAAGGCATAATCAAACTCCTGAGGACAGGCCACCAACCTTCCAACGCATGGTGTTACTACAACTCGCCCCGGGAGAAAGAGTGCACCAAGGCAACAGACCGAAGACTTCTTGAAACACACTGAATGCTCCCTCTTACAAATCGTTTCCTTACAGTACTTGCATAAGTGTCGCCATATCCTACGTAGCGTAAGTCCTTCTGCTGGCTGTCCCCAGACTGCCGTATATCACCTCTACTTGTACTTACATGCTTGAAGAACTAGCCCACCTGACACTTTACTTCCTGTAATGCCCCAGATGCTACTTCTTATAGAGAGTTCAAGTCCGTCACTTTGCTACAAGCAACCAGCGTTTGCTTGCAACCGTTCCCTTCTAGAGCCCACAAGGAACTCCTTAGGTCGAGTTGAGAGGCGCTACGACACCATCTTGTAAAGTCCACGCTACCCAAGGCAAAATACAGAGTGAACCCAAGCTAGCAATCTCTCAAATAAAGCTCTCTAATATCAAGGGCGATCTATTCTTATAGAACAGCCATGATCATAGACAAAGGAAGTGCCCATCCAGCGTGATCAGTGGGTAGAGAGTCTGCCTTGAAGTACCGTAGCTCACATTTCGCTGAGGTAGGCACTCTGAATCAACCCACAGACTTCACCACTACTTGGGACATACTGAATGCCACCTGATACCTCGGGTTAGTAATCGCTGTAGGAACAAGAGCCAGCCACGCCTGCGTAACGAATGTCCTAGTGATATGGCTGCCCTCAAATGTAGTCCGTCACCTCTACTTGTACTAAACTGCTGGGCCGAAATCACGCTACATGAGTACCAAAACATAACAAATGGAGAAAACTGCCCCAGCGCGAAATGGCAATCCCGAGGAATAGCTGCTCCCCAATGCTTCCCATCCGCCCGACAGTGGACCCAGCGGATCCAGGCCTAGTCCCCGCTGGACAAACAGGGGCGCGCGCGTGTCCTCCGGCAAGCTAACTGGCGCCGGAGTGACAGATCGGCCTAGAGTCCCGGCACCTCTCTGCCTAGAGGGTCTCTAGGAGGCCCCAGTGCCGCAAGGGGGGCATCCTACAGAAAAAGGGGACATCAGAGGAAAAACGACCACGGCACCCGCAGCCGCGAACGTGGGACCTAGTAAATGCTGAGCCCCTCGTGGAGTGCGCTACTGGCAGTGCCAACAGCCGGAGATGCTGAAAGGATGCAAGAAGAGAGAAACAAGGCTAACGCGCTCCTCGGGACCCGAGGCCAGCAATGCAAGCAGGTTGCCCAGGACAAGGTGCAAACAAAGACGGTGTCTAGCACACGCCCGTGTACTAGGCCGGGCATTCTCAAATAAGGTCGCCACAATCCTAAAACTGAAATAAGCTCAGAAGAGGAGACAGGGGCCTCATACAAGTGGGCGCCAATTTATAAAATCCTCAGTTGGCGCCCTATGCAGTGCAGGGGGCCAGGTCCTGTGCGCCCTGTTCAACTTTGCTCGTGGCCCCCTGAACTGGGGGGGCCCGTGGACATGGGAGCCAAGCTGCGAAATGAACAACCACTGCTGCTACCCCTTCCAGAACCAGGGCGACTAGCCAAGCGATAAAATGGGTACCATGTAAGTCCAAGCACGACCGGAGGAACCCCCTCCCACTATTGATCTGACAAAAGAAATAACTTTAGAGCGCCCTCGACAAAAAGTTATGGGGCGCATACTTGGTCACCGGTAAACACTCAGCAGGCCGGGGTGATCCTGCCGGAATCAAGCGGACCGAAACAGGCCTAGGCACCAGCACCTGAGGTGGCCCAGGCCAAAGTCCAACAAGCCGTAGGAAACAGAAGCCAAATGAAAACCGCATTCCACTACAGTCCTCCGCTCAACCAACTGAGCCGTCGAAGGCTCGATGCACACCTAAACTTAACTTGCGTGCCTGACCGAAAGATAGCCGGGCTGCCGAGAGTCGCGTACCCAAGAAAAGGCCCAAAAGATCGCCGCACAGAACCTGATGGCAGATCGAGATCAAAAGGTTGTACATCTCACAGGTGTCACATACCCTTAATAAACTATCCTCAGCTTATGATCCGTGAACACTAGAAAGTTCTGGTCCTATAGAGAAGCGCTTCCACTCCTGCTGGTAAGTTTGCGCTGTGTGGCCCAAAATAGACATAAGCCAAATAAATACCTATCGCTCGTGCCAAAAGACCGGGCAACGTGGAACCCCGTAAGGAAGAAATGGATGGAACGCTGACCCTTCGAAGAAATGGCCGCCCAAGGGGGGAGGGGGTGGAGGAGACCGTACATGGCTGAAGAGCAAGCGCGCCAATTACCCCACCCCCAATGACTAGAAGGAAAATGGCCACTGAGCGGGGGCGCCCAAACGATACCACCTTGTCCACCCCGCCTAACGTCATGATCGCCTCCCGCACGTGCACAGATGCTGCACAGAGGATTGCCGGGGAGCGAAGGCGCTTGAAACTCACAGACTTACAAGGACTTAGGCAATTTCCAAAAGTTGGTGGGTAGAGGTGTATACCCCCCGAACCGGTCCAACTTAAAACTACTGAAAATTGCCCTGAGTGACATATTCTTGTAATTTGAACAAGACAGAAGCCGAGCAGGAGAACGGGCAGAATACCGGGACAGGGGCAGCCTCGAACACCTCCTCCTGGAGGTCCAGAAAGCCAGCGGTGGCTGCACAGACCATGGAGCTGCTGGGGAGAGCGAAGAAAGTAAAGGGAAAACCCTACACAACGTACGCTGAGCCCCCAAGCTGGCACGGGGTAGAAAAAACCAGGCCCGGTGTCGCAGACACCCACAAGTACAATCCCCAGGATGCATTAGGCTGAGTGAAGAAACCGCACGGCAGATGTCGTAGTAACACCTGGCTCAGTTCCTGGCTCCGCACAGCCCCACATACCCCCAGGCAGGCCAGCGTGACTGAAAACACACGCCCCATAAAAAGAACACGGCCCTCCGCTGCAAAAGGCTTTCCCCCCGGCCTTTTTAGAGGCATGTCCAACACAATTGAGGAAGGTGCCCCCCGACCCCGCAGGGGGGGGGCTCGAGGGGTGGAGTGCTATCCAAACAGGAGCGCTCGAAAAAATACCCCCTTAACATCCTCACCTCAGCGCCCATGTACAGGCCGCCTGACCCCGCTGCATTCCACTGTGAAAATGGGGGGGGGAGCGGGTACCAAGGGGCAAATACGACTAAAATTCTATCTATGTCGGGAAAGCAGAGAAAATAATAACCCTCACCCCGAGAGGGGAAGACTCACCACCAGAGACGCCACCCGGCGACCGGAGGAACAACAAACCACCGACGCCAGACCAGGCCTCTTTACGGAGAGAACAGAGGCACACCAAAACAGCGTCAGGGTGAGGGGACGGCGGACAAAGAGGCCGCTAGGTGGGCGGAGAGGAATATATACTCTCCCCCGCCCACACCAGGCCGGAAGTGACGCGCGGGACCCTCCGGGATATTGTAGCGCTGGGCTGCCCTGTGTGCCATCTTGTGGCACTATGGGGGCCGCCCTCTTACTTGTGTCCCCTGCGGGGACGTGTCGGTCGGCCTGCAGAGGTACAATTTTGCATGTAAAATACAGTGCTCAAATCTCCGTTCGTTATAGGCGCCATTATGCAGTGTTACACTATTGCATATTAAAGTACAGTGCTCATACATGACAGCGTTTTAGTACAAGTAGATCGCATAACCGGGTTCTGTAGCTCATGCGCCCTAGACCATGTTGACATTAAATGTTTGTGGGATGCTGTCCAAGCAGCCTGTTCTCTCCATGCTGCTCGTGTTACCCAGTGCCGCGCACAGTGTCCCCTGAGATATGTAGTGCTGGGAGACTCTGCTATCCTAATTAGTGTCGGAGGTCTGTTCCATTTCGTGCGCGTGCGACCTAGTGTCAAAGGGGCCATGTTGCCTTGTATTTTCGCCGTTAATTACGACGTGTCATGAATGTGTATTATACAAGTTGTGCTGTCTGATGGCATCTGTGTTGTAACCGTAATACGAAGCTCGTTGGGGTTGTGCTACCAAGATCAATGTGAATGGGTATGTGCATGCAATCTTTTGCCATAGTGACAAGTATAACGTTCTCCCTGGATATGTCATCTGAACTAGTGCTGCAGGTGTTACTTCTATACACCAGTTGATGAAGTGCAACTATTTATCCCTGGTTAGTGGGTAATGTATGTGTTGCCATCCAATTGTGTCTATTGTTGTCATGTCCGCTTGTCGTTGGGCCTTCCTCCATCTGTTTTGAGATGCTAGTATGACTAGATTCATGTATGCCTGTTTCGGTGGGGCATCCCTTTCTCCCAAACCAAACAAAATGTGATGAAGCAATATCATTTAACTTGAATAAAATTGAGTGAGATTGTATCTGTTGCCTGGGATACAGCTGAAGAAAAAGGTAGAGATCCTTGTGTCACGAGCCCGAGACATAGTCCCTTCCTTTCCTCCTGTGAAGATAAAAACATAACACAAAAGATTTTGTATAAATGTACGGCGCAGCTCAATGTCAGCATAAATCTGTCGTTCCATGGTTTCTGTTGCCAAGACACATTTCAACATAAAACTAAAAAATTAATTAGAAACACATTACAAACACATTTCAAGATAAATTCTTCACAGGGTCGATACATTTTGCATGCACTATTCATTCTGTAGGTGTATGGCCATCTCCTCATCAATGTTGTGCCCATTTGGATGTTGTGTCCCCACCCCTATGATGTGTCTTGACTCAATTTGCCTAAACCTCAATGTCCTATTACCACCCCTTCTATTGGGCATTACTTGTTCGATCACAAAGTAAGACCATTTGGTATAATCTGACAAATGTTTAGTCTCAAAATGGCGGGCGATAGAATACTGTTGATCCCTATTAGTAATGGCCCTCATGTGTTTGAGTATTTATTTCTTCACCTTGTGTGTTGTGCTTCCTACATACCTGAGCTTGCAGGGACATTCCAGTACATAGATAACATTGGTACTGCTACATGTGAGTAATTGTGTAATGCTGACCATTCTAGTGGTACTGCTATCTCAGAATTCTTTCTGCATGCGTCTATTTCCACAGGCAATGCAATGGCCACATGGAAAAAAGCCCTGGAGGTCTATGTGTCTTTTGCTGTTCTTGTTGGAAAGATCACTATGCACTAATAGATCTTTTACATTGTGTCCCCTCCTGTAGCTTATCTTTGGTTGTATAGGTAGAGAGTTCCCTATGATTGCGTCACCTTTGAGTAAATTCCAGTTGCAGGTAACCGTCTTACGGATTCGGTCAGAGTGCCCATTGAATGTCAGGATCATGCGGGTGTCTGAGTTGTCCAGGTTATCAGTACTGTCTGTGTTGGGTGGTGTCCCTAGTAACGTGTCCCTTTTAACTGTTTTTACCCTCTCGCATGCTTTTCTGAGAACCCAAGTGGGGTACCCTAGAGTCCTGGAATCTCTTTATCATAGTAGTTTGTTCCCTTAGAAAACCTGCTGCAATTCCTTTTGGCTCTGAGCCACTCTCCGTAGGGAATGCTCCATTTTAGTGTGCTCGGGTGGCTACTTAAGGCACGCAGCAAAGTGTTGCCTGCCGTGGTTTTACGAAACAGAGTTGTGGTCACCTTGTTGTGCACTATCTTCATGCATGTATCTAGGTACTCTACCTTTTGTTTACTGATGCTACATGTGAGGGTCAGGTTTTTGGTATTCTGGTTGAGTTTGTCAATGAAGGTTAGTGCTTCCTGTTTGCTGCCTTTCCAGACAACAAACAAGTCATCGATGTAGCGTAACCAGAGTTTGACCCTTGCAAACTCGTCCTGTAGACTAGCCTCCTTCCTGATGTCCTCTTCCCAGGCTCCCATGAAGAGATTGGCAAAACTAGGTGCAAAGCTGGTTCCCATTGCAGTACCAAGGGACTGCTTAAAAATCTCACCATCGAACATAAAGAAGTTATTGATAAGGTAGTGTCTGATGATGTCAAGTATCATCTGTGTGTGGTCCCAGTGTCTAATGTGTCTGCATTTGAGTAATCTGGTACAGTCCTCTATACCCTGGGCCTGGTTGATGACTGTATAGAGCGAGTTCACATCCATTGTTACTAAGAGTTTTTCGTCATTGTTCATCCCTCTAGGTGTCTTTGTTTTGAGTCGGATGATGAACCGTGATTCCACTTGTAAAGTTTTCTCATTCTATTTCCTCCACGTTCATTTAGTTCTACCATATAAATCCCGAAATAGCTCACTGCTCTCCCGTCGCTTTTTTGACATATTGCCATGTGCTTAGCTGTTGCATATGATATGTCCTTGTTCTTCACAGCTCTGAAATGTTCAAGGATTCGCGTCTTTAACATGCACACAGTGTTTCCGATGTACTGCATCCCACAGTTACACTCAATTATATACACTACGTGTGTTGATGTACATTGGATTCTCTGTTCAATTTTGGAAGTTTTACCATTGGGTTCAATGATGGAGCTTTTGTTCTTTCCAATTTTGCAAGCCTTGCATATATTACATCTTATGAACCCCTTATGTTGATTACTTAGCCAATTTGTTTGTTCTTATTCGTCTCCTTTGTAGTGGCTTGATGTCAAATTATCTTTGAGTGATCTTGTTCGTCTATATGTCACCATTGATCTTTGTCCTAATGATTTTCCTATGTCTGGGTCCCCAGCGATCAAATGACAATATTTTTTTATTTTAGTTAGGATTTGACCACTTTCTTTGCTGTAGGTTGTCACAAAGCGTGGTACGTTTTGTTTATCTTGTGTTTTGTTTTTCACTGTCAATATTTCGGCTCTTGGTTTCTTTTCAATTCTTTTCTTGTTTGGGTGTGGTGGTTAAGTTGGAAAGAGCCAATTCTTCAGTGGTCTTCTGAAGATATGGCGGTTATCTGTGGGTCTTATGTTTGGTGGTGAAGCTTTCCATAGTTTGGTTGCTTGAACAGAGAAGGATGTGATACCCATAGTTTGTTTTCTTTTTTCTTGTACGGTGGGATTTTGAGTCAAAATATATATATATATATTTATATATATATATATATATATCTCTCTCTCTATATATATATTCCATACATATATCTTAACTGTGATCAAGTTATCTGTGTTAACGAAACACGTTGGTTGTTCTCTCAATCTGGAAATCTTTGAAAAATAAAAAGAACTTGGGAAATGTTCTTTTCTGCGACTGCGATTTCAATGTATCCGTAAATTATGGTTTTGTAATAAGTATCTTGATTCCAGTCAAGGAAAGACATGGCTTGGTAGTTCGGGCTGGACTGCTCCCATGAGGCACAGGGTCAAGACTGATTTGCATATGGCCATGTCTGGGGTGGCTTATTGAGCAAAATAACAATGGATTAAACCCAGATCTGTGACTGGGGGTGAATGTTTTGCCATTGTGTAACATTCCGTCCATCATCTTGTGTGTTCTGCTGTTCACCCTATGTGGGAAGGGTATGCTCAGACGTGGGTCCCTTGCTCACTACGCCACTGGAGTCAAGCTATCCTGGCTGAAGATGGTTGATAGCCAGAAACCGGTCCTAGGATGCTTGATTCCGGTCCAGAGAAGACATGGCTTGGCAGTTCGGGCTGGACTGTTCCCATTAGGCACAGGGTCAAGACTGATTTGCATATGGCCATGTCTGAAATGGGGTGGCTTAGTGAGCAAAATAACGATGGATTAAACCCAGATCTGTGACTGGGCGTGAATGTTCACGCCGAAAGCAATCCAAGGGCACAGCGGGGAGTTTTGAGGGAAGTCCTTTATTCACAGGTTGGAGCGTGGCATAATGCATTTTGGCAAAGCCTTCCTCAGATACTGCGGTCACCTCGTAATCACCATCCCCCAGCTTTGAATCTCCTGTGGCGCTCCCATTGGTGGGAGGTCAGCTGACCCTGCTGCAATCAGGAAAATGTAGTTCAATGTCCGACTACAGTTCCCAGCATACACTGGATTTGGTGAGTACCACAGCAGGATCTGATGTTGCTCTTGTGGCGCTGAGTTGCCTTGCAAAGGGGGGGCTGTGTAGCAGCTGGTGATCATGCAATATCACTGTTGAGGTCCCCCTCAAGATCCCTATGTCCAGACTCAAAATTGGAGGATGAACCGGGCAATGTTTATATATATATATGTATGTATATATATATATTTATATATATATATATATATATATTCTGTCAATCCTTCTCCACAACATACAAAGTAGGCACCGACTCCGTGAGATAGGTATCAAGGATTATTGTTTATTCCATACCGTAGACGTGTTTCGAAGGCCGGCCGCCTTGGTCACTACATCTACGTCACCCCAAGTGCATGCTCATTTTACAGTGGTTCCAAAATAACATGTGACTCAAATGAAAAAAGTTCGAAAAAATGAAAAAATTTAAAAAAAATCCGAAAAAGACCAATATATATATATATATATATATCCACATATATGCTCACCCTTTGGTAGCTTGGCTGAGAGCAGTTAGGCTACACAAAAGAGGCAATATGTAAAGTATTTGTCCACACACACACACAGTAACACAGTAAAAAGAGTACCCCACACTTCTTTACACAAATAACCAATATTCATCTAAGTAAAATGTATTTATTTACTTATATAGCGCCTGAATAAACCCCCGTATCTCTGCGCTGCGGACACGGCTACAGGGATTAGCTGAGGAGCACGATCAAAACAGAGTGGTCTTAAGGTGCTTCCTGTACTGAAGATGGTCCAAACAGAGTCTCAGATCAATGGAGAGCTGATTCCAGTAGAGGGCGGCCAGGTGGAAGAAAGCTTTAAAACCCAGTCTGGCTCATTTGACTCGGGCAACTACAAGCAGAGATTTAGTTCCCGAGTGGAGGGATCTAGAGGGCACACAGAGAGTGAATTTCTCTGCAAGATACGAAGGAACGATATTATACAGGGCCTTATGCACAATGCAGCAGATTTTAAATATAACCCGCTTCCGAAATGGGAGCCAATGCAGTTGGCGCAGGAGGGGAAGGGAGGAAGTTTTTGTGGGGGCATTTAGGACCAGGCGTGCCGCAGTGTTCTGGAACACCTGTAATCTGCATAACAAGGACTTGTTGGCTGAGACCAGTAATGCATTGTAGTAGTCCAGGAGGCTCACTACAAGGGTTTGCATCAAGGTTTATTGAGTAGAGTCAGGGAGCAAGTGGAAGACCCGGTGTAGGAGACCCAGCATGTAAAAACAAGTGCCGGCAGTCTGCTCCAAACGTATGCCTAAGTTCTTGACATGGGACTTAGGGTCAGGAGGGGTGCCGAGGTTCAGGGGCCACCAATCGGGAGTCCATAACAGCAGGGCCTCACCGAAAAGCATGATCTCCGTCTTTCTGACATTTAATTGGAGAAAGATACCTCTCATCCAGTTGGAAATGGCCCTCATACCATCAGAGAAGGCCATCTGAACAGAAAGGGTAAAATTGGAGAAAGAGAATAAAAGCTGCGTATCGTCGGCAATGGATATGGGAATAAAGCCACATGTTCTAAGGAGCTTGGCAAAGGGGCCAACATAGATATTAAATAAGGTAGGGCTCAGACAGGAGCCCTGCGGTACTCCCTTGGTCAGTGTCACTGTTGCCGAGCGGTACGGGCCCAAGTTGATGGTTTGGGAGCGGGAAGATAGAAAACTCCTCATCCACTGAAGGGCAGAGAAAATAAGGCCAAAACAACAAAAATCCAAGTCACACAGGTCAAGATATGATTTTTGCAATATTAAATGCAGTTATAGGATTTAGAAACACAATAGCTCCGGAGAGGGCAATCTCGATGTACTTGACAGAGTCGAATCCACAAATTTGGGCGAACCGCGATGGAGCGAGGGCGGATATGGAGTCATACAGACCCTGGGTTAAAGTTGACAAAGATGTTGCAAAGCGCTGGGTGGTTGAGGTGCCACTGAGGCTGGTGCGGCATTGCTTCCTTACTGCTATGCTGTTCATTGGCATGTTGGCGCTCGGGATGGTGTGTTTCACAACAGAGGTGAGGCATCACTGAAGCAAGTGAGGTGTTGGTTCCTGGAGGTGGTGCAGAGTTGTTCAGCCACTGACACCCAGGGATGTTGCAGGTCGCAGGAGAGGTGAGGCAGTGTGGGAGGCGGGGTGTCGGTTCTACTCGTGGTGCAGGGTTAATGAAACGTCGAGGGTCAAGTCACAAGGTGTCGACTTTGTGGTGTTGATGTCACACCACGGGGCCAAAGGAGCTGCATCGGAGTCGGGCGTCACAGACTTCGGTGACATGGTGCTCCAGACTCATGCTGTGGTGGATCTTCAGAGGCGCTGCAGCTGCATTGAGGCCTGCGTTGCAACTTGCGGTCGTTGCATTGAGTGGAGACCATGCAGGGCCGGACTGGGAACAGAAACCGGCACTGGCAAACTGCTCGGCCGGCCCCCCTGGGAGGGGAGGGGTGCGGCAGAGCTGTTTGCCAGGGTCAGTTTCAGCCAATTTTGTACAGGGGGCCGATTTTGCATCCCCCCGTAACACAAATAACCTTCCAGGTGCCGAAAACTGGCCCCCACCCTGGTGGCGCACCAGGGAAACGCCCGGTGCCCGCTATTGCCAGTCTGGCCCTGGGACCATAGATCTGGTTCAGGCATCGGCGTGATGTCGAAGAGGGGCACTGGCTCTGCAGACACCCTCGAAGTTGAGCTGTGCTGGCTTCTTTTCTTTTAGCACAGCAAACTCACTTCTGAGGTCCCAGGAACTGGATTTGGGACCATTTGGCAGATGAGGGCTCTCCACAGAGGAGCCCAAGTGCTGCAGGTGAAGTCTTTAATAGTCCTGAGACTTCCAACAGGAGGCAAGCTCAAATCAAGCGCTTGGAGAAACTTTGGAAGCAGGATGCAGAGAGCAAAGTCCAGTCCTCTCACCCCAGGCAAGGAGCAGCAGATAGCAGACCAACACAGCAAAGTGGCAGTCTCTCCTGGCAGTACAACAGCTCTTCTATTTGGCAAAATGTCCCCAGTACAGAAGTGTACTAAGTATATGGTGTCAGAGGTCCAGTACTTATACCCATTTTGGCCTTTGAAGTAGGGAGACTTTAAAGAAAGGTCTTAGTAGTGACAAGACTCTGGCCTTCCTGACCCTGGCTCAAGACACATTCTGTGTGGGGACAGGCACAGCCCTATTCAAGTGCAAGTGTCAACTCCTCCCACCACTCTAGTCATGAAGGCTCATCAGACTGGTGATGGCCCATCAGGATATGCATGGCAGACCTCAGCTCCCTTTGTGTGTAACTGTATAGAGTGAATTTACAAATCCCAACTGTCATCCAACCCAGAAGTGTGTTCTAGTGACAGGCAGCGGCACAGAATGTTTAAAGTTGGAGAATGCCACTTTTCTAAAGGGGCATTTTCAGACCTGCAATTTAAACACCGACTTCACTAACACTAAGATTTGTTTTTGAATTGTGGGTCCAGAGAAGCCAAATTCCAATTTTCTATCTGCTGGAAGATACACTTGTAAAGTGTTACAAGGCAGCTCGAATACTGACCTACAGGAGAGATAGGTCTTGCTGTAGTGAAAAATTAAAGTATCAGTTTTTCACTACTAGGACATGTAAAACTTAAACCCCATGGGGCATATTTATGAGTTCTGGCACATCTCTGCAAATCAGCAGGGATGCGCCAGAACTAATGCGTCACGCAATTCCCTCCTTGCGGCACCACAGATGCGCCGCATTTACAATGCGGCACACCATGGTGCAAGGAAGGGCAGATGCGTGACGCATCTTGTGGTGTATGGGCGACGCATTGCTGGAGTAGCGTCGCAAGTGCAACGCAAATCCTGCAATGTACAGAGGCCACCCATACATAACGTGGTGCGTCACTCCTTATGCCTGCTTCAAGCAGGTGTAAGGATTTGACGCAGCAGCGTCGTAAAACTGACTCAGTGAAATCTTGTAGATTTCACTGCGTCAGTTTTACGGGGCTTTCCTACGAGGGAACGCCCACCCTGCGACAGAACGCCCACATGAAACCTGACGCAGGTTTCATGTGGCGCAGGACTTTACAACGTGACGCATCTGCCTAGATGCGTCACGTTGTAAATAGGTCGCAGGGATGCGCCACGTTTCCGCGCCGTTGCGTCACACAACGGCGGCGTAAACGTGGCGCAAGTCCGACATAAATCTGCACTCATATGTCCTACCTTTTAAATACTCTGCACCCTGCCCATGGGTCTACCTAGGGCCTAACTTTGGGATGCCTTACATGTAATGAAAGGGAAGGTTTGGGTCTAGCAAGTAGGCGCTCTGGCCAGGCTGACAGGGAAGGTAAAAGCTGTGCACACGGGCTCTGCATTGGCAGGCCTGAGACATGTTTGAAGTGCTACTCATGTGGATGGCACAATCAGTGCGGCAGGCCTGCTAGTGGCGTTTGATTTACAGCCTCTGGACACATACAGTGCGCTGTACTAGAGACTCATTAGTAAGTTAAATACGCCTATCATGGAGAAACCAAATGCCATTACATTTTAGACACAGAGTACATGCCCTTTAGCTCTGGTCAGCAGTGGTAAAGTGCCCAGAGCCCTTAAACTAGCAAAAACGAAGCTAAGCACACAGTCACAAACAGAAGCAAAAAGACAGGGGAAAGCACACCAAAAGATGCCAGATCTAACAGCGGCAAAGAAGGAGAATATTATTAATCTAATTAGCCTGAGGACGAAGGAAGAGGCTGGAGACCACAAAAAACCACAAGCTCCTCACTTGGTTGGCAGTAGTTGGGGTAAGCCCAGGAGCCTTGGGGTAGAAGGATGACATGAGGACTATTTTCTACAGATAATGATTTCTGTTTTTAAAGAGTTGAGCCTCAGCCGGTTACAGAGCATCCATTAGTCCACTGCTAGATTTTAGGAACATAGGGCACTTAAGTCCATGTTGGATAAGTGTTACAGAGGAAGATTTTCTTCTTGGTCAGTGTCTCTGGATGGATGATAGGGACATACTTGTGTTTTAGAACCTATCTTTAATAATTCCAAATTCCAAAAAGAAAAGTGCCAGATCATGTCCTATTTCCTTGTTTCTAATAAGGAGAACTTTGCACTCCCATGCAGTTGTAGTACATTCATTCCCTACTAACTTGATCCTAAAACAAGGAATGAAGTTGAATGCAGTTTTCTTTATTCAACTTTGGTAACTGGTCATGCAATCAAGACATCAACTCCAAAGCAAACATGTTGAGAGCTGATTCCAGATACAGTACAACAATGTTATCAACATTGTCAGTATGTTATATTCTTTTATAAGTTACTGGATTTCTTGAGCATAGCTTATCACCCATAAGGTTATCCCGGCGCTGGGTAGGTGAATACTGAGTCCGGCTGCAGTCGATGCTAGGACTAGAGTGCTAGTTGAAGAGCCAGGTCTTCAGCTTCTTTCGGAATTCCAGCAGTGCCATGGAGGTCCTGATGTCGCAGGGGAGGTAATTCCAGGTCATTCTGGTTCTTCTCCCACCTC
This sequence comes from Lissotriton helveticus, assembly GCF_964261635.1. Lineage (NCBI taxonomy): Eukaryota > Metazoa > Chordata > Amphibia > Caudata > Salamandridae > Lissotriton > Lissotriton helveticus. Next base: position 645,718,680 of record NC_136061.1, on the reverse strand, counting down.
CATTCACTGTGAGGTGGGAGATGAATCGTCCTCAAGTTCTGCTTCTGCATATGCGAGGTGTGTGGGCGAGAGAGAGAGAGCAAAATGAAGCCTTGTGGTGGTTTGATGGAAGTGGAAGTGGTGGTTGAGGTAGGAGACTCCAGTGTTGTTCAGTGCCTTGAATGCGTGTGTTGTGAGCTTGAACTGGTCATATTTCTGGACCGGTAGCCAGTGCAGCTGTCTGAGGTGGGGAGTGATATGGGGGCATCGAGGGAGGTCGAGGATGAATTTGGCTGCGGAGTTCTGGATGGTATAGAGATGCTGGATGAGAGGGGCTGGTATTCCTTCATATAGTGCATTGACGTAATCCAATCTGCTTGTGACTAGGGCCTAGGTGATGGTGTGCCTTCAGTCCTGGGGGAGTCATTTGAAGATCTTGCATAGCATGCACAGGATGAAAAGCAGGAGAATGTGAAGGCATTGATTTTAGAGGCCATAGTAAGTTTGCTGTCCAGAATGATTCTGAGGTTGCTGGCGTGCTCAGTCAGGGTTGGTGTGGGACCGAGTTCTGAAGGCCACCAGGAGGCATCCTATGGTGAGTTTTTGCCTCATACGATCAGCACTTCCGTCTTGTCAGTGTTGAGCTTTAGGCCGTTCTCCTTCATTGAGTCAACAATGCTGGTCATACATTTGTGGAAGCTGTACCTGTTGTTGGTGGGGCTCTCTAAGAGGTAGAGGATGAGTTGTGTGTTATCAGCCTAAGAGATGATATTGAGTCTGTCAGATCTGATGATGTTGGCTGGCTGTTTAATGTAAAAGTTGAATAAGGTATGGCTTGGCGATGAGCCTTGTGGGACTTCGCAGTTGATTTCCTTTGGTTTGGGGGGAAAAGGTTGAAAGCGTACTCAATGGTTTCTTCCTGTGAGGAAAGAGGTGATCCATTTGAGTGCTGATCCCTGAATTCTGATAAGTTGGAGTCTAGTGACAAGTGTATGGTCTGAGATCGTGTTGAAATCTGCAGAGAGGTTGAGGAGTATGAGTTCTGCTGTCTCGCCTCAGTTGAGTGCGATGTGGATGTTGTCTGTGGCTGCGAGGAGGGCGATTTTGGTGCTGTGGTTGTGTGCGGTCCAGGAAGTGGTGGTGTCCCAGGTGTTTGGCAAGTTGCTGGTTGAATGCTTTCTCCATGACTTTGGCCGGGAAGGGTAGTAGTGAAATAGATCAGTAGTTTTTTAGTTCGACAGGGTCAGTCGATGGTTTCTTTAGGAGGGTTTTTCACCCCTGAGTGTTTCCAGTTTTCTGGGAAGGTTATGGTGGTTATTGAGGTCTAGATGATGATTGTGAGTTAGAGGCTGCTCTTGGGTCTGCCTTGGTTGAAGATGTGGTGGGAGCAAGGGTCGGTGGAAGCCCCTGAGTGTTCTTTCTTTATGATAGAGTTGGTGATCTGGTGGGTGAGTAAATAGCAATGGCAAGAATGAATGCCTTGAAATAAAAGGAAAAAGCTATTTAAATCCTCAAAACAAATACTATCAGTAAAAATAAGACACACAGAAGAAAACGGAGGCTGTATTATAGGAAGCTGGCTCTGGCTTTTTGCACCCCTCGCCCCCAGCACTTTAGCTATGCAGATCGTGCAGGTGCTCCAGAGCAGTCTCATGAGGTTGTTCTCTCATTTGCATATGGGCTTGGCCGTCAAATAAGAGACAATTGTTGTCTTTGTGCCACTGCGTATTACTCAGGCGGGCTCAGAGGGAAATAGGCTGCGAGGAGGTGCACTAACTGTGCATCAATTAGAGGTGGTGCACAGTCGTTGTACTTCCGAGAGCGTCCCTTAGGAAGAAGGCACAGAGGTTCCTAGGGACCCCCCAGGTATCCTACTGCTGGTGGGTACAAGCACTCACTGCATCCAACTGCAAGAGTATCCCTGCACCCTTTCCCATGCAGGCTGGGTTTGTTTCTGCTCAGTAAAAACTGGACCGCTGGCTGCCTTAGCTGATCTGCCTTTTACTTATGTGCTCTTTCCAGTGTAGCAGTGGGTTCGTATTAGTACTGGAAACAGTGCATTCGCTGTAATACAGTGCACTGTCCTGGTCTGTCCCCAGGCCACAGCACATAGTGTGGCCCCTGGTGTTTCTTTTAATGGTCATTGTTATCCAGCAGCAGATGAGTACTGTGAATAGTGTGAGGGGTGTTATCCTGTATAGTTTGAGGGGAATTATCAAGTGGGCTGGGTACCATCCAGAGTTGCAAAAGTAGTATGCAGTCTTAAAGGAATCACAGCCTCTGCAAGGCAGATTCGCAACTCACAGATGATCTTTAGTGTTAAGGTTAGTGAAGATGGTTGGGCATTTCGGTAGGGTTTGGTATCCGCCAGTGGTTCACTTAATTCATATAGTGTGATTGGTGCTTGACAAGTCTGTCCTAGGTAGGGTAGGGTGGCTGAGCTCTCCTTTCAGCGATGGCACTGAACTGCAGTTATTTCGAAGACTGAGTCAGACAAGGGGTCCAATACTTATAGCAGGATCTCCGGGTTCTTGCAGGCCGAGGAGGCAGCTTGATGTAGTCAAGAGGGACAATGGGTGTCACCCACCCCTGCAGATTAATAACATCTAAAGACACTGGATGCGCATTCTTTTTGTCAATGGCTCTTGTGCTACCAGTAGTCAGGCTAGAACATGTGAGGGCTCCTAGACAAGGCTCACAAATCACTGCAGCTGATAACCAACGCAATTGATAACAGAAGCTTGCAACACTTTTAGGAGGACACAATTGATGCTGGATACAGATAAAGAGCAAATATCTAAGGGAACTCTTTTCATGTCTAGATGTCTGCTTGGTTGAATTGTTAACAGCCAGGACTAGCTGAAATTGAAGAATTGACAACTGAATCAAAGCTTTCCTTTCTTTTGCATTTTGGGAACCAGACTTTGGGACTGCGCAATGATTCAGTGATGCACCGTGATTTGTCCCTTGGATGGCAGGGATTTTTTTGAGATATAAGATAGCCTATGCAAGTTGCCTTCTATGTTGTTATGGCAACCAGACTATAATCAGACTCGGCCTGTTGATATGCAGAAATATTTACAGAATGTTTTTCTAGAAATAAATTCATGGAAGGCAGAGCTTTGGAGGAAGGGCTTCACGGTAATCTTTTGAGATACTTCAAGATTAGTTAGTTTTAATAGATATTTGTTTCAGCAGGATATGACTCAAGAAAATAAAAACGTCAAACTCTCACACGTGTACTCTTTACAAGGGAAATAAAATAGGAACACTCCTCTCTGTCCTATAATGAAAGGACAAAAGTCATATGTTTATCCTCGAGTTGAAAACCCATTTAAGCCTATTAGAACAAGTTCTTTCAGCGATGGTTGCTACCTGCAACAATCCAACAGAGCCAGTCGAAGTGGCTTCTGTTTGATTTCAAAAGTAGTGCTCAGAAGGCAACACATTGCTACAGCAGTCATCATTGTACCCCTAAATGATCTTAGAAGTACCTGCGTCCATCAGGCATCCTCCGCAGAACTGACTAGGCAAGAAGTACCGGAGGTGCTTAGCATTGATACGTGAAGGATCATTTATGGTAGTGTTGGATGGCGTGGTGGTGATTGCAAATCAACAGGCTCTGAATGTTTGCTGTTAATCTGAAGAAAAGTGCCAGAGAAATGTACAGATGGCTTGACCATCTCTCAGGTCAGTAATATGTATGTTCACATTTTTGCTTTTGGGAGGTGATAGAGTCGAGCATAGGGCATATAAAGGCTATGTGTCATGCATGTGAGCTGTTTTGTTTAACACCTTCTGTTGGGTGCGTTTGTGTGACATCTTTTGATGGTAAGTATTGTTGAAAGCCCCCATGTATTTAGTTTATCTAAACTACTGTACCGCATAGGTACCACACTATATCATGTGAGGTTGAAAGTATGTCTGTTTTTGAGCCTCTTTACGAATCATTTTTCTTTTGTGCATGAGTGACCAAAGAGGTGCTCTTATTTTGTCTTATGTGGTTACTTGGTTTGATGGATGAAGGAGTGTGAGAGAAGGACGCATAAATTATGAATGATTAGTAGTGGCCAGGCAGAATTGTGATTAGATTTGTAGGCATCATTATGATGTTAATCTTTTTCTGGGTCTTAATTTATGTATTGATTGTGGCAAAGTTGTCAACTTAACCCAGTTACCGCAGCGAACATTCCGCCACGGTGTGGGCATTCTAAAGGGTGGGCGAGGCTGCATCGGCCAACGGTCGTGCGCACCACCTGGGAGGGAGTGCTCGCGTCTGGTGACAAGTGTGTGGTCTGAGATTGTGTTGAAACCTGCAGAGAGGTTGAGGGTTATGAGTTCTGCTGTCTCGCCTCAGTTTAGTGCGATGTGGATATTGTCTGTGGCTGCGAGGAGGGCGATTTTGGTGCTGTGGTTGTGAGCTGTCCAGGAAGTGGTGGTGTCCAGCAAGTTGCTGGTTGAATGCTTTCTCCATGACTTTGGCCGGGAAGGGTAGTTGTGAAATAGATCAGTAGTTTTTTAGTTCGACAGGGTCCGTCAATGGTTTCTTTAGGAGGGTTTTGACCCCTGAGTGTTTCCAGTTTTCTGGGAAGGTTATGGTGGTTATTGAGGTGTAGATGATGGTCGTGAGTTAGAGGCTACTCTTGGGACTGCCTTGGTTAAAGATGTGGTGGGAGCAAGGGTCGGTGGAAGCCCCTGAGTGTTCTTTCTTCATGATAGAGTTGGTGATCTGGTGGGTGAGTAAATAGCAATGGGAAGAATTAATGCCTTGAAATAAAAGGAAAAACCTATTTAAATCTTCAAAACAAATACTATCAGTAAAAATAAGACACAGAGAAGAAAACGGAGGCTGTATTATAGGAAGCTGGCTCTTGCTTTTTGCACCCCTCACCCCCAGCACTTTAGCTATGCAGATCGTGCAGGTGCCCCAGAGCAATCTCATGAGGTTGTTCTCTCATTTGCATAGGGGCTTGGCCGTCAAATAAGAGACATTGTTGTCTTTGTGCTACTGCGGATTACTCAGGCGACCGCGGTGAACATTCCGCCACGGTGTGGGCATTCTAAAGGGTGGGCGAGGCTGCATCGGCCAACGGTCGTGCACAGCACCTGGGAGGGAGTGCTCACGTCGGCATATGGCTCACGCGAGCACTGAAGGGGTGAAAGACCATGTGGATGTGGGGACAGGGGCTGTGGCATAAAGTGGAACATGAGACGCAGAAACCTGCCAGGATTGACTGGGTGATAATCATCCCATTATAAGGTCGTTGATTTAGGTTTTCAACTATAGGTGTCATGAAATTGACAGGGGGACCTGCAACAGATTGCATGGATTGGTTAGCTATAGAGGACTGGTTGCCAACATCCCACCCATACAGGAGATATCAGACCCTGAAGTGGTCATCCCACCTTGTAAGAGTTGAAGTGGGTTACAGGCAAGAGCAACTATCTCAAATTCAAGAACGGCTATCCTACCCTAAGGAGCGGATGGTGGATTGTACCGGCAGTGATTATCCCTGACCTGTCATTAAGTAGGCTAACGCCTCTTGAATGCTAAACCTTCCTCACAAAGATCCCAGGGACGCTGTAGATCTCATTACAGAAGCAGACAGGCCATAAACCAGGTAGCAACTGATGCAGCGCTACTCCGGAATTAATTTCTAAAATCATTTCACCTTTCCCTGAATCACCAAATAATGCATTTACTCATCAGTGGGGCCCATATCACTGTGAGCTATTCACAAAACACTTCTATCTTACTTCATGGATCGGTGAGATTCAAAGGAGAGCTGCTGTATCATAGCGGTGTGTCTAAATTAAAACTAAATATTTATACTATTTACACCTGCAGTTTAAGGACTTTTACCATGGTTTTATCGACAAGATATTTATTTAGACACACCACCATTTTTGGTCAACGGATCTGCTAGTAAAAAAATTAGGCGTCGGAAAATACAAGACCAGCTTAATTCTCCATTTATCTAACTTTTATTAAAAGAAAAGTTCAGCATGTCTAACAGTTTACTCGCTTTATTTATTTCTTTATTCAAAAGATGACTTTAAATGGTAAAAGTTTATCTCAATTAGTTATATTCATTTTTATTTCAGAAGTTCAGAAATAGACATTATTATTTTAAACTTTCGGAAAAAACAATTATTACCAAAAGACAGATAGTTCCCAAAATTCATTTTCTCCTAACTTCCCTAATTAATAACCTCATCTAAAGCTCATTTCTCATTCAAAGAAAATAGACAATTATTCAAAGTCTTACATCTCAGGAAAATCAGCATACCGACAGCATCTCGGGGGGAAATCGAAAGAGAGTTTTTTCTTAAGGAAAATCAGCACTTTTTATACCTTTTTCACTAACTTTATCTATCTACAAAAGTAACTATCAGCATAAACTCGAGTTCTGATTGGACAATTTGGGGTGGATGAGAATCACCTCATCATTCTAATATTCAATTTCCGTTTTGTCAGCTGAATTTTAAAGAGTCCTTTGTTTAAGAAAGTCTTTGGCCTAGTCACATCCTCAACTAGCAACTCCATGAACTTTTCCCAAGTTCAGTAGCTCAAACGTCCATTCTTTTTGGCACTCATCAGGACTTCCAGGGCATGTTGTCCTTGAACTGGTTTTGTTCATGCACAAGCAGCTCACATTTAAACTCAGGCTTGGGCTGCACATGCTCAGTTCGTCTTCTATTCACAGTTAATAAAGCAGCCATATTTTCACTAGGCCTCACAGGCCAGAATGGGAACTATCATAAAAACAAACACAAATAAATGTTAATTATTGAAATATAGCCCTTCTGTTTACCTCCCCCCATACTAAGGCTTCCCTATTAGTTGTTACATAGCACAATAAGAAACACGTATGCCTAATATGCTCACCTGTCTTCATGTTTTTGCCACAAAATACATAATCAGAAAGCACATTTATGCCGCTTTTAATTATTTCAAAGCATTTGCATTACTTCACATCACGACAACAACATTAATTAGTTCAATATATTTTCGCCATACAAGCAGATTAGTATTCCCACGTGTATTTGTGTGTGCATTCTATACTATGTTGATTAATGTTCTCCACATCCCGAAATTAATAAAAGTTATAGTTATGAGGAAATTACTTTGTGAGGGGTATACAAAATTGTGTTTCTCCACCTCGCCCCATCAACTCTCTCCTTTGGTGATCTTATCACCAAATATCACCCAAGTTTATCTAAACATGTTTCGAGTTCTTCAGATTAGTATGGTTTATATTCTAGTATCTTCTTCTCTAGTTTCTTTAAAGACCTTTTCTGGAAATTCCTCCATTTCTATATCACAATTTTCTCGTTCTCTTTCTCGTTTTTCTTGAATTGCTTTCTTTATTGACTTTCTTGCATTCCTTCTTTTTCTATACATGCAACATAATCTTAATATCAAAAACACTAATACTATTACTGTTACTGGAATTACTATCTTACCTATAATAGAACTACCTATTTCTTGAAACCAATGTTTAACTGCTGAAAAACTTTTCCCAAGTCGTTCAAGAACACCATCAACCTCCAGTGGTTCAATTTCCTTATGCAACTCTGTAATGTTTGTAATGTACTTCTCAATATTTTGACTTTTATCTGGAATGTAGGTACAACAGTGCTGTACCTTCAGAATTCCACAAACTCCTCCCTCTTTTGTCAATATTATATCAAGAGCAAGACGATTGTGCATTACCATAGATCTCATAGCAACCATTTCGGTGTTTACCATTAAGAATCCACCGGCTGTGTCTGTTGACAAACAATCTACTATCGTTGACAATCTTCGAATTCGATTTGCATTAAAAGATATTCCCACCGCTGGTATCAGTGCTCCAAAATTATCACCTATTATTTCTATTACACTCTCTCTTTTTCTACGACTTAAAGGTTTACCTATCTCATGTATCCCATTAGTACCTCTATCTACATGAAAAATTTTAGGAAAGACCAAACCCACATAACATGTCCTGTACCAGTTGTCTGGTAATCTATAATAAGCTTTATTCCCACTTATGAAGTATATGCCAGGAAAAACTGGATCTTTTTCCCCTTTAAATCCCCAACCCCCTATAATTCTATAGGTGTCTTTACATTGACTCGCTCCCACAAAATAATTGTCATACACTGTGTTGTCTCTTCTAATACAAAATTTCCCTAACAATGAAGTGTCTATACTTATTGCCACGTTCACATTTCTATCATCAATGTTTTCATCTTCAAATGTCCAATATTTGGATTTCTCATGCTTTCCTTTTTCATTACATTTAGAAGCAATTCTTCTTTCTTCAGCCATATCTAAAAATGCTTTCTCCTCAACTCTCATTTTACATGTCAAATTATTTTTGAAGGCATACTCATGACTCAATTTGTCTATTTCTAAAAAGAATTCCCCCATTACTCTAGCAGGCTTTACTTTATTCATAGCATCAACAATTTTTAACTTAGCAAAAACATCATCTGAATTTGAGTAGTAATACTCTAGCTTTCCTGTTTGATAAAACAGGCATGCAATCACACTACACGTGACACCATGTGTAAGTGGAAGATGGTGATATGTCACCCCTTCTGATACTGATGCAGGTAATTTTACACAAACGTAACAGTCACTAGCATCCATTGTCCTAACATATTCAGATAACAATCTTGAAAACGTGTTCTTAGTGTAATCACTAATAGAACTATCCTGATGCATTTCTGCTCTATATACATGCTGCTTGTTAGACTTTGATGCCACAGTTTGTCCACTTGAACTCACATTATGTTTCAATTTCCCTAAGTTATCTTGAAATGGAATGACAATAGCTAAGATTATCCATATCAATATTAGTAATCCTGTACATATTAAACATGATCTACACCATTTTCTAAAGATAGAATATTTCGTTTTGTGATCATTGCTAGACATTTTTTTTATTTTTTTACAATTCTTTCACCTTTGCCACCTATAGGCTTTCACCTTTCACTTAGAATGCCCGCCTTATATCAGAGCTTCAGGTTTTGTCTTTACCTTATACCTTTTGATCAATTATCACTTTTCTCTGTGATTCAGTTCTTTACTCACTCTTCCCAACTGACTTTGGGCAGCATAAGTTCTCTTGGCTACTGTTTACTTCTTCAATAGGAGGTAGAACGATATAGGACCACTCAGGTGATTTGTATTTTTGATTTGGTCTTCTCATTCTTTTTGGCCTTTGAACAACTTCTATTCTTCTTCCCAACGACTCCTTTTGACTGGTTATTTCATTTACTTGATCTTCTTGTTTTCTCGCTTTGTTAACCAGTTTAAATCTCAGTCCATCAGTCTCTTTTGGCCAATTATCTCCTTTACATACTCTTTTTTGTCTTAGGCTCCGTGGTGTTATGTTCCACTCAAGTCAAGTCAAGTCAAATAACTTTATTCGGTTATTTAAAATAACAACCATAAAAGCATTACACACAAAACATATATTGACTCATATTTACATTAAAAAAGTTAAAAATGATTTGGTTAAATTGATTATAAATGATTACAAAAAAGTTACAGGCAAGATGTACGCTCAAATGTTAAAAAAGGGTTATTCGGCAGACATAAGTAAATTAATATTTTTCTAAAATATGTCTGTTACAAGCACAGTTAGCCTTCCATACTTTTCCTAAATTTGAGTGCTAATTTTTAAAAACTACACACAAATAAGGTACAATCCCAGCCTAACATCTGAAGATAACAAAGTGCTGGTCTAAATTGAGAAAAATTCAGTTTTTTAAGACAGGATTTTAAATATAACCTCCGTAGTATAATGTAAAATGGACAAAAGAATAAAAAGTGTGCCAGGTCTTGCGGAGACTTTTCGTCGCAGCCGCAAGCCGGCAACACTTGTCCACGGTGGGCTCCCTTTGGCACGGCCAGCAATAAATGAAATAAATCCAGCCTAAATCTTGTCAGCAGGAAACGATCATAGCTTGTCATTGGCCATGACAAGTACGGTTCCATGAGCAGGGTTGTTTTTAATAGCACATGTTTGCGTACGCTTCCTTTCCTTATTTCACCGGCCTCCCTGTCTAAGTACCTAGAGGAAATAAAAGCCTTCTTCACAAGAATAACATCCAATTTCGTTATGGATTTTGGGTTTAAGAGTTTCCACTCTCCAAGCCCTTTTTCTTGAACTCTTTCTCAATGGAGTCTCATCCACACTGTCGTCTGTTTCACTTTGTCTCTTCAACAGTTTTATTTATGACAAACTTTATATTGTCTTTTTCTTTTTCAAGATCAGTTTTCTCTTTTGACAGTTCTTTCACTCTGTTAGGAACATCTCCATAGCTGGTACTTGGGATCTCATCCTTATTGTGAGTTATTTCCTCTCTTCCAGTGTCAGGATTTTCGTTCCTGCTTTCAGAGCTTTCAGACTGTTCTTCAGTATTTTCTTGATCATCAGTTTTATCTTTACCTTGCTCGGTGTCCTTACTGGTGTTCGTCGCTACCAAATCTTGATCTTCAGATTGATCTTCGAAATTCGGTATTTTGACAATTTCTGCTTCTCCTTCATACGCAGAACTTGCATCTGATACTTCCAGATGTCAACGTTCTTGTCGAGCTTCAGTATCTGGACTTTTCTCTGGTTCACCCTCCGAATCAGAATCAGTTGTGCTTACACCTTTCTCGTTTGGATTCTCAGGTTCAGGCACACGAATGGTATGGCTTGCGTGCCCCTATCTTTTTACTCCTGCACATTTAACTGCAGTGGTGCTGACCAATATGACTTGTCTTGGTCTCTGCCAGCGAGGCACCAAACAGTTTCTTCTGCGATGTACCTTTATCCGAACCCAGTCTCCAGGAACTAGATCATGAGCTGGATTTTTCTCTTTCGTGTTTGATTCAGTTCCCACCTGATGGAACACAGAAGTCACCACATCAGACAGGTTTTTGCAGTAATCCAGTATGATGTCATCATTAATAGTCAACAGTTTATCAACTGGTACAAATGCTTGTCTCATCACTCTGCCCATTAAAATCTCATGTGGACTCAGTGCAGTCTTTCAGTCAGGAATACTTCTTAAGGTCATCAAAACAAGTGGTAAGGCGTCTGACCACTTTAGTCCTGCTGCCAAACACATTTTGCAATCCTATTTTTAATGGTTCCATTTACTTGTTCAACTACTCCTGAAGCTTCAGGTCTGTAAGCACAATGCAATTTCTGACGAATGTCCAGGGCTTCACAGATCATTTGCATAAGTTCATTTTGAAAGTGCGTGCCACGATCAGTTTCGATCGTTACTGGAAGTCCGAACCTCAGGATTATCTCACGTAAAAGCAATTTTGCAACAGTTAGCCCATCATTCTCCTTGTGGGGAAAGCCTCCACCCATCGAGAGAACAGACAAATATTCACCAAAACATATCTGAACCTATTACAAATTGTAAGTTCTATAAAATCTAACTGCATTCATGTAAATGGACCTCCCTCCTGTCCTATGGTTCCCAGACTCACAATTGTTTTTCTGTTTGGATTAATTTGCTGACACACCAGGCATCTCTGGCACAGACTTTCAGCAATCATCCTGAACTTTGGATTGTGCCACGTCTGTCTGAATAGGCGAAGCATGGCATCTCTCCCAACATGAGCTTGACCATGATACATTCGGCCCATTTTTGAGATCATGCTATCGGGCATTACTGGTCTTTCATCTTTGTAAACCCAAATTTCATCTTCTTCTCTTTGCCTACATCCTGCCTTTAGCCAGATGTCTTTCTCTTCTTCATCAGCTTCTTCCTGCATTTGCCTCACTTCCTGCCAAGTTTCAACTACCGTGGTTAGCATTAAAGAACTTGAAACATGCTCCTTTTCTCTGTCCGGATTTATGGATGGCAAATTTTCAGCACAGTATTTTGCAATTGAGTCTACATACCTGTTACCTCGGGTGATATAATCATCCCCCTTCTTATGAGCTGCGCATTTTACCACAGCAATCTTGTCAGGCAATTGAAATGTGTCAATCAACATTCTCACAAATTCGGCTTTACGTATTGGTGATCCTGCAGAAGTCAAATAACCTCTTTGGGACCACAGCTGTCCGTAGTCATGGACAACTTCGAATCCATATTGACTATCAGTCACTATGGTAACCTTAATTTCCTTTCCCAGTTCACATGCTCTAATCAAGGCAATCCATTCTGCTATTTGAGCAGAACGAATTCCTTTCAGACAAGATGCTTCTAGTACATCTGCCACGGTGCAAACTGCATATGCTGCACTCAGAACACCTTCATTTGTTCTCAGACACGAACCATCAACAAACATTACATCATCTGATTCAGGCAATGGCTCATCTCTGATGTCTGGTCTTGGTTTGGTACAGTATTCAAGAACATCTAGGCATTTGTGATCAACTTCATTTCTCACTTCAGTTTCCATGGTATCAGGAAATAGTGTAGAAGGGTTTACATTTACGAATCTAGAGATTGTCACATTTTCTGGTCCTAGAATTACCTTTTCATATTTAGTCATTCTATTGTTGGTCAGATATTGTATTTTTGTCCTAGTGAGAAGAATCTCCACAGAAGGAGATACATACACCCTCACAGGAAATCCCATCACTATTCCTTCACTTGGAGAGGTGTGGCGCCGCGGCCAGGGTGACTGACGCTGGAATCTGGGAATCAGGGTTCGATCCCCGGCTCCGGCGACAGGTTAGCCCAGCACCATGTGACTCTGGGCAATAGCTCGTTTAATTTTCCCGACGGCCCCCAGCGCCTAGAGACCCTTACGGGTGATTGTGCGCTTTACAAATGTGGATTATTAATATTATTATTAGACTTACGCTTGTAGCTGCTACTGCTTTTAGACAACCTGGCAGCGCTTTTGCAATTGGGTCTAAAACAGCTGAGAAATATGCATTTGGCTTTCTCAGTTTTCCATGTCTCTGAATTAGTACTGACAATGCACATCCTTCTCATTCACTGCAGTACAGTTGAAACTATTTTTCATAGTCAGGCATTACTAAAGCTGGTGCTTCACATAAGCTAATTTTCAGCTGTTCAAATGCTTCTATTTCAGTTTTGGTCAATACTATAGGGTCTCTGATATCTGCTCTAGTTAATCTCTGTAATGGCTTTGCTTTCAGTGAGAATCCACTAATCCATTGTCTACAGTAACCTACCATTCCCAAAAACATCCTTACTTGTCTCTGAGTTTTTGGTGGCTGCATTCCTTGTATCATTTTGATTCTTTTTGCAGTGACTTGTCTAGTTCCGTTGGCAATCTTATGACCTAAGTATTGCACTTCTTTCTGACAAAATTGAAATTTTGATGGAGACACTTTATGTCCCTCTTCTGCCAAATGATTCAACAATGCGACAGTATCTGTGATACATGCATCTTTTGTCTTTGATGCCACTGGGAGATCGTCAATGTATTGAACCAATACAGGCTCTCCAGGCATGTTCAAACTTTCTAGTGATTTCTTTAGCAACTGATTAAAGATAGATGGACTTTCAGTATACCCTTGAGGAATTTGGCACCATACCAAAATACGGTCTCCAAACCGGAACGCAAATATTGGCTGGCTTTCTGGATGTAATGGAACAGTAAAGAACACATTACACAGATCGATCACAGTATACCATTCTGCATCATGGGGAATTTGATATAAAATCACTGCTGGATTTGGTAGAATTGGACAACATGGGACAACTATTTTCTTAACCTTTCTCAAATCCTGTACAATTCTAAATGTTCCGTTTGGCTTTTTCAATCCCATTATCGATGAATTACAAGGACTACTTTCTATCTCTCTCAAGATGCCTTGATCAATCATTTTGTTTATTACTGGAGTTATTCCTTCAATTATCTCTGCTGTCATTTTGTATCAGGGAACGTTCGGGTAACTCACACCTTCTTTTATAAATACTTTTACAGGATCTACATCTTTCATTAATCCAATATCTTCTCCTGTGAAATCCCACACCTTCTCTTTCACTACCTTTTTCAATTCATCAGGTATCTTTTCTCGATTGAACACAGGAAACAACTTATTTTGTTCTGCCTCAATCATGAGCATTGTCATTTTATACAGGCTATCTTCATCTGGGGTTTGCAGTTCTATGCTATCTGGTGAACAGTATATGGCACAGTTCATCTTACACAAAATATCTCGTCCTAACAGATTTACGGGGCTACTATCACACACCACAAATCGATGCATGTCTTTAAAATTTCCAATTTCTACTTCAACTGGTTGGGTTAAGGAGGTTGTAATCTGTCTATTAGCTACACCTACAACTTGGATGCTCTCTCCCAAGAGAGGAAGATTTTGGACTTCCACTGATCTAACAGTAGAACGGGTAGCACCAGTGTCCACTAGGAAAGTTATTTCTACATCATTCACCTTCCCGCTCACAAATGGACCAGGCTGATCTACCTCAAGAGTGGTTTCAAGCACACACTCTTCTCCCTCTCTCAGGCACCGTCAGAAACTTTCATCCGACTCACTCCTACCTTCCTCTTGTAACCAATACTGGGGACTCTGGGGTTTCTGTTTACCTGCTCGCCTCCGCTGAATCCTGTCTCTGCACTGTATCTCTGCAGATTTACACTGTGTGGAAGTGCTGCACCTGTGGATTCAATGATGTATTTTCTGGTTTAACTCTTGGTGGATATATACACTCTTTCTTCCAATGCCCTATCCTGCCGCAATTATGACAAGGAAACTTTTTCTTGAGCTCTTCTATATTTCCTACTAATTTTGTTTTGCGGAAATTTCCTTTCAATTTTCCCTGACTAGCATCGGTGTTTTTATTTTCCAATTGTGCCACTTGGTGTTCTACTACCTTCACTTGTGCCCACATAGCCTTTTCTTTTAACTTCTTTTGTTTGGCATCAATCTCTTCACTACAATATTTGGCTTTTCTTAAAACATCATCTACAGTACTCGACTGCTATCCTATCATACTATGCCTAATCATATCTCCAATTTCTGGTCTTAATCCATACACGAATCGATATATAAAATGACTCATGTCCTTCTCGCCCAACTCTTCATATCCACTGCATTGGTTAAACACCAACAACAATCTTTCATAGAATGCATGTACAGATTATTTCGGTAACTGTGTAGTTCTGTCTATTTTGACCCAATCTGTCTCTTTTGGTGGAATTTTATTCTTCAAAAACACTATCACTTGTTCGTATTTGCGCATTACTTCAGGTGATGGGGCACCTATTACTTTATCACAAGTATATTCTTCTCTCGGCCAATTTACAGATATTTTACACTCAGTCCACAAATCTGCTGGCAAGACTATATCAAATAATCCATCCAGATCAACCAATAGCACTTTTGAAACTTTCACAAATCGATCTACCTGTCGATACCATTCTACTGGTTTTTCTCTCAATCTGGGGAAATCATTGGTAAATGATAGTATATCCTGTCTACTCCAAGGAACATGCACATATCCTCCTCCCGGTATTTCTCTCATAGGAAATTCATTTACTGCTGTTTCTTTTTCTCTGACTAGGAACGCTAATGTAGATTTATCACTAGCCTCTTCTTTCTTCTTTGCCCATTTCACTCTCCACTTATTCACATCCCCCCATCTCCGTAACAGCACAATCAATTCTTTTATTTGGGTTAACCTTCCGGCAGTATTCATATTTTCAATGTCTTTTTCTGAAAAATCCACTCTGTAGGATTTTTGCAATGTTTTATTCTTTGCGAATTCTACTTCAAATTCATTTGCTAGTCCTTCTAATTGATCATGTACAGACTTCGCTTTCCATGTTATACTATTGCACATAAACATGAGTTCATCATCTTGGTACATTTTAATCTGTCTGTTCCAATTGTTCCAATAATTAATTCTTCCATATCAATTTTTAACCTTGCCACATCTAATACTTTAGGTTCATGTTCTTTTAATTTCAAAGTTTTAAGCCAATTACCTAATTCTTGTTCTGATGGTCCTACAGGAGTCTGTGTTAAATCTATTTTCTCTATGCTCTTTTCAGGTGTAGCAGAGTCAGATTCTGCTCGAGTCGCAAACTTATAAGCTAAACACTGATTGAAAGTTAAGTCAGGTGGATTTACGTTACTTGCTCTCTTAATTTCTGACAAATATGGATAAATATTTTCTTTTAACTTTTGCAAACTTTGCTGTAAAGGGATTGTCAAAACTTGGCTCTTTTATTCTTTGATTTTCGAAAACTGGAATTACAGGTCCTATCGTTACTGGGACTGTTACTGCTTCTATGATTTTTGTAAGCTCTTGTATCTTTTCTGTCAATTCATGTGTGGATCGTATATATTCGGCAGTACTTGTTTGTTCTTCAGCTCATTTTTCTACTCTATCCACGCTTCCTCTTTCGTTATTTTGCTTAGGCGTACCGGTAAATCTTGTTTCTGTTATTGAGGCATTTGGATTATATCTCACTTCTACTCTTTCTGGTATATGTTTACAATTTAAAAATTGCCTTGGGGTTTCATTAATTATTTTGTCTACTGGTGGAGCATTAGGTGTAGTCCATAAAGAACCTGGTTGATATGGTGGCGGTCTCCTATTTAATATTTCTTCTAGTTCAGCATCCTCTGATTCACTATCACCATGACCTTCTTTCCTTGTTTCCACATTATTCCTCTTCTCTGTCCATTTCCGCCTTACATATTCATCCACTAATCTGAGATACATTCCATCACACATGTCAGCGTTTCTCCATCTACGCATTTTACTCTCATGTGTTTCTCCCCATAATCCACGCAATCTAGTTCTTGGTCTGATATGTCTTTCCGGCCTTTCTCGTTCCATTTCATGCATCTCATCTTCCCATTCAACTAAAGCTTCAAACTGAGTCGGTCTAGGTCTTGGCTCAAGCTTCATCATCCTCTCTCTCAAATTTAGTACAACTGCCACATTAAAAGATCCGACTTCTGGGAAAGCTAACGCACCATCATTCCTGGTATACCTTGCCCAATTCTCTAGCCAAACACGTGTATGGTAACCATATTTCAACAACATGTAGGAAGCAGGCGTTTTCGGCGGAGGAAGTAATTTTCCCTCTCTTGTTTTTATCGTCTTATCCTTCACAAACACTTTTTTCAATTTTTTAAACCACGAAGGTTTCTTCTTTTCTTCTTCGTAATAGTAATCAATTTTCTGTAAATTCCCTGTCTTTCAAAAGGTTGCGTACTTCTCTGTTGCTGTTCCATAACACCAACCTATCACAGCGCGGTTTACACTAGGGTACAAATTAGAACAAGACACATCTCCTTAGTGCTTAACCAATAGTTTTGCTGCTTTTCGTGATGCACCAATCAGCCCTTACTCTGCCTTGATCACAAGGACCAATCCCTGCGCGACACTTTTGATGTCACCAGCGCTCCGGCTTCTGCAGCGCTGACTGACCCCTCCTTTGCAAGGATTATCGAGAAGCCGTATTTACAAGATATTCAACTGAATTGGTTAGTAACTTTACACAAAACAACTCCATTCGTCTGTTTCACTAAATAAAGTGATAGAATTTTCAGCCACACAAGTATTCTGTATTTCCAGTGGACAGCGCTTACCTCTTCTCTACCACAGAATTTTACACTCGCTGATAAAGCAGCGCTTACCTCTACCTTTACCCTTCTCACAAGCTCGGGTTAATCTCTATTACTCTCCCAGCAGTAAGTTTTAAATCAGGATGCACAAAGATTCCTGTACTTGAAGGCTAAGATTTTATAGACTGTCCTCGCTATGCATTTATCCTTTCACACGGAAAGTACCTAAACTTGTGATGTGCGACAACACCACTTGTGATATACGACGATACCACTGCAGTATACGATGATACTACTTTTTGAAACAGACTATGCGATGTGCGACTTCACTTGCCACACTTCCTCTGCCTGCAGTAAGAGGCACCAGCTTCTCGCAATACTCAGAAGCCTTTTCCAGACTACATATAACGTAATACGAACTCAACAGATGTTAGTCATAATTCTGTACATCAAAAACCCTTATATATCACTTTATACATAATCCTAGCTAATTCTATAGCAACCAATGCTCTGCTACCAAGCTAATTACTGATGCAGCGCTACTCCGGAAATAATTTCTAAAATCATATCACCTTTCCCTGAATCACCAAATAATGCATTTACTCAACAGTGGGGCCCATATCACTGTGAGCTGTTCACAAAACACTTCTATCTTACTTGATGGATCGGTGAGATTCAAAGGAGAGCTGCTGTATCATAGCGGAGTGTCTAAATTAAAACTAAATATTTATACTATTTACACCTGCAGTTTAAGGACTTTTACCATGGTTTTATCGACAAGATATTTATTTAGACACACCACCATTTTTGGTCAACGGATCTGCTAGTAAAAAATTAGGCGTAGGAAAATACAAGACCAGCTTAATTCTCCATTTATCTAATTTTTATTAAAAGCAAAGTTCAGCATGTCTAACAGTTTATTCGCTTGATTTATTTCTTTATTCAAAAGATGACTTTAAAAGAGTAAAAGTTTATCTCAATTAGTTATATTCATTTTTATTTCAGAGGTTCAGAAATAGACATTATTATTTTAAACTTTCAGAAAAAACAATTATTAGCAAAAGACAGATAGTTCCAAAAATTCATTTTCTCCTAACTTCCCTAACTAATAACCTCATCTAAAGCTCATTTCTAATTCAAAGAAAATAGACAATTATTCAAAGTCTTACATCTCAGGAAAATCAGCATACCGACAGCATCTCGGGAGGAAATCGGAAGAGAGTTTTTTCTTAAGGAAAATCAGCACTTTTTATACCTTTTTCACTAACTTTCTCTATCCACAAAAGTAACTATCAGCATAAGCTCGAGTTCTGATTGGACCATTTGGGGTGGATGAGCATCACCTCATCATTCTAATATTCAATTTCCGTTGTGTCAGCTGAATTTTAAAGAGTCCTTTGTTTAAGAAAGTCTTTGGCCTAGTCACATCCTCAACTAGCAACTCCATGAACTTTTCCCACGTTCAGTAGCTCAAACATCCATTCTTGTTGGCAGTCATCAGGACTTCCAGGGCATGTTGTTCTTGAACTGGTTTCGTTCATGCACAAGGAGCTCACATTCAAACTCGGACTTGGGCTGCGCATGCTCAGTTCGTCTTCTATTCACAGTTAATAAAGCAGCCATATTTTCACTAGGCCTCACAGGCCAGAATGGGAACTATCATAAAAACAAACACAAATAAATGTTAATTATTGAAATATAGCCCTTCTGTTTACCTCCCCCCATACTAAGGTTTCCCTATTAGTTGTTACCTAGCAAAATAAGCAAAACATATGCGTAATAAGCTCACCTGTCTTCATGTTTTTGCCACAAAATACATAAGCAGAAAACACATTTATGCCGCTTTTAATTAGTTCGAGTTTTTGCATTATTTTACATCACGACAACATTAAGTAGTTAATTATATTTTCGCCATACAAGCTGATTAGTATTCACACATGTATTTGTGTGTGCATTCTATACTATGTTGATTAATGTGCTCCACATCACGAAATTAACAAAAGTTATAGTTATGAGGAAATTACTTTGCGAGGGGTATACAAAATTTTGTTTCTCCACCTCGCCCCATCACAACACACCAGTTTTGAAATACAGCTAGTTGAAGTTTAGTACTTTGGCGGCTAGCAAGTTCCATCTCTAGTATTGGAATTGCATTTATATAGAACTTAATACCCATGACAACGCATTGAATGGCTTTGTGGTGAGTCTCACACTACTCCAGAATCCAAGGTTAGAGATTAGTCAGTCTCCCTTCATTGATTTATTATCAGTTGCACCCCTAACTTGTCATTCCTTGATCTGTGTCAAGATTGATGGGCCTTTGACTACCAGACACCCATTAGGGCTTTAACTGGTCTCCAAGACGTATGAACCTGATTCTTGACTCCCCTTATATGAAATCGCTCTTGGGTGGGACTCCTTTACTTGGCTAGTGGCAAGAGTACATGAACCAGCCCCTGCACTTGGTGTCGGGGTACCACCCTCCAGTCCAGTGTTTCTTCGGCCTCTTTCAGTTCTATCATCTGCATATTAATTTTTCTGCAAACCTCTGGCAAATCATGCTCAGAGGAGCGCAAAGCGGTTTATTTTATAATGAAGGGAATTCCTCAGTTAATAATGCTAAATACTTTTATTGAAGGAAATGTAATTATGTTAAGCAAACGTTTGCTCTATAATAATTCACTAATGAGGCTAGTCTGATAGTGTTCTCTGCGCTAAATGTCCTATTTACAAAGTATTCTTGAAAGGGAGCTGTCTGGCAATGGATTCCTGAGAGGATTCCACGTCTCACAAGTTGTTTTAAAATCTGAATCCAGAAATTCCATTGTCCCCAATTATCAAGGTATTACGCCTGAATTGAGGACGTTTGTTGCCCCAATGGAAACGGGTCCCTGCCGCCAGTTAGGGCAGGACAGGGCAGCCACAACTGAGGTTCACTGGTCCACTCTTACCTCTGGGACCAGGTGCAACTGCACCTTTTGCACTGATAGTTCCGCAGCTGCTGCACATTCTCCTATTTGCACAGCGCCAATGCCCTGACCTGCCCGTGCCCCCATCATGGGACCCGGCCAGGAGGCATTGTGTGATCTGTCCTGGGTCCCAGAGGTGCCGGACTGAGGTTGACTCCCGGTCTTTCTACAGTTCATGTCGCCATATACTGCTGCCACAGGCCTTTGTTTCTACTGGTGGCCAATATATAGGGCGTGTTATCAGGGCAAAAGTCCTAAAAAAAGAAGTGGGGGGACGCTGTCATCGGAAGTGACGTCAAGGCAGAAAGTGACGTCACGAAAGGTGGAGAGCTCCTTGTCCCAGAGAGGCCAAAGAGTGAAGTCCAGCTGTTTGGCAGGGGGGACGGTGTCCACCCGGTAAAATAAGTGGGGGGATGGCGTCCACCCGCGTGGTACCCCGACTCGAGCCCTGCGTGTTATGCTACACAAAGAACGCCGTGTTCCTTCTGACTGGTGCACGCTTCAGTGTACCACAAAAGCTGCATTTTCATCAATCCGAGCTCCCATTACCCTGCGTTTTCCAATATTCATCTGTAATGTCCTTCTCCGCGACCTCTCGCAGACCCTCAGATAAAGCAGGCCCCAGACACTGCATGGTATAAACTAGCTAATAATGGCACCCTTCCCTGCAAGGCAATCCTCTCTGAGAGAGCCGCGCCATTAAAGACCTCCGGTCCGAAATAATTAACCCTGAATCAATGCAAACTTCAAGAGTTGCTGGAAATCAGATAGCATTATATAAAGACTTCCTGCTAGAGCAGTGATGGCGCTATTAATGGGTGGTACGGTAAAGCTCACCGCTGCCGTCGTCACAGTAACGCAAGAGCTTATATTAAAGCTCAAATCCAGCGCCACTATTACAGCCGCGCACACGCTGCTTCTTGGATCCCAGCGTGCACACACACACACACATCGTGGGCATGCAAACGGCCCCCGCATCAGGGCCGGCTATTTTGCTGATGGCACCAAATGCGACAATCTCTTTTGGCACTTCCAAGACAAAAAAATCCTTCTCCACGAATTCCCTCACTTCCATGTTCCGCCAGTGCCCCTCATCTCTCCATAGCCCGTAACAGTGTAGGCTGTCGGACTTCATTTTATAACACATACAAGGGGCAGATTTTTACAGTGTCGGCTCAACCACTATGGTGGAGTGTCTCCACACAGTTTTTAAGCAATGCCAAGTAGAAACATAACATGGTAATAACTTGGAGTTTTTTAAAATTAATTTATGCTTTATTCCTGCAGTTTTGCGGGAGGGCAGGTGGGTGGGGCTCCTCTGCTCTCGGAGCAGGGGAGGAGTGGTTTGCCCAACTCCTCACTGCGCAATGACTGTTTGGTCGGTCCTCTCGCGCCGGCCAAACCAGTCATGCACACTTTCCCTGTTCTCCATTCAGGCTGCATTACAGCCTGCATGGAGAACATACCCACCCCTCTTGCCCCTGGCTTGGCACTTTGCCACTGCACCGATCACAATGCTGCATTGCAGCGTTGTGATTGGTTTAGGGTTGGGAGCCTCGCTGCCTGCTTCCTGTTCCTAGAGTTGGAGGCAGGAGAGCAGGAGCAGAGATGTGGGCCTTGCCTCCAGGTAAGCTTATTATTTTTTGTCCCCATTTGACACCCCGTGACTCTCCGTGCCCACCCTGCCACCCGCGAGCCCTTCCGGCTGCCACTGGCAGATTTACTCCAATGTCATGCAGCACAGCAACCAGAAAAGCTGCACTACGGTGCTCAAGAAGAAGAGAGCAGAAATATGGCACTCTCCTCCCCTCTCACTTGCGCTGACGCTAAAATTAACTGCCGTGAACCGTGCTCACACCTTTGCACCATAGTGCAAGGATATGCACTTAAGTCTAGCATAGCTTTTGTACTGCAAGTCTAGCCTTCCAGTACAAACAACTGCGCAGTACAAACAACTGCGCTCACACTAACTTTAAACCATTTCCCACTTTGTAGGTGTTCTATACAGTGCAGCACACATACAGTCAGAAAATTAAGGAGAAATGAAAGCATTTCTCCTTAATAGGGCCTACTTAAAATGGGCACTATTTTCTGATGCTAAACCATGTTTACTTTTTTAAGTAAATAGGGCTTCGTGTCAGAAAGCTCGGGTGGTTGTTTGGGAATGCCCAAGCACCACACGTGGAATTCCCCCATGGAGCTAAGTAAAGCAAAGTGGCGCTAAGATTTTGCGTTTATTTGTGTCACTTTTGCTAAGCAAACACGGCGTAAAATCTCAGTAAATAGACCCCACAGTATCCCATGAATCATACACGTGTAAATCAGGCTGTAGGAAATGTTACACCAGACAATGAGGATTATAAGGTGTAAGATTCACATGTCACTGATGCTAATAGGTAGTATTTATCAACAGCGTTTGATCTGGAGAAGCACAAACTTGGGATTTAAAATGTGCAATAGTGGTGGGCTTTACTAATAAGAATACATGTCTACCCTAACAAACCCTTTTTAGCAACATTAGGATAATGAAAGACAGGGAAAAAACATAGAGGCATATTTACAAGGGGCTAGCTCTGCCGCAGCATAATTTTTTTGAATTTGAAGCAGTGGTGGCGCACTGTTCCATATAATTACAAACTGATGCATTGGGCCAAACGCATCAGTTTGTAGAGGCCAGCGTCACTTTATACCTGTGTCAGTGTAGGAGTTCCCACGTTAAAAGCAATGTAGAACTGATGAAGTGAAATGTATAACTTTTCACTGCATCGCTCTACAACTTGACTGCGCCAAAATCCCTACGCCTTCTCAAACCAGGCGTTAAGATTGACGCAAGGCTTTTAACATGGGACTTGCCCCTGTGTTCTGATGCATTGCTGGAGTTGCACCAGTCTTACGAACAACTCCAGCAAATCGTCACTTTAGCGGCAAAAGATGCATCAGAATTTCAGATGCATCCGTGAATCCTTACGCAATGGAGCACTGTATTGTAAATACAGAGCATCCATTGCATCTTTAGGGCCTTTGCGGCAGGTGCAAGAAATTTGACGCATCGTTGTCGATGCGTCAGTTCTTGTAAATATCCCCCATAACGTTCTAACCTATACCTTGCAGTTTGCATGTAGCTCTTTGATGACAGTTCAGAGCTCACTGTCCTCTTTTAGGACTATAAATTATGAACTGCAAGCAACTAAAGGATCTCTGTGACAAAAGGAGTAAACTTTTGAGCAATCCACATAAAATAAATTTGGGTGGTTTGCATCATACACCCTCTACCCTACTTTATCAGGAGTGCCAGACATAATACTTAGCGTGTAGTGCAAATCACAGTACTGCACACATACCCGCACTGCCACCACCCATGGTACTGTACATACAGAGTAAGGCACAATCCCACCAGCTATAGTATTTCCATACAGTAAAGTCTACGGTACTGTACACATACTCACACTATACCCATCCAATGTACAGTAAAGCACGCTGCAACCACCCACACTCCATAGTCCTGCCCACTACACATGGCCAATATAGGTAATAGGGGCAGGGTGGTTGGTTGGAGCAGGCGGAAGTCAACAGACGACGGAATAGGGAAAATAAAATAAAAAATAAATAAAACCACTTACCTAGCGCTCGCCACATCTCTGACACCTACCTATCCTGTTGTCTGTTGTTGTTTATTTTATTACATTATTTATTTTGGAATATGTTTGAACAGCATAAAATGCACAGTGTGTAACAAGTAATGTAACGTATTTATTATATTTTTTTATCATAGTTTATCTCAAATATCTATTGAGATTTGTAATTTACATGCACTGAGCAAAAAGTGTGGTGTTCTCCGACACAGGTTTTTTTTTCAAGCCATCAAATGTGTTGTGCAAGTCTTTATACCAGGAACATCTTAAGAGTTTTGGGGGCCCTGGGCCAAACATATTTTGGGGGGCGCCTTTTCAGAACAGCTTTGAATTTATGATCCAGTTTCAGCATTTTCATGCCCTCTACTGACAGTGAACAGGCACAGTTGTCCAAATTCTCAATGTGTTTACATCTAATATTCAGGGATAGTGATGCTCTCAATATTGTAACACAGCAGCTCACTATCATTACTGCAAATAATCTTTGCTACAACCTCCAATTTCTCATATATGAGATCCTGTTTTGATCAAAAAGAAACTTTGTAATTTATGTTGCAGTGAACAAAAACACAACATTTCTCTACAAACTGTCTGTAGTAGAGGTTCACACATAACCCACATTACAAGCAAAAAGGTATTTAAAGCAATCTAGTTAAGAATTATTCAAGGTCATCAGGGCAAAACTCTGCAGAATAGAAGTGGCTGTATCAGGGGGTCCCAGAAAGGATAGGGCCCTGGGCCAGAGCCCTATTCGCCTATGCCTTAAAATGTCTCTACTTTCTTTCAAGTCTATTTGTTATCACTGGGGTAGGTGATTTGTTATTATTGCAAATAAGGCACTGTGGCTGCCTTCTTGTTCTCTTTGACGAAAACCGGCACGTCGAAACACGTCAGCCGCAATAAAACCTTTCAAACACCCCTTCGGAGTGCGGGCTTCACTTGCACTGCTGTACAAGTGTATATATATATATATATATATTCACTGAAAAAACCATAGGTTTCACACCAGTTATAGTTAGGAATTAGCATTTTAAAAACCTATTAAATTCACTGAAAAAACCATAGGTTTGACACCAGTTATAGTTAGCTGGAAATTTTACTAACATAAAACCATTGAAATTCCCACGTTATAGTTAGTTGGACTCACTATAACTTGCGCGCCCGCAATGCACTGTTGATGATGTCACATATTACATCATTCATGACATGGTTAGTGACATCACTGATGACATCTCAAATGACATCACTGATGACATCACTGATGACATCTCAATTGACATGTGAATTTAATAGGTTTTTAAAATGCTAATTCCTAACTATAACTGGTGTGAAACCTAAGTTTTTTTTTAGTGAATTTCATAGGTTTTTTAATAGCTATTTTCTATAGCTATGAAATCTAATATTTTTTATAATGAATCCTATATTGTATATTTATGTAATACTATTTTTTTTATGTATATTGTTCATGTTTATTTTTTTTTAATTTTTTGCCCTAGAGCGCTCCCGGTGCGCGTACCGGTGAGCGCACCGGTAAGCGCAATCTTGCGGCGCGCCCCGGTGCACGTACCGGTGAGCGCCCCGTTAGCGCTATTTCTGTGAACGAAAACAACATCGTGACGTATCGCGTAGCCGCGTGATGCGTCTTATGACGCACGGCGTAAGCGCCCCCGGGCGCGCCCCGACGCGCTTACGCTACGCACCCCGGTGCGCGCCCCCGGGCGCGTAGCGTAAGCGCGTCGGGTCCTGTGACCTCAAAATAACACTTTTCATTGGTTCAGAACAGTTTTGTTTTCCAAATGATGAAAGCCCCCACCTTTTTTCCTCATTCTCACTTTGTTCTTTGAGTGAGGAAGACCTATTTCTATTCATTGAGAAATGGCTACAGTAGCAGCAGCAGTAGGAGCATCTGCACCACCACCACCACCACCACAAGGACCACCACAACACCACATTGGTGGTGAAGAAGAAGAGGAGGAGGAGGAGGAGGAGGAGGAGGAGAGGCAGTTCCTGCCTGAAGATAATACCCCCTATAAACCTAAGGAGCACTTTGTGTGGGAGTTTTTTTAAATCCCAAAGGACCAAAAGAAAGTCAATGCGCCAAAGGTGACATGTCTCATCTGTGGCACTGTACTTTCCAGGGGGAACTCTGCCAAAAAATATTCATTTGGGAACCATACAATGCTTCGCCACATGCAACACAGGCACCCTAACAACTATGCTGCGGCAGAGGTCAGAGAACTGACCAGAAACCCTCCCCAATCTTCTCCTAGCACCTCCAAAACAAATTAACCCACTCCATCGGGTCCAGAGACAAGGGAGATGGTCCCAAATATACAACGCCAGTTCGGAGATTACAAAATAATTTGTATATTTTGCGGGACTACAATTTCCTATGGTGAGCAAAGCATCCAACTCATCAACCGTGCTGGAGACAACCACAACTGCCAAAAGAAGCCATAATTTTTTCCTGATTTTTTTGCTCCAGTTGAGCCGTTTACAATTCCCTGTTTTTTGTTTGTCCCCATAAAAACTACAAAAAATATAAAATTGTTCATAAAAGCCAAAAAAAGTAAAAAATGTTCAAAAAAACAAAAAAATAAAACAACAAAACAGTTCTTTTTAGAACTACCTCCAATTTATAAATAAATGCTACATTTTTTAAAAACTCTGTCATTCTTTTTTCTCCATGGTACGCTCCCCGGTGCGCGTACCGGGCGCTCCCCCTGCGTAAATCGAAAAAAAAAAAAAAATTTCCCCGCGGGGCCCATTTATGGCCCCCACATCAAACCTAGGGGGTCAGGGGGGGTCTACCCTGCCCCCTTTTGGTCATTTCCCCCTTTGTTTTTGCCACCTCTTGTGTCTCGATCCTACCGAGACACAAGATGGCGGCTGCTCCGGACTGTTTGGAATGTTGACAGACACCCAAGAGCCAATCAGCTTTCCGCTCGAACTATTTTTTTTTTTACCTAAATTACTCAAAATCCACTGGAGCACATATCTTCAGACATAGCAAAGGCACATCGGGCTACCAGTCCCTACAAATTGCCAAGTTTTGTGGAAATCCATTCAGCTAAAAGTGAGTCCAACCGCCCTATGGAAATTACCATGGGGAAAACACGTTTTGGGACCCCCCTTTTATCTCGGCCCCCGCTTGACGAATCCCCCCCAAACTTTCAGGGAAGGAGCGGAGCGGAGCTGGCCATTTTCTTGGAGAAATTCAGCCAATTCTGTCCATCAACGCCAAAGTTATTCCCAATAGAATGTTGCGGATTTCCTATGGAAACTAGGTCCTAACTACAACTACCTACTGGCGACCGCCAGTAGGTTATATATATATATATATATATATTATATATATATATATACATATATATATATATATATATATATATATATATATATATATATATCCAAAACAACTTCTTGTGGCGAGCTTGTAGTTAATAAACTACTGTGTGACGAATGGTACCCCTCGAGTGCTGTCTTCTCTTTCCTGTGATATCGGGATTTTGATGAGCGCGATATATATATATATATATATATATATATCCAAAACAAGTTCTTCCCGAAAAAAGAGAGCAGAGGCCCGCGGGGAACAGCTTGGAAACACATTTATTCAAGTTTGGCGGCATAATGCATTTCGGCCTTCTATTGGCCTTCCTCAGATGCCTTGAATAGTCAGGCGGCACTGAAAACACCCATTAAAGTCTGTCCTGCCACTTCCCCATTGGTAGGGATCCGCTCCGCCCCCTTCAAATGTTTGCTCACCCAACCGCAGTTCATCTGAACTACTGGTCCCAGAATGCAATGTCCAGGTAGGTGCTGCTGAGTGAAAATAACGCTCACAGTGGAACAGCAGAGTGCCGGGCTCACCCTAGTGTTCGTAATGCCAAATTCCTGCAATAATGATTCTTGTAGCGTCTCCTCGTGTCCCCGTATACCACATCAGCCCCTCGCTCCAGGCGTCCATGTAGGCAGAGGCAGGGGTGTGAATACAGCCTGCCTTACGTTTCGCAACCCACTGACATCCAGGATTGCGGAGGCGGGCCACGGAACATCCGATCCATCGGAGCAAAAACAACCCGCCGAAGCGGCAGCAGCCAGCTAGGTCCGTGGCCAACTTGTGATGCAGGGGCCTCTGTATCACGCTACTGGCTCAGCGTGAACAATATCCAAAACAACTTCTTCCCGAAAAAAGAGAGCAGAGGCCCGCGGGGAACAGCTTGGAAACACATTTATTCAAGTTTGGCGGCATAATGCATTTCGGCCTTCTATTGGCCTTCCTCAGATGCCTTGAATAGTCAGGCAGCACTGAAAACCCCCATTAAAGTCTGTCCTGCCACTTCCCCATTGGTAGGGATCCGCTCCGCCCCCTTCAAATGTTTGTTCACCCAACCGCAGTTCATCGGAACTACTGGTCCCAGAATGCAATGTCCAGGTAGGTGCTGCTGAGGGAAAATAACGCTCACAGTGGAACAGCGGAGTGCAGGGCTCACCCTAGTGTTCGTAATGCCAAATTCCTGCAATAATGATTCTTGTAGCGTCTCCTCAAGTCCCCGTATACCACATCAGCCCCTCGCTCCAGGCGTCCATGTAGGCAGAGGCAGGGGTGTGAATACAGCCTGCCTTTCGTTTCGCAACCCACTGACATCCAGGATTGCAGAGGCGGGCCACGGAACATCCGATCCATCAGAGCAAAAACAACCCGCTGAAGTGGCAGCAGCCAGCTAGGTCCGTGGCCAACTTGTGATGCAGGGGCCTCTGTATCACGCTACTGGCTCAGCGTGAACAATATCCAAAACAACTTCTTCCCGAAAAAAGAGAGCAGAGGCCCGCGGGGAACAGCTTGGAAACACATTTATTCAAGTTTGGCGGCATAATGCATTTTGGCCTTCTATTGGCCTTCCTCAGATGCCTTGAATAGTCAGGCAGCACTGAAAACACCCATTAAAGTCTGTCCTGCCACTTCTCCATTGGTAGGGATCCGTTCCGCCCCCTTCAAATGTTTGCTCACCCAACCGCAGTTCACGGAACTACTGGTCCCAGAATGCAATGTCCAGGTAGGTGCTGCTGAGGGAAAATAACGCTCACAGTGGAACAGCGGAGTGCAGGGCTCACCCTAGTGTTCGTAATGCCAAATTCCTGCAATAATGATTCTTGTAGCGTCTCCTCGTGTCCCCGTATACCACATCAGCCCCCTCGCTCCAGGCGTCCATGTAGGCAGAGGCAGGGGTGTGAATACAGCCTGCCTTACGTTTCGCAACCAACTGACATCCAGGATTTGAGAGGCGGGCCACGGAACATCCGATCCATCGGAGCAAAAACAACCCGCCGAAGCGGCAGCAGCCAGCTAGGTCCGAGGCCAACTTGTGATGCAGGGGCCTCTGTATCACGCTACTGGCTCAGCGTGAACAATATCCAAAACAATTTCTTTCTGAAAAAAGAGAGCAGAGGCCAGCGGGGAACAGCTTGGAAACACATTTATTCAAGTTTGGCGGCATAATGCATTTCGGCCTTCTATTGGCCTTCCTCAGATGCCTTGAATAGTCAGGCGGCACTGAAAACACCCATTAAAGTCTGTCCTGCCACTTCCCCATTGGTAGGCATCCGCTCCGCCCCCTTCAAATGTTTGCTCACCCAACCGCAGTTCATCGGAACTACTGGTCCCAGAATGCAATGTCCAGGTAGGTGCTGCTGAGGGAAAATAACGCTCAGAGTGGAACAGCGGAGTGCAGGGCTCACCCTAGTGTTCGTAATGCCAAATTCCTGCAATAATGATTCTTGTAGCGTCTCCTCGTGTCCCCGTATACCACATCAGCCCCTCGCTCCAGGCGTCCATGTAGGCAGAGGCAGGGGTGTGAATACAGCCTGCCTTACGTTTCGCAACCCACTGACATCCAGGATTGCAGAGGCAGGCCACGGAACATCCGATCCATTGGAGCATAAACAACCCGCCGAAGCGGCAGCAGTCAGCTAGGTCCGTGGCCAACTTGTGATGCAGGGGCCTCTGTATCACGCTACTGGCTCAGCGTGAACAATATCCAAAACAACTTCTTCCCGAAAAAAGAGAGCAGAGGCCCGCGGGGAACAGCTTGGAAACACATTTATTCAAGTTCGGCGGCATAATGCATTTCTGCCTTCTATTGGCCTTCCTCAGATGCCTTGAATAGTCAGGCGGCACTGAAAACACCCATTAAAGTCTGTCCTGCCACTTCCCCATTGGTAGGGATCCGCTCCGCCCCCTTCAAATGTTTGCTCACCCAACTGCAGTTCATCGGAACTACTGGTCCCAGAATGCAATGTCCAGGTAGGTGCTGCTGAGGGAAAATAAAGCTCACAGGGGAACAGCGGAGTGCAGGGCTCACCCTAGTGTTCGTAATGCCAAATTCCTGCAATAATGATTTTTGTTGCGTCTCCTCGTGTCCCCGTATACCACATCAGCCCCTCGCTCCAGGCATCAATGTAGGCAGAGGCAGGGGTGTGAATACAGCCTGCCTTACGTTTCACAACCCACTGACATCCAGGATTGCAGAGGCGGGCCCCGGAACATCCGATCCATCGGAGCAAAAACAACCCGCCAAAGCGGCAGCAGCCAGCTCGGTCCGTGGCCAACTTGTGATGCAGGGACCTCTGTATCACGCTAGTGGCTCAGCATGAACAATATCCAAAACAACTTCTTCCCGAAAAAAGAGAGCAGAGGCCCGTGGGGAACAGCTTGGAAACACATTTATTCAAGTTTGGCAGCATAATGCATTTCGGCCTTCCAGTGGCCTTCCTCAGATGCCTTGAATAGTCAGGCGGCACTGAAAACACCCATTAAAGTCTGTCCTGCCACTTCCCCATTGGTAGGGATCCAGTCCGCCCCCTTCAAATGTTTGCTCACCCAACCGCAGTTCATCGGAACTACTGGTCCCAGAATGCAATGTCCAGGTAGGTGCTGCCGAGGGAAAATAACGCTCACAGTGGAACAGCGGAGTGCAGGGCTCACCCTAGTGTTCGTAATGCCAAATTCCTGCAATAATGATTCTTGTAGCGTCTCCTCGTATATATATATATATATATATATATATATAGTAGATGGATGGTGCAATTTATATATATATATATATATTAAAATAAGATAAATAAATAAATAAGATAATATATATACACATACATATATGTGTCTATGTATATATACATGTGATCAAGGGAGGGATCTCCCGAAACGCGTTATGGCGGCAATGGCTAAATAAAGAAAGCACGATAATTACCGGGTCCACGCTCGTTTGTTCTGCAGGAGTGGGAGTGAAAACGAGGAATCAAGGATTTTAGCCGGAGTGACTCTCACCGGCCCGTGGACCCCTCCCCAAAACTGTGGCTTCGCTTATGTGAGATTTTGCCTCAGTTTGGGGAAACTGACTACCGGCATCGCGGGCCCGTGGTGTTTGCTGGTGGGGACCCCCGGGGCACTGTTTTGTGAATCCGTAGCCCGGAAGAAGAAGCGAAGCCCCCTGTAAGCTGCAGAACTAGGTGTACCTAGTCTGCAACTGCGACGGTCGTCTGAAGGCTCTTACTACTGGTGAAGCCCGGAGAAGGGAGCATCGGAAGGTGGAGACCCGGAGACGCAGCGACGTGGAGGCAGTGAAGATACGACCCAGAGAAATCAGCACTTAACAGGTGGGGAGTGTGCAGCACAACGCGGCAAGCCTCTCGGTATTGACCGTTTGAGAGTTAACGCGCGCAGTGCATAAGTAAATAAAAGCCATACAATGTCCGCAGATCGCGAGTTGGCGGCAGCTGGGCTGTTCTCAGATTCTCCGGATGAACAGGGAGCCAGCAAGGAGACTAACGTGGAAACCAGCGGCAGCAGCCAGAGTAAGGGGCTGCGAGACAGTCTAAGGGTGCTGGAGAAATTAAAACGGCAGGAACAAGCAAAATGGTGGGAGGCCCGGTCCCTCCAACAATATCTGGATGTGGGCAGGGTACCGAGGGGCCTCTGAATAATGCAGGCGCCAAGCTACGAGTCCCCAAACCCTGACATGATGGCGGAGTGGGGGAGTGCAATTTGGACTCTTCGCGTCGATTAATGGAAGTTTTGGTGAAATATGCCATAATCGACAGGAGTCTGTTGCAGGATAAAATTGAAGCGCTGGAGAAAGATATAGAATTACTGGGGGATCCACAACAAAAGAGCAAATTGGTGGATGACATGATTGCACGCCTGAAAAAAGAGGAGGAAAAAATTAAAAACAGAAAAAGCTACAAGTTCAGGCGGGACAGGGACGACTACGCAAACGGGCAAATCTTCACGGTTGCCAAAAGATATAATTCTCTGAGGGTGGCAACTGTGAATAAACGTGGAGGCACAGGCAATGCGGAGCGAGTGCCTGAGGAGCTTCCATCTGCCTCAGACTTTAGCTCAGCCGCTGAAAGTGGATCTGAATCTGATAATACCATGGGAGCAAGATCGGCACGGAGCAATATTAGACTGACGTTGGGGGAAGAATTGGAAGTCCTCAAAAGCAGCCGCAGGGATACATTGAGATCCAGTACCAAAGTACAAAACAAAACAGGGCAACAAGGAGGAGAAGGGGACGCAGGCAAGCAAGGAGGAGGCACCAAGAAACGAGGGAGAGCCCGTGGTCAACAGATGGCCAAGGAGGGGCCCCCAAAATTACGCTTCATACAGTGCCCCAACAATAAATAATAACAATTCCATTGTCAATCTATCAAGCGTCACCCTGACCACAGCCGAAAAACAGCTGCTGCCATTAGGACTTTCATACTGCCCGGAGTCTAATTTTAATTATACTCAAACACGTGCAGATATTTATAAATTGATAAGAAAATTAAAGTTGAAAAAATTCCATCAACAGCGGGGTGCCCGTAGCAATGATGAAGAGAAGGCCTCACAACAATATCCAGAATTACAAGGCCTAATAGGAGTGGACTATGACCTACTCTGTGATATACAGGGATTAGAGAGAGTGGGCAGAACAACTATTGAACCTACACAACCATCAATAAGCGTAGTCAATATGGAAACTGGGACCGATCTGACACAAATAGCAGGTACAAATGTGAAACCAGAAACATCCTTCAAACCTAAATCCAAATTTGTACCAGTGATGGCAAGGGATTCAATTGAAGTGTTTAACGAACAGTTGGTGGCACAAATTAAAAGGTTGAACATTAAGATTTCCAAATTGAAAAACAATCACACCAATCGAGAGAGAAGATATTGGCAACTCATCAAGAAATTGAAGGATAATGACCAAGTCATAATCCGAAATTCGGATAAGGGCGGCAACTTGGTGCTGTGGCTCATGCAGGACTATCTTCAAGAGGCCTACAGCCAACTCAACAATATCGAGTGTTATAGAAAGGTTCCCTTTTCGAAGCACAAGGACACTCAGGAAGCCCTTCATAGACAATTATTGGCTTGGAAAAGTGTGGGGATGTTAAATTGGGAGGAATTTAAATATCTTAAAAAGGAGCATCCCAACATCCCGATTATCTACTTCATACCTAAAATCCATAAGTGTATGAATAGACCACCGGGTCGCCCCATCATTTCCGCATGCAATGGCTTATTGGAGAATCTCTCCAGATATATCGATTTCTTTTTGCAGGGCACAGTCAGGAATTTGATATCGTTTGTACAAGATACTAGCGACTTCCTTAGAAAAATTCAAAATGTAGAATGGAGGTCCTCATACTTGTTGGTGGCTCTTGACGTGTCTATCTTATACACATGTATTAAAAATCGGGATGGCATGCGAGCCATTGAGTACTTTCTTAGAAACAGGCCAATTATCTATTCCCAGCATTCAAACATGTTGTTAAAAATGATAACATTCTGCTTAGAGAATCATTTTTTCCTTTTCGATGGCAAAATGTACCAACAAACGCAGGGTGTAGCAATGGGGGCCAGCTTCTCCCCCAGTTATGCCTGCCTATTCATGGGCTGGTGGGAGGAGCTAGTCCTCATGCGACAACATGAATTGGTGTGTAATAACAATGTAGTAGTTTGGTTGCGCTACATTGATGATTTATTCATCGTTTGGAATGGTAGCAGCGAAAGTGCCACTGAATTTATTGAACAATTGAATCATAATGACATTAACCTGCATTTTACGGCAGAAATAAGCAGAGAAATAGTGACATTTCTGGATGTGAGGGTACAAGTGACAGGAAATGAGCTTAGCACTGCCCTTTATCGGAAACCAACATCAGGTAACACACTCCTACACGCTTCAAGTGCGCACCCTCCACATTTACTGAGAAGCATCTCATATGGGGAAATGCTCCGCATCAGGCGGATTTGTAGCAAGGAGGCGGAATGTGAGGTGAAACAAAATGAGTGCAGAGACAGGTTTCTGGATAGGGGGTATAGCCCAGATGTGATTGAGGCGGTTATTGGGAAAACCAAGTCGATAGCTAGAACAGACCCTTTGCAGTACAAGAAGAAACACGAGTGTGAAGGGATGGAGCAGGAACCAATTCGACTTATCCTGGGCTTTTCAAAGCAACAGAAACAAATCAGGGATATAGTCTGTAAAAACTGGCCTAATATCAAAGGTAATAGGGTGTTCCATGCCTAAAATGCCTTCGATTACCTTTAGAAAAAACAAGAACATGGGCTCCTCCTTGGTAAGAAGCAATTTTGAGTCCAAAGGAAAGGCACCATGGTTAATGGCAAGAAAGGGCTTCTTTAAATGCGCTGTATGTAAGGCGTGCCAGCATGGGGTTAATACGACTAGTTATACCCCTGCATTTGGCTACGCGACCTGCAAAATCGGACAACACATAACATGCAAATCCGAATTTGCGGTAAATGTACTTACTTGTAGCTGCAACCTACGTTATGTAGGAAGCACAAAATTGCCTGTGCATAAGAGGGTGTTACAACATATCCGGGCCATATGTAACAAAGATGACAGCTATCCGGTGGCCCGGCATTTCCAACAGAGTCATAATAGTGACCCCAAACATCTAAAGTACTATGCAATAGACACTATTATGCCTCAGCGGAGGGGGGGTGATAGGGAATGCAAACTTAGAAGATTAGAAACATCATATATCCTCAGGTTTGATTCAAAACACCCCGACGGTCTGAATAGTAGTGAAGACCTATATACTTTTCTATAAATACTGATTAAGGAGTCTGTAATGTTAACTGTTTGCTGCTATCTCAATGAAATCATAAATCAAAAGAAAAATATGAAGGTATGGAATAGGTTTTAGGAAAGTGCATTGTGATATTTGTATGTTCACCAATTGTATATAAGTGTATATATATATGAATTTTAGTGTACATGCGTAGGGATTGTAGTGATGGTTTACATATTTATTATAGATTAGGGACATGAGTTTTAAAATCATTATATAGAAAGTATGTATAATTTTGATACTTCAAATATTTTATGATGATTTTAGCTAAGGATTGACCCTGGTAATCTCAACAATGAACTGTATGCTGGAATAACTGCCCATATAGCACTGTGCACTTTTAGCATATATAGCACTGTCCTTTTGAAGATATGTCGCCTTGCTGACTAACCACAACTATCTACATTGTTATTTAATACTTATTCACTTTATGATTGAGCACTATTATTTTTTTAGGCACTAGGATAAGTTGATAGATTTATTCATGGTGATATGCTTCGGTATTATTGGCATTTAGGCAATGATTAATTCTACTGGCGTATATGGCATTAGTAGAAAAGATCCATTTATGGAGTAATGTGTATTGAGAAAGAATTTTAAAACTCATGTTACAATGTTTACTTTGATTGTATAAAGTAATCAATATGGAATGCAATTGTAAAAAATATACTGAAGCAGTAGTATTTTTACCATGTTTATTA